>NC_090926.1:547803385-548428385 GCF_040938575.1 Ambystoma mexicanum
CTGAAAAAGAATCATTGCATGGTCTTGGCTTTCTAAAAGTGTTGCAGGACATTTTCTAAAGGTCAAGTAAATAAAAACAAAAGCTCACCTTCTGCATTTGCAATTTGCTTTGGCAAAGCTTTTTTGTGTGCAGATTTCCCTTGAGAAATATTCCAAATGTGCCCACTTCCTAATGGCTGCCATATTACACAGTGCCTGTTCTCTCTGCAGCCTTATTCTTACGTTTCCTTGAATCCCCAACACCTATCATGCATGCTCTAAAAAGTGACCAGATGGCATATGCATAAACATGCATCCCTGTACTTGATTTTCTTACTAAAACCGTGTTATGTTATGCTTTCACACAGTATGGATGGATTAGAAAGAATTGAGAGGATGGTTGAGTTAATGGACAATCTCGTGATAGTAAGCAAGGTCTCACCAACTGCCATTCAAATGATTGTGGCTCGACATGACTCCTCGTTAGTGCATTTATTGTGATGTAAAAAAAGGGAGATGTATTGTATCTTGTTTCCTGCTAGAATGCGGATCAAATGATGCGAGTGTGGATATTTAGCTGACTGCAAGGTTGGGTGCATGCAATGGGTGTTGGAAGCTGCCGAGCTGAACAGTGGATGGCTCCTTGGGTGTCTCTGAACTGGACTCGCAACTGAATAATACAGAAACATGGTTCATTGTGTACACCCGTCACAACAGAACCTATGTTTGGAGCAACTTTGAATTCAGAGAGTGGCTATGGTGATGGGACAAAAACTTGCACGCGCAGTTCGAGCACTGGTCGTATCCCTCTGTCTTGTATGAGATGCTACATAGGAAGTGTGTGCATTGCCTCTCTCAGGACATGCGCTCGTTTTATGTTGTGATGCATGAGAGGGAGATTAGTAGATTGGTGCATGTCTTCTCTCAGTTCTTGGGCTGGTTGAAGCATGTTGTGATGTGTAAGACATTGCAGAGAAATTAGATGCATGGCGTCTGTCTGCTCTTTTGTTGGCTTAGTTATTTTGAGAGCTATTAGGGTCAGACAGTAGATTGGTGCATGCCATCTGCTCGTTGTGGTATTCTGTGATGTATGAAAACTTGAAGAGTCAAGCAGAGCATGTCCTCTGCCATCACGAGGGGCCTTGTTGGGTAATGTGGTTTTTTGTCCGATTCACAATGGTTGTTAGTATGTGTATTTCAGGTTGTCATATTGTAAAGCCTGGAGTTTTATTGTTGTATCAAGGTCGGTGTGTTTGTGTTTGATATGTTGATCTGTGGGTGCAGTGGAGTGCAATGCTGAGTGCGTTTTACATACACACATACCTTTATTCCGGCAATAACATAAAACATATACATTATGGGCCCGAGTCATGGAACTTTTCGCACGGTTAATGTGACTTTGCACTGCTGAAAAGCGACGTTGCACTGCTGACACAAACCCTGATTCATGGAACTGTGCAAAGTGTATTTTTGCAGTGCAGTCAGTGCAAAGTCAACGCATAGTCATTTTTGCAGTATAAAATGACTTTGCACGAACTTTGCAAAAATACACTTTACACAGTTCCATGAATCAGGGTTTTGTGCAAAGGCACTTTTCAGCTGTGCAAAGTCACTTTGAACCGTGCAAAAAATTCCATGATTCGGGCCCTAAATGCTGGGTGCATGGGAGCTTCAGTGGTAAAGAGGAGATGTTTTGGTGGACAATTCTATGTATCTTAATATTGCAAGTACTTAAGGATTGCTGTACATATGGACATGGATCCCATAACAGAAGAATGAAGAAGTAGCTTCCTTTTTACATAGCTGCCTCAAGAGTATACTTATTTGTGGAGTCACAGAAGTTATGCAAGAACTACATTTAGGACAATGCACTGACAGGAAATATCTCAAGCTACTGAAACAGAAGTGATGCCTACGCCTCCCATTACGTGTCCAGACGTTTGGTAATACTTCATGGAAGCAAGTACCCAGGGGTGCTCAAGAGGGTTTTGCTGAAAGGCTGGATGTACCTCGCAATTCTTTTGTGATGGCTCATACTTTCTATAGGGCCACCCAGTGGACTTTCTGCCATGGAAACATTAAGACATAGAAAAAACAGGCAGTATGAGGTGTACCTGCTCACCTTATTGCTCAATTTTTCACATTAACAATTGTATTTCATCTTATAAGTTAGCACAACATGTTCTGAAAAAATGCGTAATGTTTCATAGCAACGTAATGAAAACATGACCTAATGTAGGCTTCAAATGAGTACTTGAATCCATTGGACTACAGAGCCCAAGTAACATTTACATGCCTCCATCCAAGCTTAGACTGAAATGAGCTGTGTACAAGTTCAAAAATCAGCTGTTCCCGTTTTTCAGTCAGCCGAAAAGATGCAGGTATGGCTAGCGGCACTATGGGCACTGCAGGCCATTGTTAGTTACAGACTGCGGCTAGAGGAGGGGCATATTAAGTGACAGCACACTTCCTCCAGCCAGTGCGTAAGTGCTAGAGTGCTCAGAATGCCCCAGGAGAAATCTCTCGAACGGTCCAGGGGATTGTGGGAGAAGCTAGGTCCCATTTGCAGGACGGGTTTTGGGAATGGTGGGTGAGGATGAGGATGAGGAGGAGCAGCACCCACACAGGAAGAAAAGTTCCCACTGACGGCTTTTTACCATATCTCATAACAGAACATATCTGCTCAGAATGCACTGTTTCCCCGAAATTATACGGCTACTCTGAAATAATATACTTAGTTTATCATGTTAATTTCTTCTGTTCCTCCCCTTCGTTGCAATACATAGCTCTGGGTGTCCTCTTTGTCCAAAATTGAAAGGCTGCACTGTAGTGAATACATTGGGCTGCTTTCCCCCCAAAGGCTAGAACAGAAAACCTCAGAATATACTGTTCAACAATTGTTCCTCCCTAAGGAAATCACAACCTCACAATATACTTCTTGAACATGACTCCAAGGATATACTGTAATGGAAACTACCATCTCCTGATGCCAATTACTTTTATTTCAACCCCTTGGAACACAATATCTTAGAGTACACTTCTTCCTAAAGATAACATTACTATAGCATAATTAGTGCCTCTATATTCCAGTACAGATTTTGCTTTTCTCCTCATAGACCACACGAGGTCAGTACATAAGAGGTTTGGCCAGGATTGCAAAACCACATATAACTATAAAGGTCGGCATTGGATAACTATTGGTGCATAACACCTGCCTATACATGCCTGCACCGAAACTGCAAAAATAATCCTCTTTACCTTCAATTAACTGTGAATTCTCTCCTTGGCTCCCCCTATGTCCAACTAGAGGTTTGTAAAGGTGTGCCCAAGAACACACAATAAGTCAGAATAATACTCAATGATGGAGTACTTAGGTGTACGTCAAAACCCAGCTTTAGTCAAACAATGAATCCTAGCAGGGACAGCATACAAGCATTTTATTTGCATACCTCTCAACATTTTCAACGATTGGAAGCAAATTTTGTACCAAAACTACATCAGTGATAATGTCATATTACACTATTAGTATACAAAACCTGCAGGGAAGTTGTGTTGGTTAATAACCCCACATACATCTAGGATGCATAGGAGTTAGTAACTTTATTGGCCTATGTCTATATGCTGGCTCTGCCTGGACCCATCCCATTATAGATACTATTTCAAATACCTCATCACAGGGACAGCTAATAGGTTGGCACTATCCATCATAGGCAGTGTGTCAAGGGGAATTTTTCATTGGTTGGCGTTTAGCTTACCAACCTTGGACACTTTGACGAAGCATCAAGATATGAGTGAGACATAAGCGGGGGAAGATAATTCCATAGTCTGTCATAATTCCAATTAAAAAATACTCCTGTCCATTCCGACAAAATGCAGCCTTCCCTTTCCTTTGTAATTGGTCTTGTGTGCCGTCTGGTGTCTGTGTGTGTGTACTGAGGGAGTTCTGCAGGTGACCTATCTGCGTTTGGCTCATAATGAATAGTCATTGTTCCTCACGTGTTAGGGTACCATGTTTGAGAGTAGATTTCCTTCTATTTATCAAGGTTTTGGCTAATTCTGACGTGCATGTTGTGTTCTTTGTGTGGCCACTTGGGATGCTAGTCAGTTCTCTTTCTATAAAGTCTTTTGTCTTACTGATCTCGTGCACCTGGGCATCAAAGGTGGTTATTAAAATGGATTAACTTGGGAGTCTACCACTTCTCATCCTGGGAACATTTATCTTGTGCCTGCATTGCATTCATCTATTATTCCCTTCCTTGTTCCTGACTTTGGCTCTGGGCATGAGCTATTTTCTGGGCTCTGTACGAGTTTCTATAATACATGTGTTTTTGTAAATTCACCATCTTGGGTTCTGAGGCCTTGCTAATTCTGAGACCTGCTGTGGCCTCTGTAAATGGCTGCACTTCTGTATTCCTGTTTCCATTTTGGCAACCTATAACTGCATCTATTCATCTTGTATGACTGCCATATGATGGTGTCCCTGCCTGCGTATTCAGCATCTTATCTACCTATAATCCAACTGCCCAATCACTGTAGTGAGTCCCTCTCTTGGCACACAGAAACCTCCTTTCCTTTTATACTGCATTGCACTATTTATAACGCACACTATTTGCATATTCTACAAACTACTTTTAGTCCTTACTTGAGTCGTACAACCTAACTAATGCTTCATGGCAGACTGCATGTACATTTACTTTAGTTAAGCATATTATTTCTTGGAGCTGAGTTTGAGTCGTATTGTCAACCACCCCTAGGTTCATGGGGTGGTAAGCCTCTCACAGTTTGCAATATTTCTTGCCCTTGGGTATTGGGCAGGACCCAGGCAGAAGTTGATAATGCCGTGTTCATCTGCATCATCACAGGTTCCTCTATAAGGAAGATTAAACAGCAAGCATGACATAAATGGGGGCCACTAAGACCTATAACATATAACCTTGTCAGCATCAAGGTGTTAGTGCCAGAATTCTTGGGTCCAATCACTTATATCAAAGTTGTGGATAGTTGGAAGTGAGGTGGTTGAAAAGTGCATCAGTAGGTAACAGGGGAACAAAACAAATCCCTGCAGAGTGTTTGTGTGAGGCCATCCCAAATCTTCTGTCATTCTTCAGTATGCCATTTTCTTAGTACTTTAGTCAATAATGAGGTTTACAGTAGAGCATTTAGGGCTAGGATTATCTATGCTATTCTGAGAGGAAACATAATATAAGAGCAAGGTCTATGAACACTTTTTCTCTGTCGAGTCAAACACATGCTGCTCCCCCATGATTGGTATTTTGTATTGATGATCATGACTTGTCTCGCAAGTGCTCCTCCTGTGTTAGTGCTCTACGTGTGTTATGTAGTTACTGATTTGAAGCTTTCCATTTGTTAGTGGGCAGATAATAGAAGTGTTCCCAGCATACTTGCAACTGGTCCCTTTCACTGATAAACCAGGACAGAGCAGAAAAGGTTTTGAGGTACCAAGTGCTACACTTTACTGCATGCTCAGGAAAGCTTGCTGTTCCTCTGGATCATTCACCTCTTTCTTCCTCCCATCTTTAGTAAACAGAATCCTGGCCATTTCAAGTAGTCAATACTTCATGGCCCATTCTTTAGGTCTGGTTTAATGGTCATGAATTTCTTCCTGTTCTACCTGGTCCCATTTGAATAGGCCTGCAAAATGTACATGTTCAGGCCTCCATAGGGAAATGGATTTCCTTTCTCTGCTTCACTCAATATAAGCCTCTTGCGTTACTGTCACAAGAAGTAAACATTGAAGAGTCTTGGAAGGATAGATTTCCCTGCGTTCCTATGCCATACTTGATGCACCCTCTGAAGGTCAGGTGGGAGATCCCACTTTGACAGCACACATTTTGGGATGAGACTTTACTTGAATTGTATAGGGTCATTTCCTTTAGGTTCCACCAAGATTGTGAGAAAATAAATGTTTTCTGTCTGCTGTGGTTTACAATGTCCCAGGCTCTGGTTGCCAATATGCTCAATGACTGTTGGACCTCCACAATAGCGACCCTCTTCTCTACACCTGAGAGCTAGCTGCCCTACATTTTCATAGCATTTTCAGCTATAGTATTGTGTCCCTCTCCCGCCTTTTAAGAAGGGAAATGATGTTAAAAAATCTCTTGTTAGGTCACTGTGACTGGCAGTTTCTGCCTGCACTTTGAATACATTGTAGAATCTCCCAATAATTAGGGGTCTTTACCGTTATGGCACGTGCAGTGTGTGTAAGCTCTCAAAGAAACGTAATTATTCTCAATACATGAATAAGACACGGAAACCTAATATACAAATCACCTGTTTTCAAAATAACTTCATTTATGTGATTGTGTCCATGCAGTACAGCATTGCAGTACAGCATATTTGAGGAAAACTACAAATGCAGCATTCATGTGATTGTGTCCATGCAGTACAACATATTTGAGGAAAACTGCACATGCTGTTAACATCAGAGTACATGAGAACCTCTCAAAAATCTACTTTTGAAATTGTATGTCCCCATTAATGCAATACTTTGTGAATTTAGGACGCATTGGCTCATGACATCAGTTTGTAGTCATTGGGGAAGGTGGTATTGAATAAGAGATGTGTATATATTGAAGTGAAGTTATCATATTGGAAAGAAAGATGGATTTACAGTGTAAAGTCTTAAAATCAAGGTTTGCATGAACAGGTGGAGTAGGGAAGCTTTGTGAACATAGGGACATTTTTGAAGCATTGTAAATGTACATTTTTCCACTGTGGCTTTTCTCCATCATGGATTTTTTCATGATAATCAGGTTGAACACCTTGAAGATATATCTATAGGCTTATATATTTATCTTTTTTCAATGCATATATTCTAGTTATTGCCCTTGTGTTCAATGGAATGTAGCCCTTCCCAAGATGACGGATGGATGTGTCCGAAAGTCAGTGGATCACACACTTTTCGGCTCTATATGCGGACAAGGCCTTTGAATGATTTCACTACAAAACTCAACTTACATCATCTTGGACTTTGGAATGTTCGGACTCTATAATAGAGGAACTCATACTGAAATCATCTTCTTCACGGGCTGCTGGTCCAGATGGCATTACCAACCACATGCTAAAAACAGCATCCCAAACATTGGGCAATCATACTCAATAATATCTTTCAACACATCCCTAGTTCACAGAAAATTCCAGACTCATGGCGTACCTCACTTATAGTACCGATATTCAAAAAGGGAGATAGTGGAACACCTTCACACTACTGACCGATATCTCTTTTGGACTCTCGGGCAAAATCTTTAATCGTTTAGTTCTAAGAGATTTCAATAAATGGTCACAGTCATCCAATTTTTGCGATCGAAATCAGACAGGCTTTGTTCCAGGTCTTGGGACTGGAGTCAATCTATTGATACTTAATGGTTTAAAAGAACAGGCAAACATACAAATACATCATTGTTCTTTTCATTTATTGATTTAAATGCTGCATTTGACTCTGTCTCAAGAGTCAAGTTAATTGAGAAATTAATCAAAGCCCAATGTCCTCAAAGTCTGATTGACATCATTTTCATGTTACATTCATCAACCTCCATCCAAGTTCGATTGACCTTTATGGGATTGTTATCTGCTGTAATAAGAACTTCAAGAGGGCTAAAGCAGGGTTGTATCGCCTCAATTTCTTTATTCATGATGTCAGGGATATTTTGTCCCCTATCGCATCAGACTCTCCAAAAATGAATTTGATTGCAATACAAGCATTATGGTATGCTGATGATCTTGTTCTTATCTCTAAGATCCCGATAGGATTTCAAAAGTTACTATCTGCACGTACTACTTACTTAATGAAAATGAACTGTCAATGAATGTAAAAAAATCACAAATAGTAGTATACACCCCCAAACTAACTAACAGAAATAAATTTGTATGGAGGGTCAAAGAAATCACCCTGGAGGTTTAACCTCACTACAGATACCTGGGTTTACCAATTGAAGGCAATATTTCCACGTCAGTGCATTTAAATACATTGCAAGATAAATTAACATCATCCATATCTCAAACTAAAATAATAATTTATAAATATGGCAAATTCACCATTAATCCAGCGTTGCTCTTTCGGCAACAGAAAGTTTCTCCCTTGTTGTATGGATTGGAGTCAAGAGCTATCACTTCTGCTCAGTGTCTAAATAAATTGGAAGCCAAATTCTGGAGACAGATTCTCAATGTTCCACAATCCACTCCAGGTCCATGCATGATTTATGAGTTGGGTTTTATATCCTTAAGTGCAAAATACCATTGGCAATTATGTGCTCTACTGCGTAAATGTCTTGTTAATACCAATGAAGTGTCAACTCTTGCCGTGTTGTCATCTTATGTGTTTTTTATCGAATTACTTGTTCATCCAGAAATGGACTAAATATGTTTATCATGTTCTGGCTGTGGCAGATGTTAATCTGGAAACCCTTATAATGAATCCGATAAGAGGTAAAAACAAAATCTTTCTGCAAGATTGGATTCACACTTGTTCATTATGCCTGCAATATAAGCACTTTAACAGCAAATGCTATCTTGAAAAAAGAATGGGGTTTGTTGAATCTTATCTCGTTAAAGCCCCCTCACCACAAATACCTACGGCAATACTTAGAATGAGATTTAACGATTTAACTTATGGCTCACCCGAGATGTCTTGGCCCATCGTAGACAAATAAGTGTGACTGAGAATTTCTGTAGATTCTGCAGTGACTAAGCACATAAAGAAACCTTAGAACATCTAATTTTAGAATGTGCAGCACTGATTCCCCGGAGAAACAAATTGTATGAGAAACATATGGTTGTAGTTGCAAATGTGCTGCCTAAACTTAGATGAGCTTTCCTTCTTAACTCTGCCAACATGAGCCTTAACATAGCTTTGGTGGATTTTCTTACTACTCTTCTTTTGGAAGATTGAAAATGGTTAGTGTGTAATCTTCTGATTAAATGTTAAAAAACAAAAATATCTATGTTACAGAATTTTGAATTTTTTAAAACTTTTAACTAGATATAATGTACATCAGTAAACATCTTACAGAGATTGTCAGAGGGTGGAGAATACATTGATTTTCCCCACTCATCTGATAGATTTGAGGTTACTGACATTATTTAATTTCTAATATGTGTAAATAATCAAATTGTTTTTTTATGTGTGTAATAACCTTGATGTTTCTTTTCTGTAACTTAGTATGAAATTAAGAATTGTGTTTTTTTTCTTTTATATTAATTGAAAAAAGTAGATTGATTTCTGCTAAATTAAAAAGAAAATGTGTTTATTGCTCCGTGTGACCACTTCCCTTTGCTTTCATGATGAAGACCACAGCCACTCATTTGCATGATCTGGCTTTGAAACCGGATAGCTGTTTGATATCTATTACTTACACACATTGGAGGTCATTTTGTATGGTGTGTCAAAAAGAATACATTTTATTATAAGTGGTGACAGGATTTTATTACCATTTTTATGATCTGCTGGATTTGCTTTGATTTGGCAGGCATGTGGAGATGGCGAGCGAAGTGGACTCAACATGGCCACCTGCTCCTCCAGTTCCACCTGTCAAATATGCCTTAAATAACTAATTGGTAAAAGCAGGCAGATTTCAAATCTATACATTATAAATACCTCCCTCAATTGGGAATTATGGGTGGCTTTTGCACTTGTACACAGACGTAGTAGAAATGTGAAGAGTAGGGGGGAGTTTGCCTTTGTTCTAATGTTAATATTTCCAGTGCATGGTGAAATAGAGTAAAATTGCCCAGAGAGGACTTGTTTGCACACAAAAAGGAAGATGGTCCCTTCCGTGCAGTGCTCACTTTGACAAACATTACCCACATATACTTAATATATTTTTGATAAAAAATGTGTGTATTTTTTTTCAGTTAAAAAATATCTGCTGCCATGTCTTTTTGTATTTCTACTTATGTATTACGTTGTATAAGCATTTGTGATGACAATGCAGCATGTTCATTTTTTTATTGTGTAGTAATATGAATTTTTTGATATGGATAGAAATATGTCATTACATTGTAGTATATATTTCTTTCATGCTTTTTGTTAATTGATTTGTTATTTATTAATATTTTGAAAGTTTTATGTGACATTATAACTAGAGTATTAGTTTTCTTTTGCAGCATTGATTCTAAATAACTTTAACAATTTCATCCTGAGGATACATCATTTGTTTTTATGTTCAAAATGGGGCGTTAATCAGTTCCACAGTTAGGGCATGTGTTGTCTCTGGCTATCTCATCGTTCACACAGCCAGTGTCTGATATCATAATCTGTGGGTCAGAGGACATGCATTACCCATGGCATGGGGTACTGCATTACTATGTCACCTAGGTGACAGTGAACAAAATATAAGACTAGACAATAAAACTGGCATTTTTACAGTGTGGATCAATGCAAGTAGCATTGGAGTAAACTGCTACTTACATTTGTCAGGAATAACTAAATAACCCATGTCGATGGAACGTTCAAACCTAACTGTAAGTCTAAAATAAAGTAAAGGTTCATGATGGCTTGTCTTTCTAGGTGTGCCTCATGACCCCCCTGCCAGGCTAAGTGATTGAATCAGGGGTACACAACTAACCACTGGGGTCTGACCAAACTCTGGAGTCCCTCCTATATTTACAACCTTTGGATTCATGGTTCATGCACCATCCTTCTCTGGTATTTCAAGTCTTTCTGGATTGCCAGTGCCAGGTTCCTGTCTCCCTATGGGTTCTTGGAGAACCTAACCCATCACTGGAAACATGGGAGTAATTCCCCTTTATTCCTCGTCTATCTCCCTGACTTGGCCTTTCTAGGCTTCTGTCTGTCGGCCAATCCACAGATCTCACCAATTGCTTCTCAATGAGGAGCGCCTCTGTGCAGTACTTGTAATCCTGTGACACGGGAAGCAGAGCATTTGGAAGATAGTATGGCAAGCACTACAGACTTGGATTTAAGCCAAGCATGGCTAACAGGTACATGGCTGGCCAACTACTCTGACTCCACAGTCCCATAACAGGGCCCTTGCACCTAAGTCTAACAAGTTGCTCTCTTTCATGCATGGTCTCTTCTTCTAACCTTCCCCCTTACTGAGGTTCATGCTCTCTGTATTTCCCCCGTTTGTATCCTGCTTCTCTAGTCCTGATTCTTGACAACTCATGTACCAATTGCTCCCTCTGTTTCCCTGGGTGGGCAGCAGCTGTCCACTACTCTACTTTGTAGATCGAAACATGCATCAACTCCTCATCCCTCTCGTCCACTTCTTTCTCGTTCCATAACTACCACAGGTCTTTGTAACCTTTCTCCACCATGCTTTCTTTTCCACCACTCTTTTCACAGTTTGACTTCCTTTTCCCTTTGGGCACCTTTTACTCCCACTGTCCTCTCTAGGAACTTCTTCACCCCTTGGGCAACATCTGTTATATCCTTATCCCCATTCTTAAACAGCCGAATGCCTCTCTGGACATCCTCACCCCTCTTTCACCTTACCACCTCCTGGTTCCCCCTTACAGACTTAGTCGTTACCATTGTCCAGCTTTGCAGACCACTCCTACAGCCTCCAAGGTCTTGTGCTGAACACAGATCTTTTCTCAACGTTCTCCGAATGAACTCGTGTCCTTCCTCCTTTATCCACTCCCCTTTCTCTGACCTTTAAACTCCCTCTCCTCAGACTCATCTCTTCTGCTCCTTCTCCAAAGACCTGCTCTGACTGATTGAGGTTATGGTCTTCTGAAGCCATGGGAACCCTTCCCTTGACTGGGCCTCATGTACCAGTGTGCACCTGGGCCCCTGAGGGAGTGGGTACTGTGATTGAACAGTTGAAATTGAATCACCTCTGTGATATTTGAGAACTGGGGTTAGGGCTAAGCCGTTATAGGCCCCAAAGGAAATTTTGGAATTCAAACTCGTCCCATGCAGTCCCCAGGTCATGCCAATGTTCTTTCCCAGTTTGTCTATGTCTGTGAGATTACTCTCTTGAATTACCAGAATTTTCGTTGAGACCAAGTGTGAGGAAGAGACCAAGTGTGAGGAAAGAATTTTTAATTGTAGTGCTTCTTCATTGTGTGCTCTCTGAATATGTGTGTTATTGGTTTAAAGTGCAGCATTTCTCTATTAAGTGGATTTTCCATGAGTGTGGGCCTCATCACGAGTTTGGCGGTAACGCCGGCGCTATTAGCGCCGGCGCTAATAGCCCTACCGCCAAACCCCCCGGCGCTATTAGCACCGGATCACGGGTTTGGCGGAAGGGTTATTGCCCATTCCCCATTGGGGCCATTCGGGAAAATCGGCAATTTTGCCGTGGATTTCCACCCAGCTCACAGCTGGGGGAAATCCGGCAAAGCCATGATCTGGTGGACCCTTAAATGCGGTGGTAATAGCGCTACCGCCAAATTTAAGGGTTACCGCCAGACTCGTGATGAGGCCCTGTGTCTGCTGAGTCTGTAATGTATTCTTGGTGTTTCACTTAGTGAATGGCAACAATAATTTGTTTCGCTCATTTGGTCTAAGCAGCCTATTTGAACTGCCAGCTTAGAATATTTCTCCTCACTCTGGCTGCTTAGACAAGCACGGCAAGCATGTACTGTAGAACATGTATGTGTGTGTCTTTGATGTCTTTGCAGGTTCTTGTGACCGTGATTGGAAACATAACATTTCTTCACAACATTATTCTACTGGCTCTCAGAGATCAGACTTCTTATACAGATAGTGTTTACTATCGTTCCTTTCTCAGGTCTGCCCAAAATATGATTCTGCGACAACAGGGTGACCCTGACTTTAATGATCAACTTTGGTATCAGGTCTCCAGCTGTAAGAGCAGTCCCTCTTAAAGTACAGCAACCTTGTTTAGCCATGTGTGACTGCCCCCTGCCTTATGACGAGGGCTAAGTGAGGGTGACATAGGGATCTTTCCAATTACACCCCTGTGCCCATCATCCACTGGCTTCAGAGTAACCCTATCCCACTAGATGTCCTCAGAGCCAACCAAGGGACTTCTTCACAATGTACACAGTAGCACAAAATGGTGACAGGTGTCACCTGGCTCATTTCCGAGTGTTTCTGCAGGTCAACATTAAAGAGATGGGGATGATACATACCAAAGATCCTGGCTTCATGAAATGTCCTCTGGTGTTCACTGGAGCTCAGAAAATGTATCAAATATAACAATGTCATGATTAACGACACTTCTAGCATTAGTTTTCAATGAACCTTCTTATAAAGATGTCAATGAATGACAGCTATCATGTTATCCAGTTTAAACACTGCCCATATATTTGTATGAAATAATCATGAGGAAATATATTTCTTAAAACATCTATTATAAATAACCTTTCATGACTCCTTTTGAGAACTGGTGGAAGTGCCTCTCCTACTTAATGGTGGTGGCATGTATATGTACCGTAATAGAGGCATGCCCCTTTCAGAAACTGAGATGTGATAGGTTATTTGCTTGTGAAATACCAAGTGCTACAATCAGTTTTAAGATGGAGAAGAATCTCTGCCTTTGAGAACAGGTTTTGTAAATATATTTAAATTGGAACCCAACATTGTACCTAGACCTGGTCTCATTAGAGAGTACTTCTTTAATGACATAATGCAGTGGTTGACGTTTCGATTTGAATATTTAATGTCTGTTAGCCTTTATATGTTTTCCACATATTATTAAATTGCAAAGTTTGAAATCCATTAAATATGTTTTTACAGTGCAAATTCCTTCATTTGTCAGAAATTAAAACATTGTTTTGTGATTTATTCCATTTATCCTGTGGGGTACATTTACCAGCCCACCAGAACTCCCCAGCACCACTAAACTGCATTTTCAGCAGTTACAAGAAGAATGGCTGTGCTGGCTCTGATGAGCACATAGTCCCCTGCATCACCAAAACTGCATTTTAGCAGTTGCAAAGGTAATGGCTGTGCTGGCTCTGCTAAGCACGTATGGTGTAAGATGAAACATATAACACCCAGAGAATGGCTGCAATATCTTCTTCATGTGCACCAAAAAGAAGAATTCAAAAGCAGCCCAGCTCAGCGCTGCTATGCTGCCAGCTCAAGACTTCCAACTGAAAGAGAAAATGTTCTGTGTTTAAAATGATTTTGCAATGGTGCTATTTCCATCTTTTCAACATTACACAGTTTGGTTCCAGTAAAACATATTCATGCCCATCTATCATCAGGAGGAACACCATAACGGGAGGGCCCTTCCTCCGTGAAAGGCATTGTGTGTCAAGTAGAAACTGTGAAAGAGCAGAGAAATTAGTTTCAGGCCGTACAGCAAGCGTTTTTCTCTTGCAACCAAGTAACACAGGCAAAACTCTTCACAAGAAACTCTCTCTTCCTTTGCTTATGTCAGTTTTAAAGCACCCTTGTTTTGAACACATTCCTGTGTATTAGAAATTGACCAGAGCTATGGAAATGTCCAGAATAAAATGCATTTGTAAATGACCAGGGAAAGTAAAATGAACCTGTGTTGAACTGCTCTGCAAAGCAGTGAGTTGATATTGTAAAAGCTCAAAGGAAATAATACTGTAACATGCCCTGAAACAAAACTATATATGTTGGAAAGAAAACTGCCAAAATATAATTAAATTGTACTCTGCGTAGTTTATTTTTGCCCACAAAAAGAACTTCAACATCATGGCTAGGCCCAGAAATTGCTGTCAAACCAGTCTATGTAAAGACATGCACTTCTAGTGTGCCAGCCCCATGGAAAAGGAAGTCGTTTTCCACATGAAAGGCCCAGAGGTGTGAGAAGTGGCAACTTCATCAGACGGGGTTGCATTGCTGCAGCCCGGGACAATGGACAGCCCTGTCACTGAAGTGTGAATTCCTCTGACACCTCTCCCTAGCTTCAACTGCCTAAGATCAAAGGGGAGTCATAGCAACCTCTGGGCAAAGCTGACCAGAGCATGACATTTGGCTGGGGGATTGAAAGGACTGCCCACTTTTGGGAACAAAGCCGGCTCATATGATTGAAAACACTCATATAAAGACAACTATGTCAATAATCTAAAAAAGCAATAATGTAAAATGTCAACAGCTTGAATGTAATTTTTGTGTCATGAAAATAAGACAATGTGGATCTTCCTAGCATGTGCGGGTGGCAAACGCCAGTAAAATGATGTTTCTGGGAAAAACGTACATGGTACAGTTATAAAACTTGTTGCAAATATGCCCAACATTGATAAGCTTCAGTGTACCCATTTGTAGATTTTTAGGGGAAATATTTGACATAGAAATTGTGAAAGATTGCTGGAAGGACTAAACAGCATCGTACAAACTTGGGGTTTGGAATAGTATGATCCATGTGTAATATGGTATTTGCCTATTACATTTTTATAAGGGTGACACTTAGAAATATAAGTGTGTTGCTTCATAACTGATTTTGGCAAAAGTAGCTGTGGTATAACAATGCACCTCATAAAAACACACACACTAAAACTGAGTCACTTCCTTCAGCCCAATCTGTTTACAGGGAAGCGGCACCATCCTCAGGCTGACCTATTCCATCTTAGAGGTATGTCCAACTTAGTTCTGCCCACATAGTAGAAATCCTCTGATATCATCCGGCCTACATGTTATGTTATAAATTGTCATTTATATAGAGCTCTATATATCATTGGTATTACCTCAAAGCGCTGGTAGGTTGAACACCCTCGGGAACCATAGTAGTAGTAAGAAGGAGACTTTCAAAATTCAAACATTCAAAAAAATCCAGCATTCAAAAATCCAAGCCGCAGCATCCAGAGATCCAGACATACCAAATTCGCCCTGCAAGATTCAAATTCCAGTGCCAGGCCAGGGGTAGCTCATCCTGATCCATGCAGTACCTCCTATCCAGGCAGAACCACTATCCAGAATTAAAACCTACAAAAATCCCAATAATCCAGGGAGAAAGGGGGAAAGGCTGCTGAACCCTTTGGGATTATCCAGTGACCAGACCTGCTTTGCCCAGCTAAGTGCTTTACCCAGCTGATGCACCCCACTGTCCACTGAGACCAGACCCCGGTTGCCTCACTGTGTCCCCAGAGGAGAGCCGCTGCTGCGCAGTGACCAGACCCATGTCCCGCTGTCCAAAGATCCAGCCGGCTGTCCAAACTATTCCATTCAAGTGCTTTTTGTAAGTATCACCCTTCCCCAGTAATCAACAAGCTGCCTCAATTGCTTTGTTACCTTGCAATTTGTACAACCCCATAAGAAACCCTATAAGAAATCCTACAAGTATCCTAGTAACTTCTTAAAATTGTCAGAATCCTTTGTGTACCCTGTCCTTAGGAAAATCTGTGTTGATCTCCATGTGTTAGCGCCATTCTTTCCAAATCATTTCAGTCCGCTATATAAGTCATTAGTTCTATTTGGAATAAATGAATTAATTCCCATATAAAGAGGCACACGGCGTGAATGGGATAACATTTCAAATTAACCTTTTGGCGGGCAGTGTCTTTCGTTGATACTCTAGCCACTAAAAATAGTTTCAGTAGAACCTGTCATTTTCCTTTTAAAACCGATTTCGCGTGTGTAACTGCCTTTATCAGATAATCCGATTGATTTCCTACAAAGAATCCCATACTGTCACTATCCAGAGTCACCCTTTCACTTTCATATCATATCTGTTATGTACCTTTACACCTTAGCATTAAAACCGATTTTCGATTCTATCTCTTTAGCTGATTTTCCAAGCCGTTTTGCTATTTTAAACCTGTGAAACGAAGCAATTGCAATGTTGCCACGTGTGATTCTTGATGCACTGTTTTTTCCTTCCAAAGTTGATTTTCTAAACTGTATGCCCAGTGTTAGTACATTGCCTTGTAGCTTGTGAGTTTTATTGCCTCGTTAGTAGGGCCACACACATTCTTGCCCTATTCATTCAACCGCACATGTAAAATAACCATTCAGTAATTCCGAGTGCCGTTTTGCTCTTTCTTCCAGGGAGCTCAATCCGATTTTGCCCTCCCATTCAGGGGTGGTAGGTCGGATTCTCATTCCGATTTCTGCACAGTATACCTACCTCCTTGCTACTTCTCTGCACCCACACAAAATCTGGTTAACAGGGGATTGAGGGAGTGTTGCAGGGGGAATGCCTAACGGTTTTGCTATTTGAAAATACTACCCAAAAACGAATCTTGCTTTCATTCAGTTGTGCATTGTGTATCTTATGTTAGAAGGTTAAAGAAAGTGTATTGTATAATTTATATAATTTTACTGTGTAATTATCACCACACTTGTGATTGCTGCCCTATATTGAATGTGTTTGATTTTAATTCATAATTAAAAATAAATAAATATTTATTTTTCAAGCTGTGACAGATCCTCCAAATTGACATTAAAGGATTGATTCATTTTTGGCATTTTTCCCAGCACCCAGAATAAGAAATAATGTTGGTTTATGCTATTTTTCATTGTGATTTCCAGGGGGTTCAGAAGAGACTAGGTGCATGTTCCTAGGACTTTGTGGACTGAAATGGCCAGTAAGGACTTGTTTATGGCTGATTTATAAATGGCACAAATATAAATGATGGAAAGATGGAAAATGAGAGTATGAACATGCTTAATCATTTGCAGAGGTATAACTGTTATACATTTTATGAAAATTACCAACATTTGCCAAAGGATCATGCTACCTTGTACGGAGTTGGCGATCAGCTCACCTATTTCCCTATGACCCACTCAGACCGCATCTCTAAAGCATATGTCAGGGGTTAGTAGAAATATGGAACATAACTGGGTTTTATCAAAAAGTGGCCAAGAGAACAAAGAACTGTAATAAATGCCAAACAGACAGATAGTGCTCTCCCCCCTTGAACCAATAATTCCAGGGGGCGGAGAGAGGAATGGGAAACTGTCCTATCTCGGGGCAGGAGCAATTCTAGAGTACTTCCCCCAGATTGTAAAATGAATAATGACATTTGGGCTATATAAGGGGGGACTATACTTGTAACGCTCACCTGATTCCCACGGAGGCGCTGATCTTGGCAGGAAGGTGTCTGTGACTCGAAAGGTGATGTGCAGAACCCGATGGGCTTCTGGGGTCGAACCTCTTCGCACTGTGTGTCGAACTCGTAGTGTGAGGTTTCTGCAGGTGAAAGAATATGGGGGTTAATGGTCTGGGTTGTTCAATGTCCCTCTTCCTCCCTCTCCCTCTCCGTAGAGCCCCCAGGTCAACGTGCTCACCTTAGATAGGTGAATGCTGGGCTCTCCATCTGCGTCTGGTGCAGGGCGCTGTTGCCAGTTCCTTCACTGGTGAAACATAGGCCTCTTCGACTCAGAAGACCGTTACCGTCGTTAACTGCACGAGCGGTGAGTTTCCAGACACCTTTTTAGTCTTTATAGTCTTTAGGTGCAAGGCACGTTAACATTGAACATGACTTCGTATAATGCTTTTCTCCCTTTTGTCTTGCAGGACTCTTGAGGAAGATGGAGTGAAGCGCCTGGAAATGCGTGAGTAAATGCAAGCGCTCTAACTGTCTTTTCCTTGCAGCGTAGTTCGTGCTGAAGAGCAGGCGTTCTATTGCGAAGAGCGCGATGGGCGTAAGTAAATACCTGTCTAATGTCTCTTCTTTTGTCTTTCAGAAGTTGGTTTGCAGCGCCGGAGTCCGCGGAATGTCCGTAAGTAGATACAATGCTTTTATCTCCGCAGGCGGCGATGCAGTGTGAAGAAATCCAGAATTCACGGAGTGCCGGTAAGTAGTGACAATGCTTTTGTCTTCGCAGGCGGAGGTGCAGCGTGCCGAAAATGACCGCAGCCGATGGATCAGGTGAGTAGCACTGCGAAATAAGGCTGCCTTGCTAACCTGCTGTTTCTTGTCTCTGCAGGTGCTGCTGTCGACTGGATGCAGGAATGGTGAGTATGCTTCTTGCAGATTCAGGATGCAGGAATGGTGAGTATGACTCTTGCAGATTCGGGATCGTAAGAAGAAAGGCTGGAACAGACTCGGTGAGCGTTCTGCTGCAGATGCAGAGTAACGCGAAGCACGTTTCGTCTATCGGATGTGGTTTAAATAGCTTTGGAGTGATGAGGCGTCTTCCTCCACGGCCCCGCCTAGGTAAGGAAAGAGTTCCAGTTCCAGAAGCTTTCCAGTGCTGAATCCAGGGAGTGGAGCTTGCCCCACCCAGGTAAGAAAGTAGTTCCTGTTCACAGAGGACTTCTAAGAGGCTGGTAAGTAAGCAGCATGGTCTGCTGCAGGTAAGTCCACCCAAGCATCTGCACACATATTATGAGCCCGGCGCTTCCAGTGCCGGGACCGATGATTCTGATGAGCCTGGTGCCACCGGCGCCAGGACATGGTCCAAAAGGTCCCCGTGGGGACCGGCTGGTGCCTAGGATTAGGGTTAGGGTCCTGCTTCCAAGGACGTTGGGCTGGTCCTGGCTCCTTGGAAGCAGTGATCATGACAATACTAGACACAGGGACACACACACAAGAATCCAGGGAGACGGGAGAAGGAGGACGGAGGGAAAGCTGAACCTTACCATCTAGGAGAGTGCAGAGACCAGACCCGTTGTCTAGCTGTCCAGAGAGTCCCGAGATCCAATATGGCTGTCCAGAATCCTATCCAGGCAGAGTGCAGAGACCAGACTCCTTGCCTAATTGTCCAGAGAGTCCTGCAATCCAGCTGGCTGTCCAGAATCCCATCCAGGAAAGTTCAGAGACCAGACCCCTTGCCTAGCTGTCCAGAGTACCCTGAGATGCAGCCTGGCTATCCAGAATCCCACCCAGGAATGCACAGAGACCAGACCCCCTGCCCTAGCTGTCCAGAGGGTCCTGGGACCCAGCTGACTTTCCAGAATCTCAAACCAAGGCTTGCTTTGTAAGTAGCAAGTAACCCCAGCCCCAAATTGCGTAAACCTTTTTTCCTTTGTAACATTGCATTCAATATTTCCTACCATTGAAACACCATTGTAAATCCCATTGAAACCCCATCGAGACACCATTGAAATCCCATCGAAAGTCCCAAATTGCCAGTATAATTCATTCACCTTCCCATAGTAGTATCGGTATTAGTCTGTGTATGTTAGCGTATTCCATGTGATAAATCTCTCAGTTGTCTGTATAAATCCTTAGCATTATTTTGAAGTAAATCCTTTAATTCTGCACCGGCTTACCTATCACAAAGAATACACCCCGCCACATATACAAGGCCAAACATGATCACTGTGCCCAGAGTGAAAAGAGCCAGGGCAAGAGGTGCTAGTTTCTCCTACCTTGCCTCCCTACACTGAAACACCCTTCCTATGACGCTTCTTGCCGAAGCCTCACTCAGTGCCTTCTGCAAAGCCATAAAAAAACACTCTGTTCACCTGATCAACAGCTCAGTCCCCAGGGACTATTTGCCACATCTCTTGATAAACCTGCAAATGTACCTTGCAACTAGCTGACTGTATTAATTTGCTACCAATGTAAAATATGTATTAATGTGCTACCAGTTTAAAATATGTAAAATGTAAAAAATGTATTTTGTACCTCCCTGCAACTAAGTTCCCTACAAGTAACAGCACCACGATGCCCATGGGCTGTTTGTGGGCTATACAAATGTACAAATAAATAAATAAATCCCCCATTCAAATTTATGTTCAATATTGTTGCCATTCAAAATCAACAATCTTGTTGCGTGTTTTTATTAACTATACTCATTAAAGTATAACCTCAACAGAATTAGTCTTGTGTAACTGAAAATCGAATTTGCCCATGTATTGTGTGCATTACCCCATGAACACCTAATTTGCATCGGTACTATTGAAAACCCCAAACCGTAGTCCCATTGAGAGCAATCCCTTTGGCCTAGAATCCCATATGTAATGTGCCTCTGTCCTTGTCTTTGAAAACCGATTTCCGATTTTGACAGCTAAACCCCTACCTTAGCTGCCTGTTAATGTAAATCTTGTGTAAAACTAATTCCCATTTGCTGTTTCTATTTCTCTTTTGCATTTGCTTTCTCCCCAAAATCGATTTCCTACCTTGTTTCCACATTGCCTATGTGTGCTGATTAGTAGTCTCTTAGATTCCCTATCTCCTCAAGTGTTGCAACACAAATTTCTTTTCTAGCTGTCCGCTAGCAGTTGTGAGTAGCCGTGCCAGTAATAAGCAAAATCAGATTCTGCCGTTTTGCTCCAAAAATAGGTTTTCATTTCCTTTTCTGACTTCCCATTTTAGGGTGGTGGGATTTATTCCAAATCTGACTTTTCTCTCTCTATATTTACTCATTGACACTGCCTTCCCTTCTTAAGGAATTAAGTTAACTGATGTTTGGAGGTGAGTGTTGTAGGGGGGAGTGCTTAATCTTAGTGCTATCACTTTCTTTAAAACTGTTTTCCTGTTTTGTCATTAAAGATCTGTGTGAACTGTGTTAGGATTTCTGAACCAATTGTTCTGTAAGAAGCATTGTATTTGTGTTGCCACATATTAGTGACTGTTGTATAGTGCATATTTTTTCCTTTTTCATTAAATCATAAATTAATAAATATCGTATTGATGCACACCGGCCTGGTTCCTAGTCCATTGTGGCACAAGGTGTTTGTCTACGTTGGGTGCGAGACGGATTGGGAGCCTACTGAAATAAAAGAACCTGTGGTTTATTAAAGATAAACAGCATTTTTATTGTGCGCCCCATTCATTGTCAGGGGAAGGATTCCCTGTCTGAAGTGTGCCATGTTATAAAACCGTGACAACATCAAAAGGGTCTAAAGAACAATTTAAGACATGAGCATTTCATGTTGACACATGAATTTCCAAAGCCAATCCCTAACCTGACGCTACATCCATACATTATCTTCATACCTATTCCTCTTCTTCCTGCAGCTATAACTCACAACATCATTAGCTTGGATACACATTCTCATCACGTTTATAATATCCATGACATCGGCCAAGTCAAGAATAGACTGCTGAAACGGCCAAAGCAGATGGAGGCAAACAGGGTGAGTAGAGAGAGAAGGACCAAATGCCTGTCCTTCTATATGCAATGACAATCTGAAACCCATTTTTGTTAAATGTTCTAGTACTCTGGATGGCCTGGCTTTCAGGCCTTCCCCATTCGCTATTAGCCTCGGATTTTTGAGAAACAGTGAAGGAAAGACACATCAGTAGGTAAGGCATTCACAAAGGTAAGTTCATCAATATGGAGGAGGTACAGGGGGATTCAGGGTAAAGTGCAAGTAGTTCAGACTTATTCCAGAGAATATAGCCAGCGATTTGTTACCTAAGTCTTCCCCCAGTCCTGAGCCCCAGCCACGCTTCCCCTGCACGTTATGATAATAAAAAAGATCCCCAATGTTTGGGGATCATGGGGCAATAGTCATCTGAGTGGAAGAATGTTATGAAAGAATTCCAAATCGACCGATATTTAGTAAATGTGTCGGAAAGGGTAGCAAAGATCTTCTCCATGCCACACACATGCTAGACTGTTGCCCACTACATATGTAATTGGGAGACGTCCATTTTCTTCCAGTTGTGGGCGATGGCAATTCTTGCAGCTGTTAGCATTTGGTTGGCCAATTTAGAGTGAGCCACCTCTCCTAGAGAAAATATTACTTGTTCATCCTCATCACACAATAGAATAACCAGAGGGTCTAGGGGAAACTGAATTCCAACACTTCTTTGCACCAGGTTGATTATCTTTATCCAAAATGGCCTAATTCTGGGGCATTGCCACCATAGTAGGCCATGGAGTTGGCCCAGCCACAAACCTGCCAACAAAGGGGAGGGGACCTCGGTGTATATCTTGAGAAATGTGTTTGGTGTGAGATACTAATGGTAGAGATCTTTGTAGGAGTTCTCCATAATCGTGCTGTATGCTGATATTTTGGTTGCTCGTCTTCATGTGGTTTCCCAAGCGGGTTAGGCTGTGCTAATTCTTCTTCCTATCGCGACATGTAATTTAGAGTGTCTTCCTATGAAAGTATTTTGTTTATATTTAAAATCTTATTTGCAAAGATATAGAGGATATAAGCTTCTGAAAGGATGTTAGATTTCTACTGTCCCCGTTTGGATGTCTGGCTGAAATGTCCAGTGTGGTAATTGTATATACTGAAATCGCTGAGATTTGGGGAGGGTAAATTTTGCTTTGCATTGTTCGAATGTTAAGGGGACCCAATCATCATATAATTGGCTAAGCCCTTCAAGGTCTCCTTCTTTCCATTTCTCAAAATGATGAATTCCCAATGCGGTATAAAGTTAGGGTTTTGAAAGATGGATGTCAAAGGTGAGGGGTGGGTGGAAAGATTAAATGTACGTGCCACCATGTTCCAGTAAGATAAAGTTGTTAGGGTGCAAGTTTGCATGGTGTGTTTCAGTAGGTGGCTTGTGGGTGGTAGCTATGGAAGGGAAGCTAAAGAGGTAATCAAGTCTTATTGCGCGGTGTGCCAGCAGTGTGTTTTCTGAGGACTGGGAGAAGGTCCTGTTCGTGTGCTCCCTTGGATTTTTTGAATTGTGGACTTTCGCCATCAGAGTCCTCTTTCTGTGTTTATTGCTGGAGTTCCTGCCTACATACACAGCGTGCATGCGCAGAGCGCTGCGCAGTGTGCCAGTAGTGTGTTTTGTGAGGACTGGGAGAAGGTCCTGTTCGTGTGCTCCCTTGGATTTTTTGAATTGTGGACTTTCGCCATCAGAGTCCTCTTTCTGTGTTTATTCCCAGAGCTCCTGCCTACATGCACACATCGCATGTGCAGAGCGCTGCACGGTGTGCCAGAAGTATGTTTTGTGTTCTGTGGACTGTGGAGCTGTGGCTGAGGCGGACACATGTTCAAGTCTCAAGGTTGTCTCACAGTAAGCATTCTCTGTTTGATGGTGTAATCTGTGCAATGAGACTTTGAGTTACAGTTTATACGTGCCCGTTGATGGACTAAAGACCCAACTGTAGAGTCTTTTTGCAACTTATCAAAATTATATACCCATGAACTCTGGAGTCATTGGCGCATAGTATTGAAGCACAATCAAAGAGTAGGAAAGTGCATACGTCGAATCGTTGGATACTGTGGGATTCTGGTGTTGCTAAATCGTTATGAACTCTTTTTTTTTACCTTCATTGATCTGGTTAACCTGTTGCCTGCCATCGGGCGGTCGGATTTCATAATTAGTACAGCGCGGTAGAAGTGTGTCTGCACTTGCACTATTTACTGCATCAGATCTATGTTTGTAATTTCAGTCTAATCACTTATCTACTATTTGTTTTTGCTGACATAAGTGTAATGAGAGT
The DNA here is from genome assembly GCF_040938575.1 of Ambystoma mexicanum. Classification (NCBI taxonomy): domain Eukaryota; kingdom Metazoa; phylum Chordata; class Amphibia; order Caudata; family Ambystomatidae; genus Ambystoma; species Ambystoma mexicanum. Next base: position 547,827,537 of record NC_090926.1, read on the forward strand.
GTAAACATTACACACAAGAGCTTTTGACTGCAATTTGAAGGCTGCACTTAGCTATACGCAACAGTGTCTTGTAACACATAGAAATTGTGCCAAGGGCTACAATCCTGAAATAGCCCACTTTTGTGTTAAACGATTGCAGTTTGGTCCTCACTGCATGTATAGCTCTGTTTCAGTGACTTGTAATACCACCATCAACACATCAGCTAAGGGGTGATGGTGGGCCTTAGAGCCTTTGAGCCCCTGGCAAACTTGTTTACAAGGATTGGTGATTACAGAAGTAGTGTTGCCTTTGTATGCAGGTGTCATTGAAGTAACTGCGGGCTCAGTAGCATTTCAGCCCCTTGACAAATAGTGAGAAAGATGACCGTGGGCTGGGCTTCGTGATTAAGATTTATTGGAGGAGCAGGGTGACTGCAGGATAGAATACTTTGAGCCCTCAAATACACGTGAAATTGGCCTGTGCAGCTAACGGCTGAACCAATTTTTATTGAATAGCCATCAATTACTGCTGGACCACAAGTACCTATTTTAGGTCTCCTAAAATTCAGGTGTAAACAGCATTTGTGTAATAAGGTTGCTTATGTCATGTAGAAAAGCTCTACGCTCTAGGTTGTCTTCATTTCCTCTGGGATACCACCTCAAAAATAAAAAATTTAATAAAAAAAAAACAAGAACGTGGGTAACAAACAACATTATTGTGGCATAACCATTATTGTATGGCAGTTTGAGTGTGCAGTAGCACAACAAACGTAACTTTTTTTGTATTTTGTGTGGCATTGGTGAGTGAGATTAGTCCAAGTGTGCAAATAAAAATGGAAACTAGCCTCAGAAGTGGGAAATGCCTTAAATGTCCAGTGGTACCAAAGGACGAGATGCTGCCAAATTTTCCACCTGTGGGTGATATGGATGAGACTCACACACAAGAGGGACGAGATATTGTTTCTCATAGTAATATCCCATCACATCCACCATCTCCAGTACTTCCCCAACTGTCGAAATTGCCTTATAATGTTTCTGTAACACACATTGAGGAACAAGGGACTTGTGGGAAACAAGAATATTTGATTCAGTCCTCAAAGAACGAGGAACAGGTTCTTTACTTGAGTGAACTCAATGGTTTACAAGACATTGGAAATGATGATATGCAATCCAGAAATAGTCAGCCAGATGTACCTAGATTGCCAGATGAATTAAAAGTATCTAGTCTCAAGGCCGATGTTTCAATGTTAGTACCGGTTATCATGGTGGAACTTGATAAACATGTGTGTTTGTCTTTGGGGCCATCTACCCCAGTGACAACACAGCGTAGACACAGAGATTACGCGCACCTACACAGTAACACTAACACCGATTTGGATATTAATTCAACTTCTACATATATGCTAGATCCTACGGGACTTGAAAAACAGTTTAATTTATCTGACTCGCCTCCGTCCCGTGAATCTCAGAAAGAACAATTTTATCAGGAGCATGGAGAGTTTGATCCTTTTGCCATGTATTCTAATGATCCTGCAAATGTTACTCCACGTAAATCCTCCATAACCAAGCAAGAAAATGATCTTACTGATGAAACGATGCTTGATCTTAACAAGTAAAATTGCCATACTTTTTCCCTCTTTACGCTGATTCTCAACCTTCTAGACAAGGGGCATGAATTTACACATTTTGGTATAAGGGAGATGAAAGGGTCAATAGTGGAAATGACGGGGAAATTAAACCGGCTAGAAGGATTCATGTTGGGTCACGAATTACTAGAACAATATCAAGACACTCAGACAGCCTACATGAATCGTATAAGCCATGGATCACTTGGTGAACATGTTGTCTCAAGCGACGCAAACAATTTCTATTGATCATAAAGTAGATATGATTTCTAATGATCAAGTACAACAGTTGCATAAGGAAGATGCATATACACCTTCCCAGGATGAGATTGCAAAGATTGAATTAATTAAAGTGGCCAAGCTACTTCATGACATGATTCTGGTGTTGGAAAATCTGTTAATGAAAGCCAATTTGGTACCATCAGTTGAAATTGAAACTCATCATGCTGAGCTGTCCAATGAGGAGCGTAGAGATGAACATACAGCTGAGACACCTGATAGTCCTTCTGTCTTGACTGAAATCTTGGACCAACAGGATCTTGCCAAACATGATCATGCTACAGCTATAGTAGATGCAGCTAAGACAGAGGACAATCAGGAGTGGAAATACTTTATGTCTCGTAAAGCAAAAAAAACCTCCAGCTAATAGCAAAAAAACAGCAATGGAAAATAATAAAATAGAATTCTGGCACTACATTGGATAAAACAACAAGTAAAAAGGATTATAAAAGTTCAAAATCTGTTTCACACGAGTATACTGAGGATACTAAAATTGGAGCCACCCATCTGATGGATGAGCATGGTTTAGATTTGAGCCAGCTGGACAAAGAATCCAAGGCTCATCTGCAGATGGATGGGCAAGATCCCCAAAACAAACACACTAAAGATGAGAACACGTCTAGACAAGTATCCAATAAAGCGGATCTTCCGTTGGTTTCGCAGATCCAACAGAAGTCTGCAACAGCGACTAAATTGGTTACTTGTGCTATTAATTCGGGTGTTAATAACCCCCAAGGAGTAAACATGAAACAATCCAATCTGGCCTCTTTCTACCAAACTACCAAAAATAAAGATACCTTTAGAAGAAACAGTTGTAATGGAGAACGCACCAAGGTAATAACCTTATTAGGACCCTCATTGGAAACTGAAGCAAAACCTTCATATGTATGTTTGAAGCACAGTAACCTGAGCAAAGGTAATTCCACTCATTCTTTCCCAGACACTGTCTTCCCATTGTGTATTGATACCTTGAATACAAAAGAAGCGCAACAGCTTGCTTCAAACAATTGTGAAAATCTTAACTACAATGAGGCTAAACAGGAATGTATTATCAATAATTGTGATGATCCTGGGGATGCAGGGCTGAACACAGGTAGTGTCAAAGATCTCTATATCCAGTCTGACACTCCTAAGACATACAATGGCATACCTAAAGAACTGCTTGGTTGGAGTAGCGATGTGGCACTTCATGGAAGTGATAGAATTAATTGCACTTATTTATTGAATGTGTTTCAACAAATACCTATCCTCCGTAATTTAAATTCCCAAGTCATTGAATGGATTAAACTCTCTCCCATTAATAATAACAGGATGTTATGTAAAGCTATATCTTTTTCAATCACAAGAATGCTGTGGGAACAAAGAGACAACTTTAACTTGTTGGGCTATGAATTGTATGCTTTTGAAAGTAAGAACGATTCCACCACTTTTATTGAATTCCAACCACAGAAGATCTGTAGTACGCTTCCAGGTAGGGATCTACTGTAGCCCTGAATCAAGATATGTTAACTCAGTTAGCTTCAGTGGTGAATGCTATAAAAGGATTGGCATGTCTTGAACCATTTTTGAAAAACATGAGTTCCATCTATACCAAGCAAGAACATTCATAACTCTCATAATTTTCCATTCTAAGCTGGAATTGTTGTGGATATAATAATTTTATCAAATGTCAATCCCTGGACCCCGTGTTTAAAAGATCTAGTATTGTTTTAATACAAGAAACCATGGCTGTGAAACACGTAAATTTAGATGGCTTTACTGTGCACAGTCATCCTGCTATACGCGGTGTGCTCGGTCGACCTTCAGGAGGCCTTTTGACACTTGTCCATAATAGCTTGAAGGTGACATCGAACTTTACTTCTTCCTCCAATCAATTACTGGTCATTGAGGTAATATTTGCTCATATGCACATATTATCAATTTGTATTGAAACCCAAAGATGTGGTCCAAAGAAAGCATAATAATTGATTTAAATGCAGTTTTACATAAAGCTTTCATTCAAAATGCTGAAAATGAGATAATCATAGGAGGAGACTTTAATTCTATCCTAAAGGACTTTGCTCCCCCAAAATTTGGACAATTTATTCACGCCCCCAACTCAGTAGCTTATGAAAGAGGGTACTGTTTGACAAATTTTCTTGTAGATTGGAACATCCATACTGTCCCGCATGATACTGATCAGTTAGAGTTTACTTGGAGGAGAGGGAGCTCACGTATGTTGATAGATTATATTGCAGTTTCAGAAAATGTATTAAAGTCATGTGTGCCTATTTCAATTATCAATTTGGGCTTTGGTGATCACATGATGCTGAATCTTAGATTAAACATCACAGCTGCAGTTGATAGAGATCCGCTATCTATCAGATGGAACCCAAAAATGTGTAGACAGCGCACATATTTGGTAAACCGAGATATGCAGAATACAGGCAGCAAATCCAAGAGTATTTCTGCAAAGAGAAATCTTGTAGAGTGTAATATCTATGTGATAAGATATCATCTCCTTCGCCTCACACAAGGTCAACATGTGAGTTTGACTAGTACATATCTTAACATTCACAGCTCACAGATTGCTGCACTTAAAAGCACACGGAACAGGGATATCAGAAGGGCAAGAAGGTTGGTCCCTGAGGTTACCTCTTTTAATAAGATTAAAAAAGTATATAGAAACATGTTATAGAAATAATCTCAAAAGGGTGAAAAGGGCTAAAGTACTGGCCAACAATCAGAAAATGATCTCCCTATTGTGTAAGCGCCAGACAAAGGATATCTGGCTATACTTCATAACCCTGATAGACCGGTACACACTCAGTTTGATTCTTCGATCTCGGGTGAGGTCTGGAGCACATATATTAAAGAAAGATATGTCTTACCTAAAGATTTTCTTCCTGTTGACATTAACTTCTATATTAAAAAGATGCACATGATATGCCCATGGCAATTGGAGGATCTGATATGGGCTATAACTAAACTAACCTATTCAAAGGCAGCAGGGCCTGATGGGCTTCCGCCCTGTCTGCTAAAAGATGACCCCCTTTTCTGGGTCAAATTGATCAAACCGAGATTTGATCTGATTTTTTAAACAAAAATCATACCCTCTCATGGCTTACTGCCATCATTGTACCCATTCGTAAGAAAGGCCCAATTGATGATCCATGTAACTATGGCCCAATTTAATTAATTAATGTGTATGCAAAGGTATTTGCAACTCTTCTACTGAATGAATTGGAGAAATGGGTAGCTGACAATCATCTCCTATCACGTCATCAGGTGGGATTTAGAAAAGTGATGGGAACCACTGTAAATGCCACGATATTGGCCCATCTCTTAGAAAGCTCACACCTTGCTACTTCGGGTGCAATTTACATGGCTTCATTGGATCTGTCTGCAGCATTTGACAGTGTTATTAGAATGCTGTTATGGAGCAAGATGATCAAGTATGGCATTCCAGAACATTTGGTAGGGCTAATAGCCTTGCTTTATAATCAAACTTCTTATAAGGTACGTATAAATCGCTCTGGGTTTGTGACTGGGTTAATAGACACAGAAATTGGAGTTAAACAAGGTTATCAACTTGCAGCTATTCTCTTCAACCTTTACATCTGTGACATAGATAAGATCTGAGAAAATCTGAATACATTTCCAGTTAGATTGGGAGATGCCAGAATTAACTGGCTAGCTTTTGCAGATGACCCAATCTTGTTTGACCGTACACCTTAAGGCCTCCAAAGGAAACTAAATGTATTTTCGGCTTATGCAAAAACTCATAATCTCACCAGTAACCCTGCAAAATCTACCATAATAGTATTGCCAACAGAAAGAGAGTGTGTAGGTTTAATTGGGAGATGGATGGGGTCAAAATTCAAAGGGCCCTGGCAATGCGCTATCTGGGATATAATCTCTTGGATTCTAATTCTTTGTCTATGTGGAGTAAGTCATTAAATTCAAAGGTAGTTCATTTGATCTCACAAATGAAAATTATATATCTGAGATACTCGAAATGTTCACTACTACCACACATTGAGTTTTATATTCTAAAGGTAGAACCAATTATTCTCTATGGATTGGACCTCTGTATACTTGATTTGACTAAAGTGTTAAATAAGTTACAAGGACGGATTTGGAAAGCGGTATTAGGCCTGCCAAAGGCACTCCCTAATACTATGATCCTGCATGAACTTGGTCAATAATTTTTGGGAGGATGCTTGTGAACTATGGTAAAATGATACATCCTCCAGCAAATTCGCTTTATGAAGACCTTGCCAAAATGGTATTGAGTGCCTATCCGGTTATATGTTAATAGGTATGTCAAAAAGATGCAAACTTGAACTTAATTGCCACGGATCAGAAAGACCTGCATGATCGTCCGTGTATTGTTAAAAAGAGAATTTTTCAACTCGATTGGGCAACTATTACTGATCAGAATTCTACATATAAATCTGCTGATCAGACATGTTTTATTCAGAAACAACTTTTGTACAAGGCCCTTGTACTTGAAATTTAAATTGAATTTGTTCCACACAAATGAAAAGACGAAGCATAGGGTTAAGAAAAAAAGTGGCGCTCACATTGATGGTTGTAGATTTTGTAGAGAGGGTGCCAGTTATGAAATATTGAAACATCTTGTGATATACTGTGCCTCTTTTGAAACTCTATGTATAACCCATTTGGGAACCTACTTTAATACAGATCACTTGTCTTCACGTGAACTTTTGTGGACACAATGTATGTGAGGCACTAGCTTTAACTTGCTTTTTAACTATTGTCCAGGTACATTTAAGCAAAATCGAATTATGCAAAGCAGAGTAGAAATACTATGATTATTTTTCTTTTAACAAATGTAATTACTGAGTTATAGGAATTAAATTGACATTTGGGACTATTTGATTTTAATTAGGTGATACAATTTGAAGTATATTGAGTTTTCAGATGTATGTAATTGTGTTATGTTTTGTGTTGTATTTGAAATGTACAATATGCTTTTCTTATTCTGTCACCTTGTACATTTTACGTTTATCTTTGAATATGTGTAAAGGTACTTTGTACCAAATACAAACGAAATACATTTTATACAGCAAACACAGTACTGTTGGTGGAGGGAGGGAGGGAGTTGTATTTGTCCAGCAAGTATTGTTGAACAAAACACGTTTTTCATGTTTTGCAGAACTAGAGGATGGTAGGGGCATTTTGAGACTCAGCCAGGATTGAATTGTAGATGGTTAGGGCATGGAAGGAGGTGGACTACTTGCGAGTCATATTTTTACATGCCAGTGGTGGTTTTTCACCAAAATACCAGGGGTAGCGGAAGTGACATCATACAACCCTTGACATTTGATGACATCACAGGAAGTGATGCCATTTGACCCCACACCAAAGTGATATTACAGGAAGTGATGGAACATAACCTTTCACCCCTTGGCAAACAGGAAGTGGTATCACATAACATTGTTCCTAAGTACAGTAAGAAAAATATGGTTACAATATCACTATAATGTGATACACATTTCATACAAGAATGGATCACCATATTTATCATTAAGATCAATGTGCAAGGCCCATATTACCAAATTACTGTGAATGCAAGTATGACCTCGTCAATGATAATGATGTTTTAATATAGAGCACATACGCTTTAGCACTTTAGATAGAACACATACAATATCACCCAACCTGTGTTGGTACTCATTTATCGACCTCAGAAGGATGAAAGGCTGAATTGAGCTATTGAAGAACAGACTACATCAGTGATTCACCCCCCGAAGTGTGCCTGAAATAAACATGTAATGAGTCTAGCAATTATTGTATAAAATTCCAGAAAGACAAATTATTTGGTATTCCTATTCTTTCTTATTTAGGGTCACTGCTGAAAGTGTTAGAACCCCTGCTCTTTTTTTGCCTTTTTAATTTCTATAAGAGGCCTGAACAAGAAAGCCAGCCACTTCAGAAGCAAAGAGCCACGTGGTGCTGGACCCAGCCCAGCAGCTTGCATTTAAAAAAAGTTTTTTTTTAATTTTCTTTTTATTTGGTTTATTCAAACCTTTAAAAAAGAGAACAAAACAACATTTTACCCATCCCTCCCTCCCTCCTCTTCAGGTTATCGAGCCTGTGATCATAGTTGGCACATCATAATTATTTACAGGTCCAATAACTCCTGTGCCAAGTTTCACTATTTTTACTTAGACCCTGAGTTTACTTTCTGCTCCTTTAAGCAGCCTTTTAGCACTCGAAGAAAGTTTATTAGTGTGAATAAGGCTGCTCTGTTAGACCCCTCAAAGAGGGCTTCCCATCAGTCTTCAGCACATGTAAGGTTGCACTCATTGATCATCGGCCCAAAGTGGATTCCTCTTTGTTGTTGGAATGCCTGACAGTACATCGTCAGATGGTTTAGGGTCTCATTGTCTTTGCCACAAAATCTGCATGTGAGGTCGAGTTCAGCATACTTCGACCAAGTACCCAATCGTTCTTTCGTTGCCAACAGGTTTAGCCTGAAGCACATGTACAAGGATCTTGCATGTTGGTATGGAAGGCGGGTTATATAGGTGTGTTGCTGGCCATAGGCTTTAGCCTCTCCTGCGACCTCATGCATCAGGTTTGATTTCGCTCTTAAAAAGTTTGTTTCTGTTTTTTTTGTAGGGCTAGCAAGGGAGACCTCAGGGGTCACAGTTGCGACCCCTTGGCGATCCCTAAATGACATCCATGTTACACACTACCCTGGACTCCAATCTTTTGATTCTTTTGCTATGTGAGGCGTGAGAGCCTCCAGAGATGTGGAGTTTGCCATCTAGTATGTTGGTGGTTCATTTGAGACTGCTTTGGAGTTGATGCATGCAGTTTTGTATACCATCCTGGCAGGGAGTGTGAACCAGTGGCACTTGCACAGTGAGGGGGATTTACAATTGAATTAGTGGTAGTCTGTAAGGAGACATCCTGTCAGAGTGCGGGGAGCGGAGTAATAGGTGGTTGACTGCATTAAAAGCTTGAGTCCCTTGTGTCGCAGAACATTTTCCAGGAATTGGATGTCACAGTGCTGCATTTGGGGTAGAAGCCAGACTGGAAATTTCGGAGGAGGAACATTCATCTTGTGATAAAACGTCTGTTAGTCACAGAGCTGAAGTTCGTTCCCCCTTTAGGTTGCTCTACAAATCACAATAGAACATTTCAATCTAGTAATCTAGTCTTGGCAGCAAGGACCTCAATGCAATGGCTTCCGGGCATCGGAGAGTGCACTTCCGAATTGCACGCATGACTTTCAAATGTTTACATGGGATGGCTCCTGGAAAAAGTTTAGATAAAGTTGGGCATTATTGCCTTGCCGTATCTTGCCCATGCCTATGACCTTTTATAGGACACAGTCCCACCCTTTGAGATGTCTTCTAATGGCAGCCAACACTTAGTAGTATTGTCAGCCAAAAACTTTGAATTTCCTACCACTTTCCACACCGCCTGCTAATTCTGTAATGGTTCCTAGCTTTCAACTTTGTGTATAGATGTCCTATACAAGTGGCAAAAATCAATTGAATAATCATATTAGGTGTTTTTACATTTAGAAGACTGGCACTGTCTCTTTGTGGCTATGCTTGCAGTGAATATATTTTATACTCCTGCAAAACATGGGATTCTCTAATGAAAGAATTTCAACGGTAAGAAAAATGAAACGTAAGAAAACTAATTTACTTACTCGAATCTTCTCAATAAAAACGGTGACAGCGGGGCTTTCTACCTGTTACTGTTAACTGTTGCTGATAGTTGCTACTGTATGCGCGGAGTATTTTTCTGTCCTTGTCGACTTCCTGTTTGTACATGCACATTTTAATTGCTCCACTAATGTGCGCCAAAACGTGCTCTAATTATTGGTTTTCATACTAAACTAATTCAGATTGTGTATGTGTCTATCATTTCTGAATTGTTAAAAGCAATTTCAGTATCTGGCATCGGTGTGCTATTGATGCAATCCTTTTTCCGAGTGCAACAAACAGCAAGTGAATAATTGCATCAAACAGAGGAGTGATTCAGGTCCCCTGGGCGTGTTACATGATTGAAACAGAGGCTTCCTTTACTGCCCTTTTAAAGTAATAAACCTCCCAACACTTTGGCAAAGATTTCATACAGTTGATTATTACCCAATTGTTCCTTATTTTGCCTAAGCCGGAAGTATTAAAGGTTGGGTCAATTATGTTTGTAATTAGTTTGAACCTATTCATTTCTGCTATGTACGCATTCTATAGTTGTAAGCTGTCCAATTATCCTGATAAATGTGTGCAGTGGGAATAGAACGTTTACACAAGACCATATGCCCAGGCATTATTACCCTGAGACCGTGATTCCCCTTTCAGATCCTCTTCTGAAATTCATCAAGGATCCTGGTTCAGAGGAGAGGATTTACTTTTTCCAGAAATGAGATGGTTGACAGGCCAGCGAACCCCACTGAATAGTGTGAGAGATGTCTCAGGCATTTTAGTTTCACATCCAAATCTTGAGGCTGTTGAAATGAGTATGTACGGTTCATGTTATGCTAATATGGTTTTATACTGTATCAAATCAACACCATAGTAGTTTCAGAGGGTCTAGGCGTGGTTCATGGTTACAAATGCTTTAATGTTAGGGTAGTGTCGTGAAAAATGAAATGAGCACCAGTGTGAATTATCTATTTAGTAATTCAAGCATGCCTCCCTTTCTTCGATTAAATATTTGTCAAGCAGATAGATCTGTGGTTTTTCATATTTTTGCAAAATGTTCTTTGGTTTTCTGTAAAGCAGCAAGGAACACTAATAATTAACAAACATAGAAAATAACAAACACATTTGTAGAGCCTTAAACCTGGTAATATACTCTTACATGCTGTATCAGAACCCACAGCACCCCTTCAGAGCCTGTCTGGATCCCCACACTTCCACAGTATGCACTGCATACCATCATTGTGATGGTGACATTCCTGCAGGACACACATGATGACAATTCATGTCTCCAAATGCCAGGCTGGTCCACACTTAAGGGGGTGCCTCTGTCGCTGTGCCATAAAAGAACACAGCGCCCTGAGATATGTTCATGTTTTCTTTGGTTGGGATGACACCAGCGCTGGGTTTGCTTCAGCAAATGGGGAGAAAGCAATGTGTGAACAGAGGAGCAGGGATGAAAAGGATGGGGTACAATTGGTCTGCAGAAACCAGTTCTCCCCCACAGGGTACCCTGATAAGAACTGCTACTTCTGATTACTTCTCTGATTGGCTTCCTGAATGCACACCTCCCCTTATAACACGGCAAAATAATTGTGCACCCTCATACATGATATATGATATGACATTTTATTTGTATCACGCTTGTACACAAGTGTTTCAGAGAGCGACCCGGCAAAGGGAGGGGAACAAGGGAGAAACAAAAACAACAATCTTACTAGGCCCATTGACATTGAGAACGCACAAGTGCATGGAAAAATGAAGCAGGGGGGAAAGTGCATGGAAGGGGGAGAGGTGGAAAGTGTGGAACAGGGGAGGGAAACAGAATAAATAAGTATAAATAAATAAATAAATAAATACATAAATAAATAAATGTGATGATCAGTGGAAGTGCAGCCAGCAAGTGGCAAGTGCTAGATTAGTTAGATAGGGTATATCTGATAAGTGCAGAGGAAAGGTTGGAGGGGGCCTGTATGGGTGCAGATACAGGCTCCAGTGCAGGGGTGGCCCGGAGGCAGTGCCGGAAGGAGGCTGGGTGAGTAGGTAACTGGCCAGAAGGACAGGGGGTGGCAAGGTGCACAGTGCCGAGAGAGAAGACAGATCAGCATGGGAGAAGAGGGGCTAAGGCGGAAGCGAAGAGGAAGGTCTTGAGGTGCTTCGGAACCTGAGATGGTTCTCCTCAAGTTTCAAGGTGGCCGGGTAGCTGTTCCAAAGGGAGGCCCTACACGAAGAGAGAGATCTACCCCCAGCTCGTTTCTTTGAAAAACGACTGACCCTGAGGTAGTGAGAAGTAGAGGAGCGAAGGGCTCGAGAAGGGAGGTATTTACGGAGAGATAGTTGAAGATATTTTGGACCCAGACCCCAAAAAGCCTTGTAGACAATGCAGAGGGTTTTAAATTTAATCCTTGCATCCACAGGGAGCCAATGAAGGGATTTCAGAGCTGGAGAGATACAATCCTAGGGCTTGAGGCCGAGGACAAGTCTTGCAGTCCTGTTCTGGATTAGTTGTAGAGGGCGGAGAGTGGAGGCAGGTAGATTTAGAAAGAGACTGTTACAATAGTACAACCTGGAGAGAACCAGAGCTTGGGAGACAGTGAGCTTCTGAGGGAAGGAGAGGAAAGGCAGAGTACTTCTGAGGCGGTTCAGTAAGACGTTAGACTTTTTAGATACGTCAGAGATGTGTGCAGAGATGGAAAGTGTGGAGTCAAATATGACTCCAAGGTTCTTAGCTACACAGGTAGGGGTAGGAGGAGGGCCAAGGGAGGCCGGCCAGAGAGTGAGGGGAAAGGATGGAGGTGTGCCAATGAGGAGGTTCTCACTCTTATTGGCATTTAGACAAAGATTGTTGGCAGCACACCAATTTTGAATGGCGGTTAGGCAATCAGAGATGAGGAAAGGAGAGGAGGTGGCTGAAGGAAGCCTGAAAATGAGTTTGTTGTCATCACTTGAAATTAGAGCAGAAGATGGAAATGCAGTAGACAAGAGTTGCCAGGTATTGGTTGAAAAGCCAGGGCGAGAGGTTAGTCCCCTGGTATACACCACAGTTAGAGAGGGAGATGGAAGATAGGAAGGACCCAAGTTGTATCTGTGAGGGTCAATCAGAAAGGAAAGATGGACTATCTTTTTGGTCCCAACAGCGAGTCTGTATTGTCTTTGGAGCAGGCGACAGGCCAGTTTGTCCTGTTGGGTGTCCTGACCCACGTTTGAGCTATCATGCTGCAACATTTGGTGCTGTGGGCTTAGAAAATCCAAGATGGCCAAAAAGCCCACATGTGCGCCAAAATCCAGGAGAACCACGCAGTTTGTGCACACTAAAATGGTTGCCTAACTTGCCACCCACCAGTGCGAGCAGGATGGGCCGGGGTGCCATGAGTGAAATGTGTGCCAAAGGAAAAAACACACTTTAAAATCACCTTTTGTTTCCCTGAATGCCAGTTCAAAATGCCTATTTCAAACATTGCAACATATCCAAAAATCTCACTGAACACCAGCAGACATCTGGCAGAATGAAGTATGTGTGCATACAAAATCTGGGAAGTTGAAGATTGCCTGAACTGCTAAATTTCGTTTGCCTCTTAAGAACCATCCCTGAATCATTGCTAGAGTGAGCCTGAACTCATATTAACTAGATACCACTCACCCTGAACCTCCTGAAGGGAATTAAAACCATTTTCAGCATATTCCTCACTTCATTGCCAGCACATATAAAAGCATGTTGGGCCTGTGTTTCAAACTTCTGTAGTCTAAGCTTGCTGGGGTGAACTGAACTACATTTGATTGCATTTCTAAGAACTGTGTGCTCTCCTCTTCATTTCCTTACATTGCATAAGGGGGGCGGGGGGTGGATTGCCAGGGAAAAGTGATTACATTGTTTTGTTGAAATCATATTGAGTATTTTCTGTATTGCATTTTCATTCAACATTGCATCCATCTGAAACTAGATAAAGCATTCTCTACCACCTTATTCTTCTGTTCCTATTCCCAAGCGTGCTACCTCATCCTTTATACTACTTCTGAGTAACCCAATCAGTTTGTTAGTAGAACATTACCCATTGTTGTTAACTGCTCATGTTCTGAAGTGTGATATTAATTATTAATTTATCATAGAAGTGTGATATATATATATATATATTGTTTAATTTTTCTCAAATAAACCTTTTAAACTTGCAAAACAGAACTACTTCATGGCTCAGTGGAGTCAGGGGGATTCCAAGAGAGGGGTGTTATATAGGGGTAGTCATCCAGAACTCATGAACTGGACATAAAGATATATCAATAAGGGTTTCCATTCAGTATCCCAGACTAGGCATTGACTTAGCTGTAGTGTTGAATTGAATCCTCTTACAAATTGGGGGCTCGAGCCGGACGTTTGGGTTAGATCTATCACTTGTGCAGATTAATACAGTGTGCCAGCTGACCAGATACAGATATCCGTTCGGATCACCACGCTGTGTTACGCTGTAAAGCACTCCTCAAAGGAACGCTCTAAGGAAAAGGTCTGTTTTGCAAAAATAAAATACAAACTTCTGTAAGTCAGGAAGGAACTCAAATTCCAGAATGACGACCTTGGTAGATATGAAAATAGCCAGAGAGCACTTCTTACATAAGCTATTTGTGAGAGGTGAGTGGACTCATCAGGACCAGACGGTCTGGTTGCAGGCAATCGCACCCCAGATCACTGAAACAGGGTCAGATATATGGAGAAACCAGGGTCTCTTACATGTGGCCCTGAGTGAACTATATATGTCCCCTAAGGCCAAGGATGAGCACAACAAGATTGCCAGGGTAGCGGCATATTTATATTTACATATGGGAGCCATGCAGGACAAATGTGCTGAAGGCCAAGATCTGGCGAGGAGGCAACTGCTGGCATTACAGAAGGCCCAATCTGATCTGGACTCTTCTGAGCAGAGGCTGCAGAGGAGCCAGGAGTCAGAAAAGGATAGTAGGCAGTATATCATTAAAATAAAAGAGGACATGGATATACTGCAACAGGAAAAGACAGACCAGGATACCAGAATTCTGGCCTTGCAGAAGGAACGCCAAGACAGTTTGGACTCCCTACTGCAGAAACCAGAAAAAGCTGGAGCAACAGATCAATTTCAGCAGGGCATGCACAGAGCAGGTAGCCACCCTGCAAATCCAACTAGACAGAGAGAAAGAGGAGAGCAATAAACTGATCCTGAAAGACCTGGATACCCAGGCAGAGTTTGATTAGGAGCGCCAGAAAGCTGGTGCCTTCCAAAGGCAAAGGGACGACCTGACGGCACAGATGCAGACTCTTAGTCAGGAAAGGGACACCTTAGGCCAGGAAGTCTGCCACTTAAAAAGAAAAATGGAAGAAAATCATCTGGCCCACCAGGGACTGGGTGACCTCCAAAAAGAACACCAGGACTTGCTAGAGCACACCAGGAGGGTGGAGGAGGCTCTGGCAAGACAGGAGCAGGCCAGTAGGGATGGGACTTAGGAGGTAACCCTCCTGCAGCAAAGACTGGCCCAGTGCTCCAGGACCAATCAGGAAACGCAGAGAGAGAATGAGGCTCTCTGCCAGCACAATGATAGGCTCCAACAACAGGTAGCGATGCAGGAGAGACTGATAGAGTCTAGTAAGGCCTTAACTGAGGAACTGAAGGCGCAGGCTCTTGCATTGCAACAGGGAGCAGGGGCGGATAGAGACCAGGTTTGCTGGGAAAGGGAAACTCCTGAGCATAACCTCAGGAGCCCTAGTACCAGAGCCTTTATCTCTCTCAGTCCCTGGACTCTGCCACCCCCATGTCCCCTGGCGCACATGAGCACCGGGCCACAGGGATGGCAGATTACTATCCAGCCAAAAGCATGGGGCTCATAGGCCAGTACCACCCAGGTAAGGAGGGGCGGGCATCTGGGTATGGGCACCCAAGCACAGTGCAATTTAGTGGGGAACCCCAGGAGAGTAGGCCCATTAAGGGCATCCTGAAAACCTCTGCCCAGTTAGGTCAGTGGGGGGGTACCCATCAAATCCTGGCAGCAAAGAGGAATCTGAAGACTCCTCTGAACGGTACAGGACACAGGAGAACAGGTACCCACATTCTGCCAGCCACTCCCAGGCTCGCAGAATCCAGGAAAACCTGGAAGATCAGAAAGGAACCTCTGGGAGCAGTGCCTCTGAGTCAGAGGATGAATGGACCAGGGTTACCCGAACCAAAAATGCCAATAAGGCAAAAAGGGCCTTGCTTAAGGACCCATTGAAACAGATTAAGGCAATCAGGAGTGTTATCACGCCTTATCATAAGAACGCCAAGTATTCTGTTTGGGAACACTTGGAGCTCTACGAGCAAATGATGGAGACCTTTCATTTGAAGGACAGCCAAAGCTGTATACAGTATGTAAAGTGGACATTCTCCCCAGAGTACTACAGTTTCTTTGCGGGGCTGGAGGACCAAAATCATTCAAGGTGGTCCACCTAGAGGGCGGCCATCTTGAAACATTTTTCTGTGCACAGAAATCCCCAAGAGGCTCGCAAGCAGCCTACAATTTGCAATGTGGGGAGGATCAGGACCCACAAGAATTCGTGCAAGAACTGAAACGTGCCTTTGCGCAGACCACCAGAAGGGTGCGCACAGACAGCAGAGAATTTGTCAATACATTTTTCCATGCCTTGCCCAAATACATAATGACCCAGCTCGTGAGAGATTTTCATGAGAAAAGATCTTTAGACTGGGTCATTGAACAGGCTACCCGGATCTATGAGGTGCCGAAAAACCCCAAAACCAACAGCACCCCTGCTGCTGCCAAGGTGGCAGAGGTAAAGGTCGCCACCGTTTTAGATTTGGAGATGGGGGGGCCTAAAAACCTGCCTGCACCAAATAATTCACAGCCCAGAAGGCCCTCGGGCCAGTCACAGACAGGGAGTCGAGGAGGTAGTCCCACAAATGGGGTCCCCCGCTCCCCTGACTATGTAAGTCCCCGCTACAAGGGAAACCAACCAATCCTGGGTTATGTGTGGACTCCTCCAGCCCAAGGGGGGGGATCCAGCCAAGCACCTGACCCGGGGAACTTCCCTCCTAACTTCCCCCAGGAGGGCAGAAATTCTCCAAATCCTGGGCAGAACTTTTTCCCCAGGTATCCACCCAATTTCCAGCCCCAAAATCATCCACCCTTTTTTCCCCAATTCCCTGAGCCCAGACAACCTAATCCGGGAGAGGGGAGGCCAAGGGTGGAGGGGTACCAAAATCTTCCCAACCAGGGGTACTACCAGAGAAGGGATAGCTACCCTTCCCGGGATCAGCCCAGGGGAGAAAATAGACCCCCGTATCAGCCTGAGCGGGTTTCCCAGTTAGAGCGCCAGGTCCAAAATATGGCACGGGATCTGGGTCACATACTGAGGGCTCACCAGAACCCTCAGATGAGCATGCCACTGCAGAATGCCCCAAACTCTGGACCTGGTGCTCCAGAACAATGACGGGGGCAGCACCCCGATAACACACTGGTTCCCAGGGAGGAGGCACAAGGGGAAGGGGGTGTAAAGCCTTGGAGGAAGCTTCCTTCCCAACTTGTAAACAGCCCCTGGAAAACCAGGAACCGGAAACAAAATCTCCTGCCCCTGAAAGCCTGCCTCCCAAGGAGCAGAGGGGGGGTAGGAGAAACAAAGGACCCAAACAGACCCACTTTGTGGAGGAGGTACAGGTCTTCCAATTTGAGGGAGAGGGATCCTCAGAAGATCCTGGGGAAAGGATCTTCTCCTTCAGAGATGGGGGAACTCCTCCCAAGGAAAAATGGGTCCCAAGGGAGGCCAATTCAGACTGGGGAGATATGGAGACTGAGCTACCACCGCCCACCATATCATCGCAGAACCAACAGCAAGAAAATCCCCTGGTTCAAACCCATCCTGGTGACTGCCTCCAAAAAGGGGGGGGGTGGCCCAGATTTGGAACCAGGGGAACCCACAATGGCTCTGATTTCCAGTTGCCAACTTTTTCTTTCAGATCCCCAAGACTCTCCACAGAATTCTGCCCAAATCTCTTCTCTTGCAATGTCCAAAACCAGAAAATTAGCCCACCAGTTGTCCAAAAATGTGCATTATCTGTGCCCCCTTAAGGAGAAGGAGGGAAGATACTATGCCCCGGTACAAGTACAGGGGCAGGGTACAATTTTGGCACCGGTGGACACTGGATCCCAAGCTACCCTTCTGTCCAAAAGGGCCTTTGAGGAACTAAATGCAGGAAGGGGGGAGAATTACCGTATTCCTCTCACCTCTCTTCCTGGACAACTGCAGAACTTTGACGGGAAGGAGATTCCCGTTGAGGGGACTGCAGACTTGAACATTAAAATTGGGCGACACAAGGTGAAACACCCGGTCATAGTAGTGACTCCAGAGGGCACCCCTTGTTTACTAGGGAATGACCTCCTGAGAAGGTTGTCACCCCTAATAGATTGCGTAAACAAGGTCCTCTGGACCCAGACTAGCCGACCAATAAAATTAAAACAGAGTGTCAACCATGTTAGTTTAAACGGCACCTGCCACATGGTTGAACAAAAATCTGACCAAGTAGAATTTCACTTCCAGAACAACCAAATTCCAGACGTTACAGTAATAGCAGTAGGACAACAGACTGGTGATGGGGGGTCCTCTCTATTTCTGAAAATCAACCTTCCTTCCAGTTTAAGGTGGTATTCCACACTGGAAGGAAACACCCTGAAATTATTTACTAATCCACAATCAGAAACTCCCACTCCTATAGTCCAGAAAGATGTGAAGTCAGCTCAGAGCCTGGCTGATATTCAGCAAGTTGGAGAGCAGTTGTTCATCCCTGTTCAGTTAAATGATGGGAAGGACTCTGTTCCCGCTCGAGTGTGTGTGAACAACGGTAAGAGCTTCATCAGCGAAGCCATGTTCCGCCAACTCCCAAAAGATCCAGCCATTCCCACATTCAAACTGATAGACAAATGGGAAATGGACCTGGAAGCACCCAATTCCAAACATCTCCTGCCAAGCAGGTTTATGCTCAAAATCTCCATTGACAACAAGAGCATAGTCCACAATTGTTGGGTCGTGCAAGACGTCACTGCCGCCTTTTACTTAGGCAGTGACATTCTCAATCACTTTGCCATTAGTTTGGACCTAATAAACTTCAAAGCTTGGTCCCGATTAACGGATAATCCCATGGGCTTTGATGATCCAGAAAAAGCATTTAGGTCAGCTCAATTGCTACCTTATGCAGTTGAAATTCCGATCAAAGAGGAAGTCACCATCCCAGAAAGGACCCGACAATTCTCCCTGGAAGGGAAAGTTAAAAGAGGACAAAAATTGCAAAACCCTGATGCTTATATACATCTAAATGCTTCTCTCCAACAGCAAGGGTTGGGGGCAAACCCAACACCATTAGTCAACATAGAACATGACACCATTCCAATAGAGGTGGATAACAGCGACTTGAAGAGTATTACTCTAGCCGCAGGCACCATTATTGGAATGGCGGTTGATGACCGACATTTTTCCATTGATTTAGGAAATGAACTGTTAGGACCAATCCCCAAGGACTGTTTTGACAGTGACAGTGATAACAATACAACACTAGACAGGATTTTTACCCGGCATGGGGGGAACTTCCTGGTGCACACTTCCTGCCCTTATGGTAAGGAAGATGTGTCTTGTGACTTCAGGAGGGAAGAGGTGATTTTCCAGGTCCATGAGGGTTGCCCTTCCCACCTGAGGCCTCCAGTCCAAATCAGCACTCTGACCAGGGACTTCTCCACCCAGCTGGAGGAGGCCGCTGAGATAGCCAAACCAGAAGTCTTTCCAGGCTTCAGGCAGATGGTGGAAGAGAGAGTCAACCTAGCTGATGCCTGTGTGACTCTGGAACAAAAGCAAAAGTTGAAACAAGTTTTCTTGGATTTCCAAGATCTCTTTGCGGTAGACTCATATGACTGTGGCCGCACCGACATCCACACAACAACAATCCCCATGGACCCTGGCATGACTCCAGTGTTTGTGAAGCAATATCGTTTGCCTCTCGCATCCATGGAGTCCCTTACTGAAATAATTAAGAACCTGGAGTCCCGGGGAATAATCCGTCCAGTTCACAGCACCTTCAATAACCCGGTGATTGAAGCCAAACACCCAATGGAGACTCTGCGCCGACCTCAGGGAGCTCAACAAACGAGTCCATACTTCCCGATGGCCTCTGCCCTACATTGACCAAGGGCTGGCCCAGATTCAGGGGTCACAGGTATTCACAGCAATAGACCTGACCAATGGATACTGGACCGTGCCTGTCAGTAGGGAGGACCAATACAAACTGGCTTTTACCTTTGGGGGCCAGCAGTACACATGGACCCGGACTCCTTTCGGATACCTCAACTCCGGCAATGAATTCAACATTCTCCTACATAAGGCCATGCCCGACCTGGGTGCGAGGGGTAACCTGGCATATGTAGATGATGTCCTCATCAAAAGTTCATCTGTGGAGGAACACGTAGCGGAGATCCGTTATGTTCTGACACAGTTGAGGGCCGCCAGAGCAAAACTTTCCTTTCAGAAAGCACAGAGGTGTAGAACCCGTGTTAATTTCTTGGGGCATGAGATTACTCCTCAGGGTCTCTGTCCCCAGGAAAAGAAAGTGGAAGCACTTCAGAAACTGAAAGACCCCACAACTCTGCGGGAACTAAGGAGCCTCATTCGACTGACTAATTACAGCAGAAAGTTCATTGAAGGCTACGCAGAGATCACCAGACCCCTGATTCATCTCCTGAAGGGGGGGTCAAGTGGGAATGGGGTCCAGAACAAGTCGAGGCGGTAAGACAACTCAAAAGAAGCCTCTCACAAGCACCTTGCCTAGCTTACCCTGTCAGAAACAAGGAGTTCTTCCTGGAGACAGGGTTCTCTAATACGTGCTTGACGGCAGTATTATACCAAAAGTATGACAAGGTCAATAAAGTAATCTCCTTTGCGAGCAAAACTTTATCCTCTGTGGAGGAAAAATTCAATGATTGTGAGAAGGCACTCCTGGCAACGGTGTGGGCATTGAAGAATTACCGCCCGTTTATCCATGGGGAACACATCATAGTGGAGACTCCACACACGCCTCTGCAATATCTCCAAAGTGACAGAATCCGGGCCGGAAATGTGAGTAATTCCCAAATTACTTCCTGGATTCTGTCAATGCAAGGCTTTCCTGTGGAGGTCAGATATGGCCAAAACAAGAAGAGTCCCCTCGCGCAAGGTCTGGCTGACTTGCATGATTGTGCCAGAGAAAACTGTCTCGAGGACGAAAGTCTAAAAATCAAGGACAACACGGAGGCATACCTTAATTCCCCACACAAAGTCTTTGAAGAAGACAAGTGTGAGGGAATGCCCACTGTCTATGTGGATGGATGCTCTTACCATGTTGACAACGACGGGGAGAAAGAACTGGTGGCTGGCGTAGGGAATGCATGGGTGAAGGAGTTCCCAGAACCCTCCGCTGGATACAAAATTGGTCCCCGAAGTAGTCAGGTGGCAGAATTGATGGCTGTGAATCAGGCCATCCTCACTGCTGTCCAACATCAACTCCACGAACTGGTCATAATCACAGATTCTGATTATGTACGGAACGGGTTCGTGGAGCACCTGGTTAATTGGAAAACCAGAGGCATGTTATGTGCTAACAACAAACCCTTGAAACATGGGAAGTTGATCCAAAACATTGATGATCTGGTCACTTCGAATGAGATGACCATCTATTGGAAAAAGATCAAGGGTCATTCCAAAGTAGAGGGACCAGACAAAACTGGAAATGACTTAGCTGATCAGCTGGCCAAAACCGGGGCCATCCAAGGGGATCTAATTGAGATTGAGTCCCTGTTGGGGGAAATCCAGGTCACTGCTATCACTAGGTCCCAGACAAATGCTCACAATGATCTTTCAATTGCACAATGGAGTAAGGAGACCCCTGATGCTGATTTGATTACCGCTCAGAAGGGGGATCCAATAATTGAGAACTGAGAACTTTCCCCTGATGGATACCGATTACAACGGGAAAGAGGACCTTAGAGTGTTGATGAAATGTCCAAAAATGTTCCGGATCCAAGACGGTTTGTTGGTAAGGAAATCCCAAGCTGGTCATGATCAGTGGGTGGTTCCTACCTCATTCCGAAGCTTGATGTTAAGTCACGCCCATGATGCGGCCACCGCCGGTCATAGGGGGTTTCACACAACACTTGAAATGTTAAGAGAGGTTGCCTACTGGCCACACATGGGCCAGGACCTCAACCAATATTTGAAGGGTTGTCTTGTGTGTGCACAATTTCAGCCAACATCCCTCACACACCGGGCGCCTCTCCAAAAGAGGGGAATGACACTCCCATGGTCAGATTTACAAATCGACTTTGTAGGCCCCGTGATTCGCTCCGCTAGGGGGAATAAGTACATGTTGACTGTTACATGCTTGTTCACCAATTGGGTGGAATGTCTCCCAGCCCCAAACTGCAAGGCAGGAACGGCAGCTGCCTTGATGATTAACCACATGTTTTCCCATTTTGGTCTACCTCAAAGGATTGAGTCAGACCGAGGTAGCCACTTCACCAGTGAAGTGATGACAAAGATGTGGGAGATACTGGGGGTCAAGAGAAAGCTACACATTGCTTACAGGCCAGCTTCTTCTGGGGCAGTAGAGAGATATAACCGAACCATTGTGAGCATCTTAAAAAAGTTTGTGGCAGATTCTGGGCCAAGTTGAGATATCCGATTACCTCTGGTCCTAATGGCCATCAGATCTACCCCTTCGTCTGCAACCAAAATGTCACTATTCGAGTTGATGACTTTGCGCAAGATGGTGCTTCCTCAGCATTTGCTCTACAGGACCCAAGAGCAGACACTGATACATGCCTCCACAACTCATGAGTATGTGGAGAATTTAAGGAAACATCTCCAACATGCTTTTGCTTATGCTCAGCGGAATCTAGAAAGATCAGCTAATAGCATGAATACCCACTTTGACCTGAAAACTTCCCAGAAGGAATATCAGGTGGGGGGCCGGGTCTATTTATACAACTTCCAAAGAAACCAGGCAAGACAGCGCAAATTTTTGCCTACATGGAAGGGACCCTTTGAGATTATAGACAAGATCTCCCCTGTGGCCTACAAGATCCGCATCCCCAAAGGCGGTTTGGCAGAGGGGGAAGACAAGTGGGTCCACATAAACCAGTTGAAGTGTTGCCATCCGAGGCACACTTTGCAGCAACTGGAGGAGTCCTCTGCAATCCCAGAGGGTACCGCTCCAGAGTAATTCAATTCCAACCCTAAAAGATCTTATATATAGCCTATCAAATTCTGTGTTTCTCAAGTTTATGTGTTCCTGTCTCTTAATTTAAAAAAATGTGCATGTTCATATCTGTTGAGTTCTAAATTATATATGCCACCTCACTATATCAATGGTGGGGGAGAAATGTCCATGAATAGGTATTGCCGCTCTTCCTTTGTCGTCCTAGGAAAAAGAAAACCTGGAGACTGGCCAAGGAGGACGACCTGGAGACCGGGAGCAGAGACCCAAGGGGCCCGGGGTACCGCCCAATATTCCCATCAGGACCGGCGAGGAGAACCGATCGATCAGTACCGGATGGAGGAAAAGATGCTGAACTGTGCCATTTACAGAATTGGAAGAAGATTATGCGGACATACCAGTGCGTGGGTCAAGACCTTTGTGCACCCGACTCCCCATCAACTCAAATTCAAAGTGCAGTCCCGTGGGGGGGCCTTGTTGGGTGTCCTGACCCACGTTTGAGCTATCATGCTGCAACATTTGGTGCTGTGGGCTTAGAAAATCCAAGATGGCCAAAAAGCCCACATGTGCGCCAAAATCCAGGAGAACCACGCAGTTTGTGCACACTAAAATGGTTGCCTAACTTGCCACCCACCAGTGCGAGCAGGATGGGCCGGGGTGCCATGAGTGAAATGTGTGCCAAAGGAAAAACCACACTTTAAAATCACCTTTTGTTTCCCTGAATGCCAGCTCAAAATGCCTATTTCAAACATTGCAACATATCCAAAAATCTCACTGAACACCAGCAGACATCTGGCAGAATGAAGTATGTGTGCATACAAAATCTGGGAAGTTGAAGATTGCCTGAACTGCTAAATTTCGTTTGCCTCTTAAGAACCATCCCTGAATCATTGCTAGAGTGAGCCTGAACTCATATTAACTAGATACCACTCACCCTGACCCTCCTGAAGGGAATTAAAACCATTTTCAGCATATTCCTCACTTCATTGCCAGCACATATAAAAGCATTTTGGGCCTGTGTTTCAAACTTCTGTAGTCTAAGCTTGCTGGGGTGAACTGAATTACATTTGATTGCATTTCTAAGAACTGTGTGCTCTCCTCTTCATTTCCTTACATTGCATAAGGGGGGGGGTGGATTGCCAGAGAAAAGTGATTACATTATTTTGTTGAAATCATATTGAGTATTTTCTGTATTGCATTTTCATTCAACATTGCATCCATCTGAAACTAGATAAAGCATTCTCTACCACCTTATTCTTCTGTTCCTATTCCCAAGCGTGCTACCTCATCCTTTATACTACTTCTGAGTAACCCAATCAGTTTGTTAGTAGAACATTACCCATTGTTGTTAACTGCTCATGTTCTGAAGTGTGATATAAACCTTTTAAACTTGCAAAACAGAACTACTTCTTGGCTCAGTGGGGTCAGGGGGATTCCAAGAGAGGGGTGTTATATAGGGGTAGTCATCCAGAACTCATGAACTGGACATAAAGATATATCAATAAGGGTTTCCATTCAGTATCCCAGACTAGGCATTGACTTAGCTGCAGTGTTGAATTGAATCCTCTTACAGTCCAATGATGAACAAGAAGCCCTCCATTTCCTCTCAGCCGCCCTACACTTACGTTTAAGTGCAGTTAGGTCAGAGTCATGCCAAGAATTGCACTTGGCTTTGGACTTCAAGCAGATCCTCATGACATTGGCCAGATCATCGAGAGTAGCTTGTTAACATGTTTAGTAACATATTAAATTCAATTCTTTAATATATTAATAGCATCACTTGCTTTTGAGAAAAACATTTTTCAAAATCTTATGATGGCTAAGTCACCAGGAATGTTAGTGCAGTGAGATGCAATTCCACCACACACCATGAAAAAACAGATGCAGAGCTGTGTAGTACCCACTGTATTTAATCCCGGAAATCACTATTTAGCTCGAAGATGATTCCACAGTAGTTGTGGCCGTGGTTGCTCCAAGGATGTCTTGCTTCTGGATGGCCCACTGTTACCTCTACCTAAAAGCCTCACTGTTGGTCCTACGATTCCCCTCAATTTTATAGGCCCATGGTGACACTGATGCTGGATGTCCCATTGTCAGCTGCTAAATGTCTGCCACTGTTATCCTGATCCACTGGGATCTTCCCCAGGTTTGGTTGTTCCAAGGTAGTCAACGCTGTGGTGGCTGAGGTATTATTAAATGCCTTGAGGCCAAAGTGATCCCTTTTAGTCACTTTCCATCTGGTTAACAAAGGAATTAGGATGGCCTTGATCAAAGGTGGCGAGGAGGTCAGAAACTGTAAAACAACCAGGTTGATGGCTTGACAGAAACTTACACACTTTTTAGGACCATGTGTGTTCCTCAGTCTTTCCCTCTCTTGCTTAGTTTAAGATTGCTTACCTGTTGAATCAAACAGTCTCTTAGCTTTTAAAGGGACTTCTTCTTTGGCTCTTTCTTGGCTGGTGCCGGAGTCTTCAAGGAATCATGTTGATCCTCCTGGACTTGGCTATAAGGTATCACTGCTCCCATACCCTAGGTCATCAAATGAGGATCAGGCATCAGGCACTACACAAACAGGGCTCAAGGTACTTTCAGCTTTTCCCCTGTCTGATGTTGGGCTAATGCCCTATCAACTTTGGGATGGACTATTTTATCACCTTCCAGAGTCTTGATTGCCCTGTGTTACTTTGGCACTTGCTGTAGCCCCATTCCATCAACAGGCCCCTGAACCAGGTGTTGAAGAGCTTTACTTTTTTCCCTTCCTACCTGGACCTGCTCCCTTCTTCTCACTATACCAATCTTCTCCTCTTTACACAAGTCCTCTGTTAAGCTTATCTTTGCTGGCTCTTCCTGTCCCCACTCGCTCCTTTCTCTCTCCCCTTTCTCTTCACCACCAACGTTCCACTACCCCCCTATGTTGGTTGCTCTCCCCCTCTGCCATCCATTTATTAATTTTCAAATGTTTCTCTTTTCCCTCCTCCCATATCTCCCATATCTCCCATATCTCTAACTCTATGGACTACGCTTTGGCCTTTTCTCCATCTTCTCCCTCATCCTCATCTGTTCCCAGTTGCCACGTTCCCACCACCTCTCATTACCCCCTATTCAGATATGTCACCACCCCCTCCTCTCCTTCCTTTCTTCTAAGAGGTTTCACGTCCACTTACTTTTCTTTCTCAACAGATATTTCACCTTTTCCTCCTATCCTTTTTGTCTTCTTTGATGTTTCACCTTACCTTCTCCTTTCCTCCATGTTCTCTCCTTGAATGTTTTACCTACACCTCAGCTGCCTTCTCTTTGATATTTTACATCCTCCTCTCCTCCGTTCCTTTTCCTTAGATTTATGACAACCTCCTCTCCTCACTCTTCCCGCAAACATTCCGTGTCAACTTCTGCCCCTTTTCACCATTGCTCTCCTCTGACATCTCCTTTCTATCATCTACATCCTTCTGCACCAATGGCTTCACTTAGAATTGCTCCAAATGTCTCTTAATTCCCACACTACCCTACTGATTGCCGATCCTTTTAAACTGCATACATGTTTGGAATGTGGCTTTTGATCAGGTGACATGTGGCAGGTGGGAGCCTTTTTATTAGTAGGGACCTGGGAAAACTACAGTTTCCCATGTGCTTTGACTTGGTTTGTGCTAGATAAGAAAAGGTAACATAAATAAATAATCTAGCTACTGGTAGTCCAAATGAACTGACCAAGTAGTGATCATGTATGTCTTATGTCTCTCAGTGTCCTTTCATGGCATTTAGTAGTTAACCTATCACAGATGTATTATCTATAGTTTTTGATGTTGGTAGTGTTTATTGTAAGGTTGAGCATGTTGCTTGCTTTTGAATCAATATGAGGTAGAAATGTAGCTAAATATTCTGCATTTCGAAATTATTGAACAGTCAATTGATGACTTGCTGACCCTTAATTTAATTATGTATGTTGCTGCAAATATTTCTTATCTCTAAATAGATATTTCTGAACATGTGTGTGTGTCTATACACCTGTACCACCCCACTTCAAAGTCTTAGTGCTGCACTTCTGTTGTAATGATTTGTAATTAAGGTGGATGTGACCCTTGTTGTGGATATATGTGTCCTTGTTGCACTCAACCACTCGCAACAATAAATTGACCTACTCTGGTTCCCAAACAACTCAACGTAACCCAACCTGCACTTTTTAGTAGAAATCAATCTAGAACTAAAGGCCGAACACCATTGTGTGATGTGGATAAGAGCAGAAGAAAGAAAATCCATTAATATATTAATATGTTTGTCTCAGAAGATGGTGCATCGTATCCTGTCCATGTGTGTCGCTGCACAAGAGAAGTCAGATCCCAAGGGAAGACTGCACGAGTCATGTAGATCTTCATCACAACACAGCGTGTTTTCTTCATGATGTCACATATGTAGTATGATAACTGAGGTGCTTGCATGTGTGGATCTGATCTGAAATTATAAACTGCATACAAATTATACAAGAAGTGATGATAACTGTTATAAAGGCCACCATATTTGTAATGTGCACTTGGACTTTGATAACTGAGCACTGAAGGAATACAACTGCATTTATTCACACTGAAGCAATTGGAGTGGGGTTGCTCATTGTTCTACGGTTTGAACTCATGACTGACAT
Source organism: Ambystoma mexicanum (assembly GCF_040938575.1). NCBI lineage: Eukaryota > Metazoa > Chordata > Amphibia > Caudata > Ambystomatidae > Ambystoma > Ambystoma mexicanum. Next base: position 547,854,961 of record NC_090926.1, read on the forward strand.
CTGATTGACTCCTAGAACAACTGTCATAGAATCTCATATTTACCCACTTGAACTGTACTTATTTTCTTAACTTCAGGACGATTGAAGAGTGTGTCATTGATACCCAGATTCTTACCTGAGAAATACAGGAGACCGACCAGTCTATTTCCTTTTGTGAATCGCTCGATCACACCACCCCGCCACTCCCTTATCCCCACTGCTTCCCCTACTACTTCTCTCCCTTTCTGCAGCTTTTCTACCCTTTGAAGTTTCACTTTCAAAATTCACTGCAAATGTATCAGAACCTGTCAAACCTCCGACCTCTGAATGAAGAGGTAGACTCTAGGAGGGACATTAGATGGATCCCCATCTAGGAACATGTTAAAGGGACCAACAAACTATACCAAACACAGCTGGCTAATTTGTGAAATCCTGAAATACAGGTGACCATGGCCTATGTTCTACACATGCACAATAGCAGCAAGCACACAGGCAGTGGTGGGGTGGGGGTTTCACATTTACCGTCTTATTGGTCAAGAAATTGCTAGACTCGCGATGTGATGAAAGTTTTTCTGAATCAGCAGCTAGTAGTCAGAGTCCTGGGTTTTTAGAGGGAGCTGATAACAGTATTTGACAACCAGGACAGTAAAACAATTGTCCTGCTGAGCATAAGCTGGGCCTAGATCTTCTAGGGTCAGTGCAGGAAGCTTACTGTATAAGCTGTTGGCATTTTCAGGTTTGACATACATGTTTTGCTGACCACCATACACCAGTCATTTCAGGTAATATATGAACGCAATATGTGCATCTGACATTGCTTTAACATGTTTATTTGGTTGCAGTACTTACATAGGAGTACCTGCATTGGAGTGTAAGTAAAAGTCAAGATAGGCACTTCCATTAATAGCGTATTTCACGGATGCGCTTGCATGACTACTGGCGAAAGGTGTGCAGTAGCGCCTGGAGCATTCCAAGTGCCAGATGGAATTACCAATAAATGATCTCAGACCAAAATAACCAGACTAACTCAAAGTATAGGGCAATATACTACTTTATTATAAGCTCAAAGTAAGCACGGAAACCTGGGGAACAAATTACAGCTCACACACTCTGCAATATTTTGATTATTTACAGGATTTGTAATTCGATGTATATCAGCTATGATTTCATTCTAAGTGGCAAATAGTAAACCCGGGTGGAGGGTATAGTACACTGCTAGATAGGCCCTCATAATTGGTTGGCATTCTCTCCAATCCTTGGACTTTCGGCTTGTTAGAAGCACATGAGCAAAACGAAACCCAGGTGTGGAGAATAACATCAGACTACTACCCACTTGGTCCATTAACCTAGCATCTCCCATCAGTTAAGCACTGAGCTAAGGCTTCTTCTTTGTAGTTGACTGTTCTCTTCCATGGGACTTTTAAGGGAGTGTTGGTACAGCACTATCTTCAGTTAGAGCCTAATGAATAGGCCTTGTTTTCGAGTCTTGAATCACGTGTGAGGAGACCACGATTTTGTCCATTTCAACCATTAATTTGATGCTATTTAATTCAATTATACTGTGTGCTATTACTCCTCTTGGCCTCTGGATACTTGGTTGTTCCATCTCATGCACGCTTTCAACATCTTTAATAGTTTAATGCTTGGCACTTGCTAATGTTTTCTTCTTTACTTAATCTAAGAGAAATATGTCATGCATACATAGCCTATCCTCTTTGACGCCCCTTATGCCTTGCAATTATTCCTTGATTGGGCATCCTTGATGCCAGGCCAATAGACATTCTTCACACAAAGCTGTTTTTCCAGCGCCTTTAAGCTCTGCAGCCTTGGTCTGTCTCTGAGGTAGTTGGCCAATCTTAAAACAAGTCCAATGGCCATTGTTTTCTTCATGGCCACTCTTATTGCATTATATTTACATCTGCAGCAAGCTTGTATATATCTCTACCTTGCATTTCTGCATATGCACATTTATTGACCCTCTCCTCACTCATCTTCTCAATTAATATGATGTTTTCATCTCTACATACATGTTTCTCTTATTATTTCAATTACAACTTTATTCGTCAAGTATTTGCATATCGTTTCAATGCGTCCTCGTGTCTTGTCTTCATGACATCACTTTACTTCTATGTCGAATGGTGTATGTAGACATTAACCTTAATGGAATCCATTCTCAGTCTATTTCTGCCCGGTTCTACACTCTGGGGTTGGTTCTGTATTGCTAGGGTTGTCGTTGTTTTCTCAAGGAGAGTGATTTTAACCAGGTTATGATAGCTGTGAGTCATGTTAATGACGTGAAGCTTGCTGATTTTCTGAGCAATTAGTTCAGATGCAAAAAAATAGTCATGGACAGAGTTTCGATTATCTCTTCTCCATCTTGCCTGTGGGGGAACTTCACCCACTGTGTTCCATCTAATAGGGACATGTCGCTGGCCTCCATTTCGTCCAACCATGTAGCCCTAATTAGGTTTGAGTGTTTAATCTTTTTACTATGGACCTTTTAGGAGCTTCTAGCCAGACACACTCCATATTTAGGTCTCTGCAGAGAATAATGCTTGGTCTCATCTCTGTGGACATGATTTTATCAATTATTTCACATATCTCATCTACACATTTTAGTGTTCCAGCTGCCTGATGTTGCCAATACACGTTTACGATGTGCAATTCCTCCCCCATTTCTCGTGTATGAGTCAATACAGCAATTGTTGTTGTTGGTATGTATGGAGAGTGATTATGGGTGGACAATACTCAACATCCACTTTTTTATACTGATAAGAGTGATTGGGCCTGCCATCAGGCAACCCTTTTTTATTTGTATAACCGGGTTTATGGTCATTTTATATCCTTTAACACTTGGCAAGTTGGAAAGCCAAGTCTCTTGTAGACATAGGGCCTCATTACGAGTCATGCCGGTAAGGGAAAAATGATGCTGGTATGTAAATACTGGCATCAATTAACGTCCCGTAGCATTCTGACCCGCAAACCCGGCATTAACGGCACCGTTATCTACGGTGCCGTTAATAGCGGCATAAGCGTACACGCGCCTCTTCGGGTAGTAAATACCGGCATGCCGGTAATAGGGGGCAATCACAACCCACGCAAACATGCAAATACCGGCAACGCGAACACGGAAATAACGGGCTGCATGATGCCAGAAAAACAGGCATCGCGGACCACCCGCAAACAGCAGCCAAGATACAAGGCAGCTGCCACAGGTGCACACAATCCCCACAGGTGGAGTCAAAGGAGGCTGTGTCAGTATGAACTGAGCACACCCACACACCACACTCCCCCCCACAGGTGTAGGCAATGCAGAGTGGCCCAGCACAAAAGGAGCACACCCACACACCACACCCCTTCCTACACCAAAATGCTACCACTAGCATTTGCAATCATGGCGCTGGAGGACATGCCTATACTGCTACAACTACAGCAACAACAGCAACAACAACAACAACTACAGCTGCAAGAACAGGCAGCACAGCGGAGACGCAGGAGGAGAAGGAGGGTGAGACAGGCCCAGCAATTACCACCAGCCCAGCCACCTGCACCTCGTAGGCAGCCACCAATCCCTCGCACCAGACCCAGCCCATTCAACCTAACCCCTGAGCAGATCCACACCGTGTACCGGTTGGACTGTACACCATCACCACCATAGTGGACATGATACACAACGACATTGCCAGCCACATACAAATACGCACTGCCATCCCCCCACTACTGAAGGTGGTGTCTATGCTACACTTCCTGGCCACAGGCACCTACCAACACACAGTGGGCCAGCTGCATGGCATTTCACAACCACTATTCTCACGCATGCTGAACCAAGTGCTGGATGCCCTCCTGAAGCACGCAAGCACCCACATATCCCTAAAACGGACTGCCCAGGAGATAGCCAAAACCAAAGTAGGCTTCCATGCACTGGCAGGCATGCCCAATTGTGTTGGTGCCATCGACTGCACCCATGTGGAATTGGTAGTCCCCCATGCCATAGAGGCGGTGTACCGCAATCGCAAGCAATACCACTCCATCAATGTGCAAATGGTATGTGACTCCAGCAAGATCATCACCCATTGCTGCGCCCGATTTCCTGGATCCACACATGATGCCATAGTACTGCGCAACTCCACGCTACCCTGTCACGGTGAGTTGCACAACCGTCCCATGGCCATGCTTTGGGATACTGATGTGTGGGGATGCATGAGGGGGGGGCAATACTGCACCTGGGTGGCAACAGCCGGTGATTGGAGAATGCATGCAGAGCCAAACACTCCTGACCTGAACCAGTCAAACGGTACATGACACTTCACTGGGCCACATATCACAAATAATGCATATCAATGAGAACAAGTAAGAGGCACAACCAGGCCACCATGGTGATGGCAAGCAATGCATGAATGAACAGGACGGCAAGTGTGGCTATGTGGGCATTGTGACCATGCATAGTAATTAATGAACAGCATGAATTGGAGTCAAAACATTGTTGCACTACCACAGCATATCTGCCTCAGCATGCATGATTACACCCTGCATCATCCATTGAATGCCAACCAGACTACCACACCTCATGACAGTACAGATTGCACCTCGATAACATTTTTTCATGCTTACAGGGACATGTGCATGGCCACACCAAATAGCTGGTAGCATGACTGTGCTCCCTGAATTACGGGAGTTCAGAGTGACACACACCTATTTGAATCTGCTTGCAGGTGATGGAGGATATCCCTTGAGGCCGTGGCTACACACCCCTGTGCCTAACCCGCAGAATGGCCATGAGGAGGAGTACAATCGTGTGCACATCTGTACCCGTGTTGTCATTGAGCAGACCTTTGGCCCGTCGAAGGGGCGGTTCCGCTGCCTCAGCAGGTCTGGTGGGGCACTCCTATATAGGCCTGAGAAGGTGGCACTGATCACCATGGCCTGTGTCATGCTGCACGACATGTGCGTCTGGAGAAATGTACTATTGTCATTTGACATTGACATGCATGGGCCGGGTGAGGATAATGAGGACGGAGACGGAGGTGAAGTAGCCCCACTGCCAGTACGTGATGCACGGGATGGCCATGTTGTACGGCAAGCACACATTCAAATATACTTCTGAAACACAGGGACTATGAAAGACTTGTGTCAGTCAGACACTGGGCCAATGTGAACATGCACACAGGGAATGTTGGCAGTTGGGCACTGAACACCGTAACACATTAAATGGATGCACATGAAAAATAACAATGTCCAGCCATGGATGTTTCTTCTCACAACTTGTGTATTATTTAAAACTGCAAAAATGTGCCCACTCCCCCTCCCAGACTCCCCCAACAAACTCCCTCACCCACCCCACAAACCCCAGAAAATACCCCAACAAACTCCCTCACCCACCCCACAAACCCCAGAAAATACCCCAACAAACTCCCTCACCCGCCCCACAGATCCCAAATTGTAACGCTCACCTGATTCTCGCAGAGGCGCCGGTCTTGACTGGGCGACTACCGTATCTTCAAAGGTGATGTGCAGCACCCGATTGGCTCTTTGGGCTGGACCTCTGTGCCCTGTATGCCTGACGTGCAGAGTAAGAGGTCTGCAGATAGAAAATACGGGGTTAATGAACTGGGGTTATTGGGGTGTCCCTATCTCTTTCCTCTTCTCCTCTCCTGTAGACCCCCACAGGTTAACGCTCTCACCTTAGGTAAGTGAATGCCGAGCTCTCCATCTGCCTCGGGGCAGGGTGCTGTAGCCAGTTTCTTCACTGGATAGGTAGCGCAGGCCTCTTGACTTCAGAGGACTGCTGTCCGTCGTTTACTGCACGAACGGTAAGTTTCGAGTAACTCAAATGTCTTTAAAGTCTTTAATAATGATGTCTCTTGTTTTGCAGGGTTCCAGCGATGGCGGATGACGGGCTGAAGTGAGTTGAAGATGGAGCCCGTGTGATGAATAGAAGCGCCTGGAAGCACGTAAGTAAGCGCTTGTTGCCAGCTTCACAAAGCGCTCTGTCTTTTTATTTTGCAGGTACAAGTTCGGAGCAGCTGCAGGGTGCCGGGATACCCACTGGGTTAGATGTGGAAAGGAGTAATGGCACGTGAGTATTAAAGTTCCCCAATGTCTTTAAACGCACCTTGTTTTGTCTTTCAGATGCGAGATGCAGCGCCGACGGCCTCCGGAGCGTGCGAAGAGTTGGTAAGCTTTTGTCTTTCAGATGCCGGAATGCAGTGTGAAGACCTCCGGAGCGCACGAAGAGTAGGTAAGCCTTTGCCTTTCAGATGCCAGAATGCTAACCTGTTCTTTCTTGTCTTTATAGGTGTTGCTGAAGACTGGATTCAGGATGGTAAGCCTTTTTCCTTAGGCCCAGGACCGGATGCAGAAGACACGATGAGCGTTCTGCTGCAGAGGGTGCAGAATAACGCAAAGCAAGATTCATCCACCGGGTGTGGTTTAAATAGCCTCCTGTAGTGCTTAGATGTCTCCTTCCACAGCCACGCCTAAGTAAGAAAAGAGTTCCTGGTAAAAAAAAGAGTTCCTGCCTTCCAGAAGAGTTCCAGTGTTCTGAATCTAGGGAGTGGCTCCAGCCCCACCCAACAGGAAAAGTAGTTCCAAACAGAAGAGGATCAGAGGCTCAACTGGCAGGCAAGTAAGCAGCATGGTCTGCTGCAGGTAAGTCCACCCAAGCATTATGAGCCCGGCGCTTCCAGCGCTGGGACTGGGCATATTTATGAGCCTGGTGCCACTGGCGCCAGGACTGGGTCCAAAAGGTCCCAATTGGGACTGGTTGGCACTCGGAACCTGGGTTATGGATCTGCTTCCAAGGGAGTTGGGAAAACCCTGACCTTTTGGAAGCAGAGATCATGACAGTACCCCCCCTCAAGGCCCCTCCCAAACCGGGCTTCTCCGGGGGTTTTGGCTTGTCAGGAAATGTTCGGTGAAATCTTTTGATGAGGCGAGGAGCGTGGACATATTCAGCAGGTTCCCAGGATCTCTCTTGGGGGCCGTAGCCTTTCCAGTCAATTAGGTAGAATAGTTTAGATTTGGAGATCTTGGAGTCCAGAATGCTTTTGACTTCAAACTCGAGTTCTCCATCAACTAGGATAGGTTTTGGAGATTTGGTTAGTCGGGTTTGAGGTTGCACGGGTTTTAATAGAGAGACGTGGAAGACCGGATGTATCTTCATGTGCGGGGGCAAGTCCAACTTGACCGCTACTGGGTTTACTATGGTAGTGATGGAATAGGGACCAAGGTATCTTGGGTTGAATGTGCGTGGCCCTTTTAGAGATAGATATCTGGTGGATAACCAGACTTGATCCCCTACTTGATAGTGAGGGGCTTCCTTCCGATGTTGATCTGCTCCTTTCTTGTATTGTTCTTTAGCCCTTTGAAGGTGAGAAACAGCTTCCTTAAAGGCTTGGGTGATTGTAGAATGCAGGTAGTCTACTGCTGGTGTTTCAAGATCTTGGAGGGGATCCAACTCCGAGGTTCGAGGGTGACTGCCGTACAAAAGAAAAAACGGGGTTTTCCCAGTTCCCGAATGGACAGAGTTATTGTAGGCATACTCTGCTATCCAAAGGATATCTTTCCAAGTTTTTTCAGTTTGTTGCAGCATGCAGCGTAAATACTGTTCCAGAGTTTGATTGGTCCTCTCGGTTTGTCCGTCGGTCTGAGGGTGGTGACTGGTCGATAGTCTCACATCAATTTGAGCCGACCGACAGCAACTTCGCCAAAAATGAGAAATAAATTGACTACCTCGATCCGAAATTAGAACCGAAGGAAAACCGTGCAGTCGGACGATGTTTTCGAGAAATTCTCGGGCCAGAGTTGCTGCTGTTGGCAAGCCTTTGAGCGGAATGAAATGCGCCATCTTGGAGAATAAGTCCACGATTACTAGAATCGTATTGTATCCGGAGCATGGAGGTAGATCGGTGATGAAGTCCATAGAAAGCGTATGCCAAGGGCGAGGTGGGATGTCAATAGGGCGTAAGAGGCCTGCTGGTCTTTCCTTTTGACTCTTGTTTTGGGCGCATACTCCAGAGGACATTATAAAGTCTCTGATATCTTTTTTCCAAGACGGCCACCAGAAGTAGTGCTTGATCTTTTCTGAGGTTTTGGCTATACCGGGATGACCTTCCATTAAAGAGTCGTGATAACAAGAGATTACTTTTTTCTGTAAATCTGTGCTGGGTAGGTATAATCGTTCTTGGAAATACAGTGTAGTGCTTAGGTGTCTCCTTCCACAGCCACGCCTAAGTAAGAAAAGAGTTCCTGGTAAAAAAAAGAGTTCCTGCCTTCCAGAAGAGTTCCAGTGTTCTGAATCTAGGGAGTGGCTCCAGCCCCACCCAACAGGAAAAGTAGTTCCAAACAGAAGAGGATCAGAGGCTCAACTGGCAGGCAAGTAAGCAGCATGGTCTGCTGCAGGTAAGTCCACCCAAGCATTATGAGCCCGGCGCTTCCAGCGCTGGGACTGGGCATATTTATGAGCCTGGTGCCACTGGCGCCAGGACTGGGTCCAAAAGGTCCCAATTGGGACTGGTTGGCACTCGGAACCTGGGTTATGGATCTGCTTCCAAGGGAGTTGGGAAAACCCTGACCTTTTGGAAGCAGAGATCATGACACAAATGTCCCCATGTGTGCAACAAACAGTATTCCCTTCACCAATGTAGTTCTTCACATTGTCATTGCCCATACTGTTATTTCTTTGAGACTTTTGGGTCTGGGGGTGCCATGGCCGAGCGCTGTGCGCTCCTCCGCGTTAACTGCACAGGGCTCGATTGCACACAGGTGGAAGGGGTTGTTGTAGTGGAGGTGTCTATTGTCAGTCCCATGGCTGGGCCAAAGGTGTGGCCGCTGCATTTGCGGGATGTTTGCAATAAGGGCCTGTGTCAGTGACCCCATGCACTCCCTGAATGCACACATAGATGCCTCCACAGCAGCTGTATTGGCTGCAATGGCCGTGGCTATGGCCCTCATAGCCTCATTCCCAGCGTCAACCTGTTGACGCATGATTTGCAGCATTGACTCTTGGCGGGCCTCTACCCTTGCCAGGCGAGCCTCGAAGGTGTACTGGTGGCTGGCAGGGTGGTGGCTGGCAGGGTGGTGGAAGGCACCTGCGTGGGGTCCTCGTCCTGGGCACTCTCCTCCTGGAAGATCCCAATGTCTGATTCTCCAAGGTCAGAGTCATGGAGACACGGATCGTCCAGGCTCTCAGACTCCGCAGGTGGGTGGGGGCTGGCAATGGGGAATGGGGTGGGTGTTCCAGACATGATTCCAGCCTCATCATCCACCGCTGTGGACACAAAGTCTGTGGTGGCTGGCGGAACGGCTCCCACTGTTGTGGGTGCCTGCTGCTATTCTGTCGCTGCAGGTGCTGCCTACAGGGTTGATGCCTTGCGTGGCACACTGGGTGTTGCTGCAGGCATTTTCTTGGACGGGGGTGGCGGTGGCCCTGGTCCCTTTACGTGCACTGGATGTACTCGCACCCCTGTCCTGTGTTCCACCTTCCTCATCGGTGCCTGGGAGATAGAAGAGATGCAGGTCATCAGTGATGTTGTTAAATGGCAGCTATGATGTATTGCGGTGTGATATGTTCATACATTCAGGCATCATTTCATTTCTGGTGTGTGGCATTTGGTGTACTGAGGGGACATGTTGGCAATCAATGCATGGCAGGTGGCATAGCATTGTTTGGTGTCTGTGTGGTGGGTCCCATGGGCATGGTTTGGTCATGTTGCACCTCAGTTGGGATTGGGATTTTCACTCAGCATGCGTGTGGTGCAGGGTGTGCCATTATTCTATGGATGTGTTGATGTAGCCTTGAAACATGCATTGCCTTGCATAGTCTAACTTCCACATCACTTGTGCCACATCATGTTTTGGTATACGTGGATGTGATGGTTCACTCACCTTCCTCTGTGGTAGTTGCAGCGCCAAACTCCTGGTCTCCTATTCCCTCTATGGATTCCGGTCAATGAATGCACTTGCGGTCTCCTACCATGCGGTGAGCTTCACAGGGGAGTATGGGCCACCGCCTGTCGCCATTGCGGCCCTCCTGTTCTCCGCCAGGATCTTCCTGACCCAGAGGCGGAGGTCGTCCCAGTGCTTCTGGCAGTCACGTACACTCCTTGGGGTGCTCCCCACTGCCGACACCCTCTGAGCGACCTCCTGCCAGACCTGTTTTTTTTTGGTTTGGGCCGCATGCTTGAGGTCTGTGCTCCTGATTGTGTCTGCATGCTGTTCGAGGGTATTAGCAAGCATAGTGAGTTCAGCATCAGAAAAACGCTGCTTCCTCTTCCTTTGGGAGGATTTACTGGTGGCCTTCGACATCCTGCTTCAGTTGTGGCACACAGCAACACGAGTGTAGTGGTGGTTATGGAGGATGGCAATGGATTGTGTTTTTAAAGATGGCCGCCGGCTCATTTCCCGTTCCTGCGCGATGACGTAATTTCCGGGTCCTTTTTTGTGACCACGGTAATACCGTACCGTGCCAGTGTTTAGTGGTTGTTATGACGCTGTTACGGAATGGGTGGTACCCGCAATGCCGGTATAGGGGGGTTGGTGGCCCGTTACCGGCATGGCGGATTTGCCACTACCGGCATGGGTTAATGCGCGTGCTCGCGCACTCGTAATCACCTGCTATTAGTGGGTTCATTCGAGCACGGACCCGCTCATTCCGGCATGCCGGTAATGAACCCGGTTTTACCGGGCAACTCGTAATGAGGCCCCAAGTCTTTTGACAGAATAGTGATGTATTTGGCAATTACCATTGGTTTCTTGTGTTATAAAGGTTAAGTCCAAAATAGGTTCTCACCTAGTCTCTCCTGAAAGTCTACTAAATTTTTGTGGGCGGATGAAGGGTCCTTTGACCTCCTCCTCTGTTCCTAATATGTCTGCCATGCATCACAACCTGACAGGTTGGTCAAGTTTCAAAAGTCAGTTTGTTTGATGTTCTCAAAGGTTAAATGTCTACTGCAAATAGTCTCTTCCCAGGTCTCTCCAGAGTGTCACTCATAGTAAATTTTCACGGCACAAAAGACTCTAGCTTTGGACTGTGTCTCTCTCTGGCATCATTCAAAATCCTTTTTCTAATGTTGTTAATGTGATTGATATCCTTGTGGATCATTGGCCTTCCTTTCACTGTATGGATAACATTGCCAAGATGTCTCAGTCACTCTGGCCATAGCTCGTTATTCTTCTTCAGCAGGTTCCATGGTGTCTCCCAGAGATGAGGTAGTCTGGTTGATGTCTATTTGACTTGTGTGGTACTAGTTCAACTTGCTGTTTAAGGTCCAGAGCTCACAAACATCCTGACAACTCTTTCACTCCGGAATTGCCAATCTCATTCTAACTCATGTCTCTGGGCCTCATGCTAAACTCTGTCACTAACCCTCAATCAATCTGGCTGCCTTCCAATGTCCGTCCATGTGCTAGTGCATCCTTCAGCCACAACAAAAATGTAGCTTCTGCTGTCTTACTTTGTCTGGCACTCTTCCTCAATCTCCAAGGGACTTCCCACGGTCCCCTTTCCACTCCTCCTCTTTTGTCACCTGTTCTTCAATTGCCTCTATTTCCACCTTCAAACTTCTCAATCTTTCCCTCTCCAGCAGTCTTCTATTTTCCTGCTTCTTCACCTACTCCAGTACACCTGACTCTTGCTGCAAATGAACTCTTCCTGCAGTACCAGCTGCCACTATAACCAACTCCTTCTGCACCTTCAAAACTCCAAGCACCCCTAATGCCTAATGCACCTCCAAGTCCTCCTGATCCTCTACTCCTCCTACACCTCTACACCTTCATCTCCTCCTAAACCAACAACTCCTTCTGCACCACCGACTCCACATGATAACTTATAATTGTCTATTTATAACACGCTTAATACCAGGAGTGGTTTCTAAGCATGGGATCAGGATTCAAACTGTGGTGTGCTGCGTAGATTCGCTTCCAAGACACGCATTGCCCCTGAGATATCGTTCATCCCTTCCTATTACAACTCCAAATCTGACTGAACCTCCAAAACCTCCATCACCTCCAAATCCTCCTACAAAGCCAACTACTCCTGAACCTCCAACACCTACTGCACTGACAACTCCTCCTGCTTCATTACTTCCTCTGCTGCTCCACTCACTGCCCCTCCACTACAAACTCCCCCACTAGACTGTTCAACATTCAGGCTTTTGTAGGGGGTTCTTCCCTTCACCAGATAGTGTAGTGTAAGAACTTGCAGCAGAGTGTTTTAATATTTCAGGTCAAGAAATTGGTAACTTGCCTGAACATCCTGTGCCCGGATGTGCCCAGATGTGCCTGCACTTACTCTCCTAGTCCTTTCTCCCTTCTCCCTGCGCACCTATCCTTTAAAAGGTTGATCTGTCATCTTGGAATTTGCCAGTGCATTCATGCACAACTATAGGCCAATGCTGAGCTTTGTGAGAGGGGCTGACTGAATCTGTGTCTGTTCAACCCTCTGTGGCTTCTCCCAAACCAAGGATGCAAAACGGATGTTTGCACATTGCAAATTGGTAAGCTGCCGTGGCCCATCTACGTTGCAAAAGCACTGTGTGCCCCATAGTAACCAACCAACTGATTTCTGTGTAAACTTCGGAGTCTGATTCTTTAAAGTGGCAGTAGCAGCTTTATACTCCACTGCAGTACCTCAATGGTTTTATTTTTTATTTTATTTACAGTGCATTTGGTTAATAAAAAACGTTAAACCCTATTAAACTATTGCATTTACAATCCAGAAGGAAGAGATAAAAACAGATCCAAAGTGATCAAAAACAAAGGATACGCCATACAAAATAAAATCAATAAACTCCCTAGATTCACAATATACACAATTCATTTGATCAGTATACTTGTGGATAGATACAATACTTAGAAAACATGCCACGAGAACACTATTCGAAAAAAGGTTATGTTTCAAGAATACATTGATATAAAAACTACTAAACCCACTTAATAATGCCCTACGTGTGAATGCAGTTCATTATCCTTATGCCACAGGCCCCGCAAGCAACATCAACTTACTCAACATGAGTTTGGTTTCTAAGCACGAATCCGGGCTTCAAAACTCTGTTGTTCTGCATGGTCTTGCTTCCAAGACCAGCACGTTGCCCCTTTGTTGTCCTCCATTCACTGCGTACAACCTTTACATGCGTAAAACCCCACCCGAGTAATGACCAATGAGGTAGCACCACACAAATAACTACAAAATTGGTCTCCCTGTATATTAGCGGGACAACTAACAAATGCTTGATAAGCCTTCAGATATTGATTAGCTAGACGCGGATATTAGGGGTCATTACGAGGTACCATACAGTACCGTAATGGGGCGATACCGGGTCTGGGTTCCTCGAATGAGGAATTACAGGGCCATTCCAACCTGGGATGACCCGGTAATTCCTCATTCAAGGAACCCGGACCCAGTACCTCCCCATTCCCATTCAAGCCCCCATAGGGCTCAATGGGAATGGGGAGCATGCTAACAACGGCCCAGTTAGTAACAGGCCCGTTGTTAGCATGCTGGTGTCCTCGTGGGACCCGCTAAGGGCACCTGGTTTTACCAGGCGTCCCTACCGGGTCCCGCGAGGAGACCTCATAATAGGGCGGTAAGGGGTTGATGGCGCCATTAACCCCTTACCGCCAGGGTCGGAATGACCCCATTGTGTCAGTATGTGGTGGTTAGTCTCCACTGTGCAATGGCATAGCCTATATAATCTATCTTCTTAGGGTATTCCAGACCAGCTTCCGATAAACTCGTAAGTAAGCAGAATGTTTAACCGCAGATAGGAAATAAACGTCCTCATTTTCCTATCACAGATTTTGAGCAAATAGGAACAGGGACAATCTATGTTAAAACCTTCATAACTGTATTCACAGTATCGCCTTTTTACTTAACTTGTGAATACTGTCTGCCCCATCTCATGCCCAGGTCTTCTTTTTTAAGTTGGTTTATGAAATCCTGCATCTCCTGTATCTTATACACTGGGAAATCCATATTACGGCGGGATTGGGGTATTCTCTGCCTAACTTAGACACAATGAGACCTAGTAGAGTGTTACTATCAGGTGTGATCATTAATAGTGATAGGTACAATATACATAATTTTATGAGCCAGTTGGATCTGAGCGAGTAGAGGCTTAGTTTGCATCTAAGTGCCTCCACCGGGGTAACAGTAGTTACACCTAGAACAGATCTTAGCATTTTCCCTTCAATCATGTCCAGCCAGCCCACAAGCGATTCAGAGTAGTTCAAGTCCATAAGTCAACCCTGGGATAATGCCAGTACAGTAGATTTTTATGAGGCATTCCAGATTGTTTCTTCCTGTGCTGGCTACAAAACGCTTTATTAGTAGCCACTTCCTAAGACTACAGGGTGAGATAAACTCACCATACTAGGGGTACGCTGGTTAGGACCGCAAAGCGAAGTCCAATAGTACAAAAAAAACTTTGTTAAAGGGACGGTATGGTTAAGATGCCCTATTAAAAACCTATGCCGTTCTGTACAAAAACTTTGTAAAAAGGATGTTATGATTACAAGTAAAATCTAAAAACCCCTGAAATTCAGAAGTTATGGTAAGCTAATCACCCATTTTTCCCATCAGCACTCTCCACTGCTACCACTACCACCCCGAACATAAAAGATGCCACCACACATGTCATTGATGCCATCACTGACGCCATCACATCTTTAGCCCCTTTCTTTTATGTCAGCTAAGCAACCATATCTCGCGCCACCACCGTACACTGCTAAGACTAACACCCAGGATATCAAAGATGACATGACAAATTATAGTGACAGTGTACAGACGGCGGTAATGTGCAATCTGAAATTTCAACGGCACACAAACTTCCAAATACATTACTAGTAATAATTTTTCAGACTAGTAAATAATGGCAGTTTGGTGTACAGGCCTCAAAAATAAGCTTACATTATATGCAGCGCCTCAATTTCGGCCTCCACAGTCACACAGTAGTTGTTTGCAAGAAGACGTCCTTGGGAACTGATATTTCATGTGCTTCACAAACCTTTTTGAAGCATAACTTATCAAAGGGAATGTTTCACAAACTGTGACTCCCTACATTCTTTCTGTCTCCGTTCCCTGTACGTCAAGGTCGAAAAACAATTGACCCTTATGAGGCTTTATACATGTGCGACCATACTGAGCGCCTACTGAAAAAATGAAATAAAATGAACTGACCTTCACTCCGAACGCAAATACATTCTCATTTTGCAACAACATATCAGCAGTCAATCATGAGAACCATTACTCCCGACCACGTGTAGACGCGCTGTGTTTACGAAACCGTGCAGGTGGCTGCCTCAGATTCCAAAATATAGGACGCCAGTCTAACTGCAGTACTTTTGGTGGTGGCTTCTTACATAGACGCAGTAAGGACTTATCGTACATTGCCTACCAAGTTTCACTGCACGGTACGATAGTGGTAACAAGAATAAAGCACTGTTTCACTTTCTACTGCCACATATAAGTAATGCTTACCTTTCGACACAGTGTTCCATAAGGGTTTGTTTGCGGGGATTCCGGCGCACAATACAAAAACTAAATTACCATGGCGGACGTATCAAAAGAATGGTACGCACTTGACACTGCGGCAGAACCAATCGGTGAAAGCGCAACATCTTGACGTGCAGCATGCCATAGATTAGCCAATAGAAATATGCTCCACTGATCGAACAGGGAAGTGGGACCGTGGAGCGGACATAGATATCACTAATTCTTAGAGTCCTACTTTTTGATCGTTTTAAAGGAAACTACAGTAGGATTTCTCACAAAATGTACAAAAGCACGCCTTGGGGAACAAGCCCCTGCCCCAGCCACAAAAATGATGAGAATCCGTCCAGTGGTTTGGCCTGTAGCTGTGCGCAAAGTTTTTGCCCCATTCTGTCCAGTCTATGGGAAAAAAATATGTTTTCGGACCCCCCCTATAACTTTGCCCCCCCTGGACGAATCCTTACCAAACTTTGGAGTGGCCCACATACTTTTTTTGCACATTTTGGTAAGGATTCGTCCAGGGGGAGCTGAGTTATGAGCCGCCCAAAAAGAGCTCTTCCTATGGAAACAGCAACTTAACCATAACTACATGGCCATAAATGAAGAATTATGCTTAGGTTTGCTGCCAATCACAATGACATTTGTTTTGCGCACATCAATGTCCAAGTTGTTAGATACTGCATTGGAAGATAGGGCATTAATAGAACGCTGCAGTCTAACTTGCGTATAGTCAATAATTACGGTATTGTCAGCGTACATTCGTAATGATGCTGGCTCGCTACCAATCCCTGGGCCAGACAAATGGATACCTTTGTGTCACTATGCAGAGCTTTAATGCAGTGACGATGTGTGGGATCAAGACCTCATTGCGACAGTTTTTTCCATAGGTTCTGACATCAAACCCTGTCGAGTGCTTTAGAGAAGTCTATGAAACACATGTCAAGCTTTTGTGTACAGGAAGTTGCTTGAGCCAACAAATAATAGAGTGAACAGTTAGTATGTACAGTACTGTGTGCCCTGCAAATTCTTGTTTGAAACTTGTTCAGGCTTCCCATTTCATCAGCCCATTTGTTTAATTCTTTTTAAAGCAATGAGGCGAAATTCTTAGCACTGGTGTGGCGCACGATGAGAAGCCTATAGTTGGAGGGTGAAGTCCTCTGCCTTCCTTGTAGACGGGCACCAATATAGACTCCCTCCAACTATTAGGATTTACACCAGTTGACAAAATCCTCCTAAATCAGAATGCCAGAGTCCCTGCCCAGAGAAGTAGTTTTTTTAAACACCACATTTGGAATAGTATCTGGTTCAGGTTTTCTAGAGGATTTTAATCTCTTAATCACTTTAGCAATATCTTCTTCTTCAAAGCCAGTCAAGGACCCTAGGTTGTCTAGCAGGGTAGCTGTCATAGGATGAACCATATTTTGGCCATAAAAAGATGATTCAATATGGGTGATCCAGATTGCCTCTGAAGGGGGGCGTCACCTATCACAGAGCAAGATGGCCACTTAGACCCTTTGCTCCATCTCACCACTACCTAAATACAAAGTTTTATTCAACAACAGACCTCGTTACTTGGCGTATTCATGTTCCAGAGGTGTGGACATTCAACTCCTGTCTTCTTACCTGGAATTCATGCCCTTCGCCGATATCCTGCAGCTCTGCATACGGTGTCAAATCATTTATGAGACTGCTGCCTTCCGTGGTAGCCGTGCAACGTGACGAGAGGTTCAGCGCCCTGCCCACGCAAGTACACCTCCTCTACCATACCGCCTCCTCCTGGCAGACTTTGACTCTTCAGCAGCTGTTGCAACGTTGTGCATCCAGTTAGGTACATCAAATACTTGTGCCTGACTAATGAAAGATATCCTTTCTGTGTTAAGTTCTAATATATTACTGTGGAATCATCACATTGCATGTTTTTTAACAATACATCTCTCGTATCTGCACAAAGTCAAAAATATCAATGTCACAGTAAATTTGATTAATGGGCATTAAGACTCTCCTTTCTTCGTGAGGCGGAATACATTGTTGTTATCTCTGCACATTGAAATTGTGTTGCAACATGACTACTTCTTCCATGCTGGCAGAATTTATTATTGCTTATGCTGCACATTAATTCAATTGGCAATACGGCTTTTCTTTCCTTCTGTGATTGAAAATATCATTGCGGTCACAGCACACCGAAGTCAAATAGCAAAACGATTGCATGTTGCTAGAGATTGATGTGCTTTTACACATTAAGAAAACGTACATTACTTTCAAGGCTCCGCAGCCCAACTAAAATAAATGTGCTTCCGTCAAACAAAAAAAGAACAGAATACTTTCGCAAGTGGCTATTAGGGAATTGCAAAATTTTGCTTAAGATTCTGTCAATACAAAGTTACGATATTCGACCAATCTTCAATCATTTTGGCACAACCATAATATATTGTCTGATTTCTCTTCCCAACCTCCCACTTTATTGTGCTATTTACCTTTCTTAGACCCTACGGCCTAGCATCATTACAACAGCACTGCTCTACTTGTAGTTCCCTACCTCAACACCTCCTATTTGGCATAATGGCAACCAGCAAAACTAATCAAAAAGCCACGCCTGTCACCAAGGATACCACCCTTTCCTCAACTAATCTAAAAAGGGCAAAAGCAACTCACCACCCCGCTTTGCCTAACAGATCCAGCTATTGAGGCCATTCTACAAGAAATTAGAGCACTTAAGCCCTTTATCGAGACCACTAATCAAAAACTTCAACAATTGGATGACAGATCAAAAGGTTTCAAAGATAGAATGGAGGAGGTGGAAAGAAGGGTAGGTCTTACGGAAGATTTGTCCCCAACGGTGGCTCACCTGGAAAAAAATCTCAAAGACCTCCAGAAACATAATGAGGACCTGGAAAATCGAAGTAGGCGCAACAATCTATGGATTTTAGGCCTGGCTGTGGGTTGCGAAGGTACAGACCCTACAGCATTCTTACAAAAATTGTTACCTGCCATTCTTCATCTGCCAATGGAATCTTCGTTTAATATTCAACATGCTCACCATATAGGTCCACTAAGAAATACCACATCCCCCACCTTCCTCCACTAGCTCTTATATTCTATGTGCTCGAATTCTCTCAACTCCAGCTAATAATCTCAACACCGAAGGAGAAAAATTCTCTGACTTGGCGTGGAAGCAAGTTGCATATTTCTCAAGATGTCACAAGAAGCACCGCTCTCGGTAGGAAGGAATTTCTATCCTTCTGCCCTGCATTGAAGCAGCTCAACATTAGATATGGTTCATATCACCCCTGCTCCATCAAAGTCACACACGAGAGTCGTACTGCCATGTTTGATGATCCGGCTGATCTGAAAGCTTACATTCACTCCATCAAGACGGAAGGCATGGACACATCATCACCAGCTATTCCCTCTTCCTCTTCAGCAACATGAGGTTTCGGTTCCTATGTCCTCTCGGGACTTCATCTACGGTCGTCAAAAATGTCATGCTTCAAAACTGGTGAGACGGGCGCGGTTATTGCGTCCATCTCCTGCTATGAGTCGTCTTTTTCCGTTTGATGGCTCTGTAGGTATTACCTACTCCCTTCAGATTCTTTTTGCTCGCCTTTTTCCTCCTCAAGATCCGAACTCCTTGTCATTGCAATACCACATATGCTGTTGCCTCTATGCTTCTTGAATGTGAGGCTTTTTCCTCACTTTTTTTATTTGAGTTGGCAGACGCGGATCAGACTTCCCCTCCCCTTGCCTCTATCCTCATGTGTTTCCCTATCATGTGCTAAGCCTGTTATGGAATGTCTCAGTCATATTAATGCTCCACTGATTCTCATTGCTCTAGTTCTGCTCATCACACTCTGGTATTGCGTAAATGTTTCAATGGTATTTAAGTGCATAACTTGGAATGTCAAGGGCTGCAACAACCCAATCAAGAGGAGTAAGATAATTTCCCACCTCAATAGACTCAAACCATCACTTGCTTGCATACAAGAAACTCACCTATCTAATACGGAAGCAATGAAGTTTAAGTCCCTCTGGATCAAAGACGTTATTTCAAGTCCTGCGGTGGATAAGAAAAATGGAGTTGCTATACTCCTCAGCAAGAAATTACCATTCATTATTCAGGATCAAGGTGCTGTCACCAATGGACGATGGGTTTGGGTTAAGCTTTTACTTGGTTCAGTTCATGTTTCCATCCACAACGTCTATGCTCCCACCATACCCGACACTGGCTTTTGGGTTTCCATGCAGCAAATGATTTTCAAAAATAACTTTACCAATCTTATTGTATGTGAAGATGCCAATAAAGTTATAGACCCGTTCCTAGATCGCAAGTCTAAATATATGTTTAAATTGTCTAAAACCCCACACATTTAGAATATACATTTCACTCATCCCCACATGACACAATCTCTCGCCTGGACTACATCCTCTCCTCCAAATCTCTCACGGGTACTATTATTGACTCTACGATGTCTAATATCATTATTTCTGATCATGCCCAGGTATGCACTTCCTTTATCTTAGATGACGTCTCGAAACCATCATCCAGATTGTGACAACTCTGTAGTTAATATTTGGGACGCGTTTAAGGCCGCGCTTAGAGGTCACATCATGGCATACTCTGGAAAAAAAAATAAGATACATAAAAAACATCTTGATGAGCTTTATAACCAACTTTTAATCGCTGAGAAACATTATTACTGTGATTCCAGTGCTACAAATGTTCTCCCGGTTCTGGCCTTATGTTTCCAAATCAACAATGAACTTACTGAATTAGCAGCAGGTACCTTACTTAAATACAAAGGCCCTCATTACGACCCTGGCGGAAATCGAAAAACGATGGCGGAAATGCAATACCGCCATCGAATAGCGCTCGGTGCGATTATGACCCGTCACCGCAAAGTACGATGCCATTAGCGACACCGCAGTGAACGCCAACGCTAACTGCACCAAGTACGCGCGCGCGCGCCAATCCAAACCGCAATTACCACCATGGCGCAACGGTACGCGAATTCTGACCCCAGCGGACATGCACCTAACGCCATCAAGCACGGCGGAAAGTACCATTCCGCCATGGTGAGAAGTACGGCATCGCGAACCAACCGTAAACGGCCCTACTGAGTGCCTGTACACCGCTCCCTGGCCACATTGTACAACTCCCCGTAGGTGCAATGAAGCCACACAATGCAACCAGTGAAAAGTACAAGTCATCCATGCCTGCCAACGAACAAATGAATCTCAAGAGGGGCCAATGGAAGCTGCAGGGCACAGATGGCACGAATACAGAAGCCACACAAATGGACATGACCTCAGTCTCCCTCCAAGAAACGCACGCAAACACAGGCACCTGTGACCAGCCATATTCTGATAATCACATCATACCACCAATCCAACTGGCTGACCGGCATCTGTCACACAAAAGCCATTCCCCCGCCCCTGAGCATCACATCATCAAAACAGTCACATTGGCAGCCCTCATCCCTGACCTCACTGGGCTTCGTAGGCAAACGCGCCCAGCACAGTACCACGCAACTATACTCCGAAGCTGGAACCCAATGCAGATCTCCTCACAATACATCGCTCCCCAAATAGGAATATGACACATCACCTGCAAAGAAGAACGCTACACGGTTCATATCAGAATAGGAATTTAATGCACAACAAATTCACCAAGCCCATACAGCCATCAGGCCATGAACTCCAAAATACATTTCACCATTGTGGGCTGCATCCGCAATAAATGACCAGCTACTTCTTGTGTAACGCCCTGTACCCTCATGGCACACAGGGGCTACATTCTCGTACGAAAAGGCAACATGGAAGCGCCTCGACCCGCAGGGCCGTCCCAATAGGGAGGCACTAGTCCAGCTGAAAGGCCGAAATGTTGCTCCTAGCCACTAGTACTGCGTAAGGGCATGTGGCCCATTGGCGATCGTCCCATAAGATCGTAATGCTGCTCCACTGATTAACACGAAGCAGCAGGTGTCGGGAGTAAAATCCATCTGCAGGAGTGGCATACAGATGGCAGTGGCAAAAGGGGAGGAGATACCTGTCACCCAAACGAAATGAAAAAGAATAGTATGGCCATCAGAACTACATTTGAATTACTCACTTCAATGATCACACCAAATCCACAGCCATATGCATGCTAGCCCACTCCAAAGGATCATCACCAACCAAAAACCACTAGCGAATCATAACTATCTATATCGAGGTGAAAACACTATCACAAACGCCTGCTTCCATACTCACATGACATGTGAAACTTCCATTGAGTCTGTGCGTAATGCAGCCTGCAAAATCCACTGTGCCCCAGCCCGTAATTCCAGTGTTGTGAAGCAACATGTAATTGGGAACGTCCGGCCTTATCGCCCACTTCGCTATTGCGCATCCCAAACTATTCATATCAATCATTGCATCCTCGCCATGGCCCCTGTCCCAAGGACATTGAACAATAGAACGTTATATTCGCAGTCAGACCTGTGGGCATCTCCTCGCCGCTAGCTGAAAACCGAAAGCGCCGTCCTTCGAATCCCTCATTTGCAACATCACGTCGAAAAGGCATCTGTGGCCGCTTGAAATCACAAATTAATCCATCTAGTGCGGCTGTGTGTGAAAATGGCAACTGGCTACACTCACAAATGGGACGCCCCGCCCGTCGGTGAACCGCGGTACAGAGCTGCATGAGGGTCCACCGTTAATCGAGTACTACATTCCACTGACCCTTCACAAGTTTGTTCCCGACAGCGAATATAGTATGTGAAACAATGGGAGCATAGCAGAAATCAACATATGAAGCGATATCTCACTGCCATCGGGATGAAATACATGATTGTAATAGCAAGATGCCATGCGTCGATTTGCAGCGTTGTGTGCGGGACGTGCTCGCCCAAAGAGGATTGCAGCTTGCACAGGTGGAATGAATCACCACAGGTGGAGGCTATGCAGCTTGGAAACACATAAATTGCAGACCCAACCCCCTCCCACAACCACACCCACTCCAAAATGCTGCCGGCAGGACTTGCGATGTTGGGCCTGGGGGACCTGATAGCACTGCAAGTACTCCAACTTCAAGAAGAAGACGAACACCAACTACTACAACAACCGGCCGCACAGAGGAGACGCAGGAGGAGGAGGAGGGCAAGGCAGGGCCAGCAAGGCCCACCAGCACAGCCACTACCACCACGCTGGCAGCCCGCAATCCCACGCCTCCGAGCACATCCGTTCAACCTCACTGATGAGCAGATCCACACCCTCTACCGTTTGGACCGGGACACCATAACCGCCATTGTGGACATGACACACCCTGACCTTGTCAGCATGATAGATATCCCAACCGCCATCCCACCCCTACTGAAGGTGGTGTCTGTACTCCACTTCCTGGCCACAGGCACCTACCAGCACACAGTCGGACAGTTGCATGGCATATCACAGCCACTGTTCTCACGGACACTATTGCAAGTGCTCGATGCCCTCTGAAGCACGCAGACGACTACATCTCTCTACCACGCTCGGAGCAGGAAATTACCAACACAAAAGTGGGATTCCATGCACTTGCCGGCATACCGGGTTGCATTGGTGCCATCGACTGCACCCATGTGGAATTGGTTGTCCCACATGCCATGGAGGCCCAGTACCGCAACCGAAAACAATATCATTCTCTTAATGTACAAATGGTGTGTGACTAAAACGGGATCATTACACATTGTTATGCCCGATTTCCTGGATCAACCCATGATTCCATGGTCTTACGGAACTCTACAATACCACGCTACATGGAGCGACATGCAGGGAACAGATCCTGGCTACTCGGTGAGTCTCATTTCATGCATGATAATGTGGGGTATGTGATGCGGCAATGACCTGCCAGGAAGGGGGGGGGTGCTTACGTAGCAATGTCATTCCTCAAACATCCTTTATTGTCCACATACAGGTGATGCCGGGTATCCACTGAAGAGATGGCTCCTTACACCACTCCGGAACCCACAGGACCAGCATGAGGAGGACTACAACCATGCCCACTCACGTACCCGTGTAGTCATAGAACAGGCATTCGGCCTACTGAAGGCTCGTTTCCGCTGCCTCAGCAGGTCTGGCGGGGCACTCCTGTACCGCCATGAGAAGGTTGCTAAAATGGTCATGGCATGTGTCATGCTACACAACATGTGCATACGTAGAAATGTGCCCATGCCCCCTGACGCAGAACTGCAAGCACCAGAATATGGTCATGATGTGGGTGGGGATGTGGCAGAACCGGAAGGAGTCCGCGAGGCACAGGAGGGCCGTGAAATTCGTCAGATTATCATAGATTCATGCTTCTAGCACTCACGCCTGGTGGTTGATACATGGACACGGGAGTTGTGGCACTGTGTGTGTCTCGAACATGCACAATATGGACTGTACGCCTATGATGGCCTCGTACACAAAGATCAATGTCCACACATCTCATTGGATGATTGTGAAATGTTTATAGCATATGTGAAATTGTGTTACACACCCTATCGACCCGCCACCCAAGTGAGCCCAACACACCCCCTCCACCCTCCTACCTCCCCCCCGAACACCAGTGTCCAAAGATGCTCATTGTCAGTGGGCAGACGCTATTGCAAGCCCCCTCTCCGGGTATCAGGGGCACCCCTGCCTGTGGAGCGCAGGTTCCTCCCAGATCTACGTTGGGGGCTGCCCTGGACGGAACTTGCAACGGATGATGTCTCTGCCTGCTCACGTCCATGCATGTCCCTAAGGGTTTGTGAGAGCTCAGTGAGCACACGGCGCACAGCGGCAAGTTCAGCACATACGTCTTTGGACGTCGCATGCAGTTCCACCCTCAGGCTCTCGGTGCTTCTCTCCATTTGTACTCTCAGGCTCTCGGTGCTTCTCTCCATTTGTTCTCTCAGGCTCTCGGTGCTTCTCTCCATTTCTGCCCTTAGTGTCTCTGTACATGTTTCTATGGCTGCCTTGGTACCCCCACATTCATCAGCATGCTCCTTGAGGAGCGTGGCCAGTTGCTGCTGTTGCTCGATCACCTGGTCGAGGGACTGTTGCCTCTGCTGGGCCATGGCCATTTGCGGTGGTGTCACAGAGGGGCTGATCACCTCATGTTGCCTTGACACAGGGCTTGTGGGGGATGGCCAGTCGTCGTCTTCTGAGTGCCCCTGCGTGGTATCCTCATGTTGTACGGGATGAAACAAACAGGGGGATTGAGACAGGTCATGGATGGATCGTACATCGACATCACAGTTTTCTGTGTCGGAGCATGCTGCCATTAATGCAGTGTCACCTATGGTGCTGCTGCCACCAGAAGCAGTGCCTTCTGTGGCATCCATTGGGGGGGCCTGTGGTGGTGGTGTGGCCATGCTGGCTGCTGGGGTGCCTGTTGAAGTCCCCTCCTGTGTGCTGCCACTTGATTTGTGCTGCAGCCGTGTCTTGATGCATGCAGCTGAGGTGGAGGGTCTTTGGCCGTTGGTCTTGGCCCTCTTTGCAGGTGTGCTGGTAGGGGTGTCCTGGAGCTCGTCGTTTGAATCGGACCCTGTGGTGGAGTAAAGGAGGCCGAGCGTTATTAATGGGTCTGTGGAAATTGGAATGGCAATGTATCACATGCATTGGGGTGGTACCTGAGGGTGATTTGGGTCAGGGCCTTGGAGGTAGTTTCATTTTTGTGTGGATTGAGGGTGCAGTTGTATTGCAGCCTGCAGTTAGGGAGTGCCTGCTGCACGTGTAGAGGGTGTTTTTAGGAATTTTAATTATTTATTTATTTAAATGGACTTTTAATGTCCGCTATCAGGCCAATGTAAGTGGACGTTCTCCTGGACATGTGTTTCTGTTGCACTATGTGGACACATGGTACTTCACATGATTGGACATTGTGGTTTTAGCATAGTTTTATTTGGGCCACCTACCTGATTCTTCGGATGTCTGCACTCCTTTCTCCATCCCTCCGACTCCCTCTATGGTCTCCATTCCAATGGTGGAGGCACAGATTTCTTCCCAGGGGGTCAGCTTGATGGGTGATTCCGATCCTCCCCCGGTAGCTGTGGCAATGTTTCGGTTGGCAGAAAGTATGCTACGGACGCGGATCCGCAGGTCGTCCCATCGCTTTCTGCATTGCTGTGGGTTGCGGGGTGCGGTCCCCACCGCACTTACCCGCTGTGCCACCAGGGCCCATATGGCCTTCTTGTTCGCAAGTGCCGTCCTGGTCATTTCCGTCGAGAAGACGACGGCAGCATTCTCCTGGAGGGTCTCTGTGAGCACCGTGAGTTCCTCACGTGAGAAGTGGACCTGCCGCTTGCGGTCGCACGCTTTTTTTGCTACTTTTCCCATTGTTTTGGTTTCACTAGGGTGGATGTCGGGTTGGGATGTCTCTCAGGGTAGTATTTTTAATGGTTGTGTGAATGTTCTGATTTTATAGGTGTACGGCGTGCTTTTTCCCGTTCCGGGCCCATGTTTTTGCTTCCGTTTCCGTATATTTACGGTCACCGTATTTTCCGATTGCCGCTCTTTGCGGTGACCGCTATGTCCGGTGGCGGTATTGCACCTAGGTCGCCGTACGACGGCGGTGAGGGGCGTTTTGGGGACATTTCCGCCATCGCGGACTTTGCACTTCCGCCATGGCGTGGTGCTCGTGCCCGATGGGTCGGAATGAGCCGCACTTTGCTCCGTCGTGCAATGGCGGAAACGCTATTTACGCTATGGCGGTCCGGTCGGTCGATTTCCGCAAGGGTCGTAGTGAGGGCCAAAGCCAAAATCTATCAAACCTCAAATAAGGGTGGTAGTTCATTGTCATCTTATCTTAAAACTAAAAAGGAAAGAACTTACATTTCACACATTACGGACAAAGAGGACCCTTACTCACCCCAACAATATCCTACATTGTTTCAAACAATTTTATTCAGACTTATACACTCCTGAAACCAAAATTCCCCTTGAAAATATCAATTCCTTTCTTCATAAGATCAATAGACACTCCTATCCCCATGTGGACTTATCACACTTAGAGGGTGACATTTTACTTCCCGAAAGCACACGTGCCATAAAGGGACTGAGTAAAGATAAGGCCCCCGGGCCTGACTGTCTTTCTACGGAATGTTTTGATAAACTGGCACACTCCCTCACCCCTAAACTCAAATCATTGTTTTCCTACTTTATCTCCCAGAAATCCTCTTCAGGCTCTTTCTCTGAAGCTTAACTCATCTTATTCCCTAAAACTGATAAAGATCCCACACTTCCCTATAATTATAAACCAATTTCTCTTATTAATGTTGAATGCAAAATGTTTGCTAAAATTCTAGCCAATAAAATTGAATCGTCTCTTCCAGCTATGATCAAATCTGATCAAGTGGGGTATGTGAAGGGATGGAATATTTCAGCGAATGTGCGATTATTATTTGATGCCTTTCATATAATCTCTAAGGACAAGAAAGATAAACAGGAGTATGCCGCAGTCGCACTTGATGCAGAAAAAGCTTTTGGCCATGTCAATTGGGACTTAATGTTTCAATCATTCTGCTGGCATGGGTGTGGCAAATAGTTTATCTCCCTTGTATAGCTACTATATTCTTGTCCTAAATCTTCTATTATCATTAATGGTCAATCCTCATCCTTCTTTCCATTACGGAGAGGTACTAGACAAGGCTGGCCCCTCTCCCCCATCCTCTACATTCTCTCTCTCCCTTCAACCCTTGCTCTAACTCATTAGATCCGACAGAAACATTCCTGGAATCCTTGTAGAAATTTGATTTCTAAAATAGCTGCTTATGCTTAAGACAATCTCATCCTTATTAAAACACTCAAACTCCATCTTCCTCACCTGCTTGACAGACTTCATCAATTCTCCCTTGAATCAGGCTGTAAACTTAAGAAAGGCAAATCCGAGATCTTACCTCTCAATTCCTTCTTTGTTAAGCATGACTTAGATATCTTTGGGTTCAAATGGTGTAGTGAATCAGTCAAATATCTAGGCGTTTGCTTTACCTCCTCAACTAATGATACTATTAAACTCAACACACAGTTATTGTTAGATCGCCTCAGTGTATTAACCTCTAGGTGGTCTCCCCTCTAACTTTCCTGGAGGGCCCGTCTCGACACCATCAAAATGATGCTATCCCCCATTGTTCTATATTACTTACAACTCCTTCCGGTCCAACTGCCTCTCTCATTTTTCAGATCTATATGCTCTAGTCTACTAAACATCTCATGGGTCCCCGGCAAATGTAAAAGAATTGCTATTGCCAAATTACAAGCCCCTTATTAGATGTATTGGGTCAGATTTCCGGACTTCAAATCATATCATACAGCCTTTCTTCTTAAACAATAGAGCTGTTGGTTTGCCCCTCCCAACTCGCCCAATATTCCAACCTGGTGTGCTTCAGAACAACACCTTGCCCAACCTTATGATGTTGCCAATCTTACATATGACTTTTCCTATTGTTCTACAGTCAGAACTGATCCAACCAAGGTCACTATTTTAGCTCTAAGATTATTTCTCTTTCCAGATACCAAGTTCCCTGTCAGGGAACTATCCCCTATGCTCTGGCTTAATAAAAACATTACTGTTAACAACAGAGTATTGTATCGCAAATCCTGGTTAAAAAGTGACATCAGATTCATTCAGCAAATTGTCAATGGCTCCTTCATTCTTTCTTTTCAACAACTAAGAAACCTTGTTCCCATCACTTTTTCAAACTTTAGCCTTTATAATAATCTGATAAATGTGTGCCTTGATGCACTTAATCTTTTCTCGAACATTGCCCTTACACCTGATGCCTCCAGACTTTTACTATTGACCATGGTTTCTGATATAAAGGCCTCGAAGTTTTATAAAGTTTTGACTTCAAACAATGCTGTCTGGCTGGCTCGTTTGATTGGGAATGATGATCTGGGCAATGCTTTGAATGACCAAACATGGTCCTTAGTGTACTCTAGGATCGGGGGTATATCCGTGTCAGCCAACATAACACAACATCTACTCTTCTTTATTCACAGAGCATTTATTACTCCCGTGAAATTATCCAAATCCAATAGTGACACAGACGATAAATGTTGGTCTTGCGGGTGTACCTCTGCATCCTACAAACATTGTTTTTTGATTGTTCATATGTATTCAGGTTCTGGCAGCAGGTATGGAAACGCCTTAAACTAATTTTTACTGTTGATATATCCCCCCCGCTATCCTTTTTAAATGTCGTCCTCGGAAGTCTGGCGGTCACTAGCATCAATTTGCATGCCTCTGCCAGGTATAGGATTTGTTCATCGCTATTGCTTTGAAGCTCATCACCACCAAATGAAAAGACTCCCACAACCTATCTGTCAAAGGGTGGTGGAACAACATTTGCCATGTGCATAGAATTGAGTTATGTATGGCTATGTCTATGGATACAATTCCTGAGTATAATGGGCTTTTTGTATCTGGATTGCTTTGCTGCAGATTCGCATGGATCTTGAGCACTTGTGTCGAACTCCCCTCCCAGGGTGTACGTTGGCCATCTACTCTCGCATGTTGTACAGCTTTCACCTATACATTATTCCATGTGAATCTAAATATTATACTGCTATAGATACCTACCCCCCCTACTTCCTTCAGTTTTCGTGTCTGTATTCTGTCTATCCTTCCCCTGTGAGTCTTAGGTTTATAAACTCTAACTAATTTACAGACTCCAATGTTGTAGAGTCTCTCTCATCAATGAATATCTCTGTGGCCATACTCCTCTACCACTTAATTATGTGAACATAGGCTTGTTTCTCTCGAGAACAAACTTTGAACTGACCAGTCAGTTTAACAATAGCTGCCCTATCTCTGTGATACTCTTTTTTCTTTGCTGAATAATAGCATCAAAGGGAATCCTTATGTCTCGCCTCGACCCACCCTTCAAACTTCGCAACTGCAATTGTTCAGCAAGTGCCATCGTAGTAGGATGCATATCCCAATCATAATAAGGCAACCCGTTCTCAATCCATAAGTGATTGTTGCACACAATTCTTTAAGTTGCTCTGTGTTCAATTCTGACCAACTGATCCGATTACCCTAATTATATATTGACACATTAGGGAAAGTGTCGTATAGAGATGGAGTATTTCACTCCTGGGGGATCATATATGTTGATATTAAAGGTAGGAAATGGGAGCAAATCGGGTTGTGTAAGGTGGCTGATAAAATATATGGAGAAACTACACTGACTGTAAAGCAATTAATGGTGTAATGATATGATATGATGTGGCATTTATAATGCACCTGTACAAGACAAGGAGAAGGAAACAAAGGGAGGACAAATTAACGATCTTACTAGGCCTTGTGTCATTCAGATCGCGCAAGTGCAGGGAAGAAGGAAGGGGAGAAGTGCCAGGGGGAAGGGGAAGAGGGAAATGCAGTTAACTCACAAGTACAGCCAGCGGGTGGCTCATAAGTGCGTGGAGAAAGGACTGTAGGGTTGCAAATACAGATCCTTAGGTACTGGGGAGCCCGGAGGCAATGCGGGTGCAACTGCACATGCAGGAGCCGAGTCCAGAGGGTGACCAGGTGACCAGTGTGCCGAGCAGTCAGGTGCATCATCAGGGGAGAGGAAGAGAGAAAGCTAAAGTGAAAACTTAAACCCCGGAAATCCAAACCAACCACCCACTCCAATGCCTGGTTCACCCCGGACCTTCTCTTACTACGCAACGAAAAGAAGGCTGCACTTACATAGTGGCAAACGTCCCACTCTGACAAAGATAAGTTGTTCTTTAAAACCCGCTCTACCATATACAAAAAGGCAATCACCCTAGCAAAGTCCAAATCCTTTGAATCCAGAATCTCGGAAGCTCAATCTAGTTCAAAAGAAATCTTCGCCATCTTCAGGGAGCTAGAGACACCCACTTCCGCCCCCAGAATTTCACCAAAGACAAAGCCTGGTGCGATGAAATACAAACGGCCATGCAAACCAAATTGAGTATTCCCCAAAACAAAATACTAGCTACTAAACAAGCCCTGCCTAATACGCACATCCCTGCCCCTCCACCAGCCTCGGACCTCCACCAACCTTTTTCCTTCAAACCCATACAGGAAAAAGACATCATCAACTTAATGAGGAATATCAAACCCTCTAACTGCAAAGGTGATGCATGCCCAGCCACCATCATCAAGGACTGTACTGAAGCACTAGCTCCCTTCCTGACAGCCTTTGGCAATGCCTCCTTTGCCACAGGGAAAGTCCCCGCCTCCCTCAAGGAAGCCTGGGTCTGCCCCCTCTTAAAAAAAACAAATCTCGACCCGACATCCCCCAACAACTATAGACCCATCACAACTGTCCCATTCCGCCTCAAAATATTGAACAAAGCTGCCTACCTGCAGGTTCAGCACTTCATTGAAGAGAACAAACTCCTGGGACTCCGCCAATCTGGTTTCCGCCCTAGACACGGGACTGAAACCGGCCTACTTGACCTGAAAAATCAGATGGACGATGCCAGAGACCTGGGCAAACCAACACTTCTCCTATTTCTTGACCTATCCGCGGCTTTCGATCTTGTAGATGACGACGTCCTATGCCACCACCTCTCCTCCACTGTCAAGTCCTCCACTGACGCCACTGCATGGATCACCTCCTTCCTATAAGACAGAACCATGCAAGTATTCTCTGACCTAGCCTCCGCCTCACCCACCTTTATACTCTGTGGTGTGCCCCAAGGCTCTTGCCTCTCCCCCACCCTGTACAACATCTTCACATGGCCCCTCTTCCTCTTCCTCATCCTCGACGCTCTGGGTATTTCCTACACTAACTATGCTGACGATACCCAAATCCTTCTTACCCTCACTGGCAACTACGACACTGACTCCTTGACCCTTAAAAACCTCTACAACACTATCCAAGCCTGGATGGCAGACAACGGACTATGCCTCAACTCTGATAAGACCGAACTCCTCCTGATAGGTTCCCACGAAACACTAAAAAATCTAGACTCCCAATTCAGTCACTTCACCATCGACACTATCAAAATACCTGTCTCAGACTCAGTCTATTTAGATTCCAACCTATCCATGGACAGACAAGTCAATGCAATAGCCTCCTCAGCTGCATATCACGCTAAGCTAATCAATGCCATCAGGCCCTTTCTCTCCAAAGACTACTGCACAAACATTGCCAGAGCCATCACATGCTCCAGGCTAGACTACTGCAACGTACTCTTTCTAGGAACCTCCAATAAAAACTTGGAGAGGCCACAAGTCATACAGAATAGTTCTCTCTGCGCAGCCCAAGGCATTGCTAAAAGAGAACACATTTCGGAGACTAGAAAACTAGCCCACTGGCTTCCAATAAAGGAAAGAATCCTCTTCAAAGCTCTAACGCTGACCCATAAGTGAATTCACCTCACTGCTCCTGTTTACCTCTCGGAAAAGATCCACCCCGTCTCCTCTACAAGGCCAACCAGATCTTTCTATAGCAACATGCTCTATGTGCCACTAGTAAAAAGAGCCAGAGCAGGTGGTTCTAGCTTCCCATATCTTGCACCCACACACTGGAATGACCGACCTCCCACAATCCGAGGTGAGGCCTCCCTCATCGCTTTCCGTAAAGCAATGAAAACCATCCTCTTCACATAAGGGCCCTCGCATCAGCATGAATACTATACATATGACCCACTGCACAAGCTGTAATGTAATGACCAATTGCATAAGCTGTAAGTATTGAACTATGTCTGTAGTATTTATAATGTACCAACGTCTGCTATCACTCCTGTATTTCTGTAACTATGCTCTAACAAGTAACAGCGCCTCAATGCCCTTGGGCTGTTTAAATAAATAAATAAATAAAAATTGGGTCAGGGGTCTGATACCCTTGCTCTTCCACCCCCATAAAGGAAAGGGCATCGGCTTTCCCGTTTTTCACCCCTGGTCAAAATGTAATCCCGTAGTCATATTCAGCATAAAAAAGAGCCCAACATAGTTGTCGTGAGGATTGGGCCTTTGTCATTTTTAGATACTGGAGGTTCTGGTGGTCAGTTATTACGGTGATTGTGTGTCTGGCGCCCAAGAGGTAGTGCCGCCATGCCTTAAAGGCTGACTTAATGGCCAGGAGTTCTTTGTCTGTGATAGCGTAATTGAGTTCAGGGGGTGTGAAATAACGTGACCAGAAGGCACCAGGGTGTAACTGGCCCGTTTCGTGGTCCTTTTGTGAGAGGACGGCTCCCATAGCCATGCTTGAGGTGTCCGTTTCCACCAGGTATGGGAGATGATGGCGAGGTTGGCGTAAGATTGGGGCTGATGTGAATCTTGCTTTGAGTTCCTGGAAAGCCTCCTCGGCTTCTGTTGTCCACTGGAACTTTTTGTTGCTTTTCCTTAATAATGACGTGATGGGATGCAAGATTTGTGAAAATCATGGGATGAACCGGCGGTAGAAGTTTGCAAAACCCAGCATACTTTGAACACCCTTGAATTAATTTGGGGATGGCCAGTTCAGCATAGCGTCTACCTTGTGTACATCCATTCGGATTCCATTCGGGCTGAGAATAAAGCCCAGGAATTCCACCTCAAAGACGTGGAATGAGCACTTTTCAAGCTTGGCGTAGAGCTGGTGTTGACAGAGTTTCTCCAATACGGATCGGACGTGTTTAACGTGGTCCTGCTTTGATGCAGAATATACTAGGATATCGTCGATGTACACAAGAGAACAGACATCAATCAATTCCCGTAGGACATCGTTCATGAAGTATTGAAATGCAGCAGGCGCGTTGCAAAGGCCAAAGGCCATTACTTGATAGTCGTACAAGCCGTATTTGGTGCGAAAAGCGGTTTTCCATTCGTCCCGCATTTTACGCGAACAAGGTGATATGCCCCCCTCAGGTCTAGTTTTTTGTAGATTTGGGCATCTTTGACTTGATCAAGCAATTCAGGGATCAGTGGCGGGGGTAGCGATTTTTTACGGTAATCTGGTTCAGTGCGCGATAGTTGATGCATGTTCTCAAGTCCCCCTCCTTTTTCAATACGAAGAATAGAGGACTGGCTGCTGGAGACTTGGATGGATGGATGAACCCGTTGGCCAGGTATTGGTCAAGATAGGCCTTCACGTGCTGGTTTTCTGGTTCCATGAGTGCGTAAATTCGCCCACAAGGGATTTGTGCGCCGGGTATCAGTTCGATTTGGCAATCGTATGGTCTATCCGGTGGCAGGGTATTAGCTTGTTCTTTCTGAAAGACATCTTGAAAGTCCTGGTATTCACTTGGTAGGGTGCCGATTGCCACAGTCGCAAGCGTGGAGGTTCTGGTGTCTATTGGTTGTTTCTCTTGGCGATGACATGTGTGGGCGCAAGTCTCGGGAAAGGCTAATTCTTTTGCTCACCAATCGATTCGAGGATTGTGAGCTACCAACCATGGCATTCCTAAAATCAACCGGAACTGTGGTGCCTTAATGAGGTCGAAAATGATAGATTCTTGGTGTCCATCCTGGCACAGAAGGGTTAAGGCTGCATTGCATAGGGATACTGGACTAAAAGCTATTTCTGTGCCGTCGACAGTGGTAACAGTGTCATTCCTTGATGGTATCTTCCTTGTCCGTGGCCCCTACCGTCCTCCTCGGCGGCTTCACAGGGCACTCTTTAAGGAAATTACCTGATCTTCCACCAGGGACGTCATTTCACCAAAATGCCAGGGGTCGCGGAAGTGACATCACGATGCCACGCCCCCACGAGTGACATCACAGGAAGTGATGTCATTTGACCACACCCACGTGTACCATCACGTGAAGTGATGTCATTTGACCACGCCCCTGCATGCCATCACAGGAAGTGGCATCACATAGCATTGTTTCTAAGTACACTACGAACAATATGGTCACGATAACCCGGTATATTGATGTACATTTTTAATACAGGAATGGATCACCATATGTATCGTTAATATCAGTGCGTATTGGCCCATATTACGAAATCACTGATTGCAAGCAGATGTCCAAGGCCAAATGATAATGATGTTTTAATACATAGCACTTAACCACTGCTTGTGCCTCATGCCTCATGCCTGCAGGACACCGTTTCCTGCCTCCACAGAAAACAAGACAAAAGGCGCGTGGAAGTGAAAAGCACTTGCACTTGCAGTAACTTTGAAACAAAACATGTGCATATCAAAGATCCAGGGACAAAGACAGCGCCTCTGACTCTTGCTAAATGGAAACCACTAAAATCCTATTGCAACCTGGACAGGAGCAGAGGGACATCTTTGCTATACACTGAAGCCTGCAGATGTGAAAGGGATATTTGTGCCTGTCAGGAGTGACAAATTACAGGTTTGGGGAGAGAAGGCACCTAAAAAATACTGCGAAGCTGCCCAGCACTTCTAGAATTACTACACAGTCCCCCCTGCTTCCTTGCTTCCTAAACGAAGGGGAAAGCACAAGGCAGAGAATAATGCCACTACAACACACCCCTTCGCTTTTAGCTCTGATTAAAAGCAGTGGCCAGGAGGCATTCAACCTTTACTCAGTAACAACCAGACACGTGTTTCCCAACAGGATAGCTGTTTGGGTCCGGGAGAAAAAAAAATAATGATGGATGAGGAGGCGATATTAAAATGCCTCCTCACATAAGAAAAGAAAACAAGAGCAATCATCAGAATTTTTCAGCCATAAAGAAGCAGTATGTTTTCTTGCTACATAGACAGCCTGCGGCTCTAAATTATCAGAAGCCGAGAAGGGAAAGTTGTTGCTGCTAAGGAAATGCCACAAAGACTGCATCTTGGTTGGGCAGAAATTCTGTGACTGGGCCCGGGTTGCAAAGGAGTGAGGCCGAAAATGAAATGGCAGGCATAGCAAAGAGTGGTTAAAGCTGGCCTCTTTAATCTTCTGCTTAGCAGTCTCACGACAGATAGAGCACAAATCAAGCACTTTCTCCAAGGCATTGCTTTTTTAAAATAAATATTATTTATGTTGCTACTCACCACAGTTGTAGGTCTTTTGGAGTACTTCATTACATTGAAGAAAGGCCCTCTCCGGTACCGCAGTGTGGTCCTTCGTCTGCTGATATTGCTTTCCTGGTCACGTTATAATGCTGTCTCTCTCGTTATTGTGGCACTATGCGGATTCTCTGGCGGGCTGTTCTCAGCAGTAGCTGATACTCAGAGACACAACACGCACTCACTTTTCGATGGCACACCTGTGCCACAGTAACCATGGCCCCAGCCGACGCCGTGCGCACTGCATGCAGCCCTTACCTTGCTCGGCGGCAGTGTGGTTTCAGCAGACCCCCTAGCCGTGCAGCAGTGCTTGCAGCGGCATCTTCTCCTCGGCCCGGGTGATGCAGCGCAGCCCGTGCGCGCAGCTGGGAGTGTAGACCCCACAAGGCTCCCCCAGGGGTCTGTAGCTGGCCGGGTCACAGGGCTCCCCAGGGGCCACTCTCTTGCACGCTTGGTCGCACTGCTCCTCCGGGGCTCTGTGGCAGGAGCGGTTTCTGCAGGGATCGCTCAAGTCATCTTCCTCGGGGCGCGTGGTCTGCTCCTCCGCCACACCCAGATCTCTGCCGGTGCAGCCAGGGCACTCCGGGGCATCCCCACGCCCCCACACCCTGGACTCCAGCAGCATCACCATCAGCAGCCAGCAGTGGGGACACATACTTTGGGGGGTGTTTGAGAGGGCGAATGGGTGTGCTGGGGGTCAGCGTGCACGCGGCAGCTGGTACTCTGTGTGTCTCAAAAGCTGAGCAATGCTCCGTGTCCCGGTGCGGGTTCCCATGCAGGAAACAAACATAGCGGAGACGAGGTTGGACTCGACAAAGTTCATGGTTGCCAGGCAACCGTGACATCGAGTGCCAGCCTCCAGACCTAGTGGAGCCGTGCCCGACCCCAGGCAGGCATCATGGAGCCTGCCCTGCAAGTCGCTGCATGCGCAATTCAGCCCACCAGTGACTTGCCTCATAATTCTTTTTAAAATAATCGGAGGTTGAAAGGCACTGGCAGGTTGACTCGCGCGCACGGCAACCCGCAAGGCAAGCTCCATGACCTCTGCAATGCAGGAAACATTGCGGATGCAAGGTCGGATAAAGTTCATGGTTGCCAAGCAACCATGACCGAGTGCCAGCCTCCAGGCCAAGTGGAGCCGCGCCCGCCCCCAAGCAGGCATCATGGAGCCTGCCCTGCAAGTCGCTGCACATACGATTCAGCCTGCCAGTGACTGGCCTCATAATTCTTTTTAAAATAATCAGCGGTTGAAGGGACTGGCAGGTTGACTCGCGTGCATGGTAACCAGCAAGGCAAGCTCGATGACCTCTGCAATCCTTTCGCGACCCCTGATTATTTTAAAAAGAATTATGCAGCAAGGCCTTAATCAGAGGTCGCAAAAAGATCACAGAGGTCGCAAGGGAATCGCCAGAGGTCGCAGTTGCGACCTCTGGCAACCCCCAAATGACGTCCCTGCCTTCCACAGAACAGACATAACTGCTGCTGTCTCCTTTTATCCCTTTCCGCTTTAGTCAAGGGGGATCTGACCCCCCCCCGATTGGCATTGGTTCTCCTGAACCTTCCGTTGTTCGGGCAGTATTGTCCTTTGAATGCACATACATAGGGCGAGGGTCCGTTCTGGTTCGATCTGCTCTTCGGTCCTGCAACCTATGATCCAGTTGAACAACAAGGTCAATGAATTCTGAGCAGTCTTTCGGGAGGTTCACTACTTGTGCGAGAACATCCTTGAGCTCCCCCCGCAACCCCTGATGAAATAAAGTGGTGCTCTTCTCCACTGAGTCTATTGAACGTGGCTATGTATGTTAATAGGTCTTGATTCCCTTAGGGACAGAAGTTTGTTGTCTAATGCCTGCCCATGAGTACGACAGGCGAACAGCTTTTCCATCTCCTGCTGAAAGCCCCTGAAGTCATGCAGCAAAGGATTGTCTTGGGCCACAAAGTGTACAGACCAGTCCGTGGTGCTACCACTCAGGTAGGAAAGCACAAAAGCAACCCGTGATTGGTCATTCGGAAAGGCCCCTGGCCTACAAAGGAAGTGCAGGCGGCACTGGTTCATGAACGTTGCAAACCTCTTGGGATCCCCGTAAATCATTCGGGCGTGGCCAAGGGAACTGCCCCAGGAAGGGTTATCTGAACGGGATTGGCTGATGGCGCTGGCATCGAGGGCACGCTTCCCGGGAATGGTGCCTCCCCTGCTTGTGACTGGAGAAGTTGCCGGCTTTAATCATCAGTGCGTTCTTTGGCTACTATCAGCTCTTTCCTCAGGGTGTTGGTCTCCTGCCTGGCTACATGTACTTCGGAACGTAGCTGCCCCAACATGTGGCTAACTGGTTGGTTTCTGACGTTTCCATGACACCCAGGTGGATTTTGATGTGAGGCTTTGCGTTCTGTAATGCTCACCTGGTATCCACGGGGACGTCACTCAGCCTGTTCTGACCCCTTACGACCCTGAACCCTTCCCTGGAGGCTATTCGACTGGAGACTGGGCCCGAAACACAGGTTTGGTAGAGTTTAACTCCCTGACCCTTCTTCCCCGGGGTCCAACCCTTCCCTTTGATCCACAACTCACCTTGTTTTCTTGGATATTGTGCTCTCCATGCTGCTTTCAGCGCAGGGGCGCGTTGATTGATGCGGGCTCGTTGCTGCCTAGTTACTTCACTGGCAAGAGTCTGACAGGTAAGTATAATGAGTTTATTGAACAGTTCTCTAACTTCCTTCCTTTCCTTCCTTAGATGATGGCCGGCGTCCAGGGATGGCGGCGTGCTGCTGAAATGAGTACCGCTGAAGGTGAGTGAGAGCGCGATGCACCCCTTTCGTATTTTCATTGAACTGAGTTATTTTTCTGTGTCTTTTAGGTGCCACAACGTTTTCAGCGTGGATGCCGGTTATGAAGAACAAATTTGGTGGGTAAGCGCGGTAAGTGGTGCCTCTAGATGTTTCCACGCTAACCTGGAGTGTCTTTTCCCTCTTGCAGATGGATGAGAAGTTCCGGAGACAGAGTTCCCCCAGAGTGGCTGGGATTCAGGTAAGCGTTTGAAGCTCGTACAGTATTTAAAAATTAGCGAAGATTTGCAGAATGCTTACTAATGCCTTTTTTCTGTTCTTATCCCTTTTCCTTAGGAAGCGGTGTGCCGGGATGGGAATGACACCGCCGAAGATGACCGCAGCACAGAAGGAGCGATGAATGATGGGCAGAAGCGCGGCAAGGTAAGGCTGTTCCTAACGGTGTTATTGTTCTTGCAGGAGCTGAGCGCAGAAGAAAGATGCAGGCCTACTGGAGACTGATCCGAACACGGTGAGTGTCATGCTGCAGGTGCAGAAAACGCAAAGCATGTTTCTCAGCTTGGGTGTGGCTTAAATAGTCTCTGGGTATCCCAGGTGTCCCTGGGCTGAACCACACCCAAAAGACTTTACCGCACATGCAGTTCTGGGAACTGAAATATGTGGGGGCATCCATCTTGTCCCCATCAATGCACTACAAGTCTAATCCCCAATGTTATCCTATGGGAGTGAGTGAGTCTGGTGCCACAAGCACCAAGTCTGACTCCAAGTGGGTCTTTGGAGCGATGCAGAGGCCCTTGAGGGCCATGTAGGTGATTGTGGCCTGGCTCCAGCCTGGCTTCTTGGAGGGCTGGGGACATGAGGGGCAGGAATCATGACAAATACCCCTTGAGGAAGTGCAACTGATAGTTTGACTTCTTAGAGACGTCAGAGATGTAAGGAGAGAAGGACAGGGTGGAGTCAAAGATGACACCAAGGTTCTTAGCCTCATAGGAAGGAGCAGGAGAGGGTCAAGACTGGGCGGACATTGAGGGAGAGAAAAGGAGGGAGTGGGTGTCTCAATGAGCAGGAGCTTAGTCTTACTGGCCTTGAGGCAGAGGTCATTGGCAGCACATCACTCCTGAATTGCGGCCAGACAGTATGGTATGAGAGTAGAAGCATAGGTGGCTGAGGAGAGCCTGAAAGAGAGCTGAGTGTCATCCGCAAAACATTGAAAATTGGAGCAGAAAGCAGCAATGCAGTGGGCACGAGGTGCCAGGTAGTAGTTGAAGAGCCAGGGAAAGTGGTTAGACCCCTGTGGAACACCACAAGTAGAGAGAGAGAGATAGAAGAGAGCCAAGACCCCAGTTGGACCTCAGAGGGTCGGTCTTTGAGAATGGAGGTCATCTAGGCCAGGGCCTGATCAGTAATACAAAGGTTGTTGCGGAGATGATTGAGCAAGATGGCGTGGATGACCGTGTCAAAAGCAGAGGATAGATTGAGGAGAATGAGGACAGAAGGGAGATTAGAGTCAAGATTAGAGAGCAAGTTTTTGAGATGTTCATTTTAGCAGTTGTCATGCTTCTGGAAGGTCTGAAACCAGACTGGTAGTCATGGAGGCAACCAACAGATTCAGTCTATAGATTAAGCTGGGAGATAGCCAACTTTTCCAAGAATTTGCCCACAAAAGGAGTGATGGAGATTGGCAATAGTTGGCCGTAGAGGAAGGATCTTCCAAGGGCTTCTTTAGAAGGGGGTGCACAAGGGTGTGCTTAAGGGGGGAGGGGAAAGTTCCTGTGGCAAAGGAGTGTTTGCAGAAATGGGCCAAGGCTGGAGCAAGGGATCAATGTGGTCCTTGATGGTTCTGGATGAGCAGGGGAGCACCTGCTTTGACAAGAATTTCATAGATCAGACTTGTCTTGAAACATTGTCTGGGGTGAACAGGGGAAAGGAGGAGAAAGAAGGAGGAGAGATGGCCTCAGACAGGCCAGGGTTGGTAGAGGAGGAGGAAGAGGAGGTACAGAAAGAAAGGGTGGACACGATGTCCTGAGTTTTATTGGTGAAATGAGAAGCCAAGGCCGTGCAGAGGGCCTGTAAGGGAACAGCCGTACAGAGAGCTTGTGAGGGAACAGGAGAGGTAGAGACTGCAGCAGGATTGGCCAGCTCCTTGAAGAGTTTGAAAAGTTCAGCAGAGTTGTTAGATGCTGCAGAGTTGCTGGCTTGGATGTAGGCTTTCTCCTTAGAGAGGACAGAGAGTGTGCACTGCTTTTGGAGCAGGCAGCAGGCCACTTTGTCAAGGAGTTTAAGGGTGGTGAGGTCGGAAGAGTTGCACTTGGATTTGGGCTTCAAGTGGATCCTCATTACAGGGGCAAGGACATCAAAAGTGTCAGAGATAGAGAGGTGAAGGTTAGAGAGGGCTGTGTCAGTGTGTGAGCCAGCCAAAGCTGCAGGAGGAGGCAGAGAAAGTAGCAGCAAAAGCCTCAACTGACACAAGCTTCATGGGTCAGATGACCGACAAGGTAGGTGGCAGTGCTGGAGAAAACTTGACCTGCGGGGAAGAGAGAGAGAGGTGGGAAGAAAGGAGAAAGTGATCATTCCAAGAGAGAGGAGTGGAGAGTGGGTTAGAGAAGGGGAGGTCTGACGATATCAGAACATTCAGGGTGTGCCCTGAAGAATTAGTTGGGCCAGAGGGAAGAATAGAGAGAGAGAGAGAGAGAGAGAGAATTGCAGAGGT
Organism: Ambystoma mexicanum; assembly: GCF_040938575.1. Taxonomy (NCBI): domain Eukaryota; kingdom Metazoa; phylum Chordata; class Amphibia; order Caudata; family Ambystomatidae; genus Ambystoma; species Ambystoma mexicanum. Next base: position 547,895,826 of record NC_090926.1, read on the forward strand.
TGCAAAAGAATCCTGAAGAAGGGCTGGTAGCATCCAGATGGATGTTCAAGTCTACGAGGAGGAGAAGTTGAGAGGTAGAGGCAAGGAGCGAGGAAGAGAGGTCAGCCCACTGAGAGAGGAAGAGGGTTGCCTGGCCAGTTGGCCTGTAGACAGTTGCCACAGGCCACAGTGAGAGAGAGGTCAGGCGAGATATAGAGCCTGCAGACCAGGCATTCAAAAGAGGAGTAGTCCTGCAGCAGAATGATAGAAGCAGGGATCCACTCGGGAAGATCAAGGTTAAACCCCCACCGGGACAGTTGGTTCTGGGTTCTGAGAGGATCTTGTAGCCATCAGGAAGGAGAGTGTCGGAACTTGTGACAGAGGTGGCCATGAAATTAGTCTCTGTGTGACTGAGTACATCCAAATCAAGCTCTTCCAGGAGATGACAGATGTCAGAGGAGTGTTTGACAGCTGAGCTAGAGTTGACAGTAGCGGTGTGGAGCAGGTTGCACATTTGAATGACCTCCGGGGAAACGTACAGAAATTAGCTCTTGCTCCTATCGCCAATGCCCCCATTGGACGGCATCTAAGATTCTGTTTGGCAGAATTATGAATGATATTATAACCATCAATGTACAAGTTATTAGTTGATGAGGTCTCTTGAAGCAGACATACTTCAGGTCAGAGTAGAACAGCAAGACTCAATGGGTTTTTCAAGAACCACTTCACTCCCTGCGAGTTACAGGAAGTACGGCTAATTTGCGCAAGCTTCTCGGGGATTCATGGAGCAGTGCGCTTAAAGGAATCTGGACCCATTGGATTTTCACTCTGCGATCAGCACCAAACTCTAACGTCTTAGAAACCATAGCAAGGAGACTTGAGCGTTCAGAGCAGAATGCATCTGAAGAGTTAGGAACTGAAATCATTGAGCTTTTATAGAGGGAGACAAGCTCATGGTCAGGCAAACTGAGGAAATGCTTTTGACAAACCGTCAACTGGTAGGCCAGCTTCTTTAGCTCCAGATGGTGCAAGCTCACCATTGCGGTGATGTCAGGCGAAATAAACTCCATCACGGCCCCGTTGAGAGAGCAATGAATGCCAGGCAACACGCTTGGATAATGTCATCACTGTCGATATTTCTTAGAGAGGGTATGCTTTGGAAAAATCTCATTAGAAAACCTCTGCTCATAAACGGAGTAGATGCCAGTATGAAAAGCTCTTGCAGTTTTGCCCCTTTCCCAGTGGTAATTGGTACCCCGATAGATCAATTGTCGCATATGTCCGAACGGCAGGGACATTAAATGTGGAAAGGCACAAACAATTTTGTTGATGCTGAGTTCAATTTCATCATAGTGTACAATCTAGTTATTATAATGCAGTTCAAGAATTGGTTGTCAGGAGGTCGAAAGATGATAAGGCTGTGTTGCTTGGTATACTGGGGACTCTAATTGATCCCCTATTCATTTGTTTTTCCGACCAGGATGCATTCATTTTTCAAAGGGAGCACAGAGGTCAACTTGACGGAATGGACCATCGACCATGGTATTAGTAATTGTGGTCATGGTTTTTCCCACTGCAAGGTGCGATGGAGCACAAGCTCCATGCCACAATCTACCTCAAGGATAGAGCATGGGGTCTAATTGGTCAGGAACAGTTGATGAGTGGGGCTCACTAGTATCGTTAGCCTAATTCCCACCTGCAGCCATCTTCCTGGTTGCATAGGACAAATTGCAGCCTCCCCGCCTTCTTTTCCTGATACATTTTTTTGTAATTAGATGGGTTCGAGTACAGTCATTGCCACACATAAAAACTCCTTTCTCATTTCCATTCAGTAGCGGCACAGTGCCATGGGTAGAGATGTATTTAGTTATGGCTGAGTTCGATAGTTGTGAGGTTAGATAAATGATGGGGCATAATGTTTCCAAAGCCTGTCCATCACTCAAAAGGATAGGAAATGTGGAACAAGAGGCCAAAACTCCTGAATAATTTTTGCCTCTCAAAGAAGCAGGTAACTTCCCTGCTTCGTCCTGGCCATTCATGGTTTGCTCACAGACCACATCATATGAATCCAGGATGGCATCGACAATCCTGGCAAGGATCACTTTCAATTCACATTAGCGCCTAGATGCCTCTGGGTTATATGCGCTTTGTAAAAGCCAAAATAAATAAATATATCAATTGTTCCTTGGTCATGTTTGTACAAAGAATGAAGAGGGACTCAATCGATGCAGCAACCATGTCCAAAGTGGGCTGTACTTGGTCGTCTGGCTTCACCCGACCTCTTGAGAAATCCAGAGATTCCGCCAAAACTACTGAATCAATATCGCTATCGCCGCTGAAGATCGGGAGTCGCTGACAGTTGTATGCCAATTATGTTGTTGTAGATGGTAGAAGAATTGAAAGTTCTATTCACTGACCCCAATGAGTTCCTCTGTAAGCCTAAACACAGGTTGAGCAAGGAGTTATTATTGTCAATGGATGGAGACAACTTTACTGGTTGCTCGTCCATCACTTCAGTAGAGAGATGTTGGGTGCAGCCAGAGAGTTGGCAACTACAGAGTCCAACTACAGAGTCCACGACCAGCGATGTCACCCCATAATAGCCTGTGATCTTACTTTGGACCATTAAAGTACCATCCTGTTTGTCTTTATTGGGGCATGGTGCGCCATTAGGCTGGGTATCACTCAAGGGCGGGCTTCTGGTTCTCTTGCCTCCAAGTGTACTTGCATTGCGCAAGCCGGTTTTCACCCCCCTCTGTTGGCTTTAATTATTTACAGCGGGCACAACGTTCGGCTAGGTGAGTGGTTTTAAAATGAAGTAAGTGAAATTCCACTCACGGGTGCAGTCACCACACAGATGCAGACATGCATTGTGATCATCAGCAGACACCCTAGGTCAACAGATGGACACACTCTGACACCCCCGTCTGGCTGCTCCTGCTCCTGTCACGCACAGGTCCTCGACAGCAAAGTACATACAGGTGGGCAGTCGCTCTCCTTTCACTCCAGCCCACTGCTGAACACAAAGAACACTTCCTCGTCACTTCCCGAGAGCGTAGAGGTTTTAAGCCGGCACAGTTAAAGGGACAGTAGCTTGCAGCATTCCGGACAGCAAAGTGGTGAAACACGACCAAACACTAGCGTGGCCTCCCACAACGAAAACGTCCTTGTCCATTTGCGTCACTTCGTGAGTGCTTACGGCTTTAAGAAGTCACAGTTAAAGGGGCTGTACTAGCATGCAGTATTCAGGACAGCAGAAATGGTGAAACACGACCAAACACCAGCAGGGCCTATCACAAAGAACACTTCATACTCACTTTGCAGCGCTCTGTGGTTGCATAGGGGTTTTAAGCCGGCACAGTTAAAGGGGTTGTAGCTTGCAGCATTCTGGACAGCAGATGAGGTGAAAAACGACCAAACACCAGCAGAGCCTCACACAAAGAACACTTTCTCGTCACTTCACTTCAATTCAACATATTTGTCTAGTACTTGCATTAATCTAAAACATTGATCAATCAATCATACTGAAACCTTCTCTGAATCCTACTTGGGGTTGATCCTCGATGTACAACTGTGGTGTAGCCTTGGATGGAAAGTAAAATGGTCTGAGAACTTCCAGCAGCAATCAACTTTATTCATGAGCCATGAAGTATTTAAAGGAAATAATATGTCAAGGGGTCAATAGGTAACATTACAATCTGTGATGTAGCCTTTCATATCTCTGACGACATGTAAAAACCTCCATCATACTGACCTCATCCTCGGGGGTAGTTTAATTGTGTTCACCTTTTGGTTGGGCTAGGAGTTTGTATACATCTTAACAGTTCTGGGTTTACAATATAGACTAGGGATGAATGGTAATTGACATTTGGGGAAAGGGTTGAAGTTGAAGTCTTGTGTGCTGATCCCACTCCTGTGCCTGGTGCTTTATCATTCGAGACCACAAAGTTGTGGCACCCAAATTGGTCACAGACTTCCCTGACAAGCAGTTTTCTTGCAGGTGTTGAGAGATTGTAGATCTTTTCCCTGGCTGAACCAATTCCAGAGTTTCCATTTTAAGGCGGGCTAAAATGTGCCTACTATGCACATTTGACTAGTGGAACAGTGTTGGTGGGGGTAGTGATTGTGATACTGGTAGTGGTTTTCTTGATCTGGCTGCCCCACAGTTGTTGTGCGCTTCCAGATCTTACAGATTGTGTTTGAACGACAATCCATAAAGGTGCAGGAATAGGTTTGTTATTTCCTCATATTGCTGTAACGGTGGCATTGTCTTCCTGCTCCTCCATATCATCGCTTCCCAATACCATGTGTTGCTGTCGTCTGTACTCGGATGGTTCATAATCAGTACCTAGCTTCATCATTGTTGTTTGGGTGGTGGAAAGCAGGGACTGCCCATGTTCTTGTCCGCTACAAGAGCAGCTGCTGTGGATGATGTAAAACACCATCTTGCAACAACATCCCTCTCCATTTTACGTGTATGTGCTCCAAATATGATGATGGAACACTGAGTTAGAGCCACTAGCTATGATCTCCTGTATAGCTAAGAAGTCCATAGCTTTTCTGTGCATGCAACAAGTATTTAATCTGACCTCAAAATAATGCCATACTCAGTTACAAACACATAGGAGCTCATTTTCTAAAAATGTGTAATTTGGCAACGTGAGCAGTTACGTTTGCACTGTAACATAAACGGCTCCCCACCACCAAATATTCATAATTTGCACTGCGAGATGTAAATGTAAAGGGCAAAAGGTGGTGTAAAAACGTGTACACAGCTTTTTGCAGTTCACATTTGCATTCCGGAGTGCAAAATGAGTAAACGCTGCTGGGCATGCTGGCATACCAGGGACTATTTACTTTGGATTGTTAACGCTGCTTGCAATGCAGTGCTCACAATTACAATGAAACAGATGTGCAAGCCTGTCAGAGAGCATTTTATTTTCATTTGTGAACACACATGTGAATGTGAATGCACACATGGTAAGCAGCGTTCACAATAAAAAAATAAACGCTGTCAGAGAGCGTACCATTTGTAATTGTAAATGCTACTTGCGGTGAAAGCATGGATTCGCATGGAATCGGTCTGCTTTTTGTTGGTACAAAAAGCTGGCTGGCTCCATAGGGATCCACAGCATTTGAGCCTGCATGAAAATGTGCAAATACTGCAGTATTTGTATGGCAGCGAAGAAGGAAGCGGCAGAAACGCAAGTTGCGTTCCGCCCCTCCCCTCTGCTATACTAATTGACCAAAATTGAGTTTACAGGAAATGAAATGGGCAAAAGCCTTCCGCAAGGTTTTTATGCATTGCATTCCTGGTACGCATTGCCGAACATAAACCCTGAATATATACTCATGCGTGCCATTAACTTTAACTAATTCTGTGATATTGTTCTCCTCAATCTGGCACTGGCATGTGCCTTCATGTCATGCAAGATAAGTACTATTCACAATAAATTGCGTAGCCTATTTCAATTTCTACCTCTTCCTCAACTAAACCCTATGTTAATTTTCTACAACTACCACAACTAATTCCTGTCAAATGTCTCCCTTTAGATGAACCACTTCCTATGAATGTTCTACCTATCCCTCAACTAAAGCCTATCACTTCAACTGCTGTGAAACCTCCCACCTCTCCTACACAAGATTGATTCCAAAATCAAACCATGCATTCCCTATTTACACTATTTATCCCCAACCACCCGACTCGCACCGCGCAAAACACATGGGAAAGTTTGTTTTGCAAACATGTGTCCGATTAGGTTTATATCCATATATGTTCTCCCAGGCTTACTAATGTCATGATGTGTTGCTATGTCCCTATGTAGCTGTGGAATCTAAGTCAGTATTCTCAACGTTGGGTCATGCTGTGCCCTGGCAACCTCCTGGGGCCTCATTACAGAAACTTTGCACTGGTGCAAGTACAAAGTTTGAGTGGTATTAGCACTAGGGCAAAGTTTGCCCTATTTTTAAAAACACTGGGAAACATTAAAAAACCATTGCACCTCGACAAGTGCAGTTTGGCATATTAAACAGCACCTGGGCTAAAATTGCCCTATTGCAGAAAAGATGCATTTTTGCTATATTTTTGCACCAGGGCAAAGTTTGCCCTAGTGCTAATACGGAACGGTATTAGCACAGGGCAAACTTTGCCCTCATGCAAAAATGCATCAAAAATGTATCCTTTTAGCACTAGGACAATTTTAGGCCTGGTGCTTTCAATATACCAAATTGCACTTGTCGAGGTGCAATGTTTTTTTAATGAGTCCCAGTGTTTTTTTTTTAAAATGGGGCAAACTTTGCCCTAGTGCTAATACCGTGCAAACTGTGCACTTGCACCAGTGCAAACTTTCTGTAATCTGCCCCTGACTTTTTTGCTATGGAGGTGTCTTTGTGAAAAAGAGCTCGAAAACAAACAAAATGACTTGCAGGTGTGGGTGGGGATGTCATGTTCCTTGCTACAAGCTTAATTCATTCAAAGCACTGCCTCTGTTTCTGGAATTCTGAAGGAGTTTGCACAGGCATGTGTATTGTACTGTAGCGCGTTCAACCTTTGCCACTGGGTTTTTTAGACCACGGGTTTACCTGGAATGATTCATTTCTATCAGCCACGGGAAATGTCTTGGCAATCTGAAGAAAACACGACGGAGATAACATCAGTTGGACATGCAAGCTTGAGTCTGAAGGTATTACAAATAAAAACTGGGAATTTGCATAAAGGATTAACCGGGCAGACAGGTCGATGTTCTGCTTAAGGACAAGCACCAGGAATAATAACGAGAATTCAGTCCGTCCATTTTGTGCGGAATGTTAGAAACCTTTTGTTGGCGCACAGCCCTTCTAAAACTTCTAAAACGTGTAGCTGGACCGGTGAAAGGGAGCAGGTGCAGGAACACATCTGTTTTTCTAAGAGTTCACTTCCTGACCGTGTTTCTTCTAGAATAGAAAGCAAAATATTGAAGGTTATTTGAAAGGTGATGACTTACAACGTGGATCCAATTGTGTAGTGCCTTATGGTCACCTCCAGACCACATTTGATTTTATGTTGTGCCCTATGGTCCCCTCCAGACCACAGTTGCATTGTGTAGTGCCTTATGGTCGCCTCCAGACCACATTTGATTTTATGTTGTGCCCTATGGTCCCCTCCAGACCACATTTGAATTGTGTTGTGCCCCATGGTCACCTCCAGACCACATTTGTATTGTGTAGTGCCGTATGGTCGCCCCCAGACCACATTTGATTTTGTATTGCGCCTTATGGTCGCCTCCAGACCACATTTGCATTGTGTAGTGCCCCATGGTCACCTCCAGACCACATTTGATTTTGTATTGCGCCTTATGGTCGCCTCCAGACCACAGTTGCATTGTGTAGTGCCTTATGGTCGCCCCCAGACCACATTTTCATTGTGTAGTGCCTTATGGTCGCCCCCAGACCACTTTTGATTTTATGTTGTGCCCTATGGTCGCCCCAGACCACATTTGCATTGTGTAGTGCCTTATGGTCGCCTCCAGACTACATTTGATTTTATGTTATGCCCTATGGTCACCTCCAGACCACATTTGTATTGTGTAGTGCCTTATGGTCGCCTCCAGACCACATTTGATTTTATGTTGTGCCCTATGGTCCCCTCCAGACCACATTTGAATTGTGTTGTGCCCCATGGTCACCTCCAGACCACATTTGTATTGTGTAGTGCCTTATGGTCGCCCCCAGACCACATTTGATTTTGTATTGCGCCTTATGGTCGCCTCCAGACCACATTTGCATTGTGTAGTGCCTTATGGTCACCTCCAGACCACATTTGATTTTGTGTTGCGCCCCATGGTCGTTTCCTGTCCACACTTGAATTGTATTGTGCCTACCTTAGGTCACCAATGCCCCCTATTCGCCAGTCCTCTGTACGCCACCCCAGCCCTAGCATGCTACTTTGCCTTACCGCGATCATGTTCCCCTTTTGTATCTTGCAAAGCAATATACTTTGCACTGGCAATAGTTACATAGCCTACAACAATGGTCTAGTCAGACCTGCCTGCCCAAGACATCACCCCATCACTTGCCCCACACCATTCCTGCCTACCACACCGGCCTTCCTCCCGGTATCACAATACGCCTACCCTACCCTCAGCTATGCACACCCTTCTGATGTCCTAGCTATTATGCACTCAGCCGTCTCCAAGCGGAACCCCACCGACACGAGAGCACCATGCCCCACCCTCGACTATAGCACCCCCATAACTGCTAACCCAACTGTCTCTCGAACCACCACCTTCACCCCTACCGATCGGAACATTAGACTTGGTGCCAGAACCCACCACAGATCTAGCAAATGCCCAGTTAAACCACCCAATAAGACTAACAATCATTCTGTAACACCCTTGAACTCTACCCCTCCTATTCCTAAAGGAGCTCTTCTAAATGTTAGATCATTAGTCGCCCACTCCATAGAAGTCGCAGAAATTATTCTAACTAACAACCTGGACTTCCTTGCTGTAACCGAGACCTGGTTGCATGATGCTGCAGGACCATCTCTCACCCTAGCCATACCTGACAATTACACCATCCTCAGAGCAGATAGACCTAACGCGCGAGGAGGTGGTGTAGCCATTATTTTTAAGTCCTCGCTTGATATTAGACTAGCCCCCTCTCCTCCACTTAAATCTTTTGAGCATCTCACAGTCAAATTAAAAACTTCCCCCAAAAGCACTATCACTCTGCATTTAATCTACATACCCCCGGGCCCACCTGGCTCATTTGAGGAAGACATCACCTCACTAGTTGCCGAAAGTTCCAAACCGTCAGCACAAATGATTATACTTGGAGACTTCAATCTTGGGTTTAATGACCCCCTCGACACCCCAGCCATTGCCCTGGCCACGGCATTAGGGGAGCATGGCCTAAAACAATTCTGCTCCAAACCCACCCACTCGAAGGGCAGAATCCTTGACTGGATAACTGCCCTCAACTGCAACATTACCGTGAAAGATCCCACACAGCTCATTTGGACCGATCACTACTTCCTCCCATTTGACATTAATACCAGCAATCTAGTGCATAAAAAGCCCATTATTGCACCTGCCTGTTCAACTAGGAAAAAGAGTAACATCACAGCGGAAGCCTTAATACCTTTGGTGATCCCTACTCTAAACGCACTTCCAGCTACAACTGACTTGAACCAATTGGTCAACGTCTATAACGACTCCATGGCCAAAGCCATCGACATCATTACCCCACTGAAAATGCGCAAAGGGAAACCTAAAGCGCACCTGAATACATGGTACACCCCGGAGCTCAAAACTCTCCGTCAACAAAAAAGTAAACTCGAAGCACTATGGAAATCAGTGCCTTCAGTAAATAACAGAACTAATCTCGCTAATATCTCCACTCTCTACAAAAATGAGATTACACGCGCTAAGAAAGAATCTCTCAACACTAGGATCTCCCAGGCAAGCTCCAGCACAAAGGAGCTCTTTAACATCCTAAAGGAATTAGAAAACCCCACTCCTCCCACTGACTCTTGCACTAAGGATAAACCTTGGTGCACAGGGATCCAGAATGCTCTTGCTAACACAATTTCAGGGCTCCAAACCAAAATTGACAACAAACGACAACAACTCACTCCTGGTCCTACCTCCAGTTCCACCCCTCTTCCACCCACCGCCACTAGCTCAGGCTTTACCTTCAAAAAGGTATCCATACCGGAGGTACAGAAAATTATAGCATCTTTGAAACCCTCGAACTGTAAGGGGGATAGTTGCCCCGCACAAATCATAAAAGATGCAGCCAGGGATCTCTCCCCCTTCATTACTAAATTAATAAACCTGTCTTTCTCCAATAACTTGGTCCCCAGCAATCTGAAACAATCCTGGGTGCTACCAATACTAAAAAAAACTACTCTCGACCCGGACATACCCACGAATTATAGACCCATTACCACCGTCCCATTCTTACTAACAATTCTTGATAGAGTGGCCTATCTACAAATCCAGGATTACCTTGAGACAAACCATTTACTAGGAACTCGCCAATCTGGCTTTCGACCACAACATGGGACAGAAACGGCCCTTGTTGATCTCAAGTGCCAGATAGACGAACTCAAAGATAAAGGTAAGGCTGCCATTCTCCTTCTCCTCGACCTCTCCGCTGCCTTTGACCTGGTTGACCACAAAATCCTGTGCAACCACTTGTCATCGGCAGCACACTTCTCCCACTCTGCGGTCACATGGATTCAATCCTTCCTGGACATCAGGACCATGCGGGTCTTCTCACCCCTAGCAGTGGCTGACCCCATTCCCATTACTTGCGGTGTCCCACAAGGTTCCTGTGTCTCATCTACTTTGTACAATATATTTACAAAGCCCCTATTCGACAAGCTGGACAATCTGGGTGTCACCTACACGAACTACGCAGATGACACCCAGATACTCCTCACCCTATCCGGTAATTACAACGCGGACGCCAAATGGATCAATGAAGTCTTCTCCATCATTCAGGCATGGATGGCCACACATGGCCTCTGCCTAAATGATGATAAGACCGAACTGCTTCTTGTCGGCTCACCCAATACCATCCGGATACTCTGTCCCAGCTACACCAGCTTTACCATTGACGGTAACACCATACCCATCGCCAAGAGTGTAAAAACCCTCGGTTTCTATTTAGACACGAATATCAACCTAGCCAAACAAATTAATATGACTGCCTCAGCCACTGCCTACACTGGTAAATTAATCAGGGCCTGCAGACCATTGATCTCCCCTAACAACTGCCTCACTTTAGCCAGAGCACTCATTCAATCCAAATTGGACTACTGTAACAGCCTCTATGTAGGTGCCAACAAAACAGTAATCAACAAACTGCAAGTTTTACAAAATAACGCACTCCGTGCCGCCCTAAATATTCCTAGAAGAGAACATATTTCCGCTACAAGAATCGCTTGCAATTGGCTCTCCATCCAACAAAAAATAGACCTAAAAACCTTATGCCTCACATACAAAGCTCTTAACCATCTAGCCCCACCCTATCTCACTAACAAATGTACATTAAGACAGAACACCAGAACCACTAGATCCTCTAACACACTACAACTGACGGTGCCCAAATACTCCCTCAAAAGAGCTGGTGGATCCAACTTCCCAACTCTGGCCTCACAACTTTGGAACACTGTTCCACTGGATATCAAATCCACACCCACCTTCCAACCCTTCAGAACTAAGGTCATCACTTGGTTACTCAACAAATAACCAACCATGTATGTATGCATACCTAATGTACAAATGTTTCTCATTATGTTGTGCCTATTATCATCTATGCACTAACTGCCTGCTTGACAACCTTTACTTTGCCTCATTACTACTGTACTATTGTTCCCTACTGTTGCCTGTAACTTGATGTTCAAAGCGCACATATACCCCTGGGTCAAGAGAGCTATACAAATAAATAAACAAACAAACAAACAATTTCCATTTAGCCAAAATATATACCTGATTCTCTGTTTTATGAGTCCTTTGCAGCTCTACCTCTTACCAGCATGCTCCAGGTTCAGACTTCTCTGTGCCCCTCTGTATCCTACCGCCCTCCCCCTATATCTGTTCTGTTGTTACCTCTGGAAAGCGCTCCGTTATGCATCTGTACTGTTGTATACCTCTATAAAGTGCTCCGTTATGAATCTGTATCGTATACCTCTGCAAAGAGCTCCATTGCTTCTCGAAGCTAGGTCCACGCTCAATAAATACCAGTAATAATAATAGATGAAAAGCATTGACGGTTGGTTTTGTTGTGAATGACAATAGTAGCAGCATTGTACATGCAATTCCAGATAGCAAATTACAAAAATGTGCCTTACTTTGCACACTGATTGAACCTAATGTAGCGGAATTCCTAGAACAATACATTGTTTGCCAACGTAGTTGCCATATGTTGCAAGGTTTGTGGACATTTCAGTCATTCTGTGAAATCCAGAACATGATGATAATATTGCATACCACAAATGACCTCCCTCAGCTCGGTCTCATACAGGAGTTTGCCAGCCAAAGAAGTATGACCTATAGATGCTCCATTGAACCTTTGAACAGCACAAAGCTGCACATGATAAGCATGGTATTCTATGTCTTTGACACATGCACAATCGGCACCAATGAAAAGGCTCTTAGCTCCTTCTAAATATGATGCACATCAAGCAATGTCAACACTACTATTAGGCATATAATCTCTCTGGCTCATGTGTTCAAAGTCTGGGTTGTAACAATGTGCCAACCTAATGAAAAGGATAGTGAAGCTCTGGGTCAAGCCAACATCACAAGTAAAAAACACCAGCTCTTCAGAAAAAAAGTGAAAGTACTAACCCAGACCTAGCTGGCTCTGAAGGGTTCGTCCCTATCAAAATTAAGTGCCAGGCTATTATGCAAGTCTATGCAAAAAGGATGAGCATACCCGTCCTTGGCACTTATAGGGTTACACTGGTGCTTCAGATCTTGTTTGTCTGCTTTGTTGCCTCTTTGAGGGGGACATGAGAAAATGCAGGCCGTAGATGATTTCCCAGTGTGTGAGCTGGACACGTGTCATATGCAGTTTACCAGGAAAGGAACTGGTAAAATGCCCTCAGACTCAACTACCACACAGAGTAGTTCCAGCCACACTACCACAACTCCCACTACCTTCACCACACTCCTAAGACAGTGGAAGTCACTAGCCTCGTGAACAGCTAAATCTGTCCTTACTGCGCACAGCCACACAAGTTCAATTCTGTCTTTTTTATTTTGAACATAGGCATTTCAAGTTTAATCAAAAGGCTTAGCCAAATTTGAAGTTAATATACAACAACTAGAACAAATATCTGTGTCAAGAATGACAGCACAGAAAATGATTCAACAGTATCTTGAAGATAATGTATAGAAGACTGTAGAAAATTATTATTTGGTTTATTACACCACAAAATGGAGCAGTGGCCAACACTAAGCAGACTGACAATCGAAATATCTCTTAAATCCGGTGCGATGAATCTGATGGAATCATCACTTATTTTCCAGTGGTGACCTCCTGCCATGTAGCCAGGGGACAGCATCCACTAGCTGACCATGGAGGGGGCTATAAGAGGGAGGATCACATGGGGAGAGACAACCTGTGGGGAGATGTCATGGCTTCATTGGGTGAGACATGGTATCCCCCAATTTCCCTTGAAAATAACACTTGCATATCAAATACCCTCATGGCCTATTGTAATAAATCTATTAATCTATTCATGAAGAATAGGAAAACACCTTTCTCCAGATGCGTAGGCCAACCTATGCCTTGAGAAAATTATGACATCACCTATCAATCATCCAGGACTGACTTGCTATTTAAAACATTGAAAATGCTTGTCGAAGTTTTCCCAGAATTACCAAAACACTGGGATGAGCAAGAGAGATCGAGCAATGCAAAGCAGAGGAGGCCACAAGCCCAGCGAGCGATCTAGTTGTTGCTCACATACACCTGTGTCTGGGAAATTTAAAAAGCAGAAGCAGAGATCTGCTGCTGGCATGGGAGAGCTGCACCTCTCTGTGAGAATAGAGAAACCCGAAAGGCTAAGACCGGCGTGGTGGAGCCAGGCTGCCGACCAACAAAGAAAAAAGAAGCTGCTGCGCAAGCGGGACACATTGCGGGAACGCCAGGGGCTGGTGAGAGACTCCTGGGCATTTGCAGGTGACAGAAGACAGAGCTTCATTTTCCCGAGCCTGGAACGAAGCAGACATGTCAGGCAGAATCTGTGAGAGGCAGGAGAACAAAGAGGCAGCGGTCATGAGAAGGAAAGAGATGGAGAACCTTCACCGGCTGACCGCAGGAGAATCCAGAAATGCCAACAAGAGCTGGCAAGTCCACCCAGAGGCAGCAGGGTCCCGGGGGCGCATTGGCAGCTGCGCTGAATGCAAATAATGACAAGTAAAGGAGCAGGAAGAGAAAAAGAGAAAGGTCTTATTGAGAAAGAGGGAATTGAATTACAAACAAAACGCTTACACCTATGTGAACATCTGCAGTGCAAGTACATGAGAAACCCGAAATGGGAAACAACAAAGTATATGTGCAATTCTGAAAGAGGACTGCGAGGAGTCAGAAATTAAAGCTGGACACATGATTGGCATGTTTTTGGTTAAAGACTTTTATTTAAATGAAAATTGGTTGGGAAAATGCCTCTCTAGCCCTATTCAAAAGGGGAGTTTCCCTACCAAAAAACAAAAAACAAAGGATCTGTCTGTGTCAGGATGTCAATAACTGAAAAGTCATCCTCGTGTTCAAAACGTCCTATCCTGACCATCACAATACAAAGAAAATAAGAAAGTGTGAAAGGAATGTCTTCAACCAGATATTGGCAAAAAGTGTTCCACAACTAAATCTTAGAATAGCTCCAATGAAAATTAATCTCCACTGTGAAAGACCTTGGATCCACAGGGTAGTTTCCTTCCTCTGGATTCTTAATTGAGATGGCAATGTCTCTCCTTGATTCACAAAGTTCCCGTTAGGCAACAAGTTCTGTATCAGTATTTCTTTAACACAAGTTTCTCCTTTGAATAGCAAATGCTGTCCGTCTTTAATATTTCTTGTAGCTTTGTAAATTGCCTGGTATACTCCACTGTCAGGACTCTTTATGCAATTCTAATTTAGCAAACACTGGCCTTGTTTAGTATTTCTTGTAGTTTTGCAAATTGTCTGGTATGCTCCCTTTCCAGGACTCTTTATTCAATTCCAACTGTCTGGTGTACTCTCCTGCCAGGACTTTTCTTGTAATTTCACTTGCCTGGTATACTCCCCGCCAGGACTTCTCTTGTGTTTCAATTGCTTGGTATCCTTCCCTTGCAAGTATTTCTTATGTGTTTCACAGTTCCAGCTGCTTATACTGTTCACAGCTTGGCATATCTCTCTGCTTAACTGCTTGTTCAAACATTGCCCCACACTTGCAGCTGATGCATTTGAATCTTATTGGAATCTGGATGTGTACTTTGTATTTTCTACTTTCAAAAAATCTTCTTGTAGTTTCCGTATTAGCAATCTCATAACATTCAAATTGTCGTTGGTGTGATTGCTAGATTGCCCCGGGCTCCCCACTTGCTTTGACTTGTCTCACCAGTTCTCTCCAGCATCTCCAGTCCTGTTTGCGCTTCTGCAGCGTGGCTCTGCAGCTCACTTTCCACTCTGGATGGTGCAGGCATCCTTATGGCTGCTTTTGCGGTTCTGCAGTCACATATCTGCTTCCCTTCAGACTCGAGAATGGGGAACATTGCCTCTTTGAACTGCCGAGTGCCCAGGAACTCTCTCTCTCGGCTCCTAGTGTCTCCTAGTGTTTCCACGGCACGTCCTGGTCACACACTGTTTCTCCTTCTGTCTCAGCGTACTCCTCTGTTCTGCCAGACTGGCATGTACTCCCGCCCTTGTAAGCCTCTGCATAGGAACCAGCATCTTCTGTTACACTGAAACACTCAGTAGTGTGGTTGCACCTTTAAAAGTCCCATGCAGAGGTGATACTGTAGAACAACAATTCTGCACATTGGGCTTTGCACTCCTGTTACCTTGTACAAACTCATTCACCCTCCTCGTCTCAGTACTTGGGTGATTATGGGAGTTGGAGTCCATGGGTGTCATTGGACATATAGCGTATTCTCCGCCTTTTTACATGAGAGAACAGTTTCACATGAAGGTACATCAGAAAACAAAAGGGTTTTGTTGGAGCTTTGTGTATTCAGTTCATACATGGGGTTTTGACCTAAAGAA
Organism: Ambystoma mexicanum; assembly: GCF_040938575.1. Taxonomy (NCBI): domain Eukaryota; kingdom Metazoa; phylum Chordata; class Amphibia; order Caudata; family Ambystomatidae; genus Ambystoma; species Ambystoma mexicanum. Next base: position 547,911,543 of record NC_090926.1, read on the forward strand.
TATTGGGAAGAGGTTTCCCTACTTCCTGTACAAGGGGAAACAAACAGCTGACAATAGGCCATTAAGGTCTTGGGCATTAGATGGTCTTCCTCATGGGAAAGGGTGGGAAAGGGTGGATACCACCTCTCATCCAATGAAGTCATGACATCTCCCAAGTTGTTGTCTCCTCCGAAGTGATCCTCCCTCCTTCATCCGCCCCAAGGGTTAGGATAAGGTAGCGGGCTGCCGGACCATGGCCACATGGAAGGATGTCACTGCCGGGTACTCTGTAATGACTCCTTTGGACTCATCACAGGACAGAAACCTTCTATGAACAGACATGCTGGCAGGAGAGTATATCAGGCAATTACAAGTTTGTGAATACATGCAGCCCTGGCAGGATAGTATACCAGGCAATACAAGTTTGTGGACACAAGAAGCCCTGGCAGCAGAGTATGCCAGGCTAGCCCAATAAAGGTGCAAGATTTAAAGAAGCCCTGAGAAGAAATATCAGGACTAGGAAAATCTATTGGGCCTCATCACGAGTTGGGCGGTAGCGCCAGCACTATCTGCCCTACCACCAAACCCACCAGTGCAATTAGTGCCGGATCACGGGTTTGGTGGATTTGGAATTCCCCATTCCCCATTGAGCCCATTCGGGAATGCCCCATTCCCCATTGGGCTCAATGGGGAAATTTCGCGCTCATACCGCCGGCGGATTTCCCCAGCTCAGAGCTGGGGAGAAATCTGCCGAAGCCCTGATTTGGTGGACCCTTAAATTTAGCAGTAACAGCGCTACTGTCGGATTTAAAGGTTACAGCCAAACTTGTGATGAGGCCCATTGTGTTAACCAACCGAGAAGGAACAAAATCCTTGCTGAAAAGTATACCAGTTGTCCTGAGAGTGTCAAAACTGTAATACCAGATAGGTTTGTGTGATAGTGTGTGGGCTACATTGACCCACTCAGCAGAATTCCCATCCATAACTAAGCTGCGCTTCTGCAGTCAACAGCAAAATGGCTGCGCTGCCTCCTTTGAGGACCATTGCATCAAAACTCTGTTTTGCAGTGACAAAAGGATGGCTGCACCATCTTGCCAAACACCTATTGGGTGAGTTGGAAAAGGGAGCACACTGAGAAAGGTGCCAGTGTGTGTTCTTGTGTGCACCAAAAGAAGCTAATTGAAAATCAGCGCTGCTCTGCTGTTTGCTTAAAAGGTTCCCATTGAAAAGGGAATATTTTACATGAAAAAGGATGCTGCCCAATGCTATTTTCATCTGTTCATCATCACGCTACTTTTAGCAGTGAGACCCTTCCATGCCCATCCATATTCACATTGTGCTTCTGCAGAAGAGAGCATTATCCCTGAATGACAGGTTGTGACAGCCAAATTTGAGAAATCAAAAGAAACCCACTTTCAGCCATGCAGCAAAATGCTTTACTTTTGGGCTACAAAATGTTAAAAATCAATGCTTCAAAGAAGCCGTGGCTCTCTGGGCCTATGTCAATTTCAGTGGATCTGTGTTTTAAACAAATTGCTGTATAAAAGAAACTGACTATGACTGCAGAACAATGTGGGAAATTCAGATGGAACCTTTTGAAAGGAACATGCCAGCAGACCTCACATTGTGTTTCAATGTACTTTTGCAAATAAGAAAAATACCTGTTTTAAAAGTGTATGTTGGATAAGGCCCTGTCCTAGCCTAGCAATCTAAAGGGGTTTGTGCTGGGAAACACATATGGGATGTTTTATTCAACAGGCTTGCTTCTGATGCAAAACAAAATAAAATTAAATCAAGAAATAATGGCATTGGCTACACTGGGGAAATCTGCCCCAACAGGATTCTCTGCCATGGTTCAAGGGACATTTGGCTAATAACAGGAGTGGTCTAACCCCGAAAGAAGGAGCCACAATAGATTCTAGGACACATGAATGCTAATTGCTACCTTGGAAAACTTTGAATGGACCAAAAGCACTAAACAGCCCAGGCTCATCATACTTTTGTCTGGGCTGAGGCCTCTTACAATAGAGATTCTGGGACACGGACATGTGAAATAGGAAATCACACATCCCCTCAACTTCTACTGGGAGCTTCAATGCCTACTCAAGAGCAGCCTTCGATCTATGCCCTTATATGGTGAACAATGATGACCATTTTGGCTCTAAAGACTATTTTATTAATAACATTTTAAGACTTTTTATCTTTGCAACAGGACTTTGCAGGAATTTAAAAAGTTAACAGTTTAAATGTAATTTTGAGGTTTTTAATTTAAGATGTGGTAGCCTTCACTGCTATAATGGGAACAGAAATGACAGAGAATTGGACAGTCTGAGGAAAGTGTACATGATGCCACTCTGAAATGCAATACTTACATGCCTTATGATAATCTATACCCATGTATAAAGTTATAGAATTTTAGATTGATTATTTATCACTGAAAATCGCAAAAAAATGATTAGACGGGTGAAACAAAGTCCTACAGACATAAGGGTTGGACTTCCTGCTCTGCGTAAAATATGTAATCTGCCTACGTAATTTGGTAAGATGCCACAACTGTAAAAATGTGCCATTCATGTCAAAACTGGGTTGGGGCAAAATTAACTCTCGGAGGTTCTGGACATAGTAAACCCACATCCTAAAGCTGATGTCATGTCTCTAAAAGTCCAACCACCTGACAGGAAGGTGGTAACGATCACCCCTGTCCAATCCAGTTGTTAGAGGCGTGCCTAGCTTAAACCTGCCCCATCATATAATCCTATGATGTCACCATGCCTTATACATAAGTGAGCCTGACAGAACTCTGGACAGGCTCTCTTCTGCATTTTCCAGCGCCTGCGTATCCAGATATTCCACATTCACAAAGGGATAGTTGATCCAGGCCTTCCTATCCAGGCAGAACCACCCTTCAGCACTAAAACCCATAACAAAATCCCACTAACTTCACGGAGAAAGGGGAACAGTGGCTGAGTCCGCTTTGGGATTCTCCAGTGCCACCTGCTTGCCCTGCTTACCCGCTCCATCCAGCTGAGGCGTCGCTGGGCCGTGACCAGACCTTTGCCCAACTGTCTTTTGCCAGGAGAGCCCGCTATCTGGTGACCAGAATCTTTTGAGTACCGAATTTGGTTGGCTGTCCCAAATTCAAAACTCCAGTGCTGATTGTGAGTATTTCCCCATCTCATAACAAAACATAGCATACCCCATCCTGATTCCTTTGTCTTTGCCCTATTTTCTAAGTCATCCTATCCATACCCTAGTAACTTGTCTAAACTGTTCTTATTCTCTGTGCACCCTGTCCTTGTATTTCTAGTGTTTGTGCCATTCTTTCATTCACCCCATCTTGTAACTCCTTGGCAGAATTTTGATTAAATAAATACATTTTCCCTAAAGAAAAGGGGTACACCGCGTGAAGGGTTACAACTGCAGCACAACTTTTATATTCACGGGTGGCGGTCCTATTTTCAAGCCATTAATTCTCATGTAAGTAAAACCTTTCCTTTCCTTTCAAACCGATTTTTGTTTTTAACCGCTTTTTCCCTAAAATCAAACCTCATTCCACCTTACAAATCTCATTAATTTCTTCAGCTATAGCCATCCTTTCACTTCTATATTGTCCCTGTGATGTGCCTCTATCCCCAGCCCAAAAACTGCATTCCAATTCAGAGTATTTCACCAATTTCTTGGAAAAAACATTTTTGACATTTAAATCTGCAAACTAGAAAAAATTCAACTTTTCCATGTGTGATTTGACTGCACTGTGTTTTTGATTTCAACCTGATTTGTGAACTACATGCCTTTGGTGATACCTTAACTTATAGTTGCTAGTGATATGACATCCCTGAGACTGTGATAAAACATATGTACATCATTATTTAATTACACATATAATTAATTATTTGTTAAAATCCGAGTGTCCTTTTAGGCCATTGCAAAGGTTTTAAAATCCATTTTTGCCTCTTATTTTGTGGGGGAAGGTCGGATTTTGATTGTGGGTTGAGGGAACATTACAGGGGGAAATCGTAACTCTGGTGCTATCTATCCCCCATTAAGATCAGAAGCTAATGGGCTCATAACGCCTCTGAAACACAAGAAGGAACTTGGTATGGGCAGAGCCTTCCCTAACCGAGCGGCCTCTAACTGGAACAAATTGCCGAAGTAAATTAGATTGGAGTCCAATCATTTGGTCTTCCGCAAAAAACTAAAAACAGAGCTTTTCAAGTAACACATGTTTAGGACCCAGTGAATCAGCCAACCTGTAGTTTTATGTATTTGTCCTGTTGCTTCTTCAGGCTCCACCTTGAGCTATGTACATGTCTACATGTAAGCGCCCCGATGCCTGCGGGCGGTCGGCGCTATATAAATAAATAAATAAAATAAATAATAAAAATAAATCCTAATTGAAAAAGTGCTCCTATTCTTTTGAGCTTTGGATATGTTCTTGTAGAAGGTTACCCAAGTGTATTTCGGTGGTTTTCATTGTAATTATCACCCCATTGGTGATTTCTGCCCAATATAAAAATGGTGTGATTTTCATTGAAATTAAAATAAATAAATATTGTGTTACCACCCACCGGCCTGGTTCTTGGTCCATTGTGACCCGGGGTATTTGGAAAAGGGGGTGTGAGATGGGTCGGGTATCGGCCCAATTCGAATTTGTTTAAATTAAAGAAAAAAGCATTTTAACTGCGCGCTACATCTAAGGCTGAGGGCGAAGGTCCTGGTCCGGTGTGTGACGCCCGGTTGAAATCCTTAAGAAGTGTTGTTGTTGTTCAAGAAAGACACAAGGAACTGTTGTGTGTGAAACCACAGAGAGTTTAGAAGAATCCAGGGGAAGGGAACAAGTGTCTGGATCAAGGGCCTATATCCTTGAAGAATTGTCATGTTTGAGCCATTTATTCTTCCTTTAGGAACACTTTTCTAAATCACCCAAGGTTAAAGACATTTCCATTTCATCTTAGAATTTAGTTTATAGTGTGCGGGTCAAAATAGAACTTTGACACATGAAAGTTTTTGCATTGGACATTCTGACACTGACAGATGCTTAGTTTTTGGTTTAGGTATGGAAATTCCTCTTAGAGCAGGGTCAAAGAGGCATTTTCTCAACCCTTTTATTTTCAAAGAAAGTCTCTTTTAACCAAATTCATGGCTAACTTATGTCCGGGTTTCATTCCTGACTCTTCACACATGCCACCCGACTCAACTCTGAATATGTTTTGAGTACAATGGCTGGTGATCACCAGTGACAGAAGGACAACCAAAACAGTCTAGAAATCATCACTTTGCTGAAGAGGAATCAGCAAACCAACCTCATATATTGTCCCAGATTAGGAGTATTTGGAGCAAGCTGTGGGAGATTTTGAACAAGTTCCCACTGCTGCATCTGCTGTTGAGAGAACAAAGAAGGCCCCTAGCGATTTATACTGACAACAACAAAAACAGTCTAATAATGAATTGAGAATAAATGTTTTATAGACATGTGTTCAGTGTGGGAAGCACACTTAAATTAGAAGTTGAAGGCAATTTACAATTGGCAATAAATTCAGTCTAAAGTGCAATTCTAATGAGATAACACCATATATCAGTTATAAAGTGCAAATACTAAAGTGCAACACCCTATCAGACTTACCCAGACCTCAATCTCTCCACATACATTACTCTCATACAGAGTCATACCATACTTAATACCCAACATACATATGGAGCTGATGGGTGAATGAAAACACCTCATGTGCAAATAAAAGTCAAATACATAATGCACAATTCCTTTACCCCAAAGGCCTGCATGTGTGGCATTCTATACCCCAGAGAACAATGCATGAACAAACAAGGTAGCACTTTTTTACACCTATTTAATTTTGATGCTTGTGTTAATATTTCTGTTTCCAAAAAATATGAGTTAAAACACATTTCAATTGTTCTTGGAGAATTACCACCTCAGTCAAAAGAACTACGCACATCACAACAGCAAAAGAAGACCAACTACCTGAGGTCAAGTGAATGCCTTCCTTCAACAGTAATTTATTGAAATAATGATTTTATTTATTTGATCCTCATTGGGCCTCATTATTAGTTTGATGTTAATTTGGTAGTAAATCTGTCAATTTTCCACCAAACCTGATTACCTTTCCGCCCACTTAGCCCTTCAGATTTACAATGGGAAATTGTAAATGGGCTTTATACAAAGAGTTCCAGCCCCCACACATCTTTTGGCCCACACCCTCGATTGGATCTCAATTAATAACATTGAGAGTAGGGTCACCGAGATTCTAACATGCCCATCGTCTGATCACTCATTTATCCACTTTACTATCAAAGCAGAGTTTCCATCGAAGAATAAACTCACACGTATGTTAGGTCCTCAGGTTAGAAATACCAAACTTATGACCAAGGAGAAGATTTTGCCACTGTTAGCTCAAGGGTTACAGTTTTCTAAGGAGGATTATGCTGCATCCATGTCACAGGGTATCACTGCTCACCTGAGTTATATCACTAGCACATTGGCACCTCTAAAACAATGTAAAACCATAGTTGAAAGAACCAGTAAAGCTTGGTTCACACCGAAACTACAAAAGAGTAAATCTCTGATGACGAAGTCATATTATATTTGGAAAAATAAAACCTCTTGCTGAGCATCTGGCCACATATAAAGCACTGGCTAAAGTATATAAGCTAGCGATTGTTATGTCAAAAAATCCTTTCATAACACTAGAATAACAAATGCCAAGTCTAACATTAAAGAACTTTTCAAAATCTTAAAAGAAAATGAAACTGGCATTAAACCTAGAGCTCATTCATTAAGACAGGTGCCTCTTGGTGCCGAGATATACAAGACTCTATGCAAAACAAACTTTCTACCATCAGGGAAAATATAGCCCAAAAAATGGCTATATCGCAGACCATCACAGAGAAGGTTACCTGTAAGATGTCCATCGAGACCTCAATTTCACTTTAATTGTATATCAGTGCAGGATCTGTCCCATATTATTGTACAACTTAAAACGACATGCTGTAGGGAAGACCCATGTGCCGCTTTACTTATAAAAATCTGCCCTATGTCTCTCTCTGAGGCCATTTGCAATTTTATTTATGCTTCATTCTCAGAAGGCCAGGTACCTTCTAACATCAAGCAAGCTTGGGTTTTGCCAATCCTGAAAAAAACAGGCATGGCTATTGATAATCCCTTGAATTATAGGCCAATAACAAATATTCCTTTTTTACTCAAATTCATAGATCGTGCGGCTTATAATCAAATCTCCCAACATCTTGACTCTCATCCTATTTTAAATCCTTGTCAATCTGGATTTCGAAAGGGTTTTGGTACAGAGAATGCTTTACTAGAATTAAAGTCAAGACTCTTGGAAAGAATGGACAAGGGAGCAGCCTCCATGCTCATGCTCCAAGACCTGTCAGCCGCATTTGATTTGGTCGATCATGCGATCTTGGCTGACAGGCTAGGGGAAGTAGCTAACTTTACGCCTGAAGCAATTGAATGGAGCATCTCATTTTTTGGCAACCGAATAAGTATTGTCTTTATAGATGAGGTAACAGCAGACCCTGTGACTGTATTGTTTGGTGTGCCCCAGGGGGCTTGCCTGTCCCATGTATCTATGACATCTTTACTGCCCCATTTTTTAACACTTATTTTTTAACACCTTAGAACAAGAGGGTGTGCTGTTTACCAATTACGCCAACAACACCCAGTGTGTCGTCCCTTTGGTAGGCTCCCACTCTTGCGACGAGGAGGAACTCAGTAGAGTTTATTCCCTAGTGGAAGAGTGGATGATAGAAAACAACCTCGCCCTCAACAGGGATAAAACTGAATTAATGTTGATTGGCACACAATCTATGATCAAGAAGTTGAGATCATGTTATTCTGAATTTCATCCTGGTGATGTTATCATTAAACCACAGAAGAAAGTCAAAATCCTTGATGTAGTATTTAACTAAAATCTAGATATGCAAGCTCACATTAGAAGTCTGGTTTCCTCTGCTATATATTTTATTAAACTGCTCGCTCATCTGCGCCCTTTTATCACTCAAGCAAATGCTGAGACTCTGGATAGTGATATTACGGGTTCAAAGATGGATTATTGTGGCAGCCTTCTCCTTGGATCTAGCAAAAATACTATTAATAGGCTTCAAGTGGTGCAAAATGGGGCTGTCCCAATTGTATTTGGATTGACCCACCGCAATCACGTTTCTCAAGCAAGAAGATCCTTGCACTGGCTCCCCGTAGCATCCCGAATCCATTTTCGGTTATTAACAATAACCATGAAATGTTGGCTTGGCTTAATGCCGAATTACCTTCAAGGCTCAATCTCGAAGAAATCGAACAGCTGTCCCCTTAGATCTAACTTCCAGAACTAAAGGAACATAACTAGAAGCAAATCTAAAAAGATGGAAAAGGGAGCTTTTTCTACTGCAGCCCCAGCAGTCTGGAATACTCTTCCTCCATATCTGTGGGATCATACATTGTTTACTAGTTTCAAGAAAAAATTGAAGACCTGGCTATTTTCATAGATCACACTCTGATTTACATTTTCTGGCCCTACTTTCTGATCCATCGCTTTGTGTTTTTTTTTACTGTTTTTGTTATGTCTGCACCCTAACACGCAAGGATTCAAGGATGCACGGTATAAATGACGTAAAGTATAGTAAAGTGGTGTCAGGGCGGTGTTAATACCCATTTTCAGAATTCAAAGGACACATAGGGATTTTGGAAGAATTACTGTTGGCGGTAATTCCACTGGCGATAATTCCAACAATTTTGTCAATTTCTGGTGATAAGGTGGTGGTCTTACCTCCATCTTCTTGCTGGACGTAAATCCTGCACCTTATCCCCAAATGTGTAGCATGGTGGAGGGTAATACAGTGCTAATGAGGCAGCAACAGAATTACCACAACATTACATTGTTTTTACCCTCACCGCCATACTTGCTATACTTTTAATGAGGCCCATTGTCCTTTTGCACATATTTCTGCATTACTGTAGAGTGATACCGTGTTGAAATGGAAAAAGTTACCAGAGAATTTGCATTTTCACCTTTAATAGTATAGACGAGACCAACATGCACCAGTAATACAGATCTTGCATCTCCAATACATTCAACAACATACACATTCTGACACTTGACTAGTGGCTTCAGTGACCCCCAACAACATAACATAATGTGACAAATGTCTCAAATGACCATGACATTTTTTTTTACTACAAAACAAAAACAAAATAAAAGCAATTACCTCACGCAACATAAAAGTAAAAACAAAAGCAAAAAAGCTGTTCCAGCCACAAGTAAATAACCTTAAACAATAAACACAAGCAATGGAACAAGGGTTCCATTAAATCACGCTACCTCTGCTGAACGCCCAATCTAGTCTCTTCTCAAACCAGCCCATAAAAGCCCACCCAAGTTCCAGGAGGGCTTGCAATGTTCTCATCATCCCAGGCATTCTTGTAATGTTTTAACCTACAAGTGCCTCAAAGGTGCAGTGGTGGCCCTGGCCAGCTGATGGTGCCAGATAGTGTTTTCAATGAAAAAACTGATCAGTTAAGGTAAGAAACTTATTGCAACAAAACTCCTGAAATGTAACAGATTGGGGAACTCAGGTCCCGCTTAACTCAGCATGTTCCCATTGATCTCCCCTATAATACTATATCCCCCATAATGCCATTTTCTATGGCATTGTGAATCCCTCCTCTTCTAATAAATATGTCCTCTTGGGCTTTGCAATGGGTGTGTGCCGACTTAAGCTGGTCCTGAGTTCCCCAATGCATTGCATTTCAGGGATTTTGTTGTGATATGTTTCTTACCTTAACTGGTCATAAAAAAAAATGATTTAATTGAATTTCAAGGGTTTTGTTATTCCATCAATGTTTTCCCACACCACTGGCCAGGACCTTCTGCTGTGCCCACTGTCCATTTTAAATGATTACCAGACGACTATCCATGGCCTTCAAACATGCCCACTCTATATTTCAGAACACAACAGACCAATGTCGAGAGGCAGATGTACACATCATCAAAAGAGCCCACCCCCTTAGCTCTGTCATGCTGGAAAAATAGAAAGAGTGCACTGTGCATGACACCAGGTATTGTCCCTATAGCACATCAAGATGTGAGAGACATCATGCACTCACACAACCCTATCAAATGTACCCTCGAACTGAGGTGGTAGACATGAGCTTGCAGACACCACTGGACATAGAAGAACTATAAGTAAACTCTGATAGAAGAGAAGTGAAATCACCCAGAGAGAAGATGTATAGACACGCTGAACCCAACGTATAAATGTTCAAAGAATAAAGATGTAACTGAAGCAATGAAGTAAAAGTATATGTGAATATGAAGAAAACCATATACACACAGAATATAAGTGGCACGAGATGTTTTAGATGTATATACGCGGAAACGCAAGATAGATAAGACAATGTAGAAGCTTGCTTAAGTAGAAAATGTAATCAAGCAAAGCAGCCATGTTGCGAAACTGTATGTTGGCATTGTATAATAGTAAGCAAGAAGCCTCAAAGGCAGAGGCCAAGGCTGCAGAGCTGACATGAGCTGGAAAACAGCTTTGTCCAAGGAACAAAGGGTAATTGCTTGGCTCAGGATCAAGGAATCCACACCAAGAAGCAAATGCAAGGAACAAACAGAGTCGAAGAGGATATGCAAGGTACGTGAGACATATTTCTCTTAGATTAAGTAAAGGAGTGAATAATTGTGAGTGCCAAGTATTGGACGATCAAAGATGTAGAAAGCATATGCAGGACGGAGCAAACAAGTCTCGAGAGAACGAGAGGAGTAATAGCAACCAATATAATTGAATCAAATAGCACTAAATAAAAGGACAGAATGGACCAAATCATGGTCTCCTCAAACTTGGCGTAAGACCAGGAAACAATGCCTATTAATAAAGCTCCAGCCAAAGATAGCAATGTAACTTGACTCCCTATAAAGTCCAGAGGAAGAGAATGGCCAGCAAGGTCAACTACAAAAAAGAAGCCTTGGCTTAGGGCCTAACCGATGAGAGATGGTGGGCTAATTAGCTAAGAAAGGCAGCTGTATGACATGGATCCCCTGTGCCTGGGTTTCGTGCTTACATGTTGCTAATGAGCCGAATGGCCATGGTTGAAATAGAGCACTAACCAATCATGACAGCCTAACTGATGATTTACTATACATTGTTGCAGAAGCCTATCCGCTGTGGGTATTATGCTATCATCTATATTTTACATAGTTAGAAAGTGTTTAAGGCATGCCTACCAGAGAAGGGGCAGCAAATAATGATACTAACACTTACACAAGCCATAGGTATATATGTTCCCTTAACCAATTCACTCCGCCCAATAGCTTTTACTGTTTGCCATGTAGGATGATGTCATAGCTGACATACATCGAGGGGTAAAGCTGTTTGTGTAATTGAAATGCTTTGAGAGTGTGTGAGCTACAATCTGCTGTTTGCCAGGTTTCCCTACTTTATTGAACTGACAATAAAGTAGTATTTTGCATTATTCTTTGAGTATGTCCAGTTATTTGGGCCTAAGATCATTTATTTGGTAATTCCATTCGCCACTTGGAACTCTCCAGGTGCTACTGCCTATCACTAGCCATAGCCTTTGACCGTACCCAGTGTCCATTTTAAAACACATCCAGAGCACTAGTTGCAGTGATTTTTCACCCTCGACTTCACTGTATATGTAAAACACACTAAAAAGGTGTTTTATTACTTTGTTGCCATAGCCATGGATATAATTATAATTAGGGTTTCCTGTTTTCTGTGTTTATGTTTTTTTCTTCTGGGGGTGTTTTTTCCAGTGTTTTCAAAATATCTGTGTGTATTCGTGTTTTTCTGTGTGCCCCCTTCAAACAATCACGGATAACTGTTTTTCCAGTGTAAACAGAAACATATTCTTTTGTCGTTTCATTGCTTGCGTACGTAGGGTAATATCGCTCATGACCGGCTGCAACAATAACATATGCCCAGGTTTTGGAGATTAACTGTGAAATCCACCCTAATGCAACCATTGCTCAAAGATGTTCATCAATCACAGACTGATTTTGACCCATTTTGACAGTGGTATTGTTATGTAGAAAAGATGGCAGGGTTTGAGAACTCACATTTTTTTAGGCAATGCACTGCGAGATTGAATTATTTGCAGATGATCAAACACTTTGGTTAAGCAGCGCCGCTATTTTTAAGGGCAATCTCTTAGTAACTGCTGTGATACATGTCACATCCCTTACTAACTACAATTAAGCAGCACAGAAAAGGGAAAGACATTACTGGCTTCAAGAATAACATATGTCCAGGCACTTTTGCTCCAATAGCGAAAAAAATTAAAAGCTGTAGAAATATCTACTGTTTTAATAATGTATACAAGATTGCAGGCTTTGAGAACTCCCAATGTTTTTAGTTGATGCCCTATGCAATTAAATTGTTTGCCGAGGATCACACACTTTGGTTAAGCAGCGTGGCTACAAACCCCTTGTTTTATGGCCGGTCTCTTGGTGACTCTTGTGATACATTGCACAAGCCCAACGAACCGCATTTAAGCAGCACAGAAAAGGAAAAAAAATGACCAGCTGCAAGAATAATATTTGCCCAGGTACGTTTGCCCCCATTGTGAAAATCAAAAGCTGGCACCCATCAATATACACACAGAAAGTGACCATATATTTTAAAATGAAATATAATACAAATGTAGTTCAACTGACCTTCCTCTTAGAAGAAAGTGTGCAAGACAAAATAGCATTGGACTTTTAAATAAATTAATGAACACCAGAAAAATAACCTGAGAGAGGAGATGTTCCAATAGATTTGCTGGCAAAATATAAAAGGTTCTCACCTTTTAAAACCAGCAATCTGCAGTGAAATATTCCCTAGAAAACAAAATACCAATAAGAAACAAGTGCTTGTGGTCTTGTGGGTAAACGTCTGCACTGGGAACATGACAAACTGAGTAAAATCCAGGTAGCCAAATACTGGAGCATTATATATATATATCAGAAGGTTATTCTAGTTTGCCTCACGCGTGCCAGCTGGATTTGCAATTATCCATGTATTAGCAGCTCCTTGGCAAGAGATAGCTACTCTTTTCATGTAGACCTAATGTGGGCATCAGGGCTTGACCTTTAGAGTGCAATACTTTCAAGGACTAACAGTAGCACGGTTCAAAAAAGAATATTGCGGATGCCATGTGTTTTCTTATTGTGTTATGAGATATTTAAAACTAAGAAAACACACAGCATCCCACGTCAGGCTATGTTGCTCTAAGTGGGGTTGTAACTTGTGCAAATGTATTAGGCAACATGGCCTCACTTTGATGTTAAGCAGCGGCAGTCCCGGTTACTCCATTGATGGGGGGCCCAGATGCCTATTTTAGTATGGACTACAGATAGCCACGGGTATGTGTAGTTTTATAGCTGCAAATACTGGAAAAACTGCATGCCCCCCCAGGCCCTCACCAAGTGTCCCCCTCATCTGTGCCAGCCCTCCCCCACTGCCCTGAAGGCCTCCTCACCTCCCCTGACCTTTTCCACTACCCCCACAAACCTCTGTGTTTCTGTGACGCAGTTTGCTTTGAGATACTGGCTATTTGCGGCTTTACACTAAGGGTATATGGAAAAGGTTTGAGCCTTGAGTTGCAAACTTGGTCTTTAGCCCCCCTACAACTCCCAAATTTCACTTGGTGTCCTCTTACCCCACCCCCACCTCTACCCTGATGGCATTTCCATGTTTTTTTGACCTGCAAAAGCTTTTTTTTCTGTGTTTCATTTTCTGATACCCTTGGTTATGACCTGGAGTATAACGACAGCTATCTTTTGCATTAAAAAAAAAGATGGCAGCTTTTTTTATTTTTGAATACCTTGCCCTGACAGTAGCCAACTTGTCGGATGATCGAAAAGCAGCACTGTCAAGAGAGAAGTTGAAGAGGGGAGTAAAATATGGAGCAATATAGGTGTTTCACAATGTGTGGGTATCGATGGTTGATGGGGGCACATGAAGGGTTAGCCCTGAGGAGAATGTCAAGAATCTCATCTGGGTTAGTGGAGGCAAAGTAAGACAGTGTCACAGGAGAAGAGGGTGGAGGTGGTGCAGAAAGGTGTGCAGGTGGGGGCATAGAAGGTAATTTGCAAGAACATTTTTTATGCAAGGTAGGGAGCTAGATAATTAGCAGAACGAGTGGAGGAGATGGAGGAGTGTTTAGGAGATGGGAGAATTGAGTTCAGAGATGTTTGGAGGTGACTAGGGTGAGGTGGTTGAGACAAAATGAGAGAGATGGAAGTCCCATTTGGCAGAGTTGAGAGAAGATGAGTAGTTTTGAAGAGCAGTCAGGTAGATATCGAGATCTGAGGAGCGTCTAGATCTTTGCCAACTGCAAAGGTTTTTCCTCATTGTTGTGTTCAGGGTGTAGGTGGTAGGTATAATCCAAGGCAGTGGAGGGGAGGCTTTAGGAGTGAATGTAGTAGGAGGAAAGTGAGAGGAGAAGGGAGCGTTAAGAGCAGCGTTAAAGTTAGTGAAGGCTGATGGAACAGGGAATTGCGCATTGGATGAGAGAGAGTTGTGTATGTTAGTGAGGTAGATAGGTAATATGAAGGTGGGAAATGTGCACTTGGCAATGGAGTAATGGAAGTGGTAGATGGAGTGGGGGGATGTAGGAGTGGAGATTGAGGCAAAGATGATGGAATGATCAGAAGGAGAAGGAGGGATGGAGATATTAGAGGCGGAGAGTTGAGAGGAGATGAGGATAGGTTCAAAGGAGTTACCATTAAATGGGTGCACAAAAAGTGGGCAGAAGAAAGCGAGTGGTTAAGGGGAAGAGAGCTAAAGTCAGTGGATAGAATAGAGGAGTGGAGAGAGAGGAGAGTTTAAAGTCACCAGTGACAATGAAGTGATGATAGGGTGGAAAGGAGTCAATTAGTTGGGAAAGGTGGTCAATAAATTGACCAGTGGTACCAGGTGGCCAGTAAAGAGATGTAATATGAATGCCAAAGGGACCAGTGATTGTGGAAAGAGGGAGAACGAGTGGGAGAGAGAGGAGTAGGAGAGATTGGAAGTTTGAAAGTTGCTAACAGTTCTATTCCATCACCCCTACCAGTTGGGCAGGTGTGGGTGAAGGTGTATGCAGGGTTGTGAAGGGCAGTGAGGGTTTTAGAGTCTGAGGGAGGAATCCAGGTTTCCGTGAGGGTAATGAGTCAGAGGTAAAGGAAGTATTGTTATGGACAGAGTGTACATTCCAAAGAGCAACATAAAGACAGTAAGAAATGAAGAGGCATGCTGATTTTGAGTGGGCCAAGCAGAGAGGCGATAGAGGTAGATATAAGAAGAGGAAGTGTAACGAAATGTAGGGTTTGTGAATATAGAGCACAGGTGAGCGAGAAGAGGGGTGGCATCGAGGAAAAGGGATGATAGAGAAAAGAAGAGAGTTGAAATGGGTTTGAGCAGTGGAGAATGAATAGAGAAGTAGAAGATAACATAAGAGATAGTAAGAACAGTGTACGGTGAGGGCGCAGCTGAGCAAAGAAGTAATGGATGCTCACAAGCAAGTAGCAGAACACAGCAAAGCAATAGCTCAAAGTCGAATAGACAAAGAGGCGGGAGGTGGCCCTTAGCTGTTTGCCCTTTGCTGGGTCGCCCAGGGCAGGGTAGTGCCAAAGCAAAGGAGTCAAGTACTTGAAGTGATGCGGAGAATCCAATGGAGGGAAGGGGGTGTGGGACACCAGCCTGTGGCTGCATGGCTGGGCAGGCTGGGAGATGGAGTCCTGGCCCGGCTGCCCTGTTTGTCGCTTGATGGTGGTGTAGGTGGCTGAGGGGTAGCCGGCTGGATGGAGGAGGCGGCATTCAGATTAGCAGCAGGAGCCGGTGTGGTAGACAAGACATCTCTGCAGCCATGTCTGCAGGCAGCCTAAGGCACATGCAATGAGCTCCTCTGATGCTGTTGTGATGGGCTTCATGTTGCTCTCAGCCAAATTGAAGCCTCGTTTGGAAGTTGCTTGTAACTCTTCTTCCATGGTTTATGTTTGAGTAAATGTTCTGTCGTCATCAGCCAATTGCCAGGTGCACAACCTTTTACAACAGTACAAGATAAGCCTTTAACACGTGCAAAATAATATTAGAAGATTTCTGATACCAACTTAGGCATGCTTAGAAATACTCTGATATCTTGTATGTCAGTGCCTATTTACGCTCAATGTGCCAGTTGTTCCTCAATACCTTTAAATGTACTGAAACCATTTTTGGGGATGAGAATCAGAATGATCCCGATCAGGCAAACATTCCTCTGAAGCCATTTTACCATGTTTTCAATAAAGTGCTCATCCATATAATAATAATAATAATAATAATAATAATAATAATAATAATAATAATAATAATAATAATAACAATAGCAATAACACCATCATTATAATAATACAAAGGACCACAATTATAATAATCACATCAATAACAATATTAATAATACTTTTTATGATTTCTTCTTCTTATTATCATCATTATTATAATTGTGCTGAATAGTAATAGTAGTAGGACTAGTTACATTAATATGTAGATTATCATTGATAGAATCATTCTTATTAATTGTAGGGATACTTACGGTACGGTTGCTCCTGCCTTTTATTCTTGATATCGTTTTATACGGAAAGCATTTGTTATTGCTTTTAGGCAACAGGTTTACCCGCTGCTGCGGCGCATGATTGGGCACCTTCCCAGCTGCAGGCACTATACATTTTAGTAGCGTTTATTTTGATAATATTTCAGTTCCTTGTAGCCAGCTTTGCTGGCCGAGGGTGCCTGGCCTCAGGGCACTCCAAGGCCCGACTCGGAGAGCGCTATTGTTTTGGGTTCATAAGCATGTACATGAGTCTCTGCAGGCTGCCTTCTTTTTCTGAATGCCAAAGCAGTGGATTGGCCATTGAGGAGCTTTACAGGGTAATTCATAGAATTTCGCAGAAAAGTGTCGCAAGCGGCTGGCGCAGAGTGTCCGCGTGCGATTGACTGCGCCAGGCACGTGCGCTAAAACCGATTTCCGCGCACAGCGTATTCATGGATTTCAGGCTCCCAAACCAGCCGTGGCGCAGAGTATCGCAGCGACCCTGCAGCAGCGCCAGTAACGCCCCCAAGAACGCCCTCGCGCAAGGAAAAGCCATCAAAATCGCTAAATCATCGCAAAGGGCAGCGCTAACCCTGGACCAGTCCACAGGGCTGCCAAACAAGGAACGCAAAGCGGGTAACGTGCATATCAGGGGTACGCGTGAAGTTTTACACGCGATTAGCCAGGGCACGTGTATCACAGGGGTACGCAGGAATTATCACACGCGATTTGGCTGGGTACGTATATTACAGGGGTGCGCGGGAATTATCACACGCGATTTGGCTGGGTACGTGTATTCCAGGGGTGCGCGGGAATTATCACACGCGATTTGGCTGGGTACGTGTATTCCAGGGGTGCGCGGGAATTATCACACGCGATTTGGCTGGGTAGGTGTATTACAGGGGTACACGGGAAGTTCTACACGCGATTCGGCTGGGTACGTGTATTACAGGGGTGCGCAGGAATTCTCACATGCGATTTGGCCAGGTACGTGTATTACAGGGGTGCGTGGGAATTATCACACGCGATTTGGCTGGGTAGGTGTATTACAGGGGTACACGGGAAGTTCTACACGCGATTCGGCTGGGTACGTGTATTACAGGGGTGCGCGGGAATTCTCACATGCGATTTGGCCAGGTACGTGTATTACAGGGGTGCATGGGAATTATCACACGCGATTTGGCTTGGTACGTGTATTACAGGGGTGCGTGGGAAGTTCTACACGCGATTGGCCAGGGTACGTGTATTACAGGGGTATGTGGGAATTATCACACGCGATTTGGCTGGGTACGTGTATTACAGGGGTACACGGGAAGTTCTACACGCGATTCGGCTGGGTACGTGTATTACAGGGGTGCGCGGGAATTCTCACATGCGATTTGGCCAGGTACGTGTATTACAGGGGTGTGCGGGAATTATCACACGCAATTAGGCTGGGTGGGTCCTGACAGGTGTTCCCTGTACACCCTCCACAGCCCCTGCAGGCAGCCCACAAAACAGGGGACTACCCTGCACACCTGCTCATGTCCCCCTGCACCCCCACCCCCCAGCAGTGCAGGGGCAGCCTCCACCAGGCCCCCACTCATGTCAACCACCACCCCCACCCCCCAGCCACCAGGGTCACCCTCCACCAGGCCCCCACTCATGTCTCCCACCACCCCCACCCCCCAGCAGTGCAGGGGCAGCCTCCACCAGGCCCCACTCATGTCCCCTATCACCCCCACCCCCCCGCCACCAGGGGCACCCTCCACCAGGCCCCCACTCATGTCTCCCACTACCCCCACCCCCCAGCAGTGCAGGGGCAGCCTCCACCAGGCCCCCACTCATGTCACCCACCACCCCCACCCCCCAGCCACCAGGGGCACCCTCCACCAGGCCCCCACTCATGTCTCCCACCACCCCCACCCCCCAGCAGTGCAGGGGCACCCTCCACCAGGCCCCCACTCATGTCTCCCACCACCCCCACCCCCCAGCCACCAGGGTCACCCTCCACCAGGCCCCCACTCATGTCTCCCACCACCCCCACCCCCCAGCAGTGCAGGGGCAGCCTCCACCAGGCCCCCACTCATGTCTCCCACCACCCCCACCCCCCAGCAGTGCAGGGGCAGCCTCCACCAGGCCCCCACTCATGTCCCCTATCACCCCCACCCCCCCCGCCACCAGGGGCACCCTCCACCAGGCCCCCACTCATGTCTCCCACCACCCCCACCCCCCAGCAGTGCAGGGGCAGCCTCCACCAGGCCCCCACTCATGTCTCCCACCACCCCCACCCCCCAGCAGTGCAGGGGCAGCCTCCACCAGGCCCCCACTCATGTCCCCTATCACCCCCACCCCCCCGCCACCAGGGGCACCCTCCACCAGGCCCCCACTCATGTCTCCCACCACCCCCACCCCCCAGCAGTGCAGGGGCAGCCTCCACCAGGCCCCCACTCATGTCTCCCACCACCCCCACCCCCCAGCCACCAGGGTCACCCTCCACCAGGCCCCCACTCATGTCTCCCACCACCCCCACCCCCCAGCAGTGCAGGGGCAGCCTCCACCAGGCCCCCACTCATGTCCCCTATCACCCCCACCCCCCCGCCACCAGGGGCACCCTCCACCAGGCCCCCACTCATGTCTCCCACCACCCCCACCCCCCAGCAGTGCAGGGGCAGCCTCCACCAGGCCCCCACTCATGTCACCCACCACCCACACCCCCCAGCCACCAGGGTCACCCTCCACCAGGCCCCCACTCATGTCACCCACCACCCCCCAGCCACCAGGGTCACCCTCCACCAGGCCCCCACTCATGTCTCCCACCACCCCCACCCCCCAGCCACCAGGGTCACCCTCCACCAGGCCCCCACTCATGTCTCCCACCACCCCCACCCCCCAGCAGTGCAGGGGCAGCCTCCACCAGGCCCCCACTCATGTCTCCCACCACCCCCACCCCCCAGCAGTGCAGGGGCAGCCTCCACCAGGCCCCCACTCATGTCCCCTATCACCCCCACCCCCCCGCCACCAGGGGCACCCTCCACCAGGCCCCCACTCATGTCTCCCACCACCCCCACCCCCCAGCAGTGCAGGGGCAGCCTCCACCAGGCCCCCACTCATGTCTCCCACCACCCCCACCCCCCAGCCACCAGGGTCACCCTCCACCAGGCCCCCACTCATGTCTCCCACCACCCCCACCCCCCAGCAGTGCAGGGGCAGCCTCCACCAGGCCCCCACTCATGTCCCCTATCACCCCCACCCCCCCACCACCAGGGGCACCCTCCACCAGGCCCCCACTCATGTCTCCCACCACCCCCACCCCCCAGCAGTGCAGGGGCAGCCTCCACCAGGCCCCCACTCATGTCACCCACCACCCCCACCCCCCAGCCACCAGGGTCACCCTCCACCAGGCCCCCACTCATGTCACCCACCACCCCCACCCCCCAGCCACCAGGGTCAACCTCCACCAGGCCCCCACTCATGTCTCCCACCACCCCCACCCCCCAGCCAGCAGGGTCACCCTCCACCAGGCCCCCACTCATGTCTCCCACCACCCCCACCCCCCAGCAGTGCAGGGGCAGCCTCCACCAGGCCCCCACCAGGCCCCCACTCATGTCTCCCACCACCTCCACCCCCCAGCAGTGCAGGGGCAGCCTCCACCAGGCCCCCACTCATGTCCCCTATCACCCCCACCCCCCCGCCACCAGGGGCACCCTCCACCAGGCCCCCACTCATGTCTCCCACCACCCCCACCCCCCAGCAGTGCAGGGGCAGCCTCCACCAGGCCCCCACTCATGTCTCCCACCACCCCCACCCCCCAGCCACCAGGGTCACCCTCCACCAGGCCCCCACTCATGTCTCCCACCACCCCCACCCCCCAGCAGTGCAGGGGCAGCCTCCACCAGGCCCCCACTCATGTCCCCTATCACCCCCACCCCCCCGCCAACAGGGGCACCCTCCACCAGGCCCCCACTCATGTCTCCCACCACCCCCACCCCCCAGCAGTGCAGGGGCAGCCTCCACCAGGCCCCCACTCATGTCACCCACCACCCCCACCCCCCAGCCACCAGGGTCACCCTCCACCAGGCCCCCACTCATGTCACCCACCACCCCCACCCCCCAGCCACCAGGGTCACCCTCCACCAGGCCCCCACTCATGTCTCCCACCACCCCCACCCCCCAGCAGTGCAGGGGCAGCCTCCACCAGGCCCCCACTCATGTCACCCACCACCCCCACCCCCCAGCCACCAGGGGCACCCTCCACCAGGCCCCCACTCATGTCTCCCACCACCCCCACCCCCCAGCAGTGCAGGGGCACCCTCCACCAGGCCCCCACTCATGTCTCCCACCACCCCCACCCCCCAGCCACCAGGGTCACCCTCCACCAGGCCCCCACTCATGTCTCCCACCACCCCCACCCCCCAGCAGTGCAGGGGCAGCCTCCACCAGGCCCCCACTCATGTCCCCTATCACCCCCACCCCCCCGCCACCAGGGTCACCCTCCACCAGGCCCCCACTCATGTCTCCCACCACCCCCACCCCCCAGCAGTGCAGGGGCAGCCTCCACCAGGCCCCCACCCATGTCACCCACCACCCCCACCCCCCAGCCACCAGGGGCACCCTCCACCAGGCCCCCACTCATGTCTCCCACCACCCCCACCCCCCAGCAGTGCAGGGGCACCCTCCACCAGGCCCCCACTCATGTCTCCCACCACCCCCACCCCCCTGCCACCATGTGCAGCCCCCACCAGGTCCTCACAATGTGCGTAATGGTCAGCCTCCACAGCCAAAAAGCCCTACCAAGTAACCCATTCACCCACATGGAAATGGAAATCACATGTTACACCCCCAATGTTCATGAAGCAAATGAACCCATGTCCGTCACACACATATTTTCCAA
The DNA here is from genome assembly GCF_040938575.1 of Ambystoma mexicanum. Taxonomy (NCBI): domain Eukaryota; kingdom Metazoa; phylum Chordata; class Amphibia; order Caudata; family Ambystomatidae; genus Ambystoma; species Ambystoma mexicanum. The sequence continues at coordinate 547,932,983 of NC_090926.1, forward strand.
TTGAATGGGAAAACACACAACATGACATGCATGAAACCAATGAGATGAAACCACACAGTGAACAATGTAAAAAAAAATGTATTAGAAAAAAATACGAATGCTAAAGAAAGAAAACTAACTACAATGTAAATGTGAAAAAAGAAGCTGCATGTCCGCATAAAAACACAAAACTAGAAAATCTAATCCAAAAAATTTTGTCCAAAGTGAAATGTCAAAACTCTCCGTGCAACAAAGAACTATGTACAAAAATAACAAGGGTCCATCATCACAACAGAACTAAGGAAACCTCCTAAAAAACCTACCTAAATATCAACTATATACAAAAAGTGGAGCAGTGTCCGTCGACTCCAAATCATAAGAAAAAACAAAGGAAACCTAAAACTAAAGAACTATATACAAAGGCGGCGGGCAAGTCCAGCGGCTCACTCTGTGGTGTTCCGGGCCAGGGCATCATCGAACTCCTGTTCGATGTCCCGGAGGCGGTCCAGTTCCATGGCCCCGAGGGTCCGCAGGGACGACGCCGTGTCCTCCTCCAACCCCCTGCGGATTGCCTCGAGGCACTCGGCCCGCCTCAGGGCCCTCCGCATGGAGTTCTCCGCCCTGACCATTGTGAGCCGCGCCTCTTCTGCCCGCCGCCGCTCCGCACCTATGGCGTGGCCCAACCGCTGCCACACGGAAGACACTCTCTGTCCTGGGTCCTCCTGCCCTCCGGCCGATGCCTGCCCCTCCGATGTCGAAGGCCCCGAGCCTTCATGGCTCCCACCATCTTGCTGCTGCTGCTGCTCTGCCTCTGCCCGTGCACTGCCTCCTGCTGCCTGCACATCCTCCACCGGCTGGGGTGCAGTTGTTGATGTGGCCACCCCTGCTGGACGTCCGACTCCCGACTGTGGCAGGGATGCCTCCTCCACCAGCCTGGCCGCACTGTCAGAGGCAGCTCCACAGGGCACCCAGGTGACTGATGGGTGGGAAGATGGCACAGAGGACGACTGGGGCGTAGGGGGTCCAGTTGAGGAGGGGGTCGGAACAAGCCCCATCAGACAGAGGAATCCGGTCTGGGTGACCTGTCCCAGCAGGCTGACGTGGTCAACGAGCCATTCGAGATGACGTGCAGTCTCTCCATGAAAAGACTGCAGGTCACCTCGCATGGCCCGTTGACGCAACGCCACACCAGCCAGGACAGGCTCAACCCGGACCTGGATAGCCACGTCCGCAGGCAGAGGAAGGCCAGTTGACGTCAGCTCATCCCCTGCCTGAAAACGGGTCTGGACGTAGGCATCCCTGCTGGTGCAAGATGATGCAGGGACAGGATCGGGGACAGGATTGCACACAGGCACCTCCGCGGCCGCCTGTGCTGCCTCCTGTCCCTGGTCCTGGACTGCACCACTAGCACCAGTGGGATCCCCACCTCCAGACCCCGTCTCTGGTGCTTGCACGGCCTCCTCCTCCACCAGACCCCCCACCAACCTGGATGACTCTGTGCCATCTTCCCCTGTTGGGCCCTGTGGGGTCCCAGCTGCCCCTTCTGCTGCCGAGGAGTCCAACTGCAACCTCCGCCTCTTGGACCTCCCCCCGGCAGCTGCAGCCTGGGACGCGGCACCGGACTCCTCACTCCCCGACGAGATGACAACACGGGAGGGGAGCCGGGCCTTGCGTCTCCGGCTGGCGGTCGGATCCCCGCCGCTGTGCTCCACAGCACCTTCTCCGCCCTCTTCATCAGTTGACGCTGCAGACAGGGAGAAACAAAACACAGGCATCAGGGCACTGTACAATGGACACATACACGCATGACAGTTGCACATGAGTGGCATTGGCAAACCTCAGACATGTCATCACAATCCCCAACACACATGTCATTGCAACTGGCACACATGAGCCATACCACAGCCATATCGCAAATGCCACCACCATCCCTACACATACAACAGCATCAGCAGCCAAAGGGGAGCCATACATCACATGCAACACAGGAAGTGCACCACACATGTACACACACCACCACACTTGCATGCATGTCTACACCTCTGCCAAGTGTCGCACTGTTCAGACGGGCATCCATGTCACATCTGCCAATCAGGCTTCCACATACCGCTGTCACATGCATCCATGTAGCATCACTGTTGCACCTTTGACAAATACACACACATGCACATGTACACAGTGCTCATACATGCAGCCGAAAACAACATACATGCCTGACATCACGGACATGTCTACTTACATACACATTCATCCAAACATGTGTGCACGCACAACTGCATTTGCCATGCAAGCCCACACACACAAGCACCATCCATGTCTCACACATTACAGCCCTCGCATGTGTCAGCCCCACGGCCCTGTACACCCCCACCCATACTCCACCCCATACAAACAGATGTGCAACCGGCACAATGGGGAATGATCACCACACGCCCTGCTCACAACCAGGATGCATGTACACTCACCGCTCGACTCCAGACGGCTCTGCTTCTCTAGGACCTGGACGTGGAGCGCTGGGGATATGCGTTCCAGGACCCCCATCTGTTCTTCCGACAAGTGGCCCCGGCGCCCCTTGGCATCCGCTGCCTTCAAGAGGCGCCGGGCCTTGTTCAGGGTCCTGGACCTGAAGTCCTCCCAGCGCTTCCTGACATGTTGTAAGTCCCGGACTGCCACCCCCTCCGCGTTGATGGCAGTCACGATGTCAGTCCAGATCCGAGTCCGTCCTTCCTTGTCGGCGCGGGAACTTCCAAAGAGGACATCATACTGCCCCAGGACTTGCTCCACCAGGACACCAACTTCGGTGGCACTGAAGCTGGTGCCCCTCTGCCTCTCTGGCCGGGGGTTGTCAGTGGTCACAGATGGTGTTAGCCCCGACATACGTCCAGACCCGTTTTCAGGCAGGGGATGAGCTGACGTCAACTGGCCTTCCTCTGCCTGCAGACGTGGCCATCCAGGTCCGGGTTGAGCCTGTCCTGGCTGGTGTGGCGTTGCGTCAACGGGCCATGCGAGGTGACCTGCAGTCTTTTCATGGAGAGACTGCACGTCATCTCGAATGGCTCGTTGACCACGTCAGCCTGCTGGGACAGGTCACCCAGGCCGGATTCCGCTGTCTGATGGGGCTTGCTCCGACCCCCTCCTCAACTGGACCCCCTACGCGCCAGTCGTCCTCTGTGCCATCTTCCCACCCATCAGTCACCTGGGTGCCCTGTGGAGCTGCCTCTGACAGTGCGGCCAGGCTGGTGGAGGAGGCATCCCTGCCACAGTCGGGAGTCGGACGTCCAGCAGGGGTGGCCACATCAACAGGTGCACCCCAGCCGGCGGAGGATGTGCAGGCAGCAGGAGGCAGTGCACGGGCAGAGGCAGAGCAGCAGCAGCAGCAAGATGGTGGGAGCCATGAAGGCTCGGGGCCTTCGACATCGGAGGGGCAGGCATCGGCCGGAGGGCAGGAGGACCCAGGACAGAGAGTGTCTTCCGTGTGGCAGCGGTTGGGCCACGCCATAGGTGCGGAGCGGCGGCGGGCGGAAGAGGCGCGGCTCACAATGGTCAGGGCGGAGAACTCCATGCGGAAGGCCCTGAGGCGGGCCGAGTGCCTCGAGGCAATCCGCAGGGGGTTGGAGGAGGACACGGCGTCGTCCCTGCGGACCCTCGGGGCCATGGAACTGGACCGCCTCCGGGACATCGAACAGGAGTTCGATGATGCCCTGGCCCGGAACACCACAGAGTGAGCCGCTGGACTTGCCCGCCGCCTTTGTATATAGTTCTTTAGTTTTAGGTTTCCTTTCGTTCTTATTGTTATTTGGAGTCGACGGACACTGCTCCACTTTTTGTATATAGTTGATATTTAGGTAGGTTTTTTAGGAGGTTTCCTTAGTTCAGTTGTGATGATGGACCCTTGTTATTTTTGTACATAGTTCTTTGTTGCATGGAGAGTTCTTACATTTCACTTTGGACATAATTTTTTTGATTTGATTTTCTAGTTTTGTGTTTTTATGCGGACATGCAGCTTATTTTTTCACATTTACATTGTAGTTAGTTTTCTTTCTTTGGCATTTGTATTTTTTTCAATACATTTTTTTTTCCATTGTTCACTGTGTGGTTTCATCTCATTGGTTTCATGCATGTCATGTTGTGTGTTTTCCCATTCTATTTGAAAATATGCGTGTGACGGACATGGGTTCATTTGCTTCATGTACATTGGGGGTGTAACATGTGATTTCCATTTCCATGTGGGTGAATGGGTTACTTGGTAGGGCTTTTTGGCTGTGGAGGCTGACCATTACGCACATGATTGGGGATTGTGAGGACCTGGTGGGGGCTGCACATGGTGGCAGGGGGGTGGGGGTGGTGGGTGACATGAGTGGGGGCCTGGTGGAGGCTGCCCCTGCACTGCCGGGGGGTGGGGGTGCAGGGGGACATGAGTGGGGGCCTGGTGGAGGTTGAGCCTGCACTGCTGGGGGTGGTGGGAGACATGAGTGGGGGCCTGGTGGAGGGTGACCCTGGTGGCTGGGGGGTGGGGGTGGTGGGAGACATGAGTGGGGGCCTGGTGGAGGCTGCCCCTGCACTGCTGGGGGGTGGGGGTGGTGGGAGACATGAGTGGGGGCCTGGTGGAGGGTGACCCTGGTGGCTGGGGGGTGGGGGTGGTGGGAGACATGAGTGGGGGCCTGGTGGAGGGTGACCCTGGTGGCTGGGGGGTGGGGGTGGTGGGTGACATGAGTGGAGGCCTGGTGGAGGCTGCCCCTGGTGGCTGGGGGGTGGGGGTGGTGGGTGACATGAGTGGGGGCCTGGTGGAGGGTGCCCCTGGTGGCTGGGGGGTGGGGGTGGTGGGAGACATGAGTGGGGGCCTGGTGGAGGGTGACCCTGCACTGCTGGGGTGTGGGGGTGATGGGAGACATGAGTGGGGGCCTGGTGGAGGGTGACCCTGGTGGCTGGGGGGTGGGGGTGGTGGGAGACATGAGTTGGACATGGGTGGGGGCCTGCTGGCAGGTGCCCCACAGTGCTGGGGGGTGGGGGTGGTGGGGGACATGAGTTGGACATGGGTGGGGGCCTGCTGGCAGGTGCCCCACAGTGCTGGGGGGTGGGGGTGCAAGGGGACATGAGTTGGTGTTCATTAGTTCAAGGAGACATGTGCCTTTGCTGGGGGGCATGCCCATGGTGGGTGGGCTGTCTGCGGGACATGACCAGGGATGCATGGTAGTCCCCTGTGGTGTGGGCTGCCTGCAGGGGCCGTGGAGGGTGTACAGGGTACACCTGGGAGGACCCACACTGTCAAATCACATGTGGAACTTCCCGCGCACCCCTGAAATACACGCGCCCCCAGGCTATTCGCGTGTGGAACTTCCCGCGCACCCCTGAAATACACGCGCCCAGGCTATTCGCGTGTGGAACTTCCCACGCACCCCTGAGATACACGCGCCCAGGCTATTCGCGTGTGCAACTTCCCGCGCTCCCCTGAAATACACGCGCCCAGGCTATTCGCGTGTGGAACTTCCCGCGCACCCCTGATATACACGCGCCACCAGGCTATTCGCGTGTGGAACTTCCCGCGCACCCCTGAAATACACGCGCCCAGGCTATTCGCGTGTGGAACTTCCCGCGCACCCCTGAAATACACGCGCCCAGGCTATTCGCGTGTGGAACTTCCCGCGCACCCCTGAAATACACGCGCCTCCAGGCTATTCGCGTGTGGAACTTCCCGCGCACCCCTGAAATACACGCGCCCAGGCTATTCGCGTGTGGGACTTCCCGCACACCCCTGAAATACACGCGCCCAGGCTATTCGCGTGTGCAACTTCCCGCGCTCCCCTGAAATACACGCGCCCAGGCTATTCGCGTGTGGAACTTCCCGCGCACCCCTGATATACACGCGCCACCAGGCTATTCGCGTGTGGAACTTCCCGCGCACCCCTGAAATACACGCGCCCAGGTTATTCGTGTGTGGAACTTCCCGCGCACCCCTGAAATACACGCGCCCAGGCTATTCGCGTGTGGAACTTCCCGCGCACCCCTGAAATACACGCGCCCCCAGGCTATTCGCGTGTGGAACTTCCCGCGCACCCCTGAAATACACGCGCCCAGGCTATTCGCGTGTGGAACTTCCCGCGCACCCCTGAGATACACGCGCCCAGGCTATTCGCGTGTGCAACTTCCCGCGCTCCCCTGAAATACACGCGCCCAGGCTATTCGCGTGTGGAACTTCCCGCGCTCCCCTGAAATACACGCGCCACCAGGCTATTCGCGTGTGGAACTTCCCGCGCACCCCTGAAATACACGCGCCCAGGCTATTCGCGTGTGGAACTTCCCGCGCACCCCTGAAATACACGCGCCCAGGCTATTCGCGTGTGGAACTTCCCGCGCACCCCTGAAATACATGCGCCCCCAGGCTATTCGCGTGTGGAACTTCCCGCGCACCCCTGAAATACACGCGCCCAGGCTATTCGCGTGTGGAACTTCCCGCGCACCCCTGAGATACACGTGCCCAGGCTATTCGCGTGTGGAACTTCCCGCGCACCCCTGAGATACACGCGCCCAGGCTATTCGCGTGTGGAACTTCCCGCGCACCCCTGAAATACACGCGCCCAGGCTATTCGCGTGTGGAACTTCCCGCGCACCCCTGAAATACACGCGCCCAGGCTATTCGCGTGTGGAACTTCACGCGCACCCCTGGAATACACGTAGCCCGCTCCCCCAGGCCCGATCGCGTGAGGAACTTCACGCGAACCCCTGTAATACACGTAGCCCGCTACCCCAGGCCCGATCGCGTGAGGAACTTCACGCGAACCCCTGTAATACACGTAGCCCGCTCCCCCAGGCCCGATCGCGTGTGGAACTTCCCGCGCACCCCTGAAATACACGCGCACAGGCTATTCGCGTGTGGAACTTCCCGCGCACCTCTGAAATACACGCGCCCAGGCTATTCGCGTGTGGAACTTCACGCGCACCCCTGAAATACACGTGCCCCCAGGCTATTCGCGTGTGGAACTTCCCGCGCACCCCTGAAATACACGCGCCCAGGCTATTCGCGTGTGGAACTTCCCGCGCACCCCTGAAATACATGCGCCCAGGCTATTCGCGTGTGGAACTTCACGCGCACCCCTGGAATACACGTAGCCCGCTCCCCCAGGCCCGATCGCGTGAGGAACTTCACGCGAACCCCTGTAATACACGTAGCCCGCTACCCCAGGCCCGATCGCGTGAGGAACTTCACGCGAACCCCTGTAATACACGTAGCCCGCTCCCCCAGGCCCGATCGCGTGTGAAACTTCACGCGAACCCCTGAAATACACGTAGCACGCTCCCCCAGGCCCGATCGCGTGAGGAACTTCACGCGAACCCCTGTAATACACGTAGCCCGCTCCCCCAGACCCGATCGCGTGTGAAACTTCACGCGAACCCCTGAAATACACATAGCCCGCTCCCCCAGGCCCGATCGCGTGAATAACTTCACGCGAACCCCTGTGATGCACGTACCCTGCTGAAATCGCCTTCCCGCGCACCCCGGTATACACGCACACGTATTTTTTGTCAGCGGGTGTCCGTGTTTGTGGGTACCCCTTTGCACGTCATTTTTCCTGGAGGGCCACAGTATGGGACATTCATCATGGCAGTATATAGGTGCTATTTGTTGGCGCACCTTTTGGCGCACATTTCTTACAGCCGCAGAGACGCTACCGCCTGCTTTCTTGTGGCGGTCGTGTTTGTGCCTGTGCGCTGGTTTGAGCGTGCGCTTTTTTGCCCTATTCTATTCCATGAATACGTGTTGTAGGCGAGCGTGTGGGCGTTCCGCGCACTTGTGCCCTGTACTTCCCCCGTGACGCCCACGTTTTGACAAGTTGTTCCCCATTCCGAGTGTTACGCCCGTGTTCCGCCTACTTTTGTTGCGTGCGCCGCGCTATGTGCGAATTTCGCTGTGCCCTGTGCGATTTTCGCTGTGACCTGGCGCACGCTGTTAGATGGCCTGTGCGCCAACGTGCGCCGCACACTTTTTTATCGCACGTCCGCTGGTTTTCTCGCACACGGCCTTCCATGAATCGACGTGCGCTGCTTTTCGTGCGATTTTCGCAATTGCACTGCGATTTTCGCTATTCCACTGCGATTCGCACGTTTTTGCCCACTTGCGCCGCGCTAATTATTCCATGAATCGGTCGGTCGGACGACTCGCTGGATACTTACGGTGCGGTTGCTCTCTGCTCCTGCCTTTTAGACTTGATATTGTTTTATACAGAAATAGTTCTTTAGTTACTTTTAGGCAACAGGGTTTACCCGCTGCTGTGGCGCATGACTGGGCATCTTCCTACTTGCACGCACTACATCCTGAACTGATGTGAGTGCGGCATATTTTTTAGCATTCAATAAGCTACTAAACGCCAGACCAGTGGCTAAGCTGATGGTGAACGGTATTGCTGCACCCCCTTTGAGCTGTATAGATGTATGCGACTGGTACTCCTTGTTGCCACTCCTTTTTGCCCTGGCCATTGAGCCATTGGCATGCATCCTTCCAGCAGAACATGTGCACAGGGGTCTCACCTTTACACTCAGCGTGTTCTGGCGTCACTCAGTGCCGATGACCTTTTGCTGTACATGTTAGTCCCTGCCAGCAACTTGGACCCAATCGTTCAGGTAGTTGTCGAGTTCGTAACATTTTAGGGGCTCAAGATCCAATGGACTAAACCTGAACTCCTCCACTGACGCCCAGCACGGATCAGTTTCAGACTTCCTGGGGTTTCAAGTGATGCTAGGGTGGGGAACGCTATTTGGGAATCCCAGTCTCCACTGACACTCCACAAGCTGTATGTCAATGACTATGTAGCAAGCTTGAAAAATGGAGCTGGCTCCCACTTTCCATTATTGCTCGTATAACAGTCATCAACAAAAAAATCCCAACAGTTTGTATATATTCTTAAATGTCCTAATCAGACCACAAAGGCCATATTTTGACAGGTTGCGTTGCATGCTGTATAAACTTATCTGGGCAGGTAGACAGGCTCGGGTAGCCTGGGAGGTGCGTACACTCCCCCTCGGGTAAGGTGGACTAGACCTTGACACTACCAGGTAGCGCATGCAAGCCATTTAAAGCATTGAAGTGGTACAGCATTGCACGCTCAGCAAGGCACCTTGGAGTGGGCCATAGTAACGCTGCGTGGGATTACTGCAGAGTTTTGGGGGAAACAGTGGACCCTGTGCAAAAAAAATAGCATGATCTACACATCTATTGCTGCACTGAGACACCTCCAGTTGAAACATAATCAACCTGCCCCCATCATGACAGATAATTTCTTTAACAGAGTCTGTGGCCAGGGTAGTTCATTCGACCCTAGAGTGCGCAGAGAGCTCTCCAGTCTGGGCATTGTAAAAATGGATGACTGGTTTCAAATGGGCAGATTCGTGTCTGATGATGACTACAGGGAATTGCGGGCGGGGGTGGGGGTTTGTACAACACTCAAGCTACAAACGATCTACCATTGGGTTAAAGCGGAAATGAACGTAGCTCTTGACACCTACCCATATCGCTTCCCTCCCTCTAATGTGCTTCAGTTTGGTATGAACAGAGACCAGTCTCAGCACACACGTTCCTGCACGGAATGGTTCAAGGGTGGCGCTCGGGCAAGCTGAAGACAGCTAGGAGGAGATGGGAAAATGCCCTTGGACATGACATACGGGATGATGACTGGACGTATATAAATATGCAAATTAAGAAAGTTTCCTTGAACTACAAGCATAAATTGCACCAGTTCATATTTGTATACCCGACATGCAACACCCCGAAAAAAATAAAATAAATGTTATCCCACTTCACAAGGTGCGTGCCCGTGCTCCAAAAAGGACGGAGCTGATTTTCTGGATATGGCTTGGCCCTATTGGGGTCATGCACAGGAAGTGCTTAGTGTGATGGTTGGGTTCGATATTCTGATCTCCTCGGAGGTATGTCTCTTGGGTCTCATGCAGGGGTCTCCCAAAGCCAGACTGCAGGTTTTTGGGAATGGTGCTGCTAGTAGCACAGAGGCGCGTGGCCATAGGATGGTGGGCACAGCCGACCCCAGTAGTAGCGGACTGGTTGAGAGATCTTTCCTGGTGCAATGACCAGGAGGACACTTATAGAGAACTGGAGACAACCTCGGCCCGACCCAAGGATTACTGGACTGGTCTTAGGTCCTACCTCAATAACTTTGTGAACGCTCACGGATGTTGGGACCTGGCTGGATAGCTGTTCTTATTTTGCCATGTTCAAACTGTCAATGCTATGCCTGCTAAATGCGACATTGCCTATCCCTGTGCTACTCTATTCTGGTGTGTTCTCGTTTGTAGCTATAGTAATGGAATGCCATACCTGTCCTGCACTAAGTAATGCTTAAAAAAAAGAACCACATTAATAATGTCAGGTTTCAGTGTGTAACCAAACTACATTGTGGAAAGAGAAGAATCCAGTCGGTCCCACCGTGACACAGCTTCACCCCAATGACATATGGTGATCATACATTTCCTTTCAGGAATCCAGAGGAAGCACCTTGTGTGTCAAACGATAATGATATGGACAACGCCACTCCAGGACAGACCTTGTGGAGGGTTTTGACCCAGGTGGAATCATTAGACGGGGTAAATATGGGGATTAAGCTGTCGCTGCCCATTATTTTACCCCAGAACAAAAATAAATCATTGGAGTGGGTAAAGATGGGGATGCGCTGTCGCCGCCCATTATTTCATCCCAGAATCCAGGAGAGCTGCACAGTTGTGCGCACACCAAAATGGTTACCTAACTTGCCACCCACCAGTGTAAAGAAAGGTCTTTGTTAACAAAATCCACTGTTACTGATGTCAAAAAGTTGCTGAAATCGTGACTCATTGGACCACTTTAAAGATTCAACCCTTTTGTGGGGTTCCACATAACCATCTTACTGTAAGGAGCCCCATCAAAACAATGTTAAGCAAGGATTTACTACCATGTAAGAACCATTCCTGTTTAGAATGCATTAATCCAAGAAAGATCCCAAAATTGCATGCAGTACCAACAAAATCCTCAAGGCGGCTCTGGCGGTCTAAACTCTGACAGGAGAGCTGTCTTGCAAAACTGTCTAGTGCAAAGAAAGGGGTCTCATTTCATCAAAAGTTCAAAGGGGTTGCCTGTCCTGAGAACTCTTGACACTTCAGAACTCAACACAAGAAGCCAGGAAATCACAGGGTTCTGTTAATTAAATGCAAAGTGGCTCCCTGGCCTCCTGATGTCAGCTTCCCAGAGACCACACAATGGCCCCTCTCCTCTGAAAGGAATATGTTGATTTTTACTGTTTTACTGTCAACAAAGGCCTGCCTGCCAGAAGACATGTGACTGACCAACCCAAGTCTTGGAGGCGGACTCCAACACTCTGAGGACTGAATTGAAAGTAAAATATATATTTTACAAAAACACTGATAACTCTTTGTAATCAAATGACAGAAATGTATAACTTTGAGAGACTTAATTTAAAAACTGTACCTTTAATTCAAGCCCAAACTCCAAATTGTGGGATATTCTGGGACAAAACCCTACTGTTTATTAATATTACAGACTCCCTGTTTCAGCTAGACAAACGAAAATGCATTGGTATGTGGGTAGATATGTGAGGAACAGTTGTATAAAATTTAATGAAGATCCAATGTTGTTTAGCACAATAAAAAGTGCTAAAAGTTGCCATTTTTGAACGCAAGCTCTTAGAAACAGCAGATTTGGGACAGAGTATACCTCATGTGATATGTGACATGGGTATGTAATTTCAAACAACTGTGTAACTGTGAAATATGTATTTTGATCATATATAGATTTGGGTGCACAGATGACAGGGGAGTTTTTTCAAGAGATCATAAATGGCTGACATCACTCTGACACAACTTAGCTCCCCCAATCAGGGGAGAAATGAAAGCTGGACCAATGACAAGTGAGAGGGGCAAGTTTAGTTATGACCAACACACACACCCACTTGCAGAACATATAAATGGACCACTGAAACTTAGGTAGAGACATTCATTTCCATCTGCAGCGGGACGCTCTGCCGGAAAAATCCATACACACCTCCCTCAACCTTCAAGGAGCCAACACTTAGACTCCAAGAAAAACAGAGACTACAGAACCTTAACCAAAAAGGCCACTGCCAGCAAGAGTATTTGTCAACAGGCCTGAAAATCTTTTTGCAACTGAACTCTTCAGACAGCCGGCTGACGCCGTCTGAATTTTGCCAAGAACTTTTGCAAGAACCCGGTGACAGAAATATCCAAAGAGAAGGCAGGACCCGACCCAGAGAACCGGTGCCTAGCAGAGACCAGGCCATTGTATCCAGAGTGCTGACCCCGATGCTGTGAGCAGTTCCAGAGGCCAGGCGCTGTGAGCGGAACTCGGGAAGACCTGACCAGACTGAAGTCCGTGACCAAGTCGCTTTCCGGTTCAAAATCTCTTGTGAGTACTCAGCAAAACTCAGAACACATCTCTTAGTTAAAATCATATAATTCAATCCATTTTTAATCTAAGTAGAACTGCAGCTTAGCAATTGTGTTATTCTGCCATCATTTTTAAAGCTGAAAAAGTGTTGCGTTTAAAATTTGCAAAACCAAAAACGACCTTCACTAAATCGCTCATATCTCCGCGACCGTTTGTCGTAGAGACTTGCAGTAACTTTCATCCGAAAGCTTAGAATCTTAGCTTTTAATCGCACCAAGAACCACATTCCTAACCCTTATAGTTTTACCGCAATCGCGGAACACGCATTCGCGAATTTTGCCGCGATTTGCAAATTTCTTCACGTGTAAAAATCTGCTGCTGCTTGCCTTCCATTTGCCAGAAATTCGTTTAACCTGCTAGTTACTCCTAGATACTTGCTAGTGTGAGCCTGGACTAATATTAACTAGATACCACTCACCCTAAACCTCTAGAGGGAATTAAAAGCATTTTAACATATTTTCACTCCATTGCCAGCACATATCAAAGCATTTTGCCTGTGTTTTCAACTTCCGTAGTCTAAGTTGCTGGGGTGAACTGAATCACATTTAATTGCAGTTCTGAGAACTGTGTGCTTCCTTCCATTTCCTTGCATTGCATAAAAAGGGGGGGGTGAATTGTACAAGAAAGTGATTACATTGTTTTTGCTGAAATCCTATCAAGTTATTTTCTGTACTGCATTTCATTCCACATTGCATCCATTTGAAACCATAAAAGTATTGTTGCTATCTTATCCATTTCATGTCAACTCCTTAGTGATTATCAAGAAGTGTGCTAGTGCCAGATTCTCCGTTGTTAATCTTTATCATACCAGATTAAGTGTGATATCCAATTATTAATTTATTATAAAGCGTGATATAATATATATTGTTTAAATTATCAATTAAACCTTTAAACTTGCAAAACAGAACTACTTCTTGGCTCAGTGGGGTCAGGGGGATTCCAAGGGAGGGGTGTTATATAGGGGTAGTCATCCAGAACGCATGAACTGGACATAAAGATATATCAATAAGGGTTTTCATTCAGTATTCTAGACTAGGCGTTGACTTGGCTGTAGTGCTGAATTGAATCCTCTTACAACCTGTCTCCATGTGTGGGAGTGAGTTAAGCGCAGTGGTTGGACAGGTGCCAAGTGGGAGAGCAGAGTGATAGTAGAGCCCCCAGTAGTTGGGGCAGAATATGGGCCAAATAAATATGCCGGGCTGGCGGGGTCTGGGGGTTACACGCCAACCCCTCATGGATAAGGCCCCACACGTCTCGAGAGGAATGCTAATAAAGATGGGGGTGGCTGAAATGATTGGAGGGGACATGTGCACCGCATTAGGGACACTCAGAGGGATTGCGCCTGGGATTGCCAAGAGTGGCAGGTGAGTCATTTGAGGCATCTGCAGGATGCAGGTGTTTCTACATATAGCACCCATCCTATTTGTGTGAATTCCTCGAGGCACTCTGTGCAGATGGAAGTTGTGGCCTCCACTTTTAAAACTATGGTCTTCATTTCCTATCCCACAAGTGACCCCTACCACTTCTACCAGCATGACTGAATAATCCTTTACGGTCAGATAGGACTGATGCCCAGTCTTCCACTTCTGACATAGCCACTACAGACCCAGGGTATCTGTGGCCTTCTGCTCTAGGCTTCCACTGCAATGCATCCAACTTTGGTGTCGGTGCCTAGGCACAGTACACATGACTATCCATTTAGTATGCCTATTCATGGTCCGTTGGGAGAAGGGGGTACGTGTGATTTGCCAGTAGCACTGTGCATTGTGGTGTCTCTATGACTGTGTTCCAGAGAAGAGGCCTTATAAATCAACAGTACATGATTAAAGAAGGACTCACTGCCGCAGTGCAGTGTTCGACCCACCTTCTCCAACGACGGATGTAAGCAATTGTAGGTAATCTCCATCATACAATTGTGTATGCAACGCTCTGCATTGCTTCCTGCTTGCTTTTGCAATCCAGTTCCTGTCCCTGGCACATCCATGACGGAGGTTTTGTGGAATTTGACCGACAAACTCATGTCAAGTATAGTGTTACTTACATTTGAGGTTGTTTCTACTCATCAAGGACCACGAGTCATTGAGCAGACCTACACCAAAGATGTGCTCTCCAGTGCATGTACTAGAACTCGGCCGATTGGAAGGTGCAGGCGTGAGCTGTGTACATGAAGTCTCAGCCATCTGTCCATCAAAAATAATTGGCTGGCTAGGTCTGTCACTCCCGATGGGTCCAGATTTGAGACTGCATGACACAACAACACATTCACAATAGATGCAAACATTGTCTGAACTGTGAAGGCTTGATGTCGGATTGTGGTGCCACAGCGGATCCGCTAAAAATATCAGAGGTTCACAGCACAAGGCAGACCTGGGAGGATTGACGCTTCTAAGAACGCTGTGTGCAGCGCCTTCTGATAGAATAAGTCAGGGGTCTGCAACCTTTTGCTCTCCAGAGGTTTTGGACTACACCTCCCGTCAAGCCTAGTGAGTATAGTCAATGGTGAGGGATCATTGGAGTTGTAGTGCGAAGAATCTGGAGACCCGCAGGTTACAGAGCACTGCAATAATCGACATCTGCTTTTGAGGCACCAGGAAGGGACGGTAGAGGGACGATATTGCCAACATATTTTAGATTGGGCTGACAAACATCATGTATCAGAGGGGGATGCAGCAATAAGCAAAGTCCTGTGGAATACATTCAAGAGGAAGTTGGAAGGGGGGGGGGGGTGGGATTTGGACTTTGCAGGGACTGTGAAAGCTTGAAAAGGGCCTCGTATTTTCGTCTATTCTTCGCCAGGTTGTAGCTATGCATCCAGTCATGAAAAGATGCACAGCACATATTTTTCATCTGATAAACATCTGCCAACAAAGAAATCGGGTTCTATGTTATTATAAGGAATATATTACAGAGAGGGAGGTTTCACCTAAAACAAAGACAGCGAAAAAATATAGATTTTTGTCTATTTGGGGAGTCCTCCGAGAAGCCCCCCGTTTCCCTATGTGTTTAAGTCCACACCAACCCCCTCCCCACCAGTTTTATCACATTATCCCACCCCATCTATGTTTCCACAAAAATTTAGTGTTTTTTTCTTCGCTGTTTTTGTTTCGTTATAAATTCCCTCTCTGTATTCCCTCATGAATTTTACCAACTGCCAATTTTTCTAATTTGAACCAGTTTGCTTTTTCACTGTTCGCTTGAAAGTCACAGCCCGTTTCACTGCCGGCAGAAAGCAGACTCTGTTGCTGAGAAAGGTTCCGGAAAACAAAGCAGCGTTTTCATCTAACCATTTAGAGACACAATTGGAACGATGACCATGCATAGGTACGACAAACACATGACTAGTGACATGTCTTCATGCAAATTGAAGAACATTCTTGGTTATTGATCAAAAGTAGTTGTGTTTCCACATGTGTTGATTAAAAAAGGAAAAGATGCATGCGACCTCCCCCATGCTACCCAATATCAACTTCAAAAATCCATGAAACGAGCCTGTTCAATTATTCTGGATGAAAGTGAATGTTTGCATTGGAAGCCTGGCTTTGCTAGTGAATGGGTATGCAAAGCCGCGTACTGTACGTTCTATTCCCTGGCAGCCATTCAGCGTCAGACGAGGCTGATGAAAGTTTCTGGTTTCTGTTAGGAAGGAAGTTGTGAAGCTTGATTTCAGAATCCCTGCATCAGTGAAAGTTAATGCGCAGTGTCTGTAATACTAGTCTAACCTGTTCAACTGTCAAACATAATACATTTCTCCAGACAGCCAATTTTATGCAATCAAAACTGGGCTGTGTTTCAAGTTGTTAAATCCTACTATATGATTAGGTCTGGCTGTGGAAAGATGTAGTCCTCCTTTCAAAGCTTTTGCAGTTATCCACTTGAAAACGAAATGGATGCCCGGTCGAGCCCTTAGTACGTTAACTTTGTTGCACTCAGCATACCTCTGTCAAAGAAAGTGATCTATCTCTCTCTCTCTCTCTCTCTCTCTCTCTCTCTTTTCTCTCTTTACTCTCTCCTTGTCTCCCCCTCCTTCTCTCTCTCCTTGCCCACTCTCTCTTTCTCTCTCCTCTCTCACATTCTCTCTGTCTGTCTCTGTCTCTGTTTCACCTTCTCTGTCTGTCCCTCTTTCTGTCTCTCTCCCTCTCTCACTTACAACAGATAGAAACTGATGAGTAGATACAGACAAAGACTGCCAGGTAGAAACAGACATAAAAAACAGACATTGGGCTTCATTATGAGTTTGGCACCCTTTTCGGACCGCCTAACGAAGAGTCTGCCGGTAGGGGCATGAAATTCCCGGCAGGTCTGAACTTCCGGGAGGTCATCCCTACAGGCAGTGTTTTCACTGAAGCACTGATACGTTAGCAACTGTGCCAGTGATTCAGTGACCTCATTCCCCCACGGGAATGGGGAAGTAACTTTTCCGCCACCTGTCATAATATCCCAGTAACGAGGCCTTATAGTCAGGCCAATAAAGACAGAAAGGATCAAACATAGCCCAAGAAAGACCGAGACTAAAAGAAAATAGAGAAAGAAAGAGACAGACATTAAAGTAGAGGTACATAAATTGTCAGCTGCAGAGATAAAAAGGCATGTGGAGGCAGACATTTACATAGAGAGAGACAGTAAGAGACAAACAAATAAAGACATACAGAGAGATGTTTAGACAGGCAGACAGAGGCAGATATTGACAGACACAAACAGCCACTTTGAGAAAAGCATGCAGAAAGTGACAGGCACAGACAGACACAAACAGAGAGACTGGGACTTAAGCAGACAGACATTCAGAGGTAAACAGTGGTATGCATAGACAGATACATATAGAGACAAGTTCCGAGAGTTGGGCACACATAGGCACAGACAGAAAGATTCAAATAGCATAACAGAGGAAGACAGATAAACAGGAACAGACAAAAAAAGATGCAAGCTGACAGGCAGAAGCAGAAAAAAAACAAAGAGAAAGACAGACTGACTGAGACAAACAAAAAAGAGAGAAACAGGTAGAAAGACACACAGTGGCAACAACGAGACAGTCAGTCATATTCAGAGTAAGAGACAAAGAGTGACGGAGATTGACATACTGAAACTGCCAGAAAGGCAGAGATGGACAGATTCCGAGACAGAAAGTAAGAAAGACATGTTCAAGGTGTGAGGTGTACAGATTGATAGAGTCAGGCAGAAATAGACAGAGAGAGGCTTGCAGAGGTAGACAGCCAGGAAGACAGCCACAGGCCAACATTTTTTTTTTAAACTGTGCTTGAGAGAGAGACAGAGAGAGACAGAGAGACAGAAATACAGGGACTTGTAGAGTCAGACAGTGGTAGAGTGAGAAAGACACAAATATACAGAGACATATAGAAACAGTGGAGGTTTGTCAATTGTGTATTGATGGTGCTATTATGGACCCTGTCCTCTACTCCAAAGGAACCATTGCATTACATTTGCCGGATCACTGCTTCTCTCCAGCATGGACCCATGTTACACATTCCATGCTTGAGTTCCTAATACTCAGGAGGGCAGAGTGCATTGCAGCCAGACTCTGTTTGATTCTCTTTGTATGTCAGGGCACATTGCAGCCTCACTGGAAGAGCTCCACTGTGTGGCTAATGATAACATTCAAATGTTCTGTACTTTTAATAAAGCCTTTGAGCTAAAAAGGCACAGAACACCTTCCAATCCTCCAACCCCAAACCTTGCTACAACCTCCAACCCCTTCCCGCTATGACGTCCACATTTAACTGCTACATACAAAGACAAAAGATCTATCTAGGTGCCGGGACCTGTGGTGTTGAATGATTTGGATACTCAGGGTCTTACCCAGTCTACCTTCCCGAAAATACTCCTTAAAACTATCCTCTTTTAAGTAGGCTTTTGCCACTAATGCATCTTGCATCTTCTTCTGAACCTCCCCTGCTCGTCTACCCGCCATAAATAGCCAAGGCCCAGCCAGCCGCTTACAAATCACTTTCCATAGACAGCTAAAGGGCGAAAGTAAATCACGTGATCTCATTCCCTCCATCCTGGCAGTGAGTGATGGTCTTAGCTGAGGCTCACCTGAAATCCAGCAGAGTAGCCAGGCCATACTGCAACATGCTGGCACAATACAAAATAATGAAATCAAGGTATACTGGCTAACAATTGAAGAACACATTGCATATTGAGGGTGAATCAAGACAGTGGTAGTATATTGTAGAAGTCCCACGAGGAGACACACTTACAGGGCACGACACAGGCTGTACATTTACAATGCATTTGCTAGTTATTAAAACGATTTGTTCATCATAGTTTGGCCCTTGCATGCCCGCCAGCAAAGGAGTGTAATGTAAAAACAATAATGGGGAAAGAAACTTGGAAAGAGGTTGAAATGTTATAACTATCCAGCAGTGCAAGAGGTTAAGGGAATCCCAGTAGAGAGGGTCAGTTCTACTATTACTTCTTAACTATACGGTTTGTGTTACTACAACCTTCAACCTGATGTAGTCCTAATGTGTACAGAATACTTCTGTGTGCCTTTTGCCACATGCGTGATTTCTCAAAAGCCATCAGCTTACCATGGTGTGAAGCGTTGCTGGGTGCAAACAACTTTGCATTAGTATTAAACAGAATTAATTGTGTACACTGATCCGTGAATCATACCAGTGCTTTTCTAAGAGTAAATATGACTGGATGAAAGAAACAGAACAGCGTGAGGGGGTGAGAGGCGGGGGAGGTCGAACACAGTGAGAGAGAGACAGAGGGATAAAGAGAGAGAGAGGGTGGGAGTGTTTTGGGGATGTTCAAAAGAGGGTGTTCTCCACATTTAGATGCATTATCATTTAAAATAGTTTTGAGCCCCTTACCAACATGAGTGTGTATTGAAAGTGAAAATGGGAAGGCTGCCTTTCCAATCCCAGAAGCTCATTAACAGCTCAGGGTATTGCCTTAAAACGGCCTGTCCCTTTCCAGAATTTAGTAAATTGTGCACATACTTGCATGGTCTCGTTCAGTACAGCTGATCTTGACAGTATCACTGTCTTCATTGCTGCCATCATAACTGCCTACTACACCTCAGCATAGTGATTCAGAGGCTGAAAAGAGCCACCCTCAAAATCAAGGGCAATAAGTACAGAGAGGGCAGATCTCTGTGACTTCTCAAGGCCACCAATGAAGTAGCAGTCTAGTGTCAACAGCACACTGGGAATCATCCAAAAAATAAACATTGGTGGGAGCACCCTATGGCATTAACAGCTAATACAGAAATGTTGTCAAAAAGAATGAATGTAATGGGAAAGGGCCTCATTACGAGGTTGGCGGTAAAACATGCTTGCCTTGGAAGAAAGACGACACAGAGCAACACAGGTTCGATCCCTGGGTCCGCGCTTAGAAACCTCTGGGTATTAATCCCATTATAAATTACCTATTTTATTTATTTATTTACTACATTTGTTATACGCCCAGACCCTGAAGTATCATGGCATAGCTACATACAGTGTCAAATACAATCTTAGAACATTATAAGGCATTAACAGAGATAATACAGTAACCATATTCTAGCGGTTATATACAATGGCATGGGTTAGGTTCTGTAATCAAGTCAGAATTTATTAAAAAGCCAGGTTTTTAGTGAATTTTTAAATGATGGGAAGGACATTTCCATCTTGATATTAATAAGAAGGGTATTCCAGTGCCTAGGGACGAGTACTATGAAGCTACTACCGCCTGCTTTTTCTCTCTTATATTGTGGGATGTCGAGATTATTACTGTTATTCGATCTGAGAAGTCTAGTGTGGTGTTTTTCTTGACCACGTTAAGGAGATATTTTGGGGCTTTGTTGGTGATACATTTATGTGTGATGCTGAGGGTTTTGAACAGTACTCTAGCTTGATTGGGGAGCCAGTGGTTGGATCTCTGGTATTCGAAATGTGGTCTGATTCTTTTATGCCTAGTGCCGCTCGAAGGGCTTTGTTCTGCATAAATTGAAGTTTGGCTAGATTGGTGTTAGATGTGCCTAGGTAAAGGACGTTACAATAATCCAGCTTCGAGAGTATGAGTGCTCTGGCTAATGTTACACAGTTTTTGGCGGAGAGGAATTTACGGCTGAGTGAAATGAGTTTGGCTGTGTACGAGGTGGAAGAGGCTAGTGAGTTGATTTGTTTGGGCATGGTTAGTGTGGCGTCTAGTTATATGCCGAGAGTCTTCACTTGTTTGAGTACTGGGATTGTGGTGCCATCAATGATGAAGGATGCGTAGTAGATCTAGTAGCATTAGTAGGCAAAGTTTACCTGCTTCTCTTGATGCATCCATTTGGATCTTCAGATCGAGTAATGCTGTTCCTGTACTGTGATTAGGGCGGAATCCTGACTGTCGGTCCCCCAATAGTTTATTGTGTTCTAGGTGGTTTTGGATCCTAGAGTAAGCTATTTTATCGATGATTTTCAGTAGAAAAGGGACAGTGGATATGGGTCGGTAGTTGGTGGGGATGGTGGGGTCCAGGGTTGTTTTTTTTTAGTAAGGGTGTAACCCATGATTTTTTGATACTAGTTGAGACTGTGTTGGTGCTGAATGAGACGTTGACAAATTCGGTGATGATGGGTGGGAGGGTCGGGGCACCGACCTATCATATATCATAACACTCACCACTCAATAATGAAGGTGATGTGAAAAATAAAGCAAAGCTTAATGATATATCATTTTGATGCAATATGGTGATTTCCTCGCAGGGCTGGTCCCTGTAGATTCTTCAGGACCGCGTGATTCGAATTTGTTAATGTACTGTTTTTGGGTGCCTCATGGACTTTGTAGAGACTAACATAACTTTTAAATTAATCCCAGCTCAGGGGGGCTTTACTTGACTCGTAGCTGCTTCTCCGTATGAACCGAAATCCTAGTACTACTAGTACTTTCTTCTTACAAAGAGTTATGATGTGTTCTCAATGAGATGGTTAAGTGCGGGACTAGTACTGTCATTATCTGCTGCTGTTCTAGTAGAAAGTGCATGGCCCAAAGCATGGTGTGCAAGAGCTCCTCTTTGCCTCAAGTTTTGACTGATATTGAGGAAACCGTAAATAACATAATCATTTTTTGGCTAAAAAATGAAAGAGCTGAATGTTAGGGACGTATGCCTTTACTTCCATTGCATTCACATCACCATACATTGAATCACATTGACTTCTCCATACCATTACTTCCACTGTCTTTCACTTCAATAAGCTTTTACATCATCTTTAGGGGGGGCATAATCCCCTTCTTTTTTGCCCCATATTCTACACCCATTCCACAAGTTACCTCAACCCTTACCTTTAGTGAACCGTTACCACATGCATTGCCACATTCACAATGCAAAGAGATACATACAAAGTAAAGACATGGAGAAGTAAATGTATGGCAAAGTCAATAACTGGCGGAGTGAAGGTAGACTCAGTAAGTGTATAGAAAGTTACTTCTAGCAGATGTTTTGTTCTCAGGTTTTTAAAAACTCAGGATGGAAGAGTATACAACATTTCCCAAAAGTGAGGAAATGTACCCCTATTCCACTGTCAGAAAACATGCAAGAGTACATCACTAGCTTGTGAGAGGCAGTATTCTGATCTATTAGGCAGTCAATTTGTGGGTCACCATTTGTTTAATACTTTTCGTAGAATCCTTATGTTTATTAATTTTAGTGGTTCAAAAGTCACACCAACCAATCATCATGATCTAAGATTTAACTATAAATCTTCCAATGACCGTGAAAACAAACTGAACATTATTAGGGATTCAGCTAGCTCATAATGTCATAACTATCATTTGAAATAGCATTTTCATTAGCCAACAAGAGTTTTCAGGCTATGACAATCTTATTCTCTGACTGATTAACAGCGATGGTTGAAATCCCATCATGCAATAGTGTAACAATGGTTCAAGAGTCCCTGAGTTGAATGCCCTGTGCAAACCATGGAGAAGCACAGACAATCATCTGTTTGATAAATCAAACCCTTTTTGCATTAAAGACAGGTAAGATCAAATATTTCCTTCGGCCCAATCATGGTTCATTTTTAAAAACAAGTTGCAAAGCTTGTTGGGACTGTGTGCTCAGTAGTTTAAGGCATTGACTAGTAAATGTTCACGCTATACCTACACACACATCCCATACTGATGAAGAGTACAATTTGGCTCAGGACTTTTTTGGCTCTACTGATATCCGAGTTCTGGACTTTATCATTTGGCTGATTTTTTTGAAATGTTGTATTTCTTGAGAAAATGCTAGTGACCAAGTGAGAAAACTGTTGGGGTGCATTTTCCAGCCTTTCTAGCTAATCTAAGCTATTATAGGAGATACCAACAGAATACAAAGCAGTCCATCCCCCTCCCAGAGATGAGAAGAAGTCACAGGCATGTTCAGACACTTCTGTGAGTGAAGCATGTGTCTTTGGACACAATTCCATGACTGCTCCGCAAAGATAAGAAAAAGCCACAGGCATGTTCAGCCTCTTCTGTGAGTGAAGCATGTGTCTTTGGACACAATTCCATGACTGCTCCGCAAAGATAAGAAAAAGCCACAGGCATGTTCAGCCTCTTCTGTGAGGTGAAGCATGTGTCTCTGGACACAATTCTATGACCACTCTGCAAAGATAAGAATACGTGACAGTGATGTTCTGCCTCTTCTGTGAGTTGAACCATGTGTCTCTGGACACAATTCCATGACTGCTCGGCAGAGATAAGAAGAAGCCACAGACATGTTCAGCCTCTTCAGTGAGGTGAAGTGTGTTTTTCTGGACACAATTCCATCACCATACTGCAAAGATAAGAAGCCGCCAGCATGTTCAGCCACTTCAGAGAGTTGAAGCATGTGTCGCTGTACACAATTTCATGACCACTCTGCAAAGATAAGAAGAAGCCACAGACATGTTCAGCCTCTTCTATGAGGTTAAGCATGTGTCTCTGGAAACAAATCCATGACTGCTCTGCAAAGACATGAATAGGCCACAGTGATGTTCAGACTCTTCAGTGAGGTTAAGCAAGTGTCTCTGGACACAATTCCATGACCACTCTGCAAAGATAAGAATCCGCCGGCATGTTCAGCCTCTTCAGAGAGGTGAAGCATGTGTCTCTGGACACAATTCCATGACCACTTTGCAAAGATAAGAAGCCACCGGCATGTTCAGTCTCTTCAGAGAGGTGAAGCATGTGTCGCTGTACACAATTCCATGACCACTCTGCAAAGACAGGAAGAAGCCACAGACATGTTCAGCCTCTTCTATGAGGTGAAGCATGTGTCTCTGGAAACACTTCAATGACTGGTCTGCAAAGATAAGAAGCCACAGGCATGTTCTGCCTCTTCAGTGATGTGAAGCATGTGTCTCTGGACTCAATTCCATGGTGGAACTCTTTGCCGGTCTACTTAAGAGCTGAACCATCTTACTACAGTTTTAGGAAAAATGTAAAAATGTGGCTCTTTTCTCAGGAAGCATGACAAACGCATTAACATGCAAATTGTACAAATCAGAAATGCACTTGTAATTTCTTCATGTAAATTATTAGCTTTGTCCTGTAACTGAACTTTCTATGTTGTGATGTTCCTAGATAGCCGAGGGTTTGGTTCGCTGAGGGTTTGGTTCGCTATACAAGTAAATAAACAAACAAACAAACATGACCGCTCTGCAAAGATAACAAGAAGTCACAGGCAGTATGGTCCTCTTCAATGAGGTGAAACATGTTTCTCTGGACACAATTCCTTGACCGCTCTGCAAAGACAAGAAGCCGCAGACATGTTCAGCTTTTTCAGCAAGGCGAAGCATGTTTCTCTAGGCAGAATTCAATGACTGCTCTGCAACGATAAGATGAAGTCACAGACATGTTCAGCCTCTTCTGTGAGTGACGCATGTGTCTCTGGACACAATTTCATGACTGTTCTGCACAGATACGAACAGGCCATTTACTAGCCATAGCTCTCCGTAGGACATATGCAATAACACGGTCCCATGCACTTCCCAATGGCTGGTGCTGTGCTCTTAAAGACCCCTCCCCCCCACCCTTCCTTCCATTTCTCTAGGTTTTCTTGATATTGCTCAGCGTGGACACACAAACATGGCAAGAAAGAAAGCGTGTCTCTGTAGATCCAGGCATCGTAAAGGTTTCTCGTTTGAAATAACCACAAATGTTACAGACAATGTACTTTAAAGAAAATATAACTTTTAAAAGGAGTTTGTCCTTGTTCATTTTACATTTGTTAAAAACACTGCATTCAAGTAAACTTTGCGCGTTAATATCTAAAGTGCACCTCCCTGTTGCAATGGCTGTGATGATCCCCCACTTTCCTTTACAGACCTGTAAACAGCAGTCCCTGAATCCTGCATGCTACATTAGGCCCCATTCAGTTGAGTGGTGCATACGAAAATCTGTATTTTTAAACTCAGAGTTGTTGTTGAACGTTCTCTAAAGTGTACACGCAAAGGGAAGACGTATTTATTGCGTGTGTCCCTAATCAAATGGAGTGCCTCTGAAACGCACGGCTTTGGAAAATACAGATATGTTTCCAATGGTCTCACTGATTTTAGAGTATATATCTCTGTGGAAGGAAAAGAGAATTTGAGAGGTCAGTTATGTGCTCGAGTAACCATAAAAGTGGAAGAAAGAGACACAGTGAAAGCTGTGATAAAGACTGTTAAGAAGAAGGATCACAGACTGAGGGCATGGGAAACATGTTAAAGTGGTTATGGTCTGAGAGAAACCGTTTACTACACACAATCGGCTGGTCCAAATGATTTCAAACTAAACATACATGTAATTGGTTGTCCCACAAGCTTCGGGACCAGCATTGATCGCCGCGCCACATGGTGTCAGACCGCCTACTAATGCATTTCTTGGGCTCTAGCTCTCAAATTTCGTACAAAATAAGGACGGTCCATCAGGTCTTCCCCTAAGCTCTCAATGGCCTCGAATAGACACATTTCTTAGTAAAACATGAGTATGTCTATTGCCTATTGCATCTGCTGAGCACCTAGCAAAAATCAGTTTTTTGGGTGTGAGCTGCACACCGGGATCGAACAAAATAAATTAAGTATTCTAGTCTGTGCATTTTTTTGTGTACATTTTGACAATCTATGTAACTTTTTTTCTTCTCTGAGAATCATTTCTCCGGCCCCCCATCGCCATTACTGATTGAAAGCGCATTCTTGCTTCCTGATGCTAGGTCTGCACTCAATAAATACCCTGATAATAATAATAAAAATTCTCAGGAAGTTCAAGAAAAAGGGATGCATTCATGCCTTTGTCTATTTGTTTACAGATACAATACTCAGATGAGCACTTGTTACGTGCAAAGTCGCCTACTAAGGTGGTTTCTGGTTGCTAGGATGTGCAAATTACCAAACCTAGGCTTAATCAAAAACAGTTGTTGCAGGTAGACGGTGACAACGCAGGCGAGTTCTCAACATATTAGTAGGCGAATACCCATTTTCTATTGCTGAATGGCGTGCAACTGTTTCCTTTCAACTCCTCCTCGTGAAGGCGTGCTTGGAGCATTTTGCTAAAGAGTCGATGCATGTCTTATGACCTGGGGCGTGGTGCAAGCACGGCATGTTCCTTGTTGTTTATTCATAAACCTTCATGTACAATAGGAGACAAAAGGCTCTTGCATGCCAAGCGTTCCCCGATGCGCATACAAAGATGATCGCATCAGCCATTTTATAAAAAAAATCACTGAAGCCTTTTCATTCGCCACCATGTTGATGTACAGACAGTAACAACCCAATGCAAAGTAAGGCATTATTTTGCAATGACTGCAATCCAAAATCCTTATCATAAACTCATGGAGGACTTGCACTAGTGATTGCTCTGCACACAATGGTGAACCGTTTGTGCACGTGAAGAAGGTCCAATTATCTTACCAACTATGATGTATCTTGCAGATTTACAGGCCTTGCCCAGAAAACCAATTGAAAAATGTCAAAGCATATAATTTGGTTAATTTGGAAAGCCACGTAGGGCCTGATTCACAGAAGCGTTTTATAATGGTGCAATCCTATAGGAAAACGCTCTGTGACTCAGGCCCTTAGTCTCACTGTCTTGTGGATGGTTATTTCCTTTTGTTGGTATGAACCCGGATGACCATTGACCTGTGAATTGACCATAAAGCATGAATGTTCTTAATGCATTGCTGAAATGATACATCAGATTCACAGCAACACTAGCAAGCTGATACGGTAAAACAAGAATTCTTGTTGAGTGATCATAAGTTATTTTAACCTACAGTTGGAAAAGAGATGAAATATCCAATATTTCTGGGTAAATCATTCCATAACGATTGAAGTAGCATCACAAGGCTCGTTTAGTTTTTGTCGAATGTCAGCCATTTTAGGTGCAGCAAAATAGAGCAGGTGTTGTCTCAGAGATTTCAATTACAGTTGGAGGGATAATGGGAGGAATACATGGAGGGTGGAGATAGGCAATATCATTGTGACAATTACACATTTTGGAAGGCTATGAGCCTTATGGATAAACCTGATAAACTGTGTGTGGAACGCATCTCTAAAACCCTGCTGTAGGTTTTCATTTTTTCCATATCTCTCTCCCTCACCCCATTTTGGACCTGCGGAAGGTGATGGGTCCCTCATTTGATGACCCAGAAGACCTGAAGGTCCAGTGTGCCCCACCATCCTTGGTATTCACTGATCCTCCTGACACCTTGTACCACTAAGCCACACATTCCAGAACCCTCACTACGATGTGATATTGTAACTTTTCAATCATTGCCATTTTTGATATTGTACTTGTTTTTACTACCAGAGTGTTTTTGTCATGGACCAGAGGGCATGAGATCTGTTACCCATACAGGATGGTTCAGTGGTAACTGTCTGACACCAGGCACCACAAGAACTACAGCTCACTGGGCACTGACAGCACTCGCACGGTCACCACTCAAGGTGCAAACAGGTGCATGAGTCTGGAAGGTAAAGCTATTCAGGAAACGCAGAACACTGCTTCTGAACTGGTGTTCCACCTTGTAGCCGGAAGATTACTTCCATTTTTGAAGAGTTCAGCATAAAGCATTAGAGAGCCATGCAGTGACATATCACAGTGAGACAGTTGGTAATCAGTTCTAAGATGGATGGGGAGAAGGAGGGAAATGAGAAAAAGATTTGAGTGGCATCATCAAAGAGGTGAAAGGGATGAAAAATGAAAGGAATAGAGAGTGAAGCGCAGAGGTCCAAGAATTGGTCACCAACACGGAGCAGGGGTAGTCAGAGGTTTACCAGGAGACTATAAGGGAGCAACCTACCAGGGAGAAGACAGTCCTGGTGACAGCAGATTCGAGAAACCTAAGATCCTGGAGTGTGAGGAGGAGAGAGGCTGACTGACAGTGTACAAAGCAGCAGAGAGGTACAGGAGGATGAGTATAGAAGAGAGTTTGGAGTGGTCCACATCAGAGAAAAATGTGGAGAAATATATGAGTGCAGTCTTGTTGGAGTGTTTACAACAGAAGCCAGATTGTGGTTGATCTCCAATGCCAATATCCTCAGGTTACTTAGTGAAACCAACCTCTTAAGGATATTTGAGCACTGGGGAAGGAGGGATTCAGGGCAATAGTTTGATGGGACATTTCAGTCAGCGGAGCGTTTCTCCAAAAGGGGTTGGTTTGTTGCAGATGTGAAGGAGGCAGGGAGGGTATACAGTGTGGAGAGAGAGAGAGAGAGAGAGAAAGAGAGAGACAGACAGAGGATAAAGAACATGTAGAGATAAAGGCAGATGATTGAGACTAAACTGTTCACCATTTGAGGAGCAAATGGGTCGATAGGAGTGCAAGATGTGTTGGCATGGCAAAGGTTGGATGATAATTCCTTTGAAAAGGTAGAGATAGGGGGAGCAGAAATGATGGAGAAATATGTGGTGGACAGAAGGAGTGGGGGGAAATTGAGGAGAGCTGTCATGAATATTATATATTTTATCGGAAACGTTGAGAGCAAAAGGAGAGGGCTATGAATATTGGCATGGGAAGATTAACATTTTTAGGGGTGATTAAAAAGAAGCAAGATTAGGTTTGTGAAGTAGGGTTGAGAAACTATGAATGTGCATGCAGGCTAGTGTTGGCCAAAGGGAGTCATAGGCGCATAGTGAAAGTCAGAAAAGGCACAGTAAATGGAAGAGGCATGAAAAGGGAAGAGAAGCAGAAGAGAGGTCCTCACATCAGAAAAGGCAAAGGGAAAAGGCAACATTTCCTCTTGGTCAATGAAGAGGGAAAAGGAAGAGTACAAGGTGGGGGCACCAATGGAGCGATCAGAGAGATAGTGGTCAGTGGTGAAGTCAAAGGAGGAGAGTGAAGTAGTGACAGTTCAAACCAGAGTGGGTAGATTAGCCATGGAAAGAGTTAAGTGAGTGGTCAGATATGAGAAAGTTTCGTTCAAGTTGCATGGCTGAGTAGGGCTTCGGAAGGTCCCTGAGCATAAAAATGGGGATTGCAGTAGGAAGTGACACAAGCAGAAGGTCCAGGTTGGCGAAGAAAGCGTTGAGAGCACCAGGGAGTTGTTAGAGTCACAACAGTGAAAGAGTAGGAGGGAGAAGTTAAATAGTGGGATATTCAAAAGCAGAAGAGGTGATGGCAGAGGGAAACAGGGGGCAGTGGTGATTGCCTTATTTATAAGGAATCACACTAAACCACTCTTCGCAAAAAGGTTGGCGAGGCTGTGTGTATGTTGAAGCATCAGTATGGATAGAAGCTTGTGTACCAGATTCATGAAGAGATATCCAGGTTTCTGTGAAACAAGAAGTCAGAGTTGAGCATAGATTGGTCAGTGACGTAGGAAGACTTGTTGCAGAGGGATTGCACATTCCAGGGTCCACTGAAAGAATGATAAGTTGTGGGGTAGAACAGCATGTGTGTAGTAGGTGAGGAGTGTAGATGAGAATGGAGATCCATGGAAAATGAGTGCATAGGGTTCGAGGATTGCAGGTGGAGGGGTTGAAGGGAGACTGAGGTAGACGTTAGATACAGTTGTGGCTAAAGGCTGGGAAAGAAGTGAAGGAAGGAGAAGATTGAATACAGGGAAGAAAGAAACAAAGCCCAGGATGATGATGAAGGGCAAAAAAATAGCCAAGAGTAAAAAGGGATGAAAGGATGTAGCCAAAGATAGAGAGGGTAGCTGGATGAGCAGAAAGGGAAGGAGGGATGGTTGACTGGAATAGAGAGGTGATTGTTTTGGGTTGGGCTAGAATGGGATTATAGGTCACCAAAAGACTGTTATCAGGCCCGAAAGAGGAATGTGTCTTTTTCCATTGAGATAATGCTAACAAGAGCTCCACAGTGAATAGAGTCACTTGGTCAAATGATAATTGCGTTTGGACGCTCGATACGAAGTCCTAGCATGGGCAGGGGCTCTGGTCTTATGCCCTTTCTTTCCCTAACAGGCCCAAACATGAAGTTGTCCTTTGATACTTTTGGCCCTTAATGGCATACCTGTGGGCTGTACACCTAGGGGAGACTCAATAACAAGGGATTCAGTATGTCACATGACCCTACGGGGGCCTATCAGAAGGCTCAGTATAGTTTCCAGGCATCCAGCCAAGATGCAGTCAGTGTTGTTGATGTTACAGATCAAGGCGTTTTTGTTTTTGAGGTAGGACCCTAAAATGTTATACATAGTCCTCTAGGAATGCAGGATGTGGCAACGAAATGACTTCAAAATTGAAATACACTCACATGATGTGGTTACATGACTCTCTGGGAGCTACTCAGAGTGCTCAAGATGGCTTCCAGATTCCCAGCCAGGACACAGGCAGGAGTCTAAATGTGTACTCCCAGGGAACCTATTGATTAAGCAGAACTCTCAGATGGTGCACAGAGACCTCTGGGAATGTCCTTGGCCCTCTACACTTCAAACTGTATATTTAATTACTTAGTAGAGGCATCTCCTTCTTTGGTTTATCTTACTATCTCATTGCAAGGATACACAAATCCTCTCTCCTCTACTTCACCACCAGACTGCACTCAAGCATCAACAGTTATCTATCAGCAATTAAACTCTGTATGGCACTGAATCTTCTCTAATACGGAGGTGATCTTCCCTTTGAGCAACAACCGCTTAACTACTCTGCCTACTCATATTTCCTTTCCTTTGTAGGCCTTGCACCTTTATGCACCCTCAATTAAATCCCACAATCATCTTCCACCTCCAAGGCCCACGTCCATATAGGATGGAACTAATCGCTGCATTTTTAAAATCCTTGTTATGGTCTTTAAATACACTCATGTACTGGCCCCCAACTTGTCTGATTCTATCCTCCATCTTATTGTCTCCACCCTCTGCCACCCTATATGTCCCCCTCTTATACTAATGCAACCTCTTGCATTCTCAACAATGGAGCTCCTTAATGCCTGGGCCAAAATGCTCCCCATCTTTGCCAGGATTCGAGTCCTTCCTTAAACTTAACCTACCAACTAAAAGGATCATCTAAGGAGTATATGTGCATCACTCCTACTCCTTGATCCCCTCACGCCAACGTGTTCCTTAACTGGAAAAACCCTGACATTTTACAGATGGTATATTTTGTAAATGTGCATAATGCTGAACTGTTCATGAGTTCACAATATCTGTTTGTACCATCCCCCTTAATTTTACCACTTTATTTTCACACTAACCACCTCCATCATCAGGTTTAAGTCGGATGTACTTGAATTGACCTTTTCACAACTGATCGCGTGAGAATTGACCTTTCCACAATTGACCGTGAAATGAAGGTCAATTAGGACATATATGTGGGGTCGAAACCCCCTGCAACCCTCCAGTCAATCCAAAAAACCCTGCAACGCCCTACCCAATCCCATTATATTATTTATTACCCCAAACCCACCGCACACATATATATGAAAGTAATATGAATGTAAAGGTCAATTGTGCAGAAGGTCAATTAGGACCACTATTATTAGGTCAATTTGGACAAAAGGTCAATTGTAAAAGGTCAATCTGGGTAATACTGTTTAAGTCTCATCCATTACTTAATTTCTCCTTCATTTAAAACATATGAGGCGGTTCCATGCAATGTATGTCTTGCTGTGCTTCTGTTTGAAGCACAATGTTACTCCTCAACTTAATAAATATAAATATATATGCACGCACATTCTACCAGCTATGAATAATTATAAACAGCCTGTATTTGTTTGGACCGGTCCCAGAAACCAGAAGGATAGTCATTTTAATAAGCTGATTTGTAAGCTGCTATCTATCAAGGGTGTGAAGTTGTATCTTAGAAAGACACACACCTTCAAGACCACCATGCGAGTGAAGTGTGAAGTGAGGCGAGAGTGATGTTAGTGATGAGCCTGCCCGAACATAGGTCGGAATGCCTCTGTGTTGTGGACAATTAACTCTTGCTTTGTTCCACCACTGTTCCCAATTCACCTCACTTTGTATAACCAGAGATGGGAGACAGGTGGCAGAATGTCAATAGAAATAAGCGCAGGAATCTATGAGGATGTTTCACTATGAAGTGTTAGATAGACTCAGGAGAAAGCTTAGGGCACAGTGACTACAGACTGGCCTCAGAAGATGGATAATATGTAGGAAGGGATGATTTGCTTCCCTTGCCCTAATTAAGCATTACAGCCCCAGCTCGTGGGCATTTAGGGTTGTTATTAGCCTGTAAGTCTGACTCATGGGCACCCATTGACAGTGGGCACCTAAGATGGGATAAGTGCTGGAAGCAACCAGCACTACCCTACAGCTTGAGAAATAAGGTCATTACCGCCTGGCACAGTTGATGAGCAGATAGAATCTCCATTTGGAGCAACTACACGGAGAGAGTCAGTGATGTGTTTCGAGCTCTGCGGCAGCTATGCATAAAAGTAGTTCATTTATGAGAAGAGGCCCATTGTTTTACCGTTTAAAGATGAATAAGACCAATGAAGGTAGGAAGGAGAGCATTCCCCTGTCCACTAGTGTCTCTTCTTATTCAGAAGAGTTAGCAGACTGTGGATCTCAACTGGGATTTTGTCTCAGCTTCCTTTTATGAAGGTGTTTGAGAACCGGTTCTTGTGTAGAGCCCATATGTGAGGGAAAACCTGACGTCACATGGATCTGAAAGAATTACAATGTGTACATCTTCCACGCGATGAACATTCAGGGTGTAAGGGACCTGTAAAAGGCCGCAAAGCTGCGCACGCCAGGGTTAAGAAGTCTGAATCCTACAGACTTAGCAATTGCATGTTTGCTTTAGTATGGATGTGAATGCAAATAGGATTTCATGGCGCTTATATTTCTGATTTTGTAAATGTGGTAGAGTGAGTAGGATTCATGCTGCTTATTTTTGGCTTTGTTGAAAATATTTATTATAATGATGTAACTTCAAATGCTTTTCACATGTTTTTTTAATTACAAAATATATGGAGAAGACAATACATGTTTTTGTATGTTGATAAAGTATGTGGATTTTTTTGATGTTTTGGGAATTATTTTGATTGTTAAGCCAGAGTTGCTGTATTGTTTATTTTGATGATGGAAGCTGAAATTAACAAGGACCAATGTATTAAATTAATCCGTGGTTGGTTTTTGTGTTTAAATTGTGTGTAGTTGTACCAATTTTCAACCACGATTTGTCACCGGTGGTCCTTTCTTTGGTAAACGGATGAGCAGATAGTAGCATTGTATTTGGGCTATAGGTAAAACGAGCCCTCATGGTGCACACAGGTTTGAAGTGTGTGGTCAGGAAAGCCTATGGACCAGTGCCAGAGCTGGTGTTCACCTCCATGGGGCATTGAGAGTTAGCATAATATCCTGAGCCGCCCTGGACCCGCTCTATAAATAACAAATACGCAGTGGTTGTATGATTGAGGGAGCGCACGCTCCCATTTGAGAGTAAGGGCGAGTATGGGACCATCACCATAGTATGGAGTTTGCGCACGCAACCTCCCGTTCTCCTTCCACTCCTTCCTCAGGGTGTGCGCTCATCAGGATTTACAAGCATTTTGAGTTAGATGCCGGAGCAGGGGAGGCAGGAGAAGGAGAAGTTTAAGGAGCTCAACAGCTGGCGCATAGTGCCTCAAATGTAGCCCAAAAGCATGAGCTCCAGAAGTGGGTGGAAAGGAGAGTAGAAGTGAGAAGTTATCATGGGAGAGAAAGAGTGTCAGCAAACTGACCAGGAAGATGGGGAGGGAAGATTGGGCGGCGCCACAGGAGAATAAAAGTGGGATTGGGGGGGTCAGCGCTGGGAACGAAGATGGTCATTAAGCACACCTTAAGGAGGCGGGAGAATGAAATAAGCTCCAGCAAAAGGAAGCATGATATCTAATGGAACTTATAATAATCTTTGTCATGAAAAAAAAAACTTTGAAAGAAAGCCCGTTTTGTTGTGCTGCAATTAATCATGAAAGATTTTGAGACATTCATGTGACACTGACGTCCAATGGGAACCCACTTTTCCCTACCTGCACTGGCATCAGTGATGCAATTTGCCACCATAAAGACTGGGCGCACACTGTGATGCATATGTTCATCCGAATAGTCTGCAACTGGAGAATTGGGCTGGTTTAAGATATGAATGGATGGAGGGGTGATCTGCACTTACATAGCAATCTGGCAAGATCACGCTGTCTCTAGAAACACCCAGGAGAACGAGTAGATTTCATTCATGTGAAATCAAAATTCTGATCCGAAAATCATTGTTTCAGGTTATGCAAATCATCAGGTTACTTGTATTTATACATTGATGAGATGAGGTATGGGAACACATTGAGGAAAGGCTAACAGATCTTTAAACAAAAGAAGCTTTGCATCAAGCGTTCGAAACAGGGTAATAGGCGCTTCTGCATGATGATTAACATTCCCCCACCTAATTCCCCCACCTAAACCCTCTTCCCAAAGCATCCTGATCCCTTCCACCTGCCCCGCCTCATGCCTCAAGCAAGCACCTGAGTAAGCCCAGGAAGGGCTGTCACTATGAGGGAGGAGCAAGGAGGGGGAATGAATTAAAATGCAATATTGATATAATGTTGCCACCAAAATGTAATGCGTTAAAAACAAGGATGATTCAAAATTGACAAACTGTGAAGGGGAAGTGCATTAAGAGGTGAGTGGAGGAAGAAAAGAGTGGAAAAGAAAGCAATGCATTGCACGAAACTAGAATGGAAGAGGGAAGAGGGAGGAGGGGGAGAGGGTGCATATATAGTGAGGGGATGACGAGTATTCCTAATAAATTGTACAGTGCTATTAAAAAATAAAGCTAAGAAACTGATTAGGGGCTTCGCTGGAGGAAGAGAGCCGGGTGGAATAGGATGGGAGGGTGGAATTGGTGTCTGTAGAAACAACAAGGGCAATGCAGCAGCAAAACTGCTATGTGGACCATGCCAGCGGAGGAGATTAAAGTAAAGCGGTGCTGCCCCATCTTAATGAGGAGACCAGTGACGTTTCAGGCCACTGTCTTCTAACATTTGACTGCTTGAAGAAGAATGCAGAGGATGTCCAGAGGTTGCGCTATTTTTATAAGGCCCAATGTTTTCCCAAGTGCTGTCAGATAGAGAGTATTACCTTTGTGCTGCAGTGGCACACCTGCATTGGCTTTATGTATCAAATAATCAGGCTGCTTCAGCGGAACTTTTAGAGATCAATTTGTCAATTCAGTTATTGAAGAAAGGGTGGATATGGTAACACACAGATTTTTTCAACAAGCAAAAGATTCTGGGGCCGATTCATGGAACAAATGTGCGCACGCGCTCCAGTGCGATTCATGGAAGGCCCTGCGCGTGTTTTCCCCGGGATGTGCGCCAAATCCGTGGGTGTCGCACACGGGCGCACACGT
Source organism: Ambystoma mexicanum (assembly GCF_040938575.1). Taxonomy (NCBI): domain Eukaryota; kingdom Metazoa; phylum Chordata; class Amphibia; order Caudata; family Ambystomatidae; genus Ambystoma; species Ambystoma mexicanum. Next base: position 547,968,162 of record NC_090926.1, read on the forward strand.
CACTTCGTCACTTCAACATCCCGAAAGCTGGGACCTGGAAGTTGGGAAGCATGGCATGACATAGCTCATCCTTTTGTTCCTTGGAGCCTGGTCAGCGCAATCGCTAGGTAAATTGCATTATTCCACCTGTTCTGGTGGCATCCGTGGTCCCCCTGCCCCCTAGTTAGCCCGCTTCCTCTCCCACTCCCTCCCCGCACCCATTTCCTGCTTGGCCGTCCCTCCCGCCTCCCGTTCCCGGCCACCCCCCTCTCCTTGGTCCATCTAATCCTGTACAGTGAGTGTACAGACTCGCGTGCCTGCACCAGTTCCTTTCGTTCCTTGGAGCCTGGTGAGCGTGGTCGCTAGGTAAATAGCAATATTCCACCTGTTCTGGTGGCATCCGTGGTCCCCCTGCCCCCTAGTTAGCCCCCTTGTCTCCCACTCCCTCCCCGCACCCATTTCCTGCTTCCCCGGCCCTCCCACCTCCTGTTCCCACCCACCCCCCTCTCATTGGTCCATCTAATCCTGTACAGCGAGTGTACAGACTTGCGTGCCTGCACCAGTTCCTTTCGTTCCTTGGATCCTGGTGAGTGCGGTCGCTAGGTAAATTGCAATATTCCACCTGTTCTGGTGGCATCCGTGGTCCCGCTGCCCTCTAGTTAGCCCCCTTGTCTCCCACTCCCTCCCCGCACCCATTTCCTGCTTACCCGGCCCTCCTGCCTCCCGTTCCCACCCACCCCCACTCTCATTGGTCCTGACAAGAGGACTCCCATTCATTCCCAATCCCCTGAGGGCAGCCTCTGCCCGGCAGCCCATCGGCTAAGGACCCAAGGCAAAGGACGGCCGCTTCAGTGACGGCTCCAGGTTGTATCTGCAGGTATCAGCAGGAGAAGCAGCAAGATGAAAATAAGTAAGTGTGGCAAGGGCAGGGACAGAAGCAATTACTTCAAGCCATACTACCCAACCACTCAACCCTAGATGCTTAACTATTGTAAAAATCTCCATACTATGCTATCACTGCATTATTGATTTCTCCTTTACAGCATCTCTGTGATATAGTTGCACTAATAAAGCAAGAATTCATTGTTGAATTTAGAAGTGTGCCCAATAGCCTGGACTGGCGGACTTTAGACGTATGCCTATACCCTCTCTGTGAAAAGTTGATTTTAGAACTGTGTCTAATATCTTCTCAGTGCAAAGTTGAATTTAGAAGTGTTCCTAGTATCCTCCATGTGAAAAGTTGGATCTAGAAGTGTGCACAGGTGAATTTAGAAGTGTACCTAATACCCTCTCTGTGAAAAGTTGGATTTAGAAGTGTGCAAAGGTGAATTTAGAAGTGTACCTAATAGCCTTTCTAAAATTGAATTTAGAAGTATACCTAATACCCACCATGTGGAAAGTTGAATTTAGAAGTGTGCGTAATACCCTCCTTGTGGAAAGTTGAATTTAGAAGTGTGCCTAATACCCTCCCTGTGGAAATTTGGATTTGAAGGGTGCCTAATATCCTCTCTGTGAAAGATTGAATTTAGAAGTGTGCCTAATACCCTCCCTGAGGAAAGTTGGATTTAGAAGGGTTCATAATATCCTCTCTGTGGAAAGTCTAATTTTAGAAGTGTCCCTAATACCCTCCCTGTAGAAAGTTGAATTTAGAGGTGTACCCAATAGCCTGGCTGGTGGACTTTAGACGTATGCCTATACCCTCTCTGTGAAAAGTTGAATTTAGAAGTGTGTCTAATACCTTCTCAGTGCAAAGCTGAATTTAGAAGTGTCCCTAATACCCTCCCTGTAGAAAGTTGAATTTAGAAGTGTACCCAATAGCCTGGCTGGCGGTCTTTAGACATATGCCTATACCCTCTCTTTGCAAAGTTGAATTTAGAGGTGTGCCTAGTATCCTCCATGTGAAAAATTGAATTTAGCAGTGTGCCTAGTATCCTCCCTGTGCAAAGTTGAATTTAGAAGTGGGCCTAATACCCTCCCTGTGGAAAGGTGGATTTAGAAGGGTGCCTAATATCCTCTCTGTGAAAGATTGAATTTAGGAGAGTGCCTAATACCTTCTCAGTGCAAAGCTGAATTTAGAAGTGTGCCTAATACCCTCCCTGTGGAAAGTCTAATTTTAGAAGTGTCCCTAATAACCTCCCTGTAGAAAGTTGAATTTAGACGTGTACCCAATAGGCTGGCTGGCGGACTTTAGATGTATGCCTATACCCTCTCTGCGCAAAGTTGAATTTAGAAGTGTGTCTAGGATCTCCCATGTTAAAAGTTGAATTTAGAAGTGTGCCTAGTATCCTCCCTGTGCAAAGTTGAATTTAGAAGTGTGCCTAATATCCTCACTGTGCAAAGTTGAATTTAAAAGTGTGCCTAATACCCTCCCTGTGAAAAGCTGAATTTAGAAGTATGCCTAATATCCTCACTGTGCAAAGTTGAATTTAGAAGTGTTCCTAATACCCTCCCTGTGCAAATTTCAATTTAGAAGTGTGCCCAATAACCAAGGCTGGTGGACTTTAGACGTGTGCCTATATCCTACCTGTGAAAAGTTGAATTAAGAAGTTTGCCTAATACCCTACCTGTGGAAAGTTGGATTTAGAAGTGTGCAAAGGTTAATTTAGAAGTGTACCTAATAGCCTTTCTAAAGTTGAATTTAGAAGTGTGACTAATAGCCTTTCTAAAGTTGAATTTAGAAGTGTGCCTAATAACCTCCCTGTGGAAAGTTGGAGTTAGAAGTGTGCAAAGGCGAATTTAGAAGTGTACCCAATAGCCTGTACTGGTGGACTTTAGACGTGTGCCTATACCCTCTCTGTGAAAAGTGGAATTAAGAAGTGTGCCTAATATTCTCCCTTGCAAGGTTGAATTTGGTTATTTTGGTTACCTAATACCGTCCCTGTGGAAAGTTTGATATAGAAATGTGCCTAATACCCTCCCTGTAGAAAGTTGAATTTTGAAGTATGCCTAATATCCTCTCTGTGCAAAGTTGAACCTAGAAGTGTGCCTAATATCCTCTCTGTGCAAAGTTGAACCTGGAAGTGTGCCTAATTTCCTCTCTTTGCAAAGTTGAACCAGAAGTGTGCCTAATATCCACCCTGTGCAAAGTTTTATTTAGAAGTATGCCTAATACCCTCTCAGTTGCAAAGTTGAATTTAGAAGTGTGCCTAATATCCTCCGTGTGAAAAGTTGAATTGAGAAGTGTGCCTAATATCCTCACTGTGCAAAATAGAATATAGTACCTAATTAGCCTGGCCTGGTTGACTTTAGAACTGTGCATAACATATAAATCCAACTGTGGAAAGTTCGATTTTGAAGTGTGCCTAATACCCTCCCTGTAGAAAGCTGAATTTTGAAGTGTGCCTTATATCCTCCCTATGCAAACCTGAACCTTGAACTGTGCCTAATATCGTCTCCGTGTGCAAAGTTAAACTCAGAAGTGCCTAAAAGACTACCCTGGTTGAATTCAGAAGTGTGCTTAATTATCCTCCCTGTGCAAAGTTGAATTTAGACTTGTGCCTAATATCCTCCCTGTGCAAAACCAAACTTAGAAGTGTGGCAAATATCCTCTCTGTGCAAAGTTGAATTTAGAAGTGTGCCTAATAGCGTGCCCTGGCTGACCTAGAAGTATTCCTAGCTAGTTGAACCCTGAAACCTTCAATAATATCACAGTTACTTACCATGAGTGCACCCGATCCACAGTGGACTAGCGGAAACGACTGCTGTGCACTGCCCCCCCCCTCCTGCCAACCCTACCTCCTGTCCCAGCCCTCCCAAATCCTCCCTGCCTCCACCACATCCCCCACTCGGCCCCTTTCCAAACACCAAGCCAGAGGCACACGATGGCGAGCCACCCACCCTAAGACCACGGCTCCCCTGAACCTCTCCACCGAGCAGCCGGCTATGAGCACACCCGCTCCCCTCAATAGCCTCACAGGCACCCCCTGCCCAGCACTCATGCACCCCGTGCTTTTCCCATCAACCCCCACCATCATCCCACACCGACCACACTCCTTCCCCTCCCTAAAAACTGCACGCAGAGCCCTAACAGGAACGGAAGCCTCATCTCTCACCACCTCTGATCCCCCTACCCTCTCACACACACCAATCGCAACAAAGACACTAAAGAGGAAACGTACCTGGTCTGCCTCAATCTCTCAGCACTCTTCGCCTCCCCTGTCTCAACCCACCTCATCATCCCCCCACTCTCCACCCTCCCCCCACGCCTCACCTTATCTAAAACCTCTCGCCCTCGACTTCTCACCGACCACAACTGAAACTACTAACCCTGCACACCCCACCTCCAAACCCCCCGTGCCAAACCCAATCATCCCAACATACACGTCCAACCACTCCCACCCGAAACCCAACACCTCCACTGCTCGCCCATTCTTCCCACCGGCCATCAACCACCCCTCCCTTCTCGCTCTCCAGCCTCCACCCTCTCCCACCCCACCCCTATCTGTGCAGCTCCAACATCAACCTCTTCTACCAAAGTGAATTGCATCCTATTTAATGCTCGATCCGTAGCAAAAAACAGACACAGCATCTTTGACCTCCTCGCCTCGGAGAAACCAGACCTTGGGCCTCATTACAACTCAGGCGTTAAGGGTTAACGCCACCGTTAACCCTTAACGCCTGATTCTGATTTTAACGCCTGCTTTTAGCAGGCGTTAAAATCCATGGCGCTAACCTGCCATGGTGCTAATTACGCCGCCGTAATTTACGGCGGCGTAATTAGCGCCTTCCCCACTCCCATTATGCCCTATGGGGCAAAAATGGGAATGGGGAAGGGAAAATGGGAAATGGGGATTTACCGCCCCACTCACCTTGGAATGGGGCGGTAAATCCGCCATCCACCATGGTGTAAACAGAGTTTACACCATGGTGGTAAAGTTGGTGCACTTAGCACCAAGGTTGTAATGAGGCCCCTTGTCTTCATCACCGAAACCTGGTTCTCTGACGACTTCGCCCCTATCGCCAATGAAGCCTTCCCTCCCCAACTACTCCCTCATCCCATTGAACCGTCCCTCTAGAGGAGGAGGAATATCTTTTGCCTTCAAGTCTCACTTCCACGCCTCAATCATCGACAACCAATCTTCCATTCCTTCCTGCAAATCACTCCTCGTTAAACTATCCCTTTCCCCCTTGTTCTCCCACAGCTTCCTAATAATCTACAGACCCCCTGGATACGATAGACAATTCTCAAACAACCTCTGCGACTCTATTGCCACCATCCAACTAAACCATCCCAACCTCATCCTTCTAGGTGATTTCAACATATGGCTGGACATTCCCACCAACCCTATGACACACTCTCTGGTTGATGGCCTTGACGCAATAAATCTCCAACCCCACACAAACGGCACGACTCACTACAAAGGACACACTCTTGATGCCATCTTCAGCTCCCACAACCTAATACAGCTAAACCCCCCCACCCCTATCATCTGGTCCGATCACTTCATTGTTTCTTTCGCCATTCCCTCTACCAACCCTCTTCCCGTACCCGAACCTGAACCTCCGTATCTGCGCAAATGCTGGAAGAAACTAATAATCCTTCCGGATCTAGCTGACGCACTCCTCCAGTCTCCCCCGCCTACCTGCCTACTCAATGATCAATTAACCCCCAACGCCTTTGACTCAAGGATCAACACGGCACTAATGCGGCTCACACCCTCTTGCAAACCATCAGCCCACCGTGGCCTCTTTCCTAGATGGTTCACACGTGAGTTGAAGACCAGTAAACAACTATATAAACACCTAGAATGCAAATGGCAGAAGGAAAAAAGTCCCGAGCAGATCCACCTTAGCCCAGCACCTTCATCAGTACAAGGCCAAAATCCAAAAAGCAAAAAAAGCCCATTACAACTCCCGAATCCTAAACTGTAAAAACCCCAGCAAAGAAATTCACAAAATCATCACCGAATTCACCAAACCATCATGCATCACCACTGCTGCGACCGCCTCACAATCACTGTGCGACTCACTCTCTCTCCACTTTTACACTACAGCTCTCGAAAGAACAAATGCTCTAACCATCAAACTAGCTTGCTTACACCCACCAGGCAACCCGCCCTCCTTACCGACCAACCCACCGCCTGTGACCACCACTCAACCAAACTTCGATTCCTTTAGTCCAATATCTGCCGACCAATTTCTAAAACTTCTCTCTGCCCGCAAACCTTCCGGCTCTCTGCTAGACCCTTGCCCGGCTTCAACCGTCAAAGAAATTTTCGCTTTGACCTGCGCAGGAGAACAAGCGAGAACCATCATAAATGAGTCCCTTTCCTCAGGAATATTTCCCGACGCATTCAAAACAGTTCATGTCAAACCGCTAATAAAAAAACCTTCCCTCGACCCGCTCGAGCCCAAAAACTACTGCCCCATCTCTAACACCAGGTTCCTCGCCAAACTCATCGACCAAACCGCCTACTCCCAACTAAATGCATTTGTCGAAGCCAATAATCTCCTAGACCCCGCTCAATCAGGTTTCAGAGCCTGACACAGAACTGAAACCACCCTAATCTCAATCTGGGATGACCTTAAAAACACAGCTGACTCTGCGGGTTTCGCCGTATTAATCCTCCTTGAACTATCCGCCGCTTTCGAAGCAATCAATCACTCAATCCTTCTTGCCCACCTCCACTCCCTAGCAATTCGTGGAACCACCCTCAAATGGATAGCATCCTTCCTCAAAAACAGGAATCAAATAACCCTACTCTCAACCTATTCATCCCAAGCCTGACCAGTCGACACCGGAATTCCACAAGGAGCATGCCTATTAGCCCTCCTGTTCAATCTCTACATGGCCACCCTCCCATGAATAATTCGCACGCACAACATCCTGTTCTACAACTACGCCGATGACACTCAGCTAATTCTGAAACTCCTGAACTCAAAACTCAACTGCCGACCTGACCTCGCTTCCTGCCTCCTCGACATAGAGCTCTGGATGACCACAAACCACCTCTTCCTAAAACCCTCCAAAACCGAAATCATGGTATGTGGCAACACCGAACTTCTTCGACACCCACTACCCTGGCTATCTGCCATGGGCAACTCACCAACCCCCTGTAAATCAGTAAAAAACCTTGGATGTGTCCTAGACTCTGACCTAACACTCTCGCGCCAAGTCAACAACGTCTCAAAGTCCTGCCACTACCACCTTAAATCTCTTAAGCGCATTTTTCCGTACCTCTCCTTTCCAAACAGACTCCCCGCTGTCCAATCAATTGTTATATCAAGACTGGACTACGCTAACCCCCTCTACCTCGGAGTCCACGCATAGCAACTGACTAAACTACAAATAGCACAAAACACTGCAGCCAAATTCCTACTAGCGATTGGCCCGAGAGACCACGTTTCCCCAGCCCTCAAAACTCTGCACTGGCGTCTGGTCGCCCGAAGGGTGACTTTCAAATCCTTATGCATTTCTCACCGAGCGCTGCACAAAACCGGACCACAATATCTTCGACAAACTGAAACCCTATCCTCCTGCACATACTCTAAGATCTAGCTCAGCAGACCTCCTAGTCAAACCAAAAACAAACTCAGTCAGATTAGGCGGATCATCATTCTCAGCCTTTGCCCCCACGCTGTGGAACGCACTTCCACCCCACATCCGACTCACTGAAGACCTCATGTCTTTCCGCAAATTGCTGAAAACTTGGCTCTTCCCCTAAAGCCGACCCGAACTCAATCAAACTCAAACTGGATAACACCATCTCAAAGACGCTCCCAAAATACTAGATCATAAATTTCAATGCAGTATCATGATCCGGGCATGAAATCATAAACTAATAACCTCTACTGATTAGCTAAAAATGACAAACACAATAGATTGAGTAAAAACGATCAAACCTGTGAAGTAAATAAGAAGAATAAATGGTATGAAGACAGTAATGCAGCTGAAATTAATGAAATAGACAAATAAATGTAATGGACAAAAGGATCAATGTAGAGATGAGGAATAAAGTGAATAACAACTTGTCAAATAACCCAAACAACTAAATATTAACTAACATTAAAACAAAAAGCAATACAGCATCATGAACCAAGGGAAAATTGAAAACTAATAACCTCTAATGTAATCTAAAAAAGACAAACAGAATGGAATGAATAAACCAGATCAAAGCAGTGAAACGAAAAAACCCCCCAAAAAAATAACAATCTGTAGGTAAGCAGTAAAGCGGGTGACATTAATGAAATGAATGAAATGATTGCAATGGATGAAAGAAACAAAAAGAACCAAGAATAAAATGAAGAGGATCGAATGATGAATTCAGGAGAGGGATAAGTGCACGGACAGATGGCATGGATTGTATGAGTGCATGGTATGAATGGAAAGTAGAAAATAGACGATTCGAATAGATGAGACGGGTGTAGTGCATAGGACTGATCGAAAGCACGGAACAAATTGAATGCGTACGACAAGTGACATGGGCTGTACCGATAATGTAGGATTAATGAATGAAGTGCAGGAGCGGATGAAATAGGTGGAGCGGATGAGTGCATTGAACAGAGGAATGCGTTGTGCAGATGAGTGCGTAGAGCTGATAAGTGGGAAGAGCGGATAAGTGTGTAGAGCCGATGAGTGTGTAAAGCGGATGAATGTTTAGGATGGATGAATGTGTAGAACGGACGAATGTGTAGAACGGATGAGTGTGTATAGTGGATGAGTGTGTAGAGCGGATGAGTTGTGTAAAGCAGAGGAGTTGTGTAGAACGGATGAGTTGTGTAGAAAGGATGAGTGTGTAAAGCGGATGAGTGTGTAGAGCGGACGAGTATGTAGAGCGTACATAAAAACAAGCATGCTAACCATGCTCGTTTTTATGTATAACATGTACTGCATCTCTGCGCTCCAATGTTGTAACTTATGCATATGTAACTAAGTTTGCTGCAAGTAACAGCGCCATAATGCCCCTGGGTTGTCTGTGCGCTATATAAATGTAAAAAATAAAATAGTGTGTAGAACGGATGAGTGTGTAGAGCGGATGAATGTCTAGAGCGGATGGGTGCGTAGAGCGGATGGGTGCGTAGAGCGGATGAGTGCGTAGAGCGGGTGAGTGCGTGGAGCGGATGAGTGCATAGTGCGGGTGAGTGCGTATTGAGGGTGAGTGCGTAGATCAGATGAGTGCATAGAGCGGATGAATGCGTAGAGCGGATGAGTGCATTGAGTGGGTAAATGCGTAGAGTGGGTGAATGTGTAGAGCGGATGAGTGCCTAGAACGGATGAGTGCTAGAGCGGGTGAATGTGTAGAACGGATGAGTGCCTATAATGGATGAAAGCGTAGAGCGGATGAGAGCATAGTGCAGATGAGTGCATAGAGCGGGCAAGTGTGTACAGCAGACGAGTGCGCAGAGTGGTTGAGTGCCTAGAGTAGACGATTTCGTTGAGCGGATGAATGCGTAGAGCGCATGATTGCGTAGAGCGGATCAGTGCGTAGAGCGGTTGGTTGCATAGAGAGGGTGAATGCGTAGACCGGATGAGTCCCTAGAGCGGATGAGTGCGGAGAGCGGATGAGTGCAGAGAGCGGATAAGTGCGTAAAACGGGTGATTGCATAGAGCGGATGACTGTTTAGAGCGGATGATTGTGTAGAGCGGATGATTGCGTAGAGTGGATGAGTGTGTAAAGCCACTGATGATTGCGTAGAGTGGGTGAATGCATAGAGCGGATGAGTCCCTAGAGCGGATGATTGCGGAGAGCGGATGATTGCGGAGAGCGGATGATTGCGGAGAGCGGATGAGTGCGTAGAGCGGATGAGTGCATAGAGCGGATGAGTGCATAGAGCGGGTGAATGCCTAGAGCGGATGAGTGCCTAGAGTGGAGGAGCGTGTAGAGCGGGTGAGTGCCTAGAGCGGGTGAGTGCCTAGAGCAGATAAGTGCCTAGAGCGGATGTGTGCATAGAGCAGACATTTGCATAGAGCGGTAAATGCCTAGAGCGGATGATTGCAGAGAGCGGATGAGTGCGGATAGCAGATGAGTGCATGGAGCGGATGAGTGCATAGAGTGGGTGAGTGCCCAGAGCGGATGAGTGCCAGAGCGGATGAGTGCCAGAGCGGATGAGTGCCTAGAGAGGATGAGTGCATGAGCGGATGAGTGTGTAGAGCGGATGAGTGTGTAGAGCGGATGAGTGCGTAGAGCGGATGAGTGCAGAGAGTGGTTGAGTGCATAGAGCGGATGAGTGAGTAGAGTGGATGAGTGCATAATGCGGTTGAGTATTAAGAGTGGATGAGTGTGTAGAGTGGATGAGTGCCTAGAGCGGATGAGTGTGTGAGCGGATGATTGCGTGAGCGGATGAGTGTGTAGAGCGGATGAGTGCGTAGAGCGGATGAGTGCAGAGAACAGTTGCAAGCGTAGAGCGGATGAGTGCGTAGAGCGGATGAGTGTGTAATGCGGGTGAGTATTAAGAGTGGATGAGTGTGTAGAGTGGATGAGTGTGTAGACCTGATGTGTGTGTAGAGCGGATGAGTGCGTAGAGCGGATGAGTGGGTAGAGCGGATGAGTGCATAGAGTGGATGAGTATGTAGAGCGGATGAGTATGTAGAGCGGATGAGTGCGTAGTGCGGATGAGTGCGTAGAGCGGATGTGTGCGTAGAGTGGATGTGTGCGTAGAGCGGATGTGGGCATAAAGCAGCGAGTGCATAAAGCGGATGAGTGCGTAGAGCAGATGAGAGCGTAGAGCGGATGAGAGCGTAGAGCGGATGAGTGCATAGAGTGGATGAGTGTGTAGTGTGGATGCGTGTGTAGTCCGGATGAGCCCGTAGTGCGGATGAATAAAGGGCTCGATGTGGAGTGCATGAAACAAATTGGAGCACATAGAACTACACGACTGTGATGCTGGAAATGCATCGGAGGGACAGGGCCTCCGTATCCTTGTCCTTTACTGCTTTTTATCGTGTGTTCTGTCGTGTTTTCCGCGCAGGAGTTCATGTGGGACTCCTGGCGGTGCAGCTCTCTTTCTTTTGGTTTGGTGAATGGACCCGTGGGATACCCTTATGGCACCCATGGGTGGGGGTACAACCCTGTGCCCCTAGTGTATGTTTTTGGGCACCTGTGGGTGGCCCACAGAGCAAGGTATGGGCTGGTGGCAGCTCTATGCTGAATTTGACAGGTGCGCAGAGTATCCTCCATTTTGGGATACCCCGGCCCTGCCATTGGGATCAGTTGATTCCTGATGGAAAACAAGATGGCCCTGGTGGCCTCTTGCTTTCTATTACCCATTACCTTGTTTTCCCAAAGTCCTGGGAAGCCCTGACTCTGTCCCTTCCCCCTGACTGGCTGTTGGATGGAAGTGCCGTATATGGTGTTGTTGTGAAGGCCCAGTCAGACTAGCTGGAGCCTTCCCAGTGATGTATGTTGTGGGTACCTCCTGTGGCTGGGACCTGGGTGAATAGAGTGTGTGACGAATATGCATTCTGTGTTGTGGGTGTCTAGTATCTGGTGGTTGACACAATGACTGAGACAACCCTGCCTGAAACCGGTATGAATGCAGCTTGGAGTGTTGAATAGCTCGGTACTTGTCCCAATACACATAACTTGTTGTGAGTGTCTGGAGAGAAGTGAATGGCCTGAATACCTCGTGTGCCTGATTGGCTGCCTGCCTGCATGAATGCCCGTAGTCGTGATTGGGTGCTTGAGTGTGACCCAGCGGAATGAATGGGAGATCAACATTATATCTGGGGACCTCTCACTGCTAGGAATCATGTTCAGAAGCTGAAGTCTACTACGACGAGTAATTGGATTAACTGTCGCTTGACCTTGAAGCCCTGCTGGACGAGAAGAATTGCTGTTGCTCTCCATCACAATCTGAAAGCTGCTGGGCCTCCAAGGACTGACTCAGAGAGGACCTGGTAAGGCGCCCTCTTCCCGAGCTACGAGGGACCATCGTGCACAGCTGATCTTTGCCAACGCTCCCTGGTAGACAGACCTGCGACAGGCTGCCGACCCGAGACTGTTGTCCGCCACTGTTGACCGCCGTCGCCGACCGGAGCCGCCTGGCTCCCTTTTGCCTAAGAACTTCCAATGAAAATCGGACGCTTTCGTCTCCATCGTCATCCGCTTGTCTCCCGCTGGAGAAGGCCCGACCGTCGACGATCCACCTAAAGACCGCAGAGACGCCGACGACTCGACGCCCTTGCTGGTCCACAGTTCTTCATCATCTTCATCATCTCTTTGCGGTCCAGAACTATTGTCACCGAGGTGCCCCGCACGCCTCTTCCTTGCAGGACGCCAACGCTCTGTCGTCGACGAGCACCGCTGGGAACGAAGCTGCCACTTCCCTGCCATAGTTCACCCTGTTCACCGTCGGATGTTCGATGACCCGTGACTCCCGCCTTAAACGGAGGGCACTCAAGAAGGGCCGTCGATTCCCAACACCGAACGTTAAGTTCCCCGACACCTCTCGACGATCCGTGGCTCCCGCCTGAAAGGGAGGCACTCAAGAAGGATCGGTGGGTGCATCGTCGGAGAACTCTACACCACCAGGTACATTGGGGGTGTAAAACCTTAATAGGAAGAAGTAAGACTATCGGACAATATATGGACTGGGCTTGTGCTATATATCTTTATTTACAGGTTGCCCAGGTGGGGGGATCTCCACACAGAACTGTGCCTAGTGGTAGGGGTCCGCATTCTGCCTATTGTTCCAACCATATTACGTTCCTGCCTATCTCTATTGCTGGTTTACTCGTTATTGATCTGTGTGACATTTTAACCGTACAGTTGATGCACTTTAATGAGATTTGATAACATTAGTGCTACCACTCTAGACGTGTATATATTTATCATTATTGACTTCCGAGTACAAAGTGCGTTATTGTGATCGTGTACATACCTTTGAATATTAATTATATAAAGACTGTGTTTTCAGTAATACAGTGTGTGGACATTCCTTTGTGGGGGTTCGAGGACTACCCTGTACTTAAGAACCAGCCCGCATCACCTCCTGAGAAGCTAGGCCTTGATTGCTCCTCCATTGCTACCGTAATAGAGAATCTTGGCTGGGGTCTGCTGTGCCTCTCCTCTACCATATAGAGAGCGGAAGTACAGACACCCCCTACCGGTCTTTACAGCGACATACATGGAATGGTTTAGAGTGCATAGAATGTTTGAAGAGCATGTAAACCATCATATCACATCACCACGCTTACTCTCTTCTTTACACCACCATCCAACTAGAACACAGAGATAGTATGCCACCATTCGGTATTGCTGTTCTCATACCAACATCCACCTCATACTCCCCATCACTCTAACTAAAACACTGCTGGTTACACCCCCTCCAGCCAGGCGTTCTCCTCAAGCCTAACGCAGCCAGAATCGGTCTGGATAAAACCTGCCAGAACGAGCACATACTCCTGATCTCTCAACCACCACACCTAATGTTAAGAAGCAGCTACTACACAAATGCCACACCAGCTGCATACATATACGGTGCTCACACGCACCTTTGACTCTCTCTACTCTCTCTACTGACTTGAACTTGGGTTCCTGAGGGCGTTCAACCTACCAGCGCCTTGAGACTATACCAATGGTACATAAAGCGATATATAAATGCAAAGTAACATAACATAACAGTACAAATGTCTGTGCACACGCATGCATGTCACACATAGACAAATACACAAACCCAACTAATGACAACCATCCTCACCTCCCCAGGGGACAGTGCCTACCCTCTGAGCAACCACATGATGACACCAATATGGAACCCCACCACACCACCCCAGGTAAGATACAATGCTGCCCATATTGCAACAATGGGCATAGTGGAGCGCACATTCGGAGTGCTCAAGTCATGCTTCAGCTCCCTTGACCGCTCTGGCAGGCAGCTACTATATGCACCCCCAGTAGTGTGCAAGATCATTGTGGCAGCATGTGTCCTGCACAATGTTGCAACACGGCAGGGTGTACAGGTGGACATGGTTGTGCCCCCACACCCCCAACCACAGGCACAGGCGCTGGCCATGGGAGGGGAAAGGGCAAGTGGCGAGGCAGCCCGAACCCAGCTTGTGGCCACATTTTTCACCTAAACTCCCACCCCTGCGGAGTGCACACAGGCCTGGCACATACCAGGTGACAATTCAACGATGACAAAGAGACAGTCAACTGTTACAACCTTACCACCCTGAGAATGTTGCCATGGAAGTGCTACATTGTGTGCATCCCTAGCTACTTAAACATAACCAATCCTGTGTGACCAAAAGGAACACATGCAAGGTGTATATCACACCACCCCTTGCAAACCAGGCCATGACAATCAGTGGTATGTCACCCAAACCCACCCAACCCACATCACCCTTGTCCGCTACACCATGACATGGCATGCAACAGCAAAAGAGCAAACCAAAAGCACAACACATGACCAATTAGATACAAAGTGACACGTGATAAATGGAAAGAGGCCTGACACAATCACACCTGACATGGAATCAGATGAAATGTCTGACCAACAACCTCCCACACATACAACGTCATACACAAATGCATGCCACCAGCGGTAACATCAACAAAAGACAGAATGCCTGTTGGCATGCACATTGGCCAAGCCAAATCCGCAAATCCCAAACCCGTGTGCTGTGTGTGTCTCCTGCAACACACTGCTCAGCACACAGCACAGTGAGCAGCCATTGTGTTGGGGATAAACCTTGAGCATCATATAAAAAGGACAAGCAACAAAAAGAACCTATTGATGCATGTTCACGGCCCCCAAATGGTAAGTGATCATGCGCTGCAGGAACACAGCATGCCAGAGAAGGCAATCTGTGTGCAAATGTGGGCATGGAAGGGTGCTTGTATGTGTGGTGGAGCATTGTGTAAGTGTGTGTGTGTGTGTGTGTCAGTAGGGACATGCACTCAATACATGCATGTGAAATCTAGTGACCCTCGCTGTCCTGTACACAACACAGGAACAGCCATTGACTAGCAGAACACATCGTGTACATAGTACCCCACAATGACAATGTCAGAGAGTTCCCAAACACTGTAGCCCAAGCGTACTGTCCGACAACAAAAGGCCCTCCCTCATTTACTCATCACCATGACCTTCAGAAGAACTGTGTCTGGGGTCTGTTGGCTTCTTCCTTCTAGTCTACCTGGCTTCAGGATCCCCCTACCCCTTGGTTCCCTTGTTCCACCTTTCATGTAAATAGGGTCCAGCCCCCTCAGAGGCCACCCTGACTGGAAAAAATACCAAATCGCAGAGAACTCCAAGGAGCCAAACCCCCAAACCTGAGAAAATGCCTGTAGCCACAAAAAAAACCTGGAAGAGCCTCCAGTAGATGACTTGAAGTCGCTGAATATGGCCAAGCACATGTCTAAGCAGAATGATAGAATAACTACCAAGGTAGCACAGTTGAACAATGGTTCAACAGGATGGGGAGCAATTTCAGTACACAACAATCAATGAGGATGCAACAACTGATGGGTAGTGTCACAGCTCCGGTCTCCAGGTGCAGGAGTGGCACGAATCAACCACCCACTCTGTGGTCTGGGTGCCTGCAAGGTAAAACTTACACAGGCCTACGAGACCCCAGCGGGAAAAGAGGGTTAGGGATCCGTTGGTTGGATAGGCACCAGTATTTAGGATAACCGGAAAGAGGGTTCGAAGAGGGGAGGTGGATGGGCAAGGGAAAGTAGTGAAAATACAAAATACAACTATTGACAATTACACATACTCAATCAGAGAAACAATGTACTTCATGCACATTGTACAAACTGGCTCCAAGGCAAGCAAAAGAGAGACTTATCTCTGGGGTGAGTGCTAGCCTCATGATTGCGCACTCTCAGGTCCAGTAACAGGAGCAGTTCAATGCTGCAAAGAGAGTGTGAGTTACTATTCTGTGTGTGTTTTCCCCACACACACATAACACCATTCATGCCTCAAACTTAGTGACTCCTTCCCAAACAAGCACTCTTGTCTGCTGCTTTGTTTGTATAGTTTTGCTTGCCTCTGTGATGGTTTATACACTGTTAATGCAGTAATGTAGTCACACGTGGCTCCGCGTTAAACGGAAGACCATGTGTTAAGAATCACACATGATAGAATGTGCCTTGGATGTGCTGCTAGACGTGTGTTGTGAGGTGCGACTTCAGTACAAGTTGCGTTCTGCCAGCCGCGGCTTTCTATAGGCAGCGCACGTGGCTAATTGCATATGCTAATGATATGCACTGCACTAGAGTTTGTGCGTCGCTGGGTGCCCCCCCTTGTGCTGTATTAGTTTGTGGCTAGGAACACTACTGCACTAATAACTTAGCTTCTATGGAGCAGGGGGGACTCGAGGATATGGGCGATGCTCCCTGCGTGTGCCCCTGACAACTTGGAAAGCTTCTTGACATTTGCTCCTCAGTGCGGCTTATCTGTACTGTGCACATCCTCCCCAACACCTGGCTAAGCTCCCCAGCACTGGCACCACTTAGTTTGCATGTTTGAGTGGCCTGGAGGAAGGTCGGCTGGGCCGTGGCCCCTCGTGCTGCTCACCTTGCTCGGAGCTCCTGGAAACACATCTGCTTCTGTCAGACGTCTCAGCACAAGCCCCGTGTGTCTGCTTATGCACGCCTGCGCACGTTTGCACCACCCAACGTGGCCAGGATTGTCTAGTTCTTGGCCTGGTATCTGCTGGGAGAGGTAGTCTGGAGGCTCCTTTTCCTGCAGAAAGGGCATAAACGCTTTTAATAAGGCTGGAAAGTTTCCTGTGTGTGTGTGTCTTTATGCTGCTTGTCACTGGGCCATGTCTGAGACCTACATCTGACTTCCTCCCACACAACCCCAGGTTCTGTACCCTGACAGGCAGAGCTGGAACTTGAGTTGAAAATAACAAAAGGAGGCTGGCACAACTGGATGGTTGAGCTGAAAACCAATCAATCCTTGATAGAGTGAACAAAGAAAGGCATAGACAGCACAAGTCTGGAAAGGCACAGAGAATGCGAGATAGCTGGAAACAGCTGAAAGCAAGTTAAGAGCCACAATAGTTGAATAGCATTGGTAAAAGCCAACAGGCAACATAAAGGCATGGATGTAATAGATGGAAGACAGGAGGAGCGACAGAAAAATGCTGTTGAACAGAAGTGTACTGAGGCAGACCGAGGCAGTGTAAGAGTATGTGGAAATAACAGCCCGAGAGACGGGTGGACAGATCTGCAACAAGGACAGTAGCAGGAAGAAGAACAGGGACTAAAGCCACCAGAGTGTGAAAAAACAGGTAAAAAAGCAGTAGTACTGTAGGAAAACTGCACCATCAGGCAGCCTCAAAGTCCAAGAGGGAAGCCAGACACAACGTGCCATCCAAACGGAACAGAGCGTAGTAGTAGTATAGGCGGATATCTCAGGTGAGGACTGGACCGTGAGTCGTGTCTCTTGGGTCACATTCCTAATGCATACTGCTTTGCCACAATCCCCAGGGGCTGAACTCAACACTTACCAACTTGACATTGTCAACATCCGGTCCCCCACCACCATCATTGTGACTTTGACAGCCAAGGGGTGCAGGCTACCGTCTACAGCATGAAGTACATCAAGCATGTATACAGGCAAGAAAAGAAAATTCATTACAAACAACATCAATAAATGGACAGTTCAATAATATACTCACCAAAATTGATTGCAGACATGCCGTGGAGAAAACATCCATAATCCCCACTAGGGGTGTTACCACAAGTAGTACAGCAGCGGACAGGCCACAGATACGATGAAAGTCCAATGCCCTTGTGTAAATGGATGTCACACCGAACCATCCTTGAGAGCCCATGGATAGGGGAAGGAGGAGTGGCATATGTGTCAGGACCCCAAGCCGCAAACACATACACGAGACAGGCTTGAATGGGCCCAGCTCGAACATAAAGTGGATGCTTTCAAAAGCCACAAAGCACCACACCGTCACATGAATGTACAATAGACAAACAATTTTAAACTATGTTAACTAATTAAACTAACTATAAAATAAAAAATTGCCAAGTATGACCCGGGCGGGAGGCACCCAGGAGGGGGGAGGTACAGGGTGCATCTCAACACCCACATGCGATGATGTTGAGATTAAAAAAAAACTCCATGGGCTCAACGCCTGCACGGCCTGAACTGTGTGGGAGATAAGTCGTCGTCCGAGTCACCCTCTGGATGGAAAGCAGAAGGTGGACGTGGCACAGTTGCCTGACCACGCCTATGCGCAGCTTGCCCCTCGTCGGCAGCAAGTCTGCGGGTATGGTAAGCCTGGTCCTGTGCGGCGATGAAACGTAGGTCAGCATGCAGCACCTCACGTGATACGCATGCTTCCTCTTGCAAGGTAGCATGTGTAACACAGAGGTCTTCCTGCATGGCCTCGCATGATATCCAGAGCACCTCCCGGCATGCACGTAGCTCAGCCGAGATGGTATTCTCAAACTGCTCCAACCTCTCCTCTGTCCGCTGCCTCTGGGACATGTTGAGCACACCCAGAGTAGATCTGAGGGATTGATGGTCATCCCTCAGGGCCTCCCTGTGTGCCTCTGCGTGAGCAGCGAGTGCTTGACACAGAGTCACCATTTCAGCCCGGCATGCCTTGTCTGAGGCCGCCATGCCCAGCCTGAGTGAGCGGTCCGTGGACTGTGCTGCCCACTGCTGGAGATCCACCTGCCTAGCAGGGGTGAGCACGGATTGAGCCACACGTTCCATGCTCTGAGCAATCTTATCAATTGCTGCCCCCTGTTGTTCGGAATTGGCACACATGGCTTGCTCCCACTCAGTATACACCTGTGGCGCACGGCCACCGCATTACTGGGCTTGACACCCGAGGGGCCCAAGGAGCCATGGTCCTTGCTGGGTTGGCACCACTAGCGGCTGCAGGACTACATCCCTCCATTGACGTGATGCCCCAGGCACATCAGCAACTGGTGTGGAGTGTGACTGTGCGTCCCGATCCACCACAGGCGGAGGTTCCAACACCGTCTGGCCCCTCAGTGCAGGTGTCACGGACAGAGGATCATCCAGATCAGAATCACTTACCGTCGATGAATGAACATGACGCGCATCCAAATCAACATTATTGTCAGAGTTGATCATCCGAGCTAGACCCATTGCCAGCCCTGGACACGATGGTCTGCAGCACAAGTGGGTTCTCGTGGCCTACCACCCCATAGCCCCCACTTGAGCCGGGTTGCCAATGTAATAGCAACCCGTGTCAGGATTGACATCACCATCCTCTGGCTCCATTGCGTCATCATCTGTAATGTTGAAAAAATAAACATGAGTACACATGTCAGATGCACATAACACACACACACATAGGGCCTGATTACACGGTAGGCGGTAAGGATTTACCGGTACCGGTATTTTACCGGTACCAGTAAATCCTTACCGCCTTACTACGAGGTCCCTTTGCGGGCTGGGGAATTTAACGCCTGCTTTTTGCAGGCGTTAAAAACCAACCCGCAAAGGGACCCAGGGAGCTAATTACGGTACCGCAGTTTGCGGTGCCGTAATTAGTGCCTTCCCCATTCCCATTATGCCCTATGGGGCAAAAATGGGAATGGGGAAGGGCAATGGTGGAAGGGGGAATTACCGCCCCGTCAACCTTGGAATGGGGCGGTAATTCCCCTTTCCACCAAGGCGGTGCCGGTATTTTACCGGCATGAACCATTACCGTGTAATGAGGCCCATAGACATCATATCGACAGCCAACACATGAAGCAGACATGTAACACACAAATGAAATTCCGGCATGCATCCAGTGGCATCAATATCCCAAAAGCAGAAATGGATGTGTGTAAATAGCAAAGCCTACACATGTTCTGGTTGTAGTATATCACCTCCATCACACGCCACCTCTGTCAGGCACATGTCACAGGCAGAACTGACAGATGGCAACAAAGAGATGGCACATACCATAAGCATGTCTGAATTGCCAAATGGCCACAGCTGCAAGTGAATCCAAACACAATGCCCAGTACGGTCCGAGCTGCCGGCCATGAAGCCCCCAGAACACCCCTGAGGGCCTGATTGAGCACATTGTGCTATGAATGTGCCCTAAACCATTATTCAGTGTGTCAAATCATCACGGCCAGGCCCCACCAGATTAGCTAAGTGGGCCTGTGAGTACACATACTGTACGACAGTGCACCTTCAGGATTGTGCCAGATGAACATAACGGGCGCAATGCTGAAATCTCACCAATCAACTGCATATTAGTCAGTCAAAAAAAAGATGCAGAAGACACATGTGTAAATGAACACGTTCACACACACATAAGTGAGTAGCCGCAATGTTGCACTACACAACGGTGAAGCTGCTTGCATATGTACATGTGAAAGTGTTCAAAAACACCTGTGTCCCTATACACCCATATTGTGATCATGAACAGCAACCAATACAGCAAAGCATCAGCTACAACGCTGCTTGCTTTGATGTATGTAAAAAGTGTACACATACACATGTGCAGGCAGCTCCACAGTCATTACAACCCGATTGGCAGGCTACAGTCAATCTGCGGCCTATGCTGGTTAGTATAGGCCGCAGATTGACCTATCAACTTTGCTAAACACCCACTAGGGTGTTTCAATACTGAGTACATGTGTCACAGGATGCACCTGTGCCTGTGCCTTTCATGACAGTGAAGGGATGACAATCGGACCATACATGCCAGGTCACTTTGACATTGCATCAGTGAGTAGGCATGTAGAACGGTGTAACATGGCTCAGAAGTGTGTTGGTGCAGTGCAGAGCATGTGCACGTTACCGACTATCTACATCAACAAATTACATTATGATGTCAATCAATAAACAAGACGGCAGTGTAAGTGCAAGTTCAGGCATCACGTGCAATGTGAATGCAATGGGTTGCATGGATAACGGCACCCCACCAACCCCTCCTTAGTGAAAATGCAGGGAGGCATTACATGGCAGTGAAAGGTTGATCAGATAACTGTGTATTGGCAGACAGTGTTGAGTAGCAATTGCATCATCTGAGTCAACTGACAACACAGCCGATGAGAATGGGACAGTGAGCAGGACACATGATGAACCCTCTGTAGTACCCCCATTTGTGCAGAAGGCACTACACCAGTTTGACAGAGTCAGGGGGCCTGAGACAGAGGGAGGCCTGTGCCCCACACAGACTATGACACCCTAAACATGTGCGTGATGCCGGACTGAGCCACAATGAGCATGGAATGGATGATGAAATGCTATTAAATACATGTCATCCTGGACACGTACTACAATGATCATCTTGCAAAGGACACATAGGGGCATGCATGGAATGCACATGGAGCATGAATGGGCACTCATGTCCCTTCGGAGCATCTGCCATCTGCACAGTCTGAGTGAGACACCCTGCATCAAGGACATAGGATGTACCCCGCAGTATGTGTCTGGCAGGTTGGCAGGGGGAAGTGTGTATGTACACAGGAGAGTGAAACAGGCCATTGAGGTAGTCCAACATGTTACCCACCAGTGCAATGGTGTCATTGTGGTGCAGGGGGGTGCAGGGCAAGGAAGCATGCCTATGTGGAGTACCTGCATGCAGGCAGAAGACACATGCATGTCAGTCATTCGATGACATAGGGCCTCATCACGACTATTAGCCCTACCGCCGAACTCCCCGGCGCTAATAGTGCCGGATCACGAGTTTGGCGGTAAAGTAAATCCCCATTCCCCTATGAGCCCATTCGGGAATGCCCCATTCCCCATTGGGCTCAATGGGGAAAATTCACGCTCTTACCGCCGGTGGATTTCCCGCCGGCGGTAATAGCGCAAATTTTCGGCGAATATCCTCCCAGCTCAGAGCTGGGGCGAAATCCGCCGAAGTCCTGATTTGGCAGACCCTTAAATCCGGCGGTAATAGCGCTACCGCCAGATTTAAGGGTTACCGCCAAAGTCGTGATGAGGCCCATAGTCCGGTTGCTGAATGGAAGGACACCCCAGGCTACATGCAGAAGGGTCAGTGAGCTGAAACATGGAGGGGCAGCCGGGTGACTAGCATGCGAGTAGGGTGAAAGTGTGGTGATGAGAACAGTCCCTGTCTGCACTACATGTCCAGCATGCTGAAGAGCAGGCACGCATTAGTGAAGCATTGCATGACTCGCACATGAGAACCATGTACACATAGCATGTATTGGCAGTCAAGCACAACACATTGCACAAGCAAACCACACATGGCCAGGACAAACACGCAAAAACACTCACTGGACGGGGCGTCAATATCCAGCATCTCTCCCACTCCTTCGACCAATTCTGCCAGTTTGAACTCTGCAGCGATCAACTCGTGCGGAGTGAGTTCTTCCTCCTGAGGTGGTGCCCACCGCCAGTCACCCCAGTCATGGCATAATTGGAGACACGCTTTAGCTTAGCACTTTGTCAGAGGTCCTCCCAATGGTTTTTGCACTCCTGAGCTGTGCGCACCTCATGTCCGAATGCACTAACACTCTCCGCAACACGCTTCCAGTGGTCCCAACGATGGGCATCCGTAGTGTGACAATTTGGGCCCACTAGCATATCACGTTCGTTTTCCAACACGTAGCCCACAAGGAAGTCCAGTTCCTGCTTGCCGAAAGGATTCTTCCTCGACGTGCCGGAGGCGGGAGCTGTGTCTGGGGTCCCAGCCTCTTTTGCAGGTGCAACCTTCCTCCTCTTGGGCAGTGATCCGGACCCTGACTGGCAAATGCTGCCCTGATCAGTAGGGCAGTGGGACTGTTGGATTGAACCGAGAGAGTGGCAGGTGGAACTAGGACGGAAGCCCTGACTTGCGTCAGTGGCTGCCCTTGACTGGACCCTGCGCAGCAACATCCGCTGTGCCAAGGTCATTGACCGGGACTGTCCTAGATGGAAGACGCACAGCCAGGGTAGTGTCGGGTGCATCTGCCCATGCACTTGCCAACACCCAGCTGCTCGAGGCAGCAGATGACAATACTGCCCTAGGGACATGTGCCTCGGTCACGGCAGCCCTGCGTGCACTTACCACGTGCCTCCTGACCTCCTGGAAATCATCCTGGGACTCTTCAGGTGCCAACATGCGCTGGCTGACCCTGAGCCTGGGTGGTGGTGGCCACAGCTGCACCTGCAGCTACCACTACCCTTGGGCCCGTGGTAGACGACGAAACGGACTGCCGGGTCACATGGGTGCCAGTGCCAGATGCAAGAACTGCATCTCCCTGAACCACAGGGGGTGGTGGCATGACTCAAACAACACCTGGCAAAACATCCTGCCGAAGTGGCACACCCCTGCCTCTTCCCCTTCTGCAGCCACCCTGGACACCCTGGAGTCCCCCTACTCCCTGGTCACCCCGGCCACGTCCCTGACCATGCCCGCCATGTGGAGGGCACCCAGCTGAGGCGCCCTCACCTTTCATGGCCTCCCAACTATGGCAAAGATGTGGTATTGCCGGCACAGATGTAGTAGTAGTGCCAATGGGAGGTGTACACGACAATTGTCCTGGACAATTGGGGTCAAGGGGGTAGGGTACTAGATGTTAACAGCACCCCTGTGCACCTGCAAGGCTGTATGTGACTGCTGTGATGAAGTGGCGGGTCACGCAAAGCTCAGGCACCCCAAAACTGCAGTAAAACTGTGCACGCAACCCCCGGTAGCTCACATGTGTGGAATTAGCCTCCCGCAGTACGCGGTGGCACCCAGGGACACGGAAAACACGTACGCGTGGGACACGCAGGCTACTATGACCTTGAAAACAGGTACACGATACACAGAGGGAACCGCAGTGGGAAAAATAGCGTGCGCGACTCACCGTCTGACTAGCGTGGTAATGAAAAACACACGTAGCCAATACCCCCGCCAAAAGAAGAGATACGTCCTTGATCCGCTGTGAAGTAGTGATGGTGCGCGAAAGAACCAGAAGTAGCAACACACACGTTGGTCTCCACGAAAAACACGTATAGGGAACTGATGGCCTTGCTCACCTTTAACCCGTGCTGAGGGAAACACCCGCGCACGTCACGTCACTTATGCGCTTAGGCCCTTTCCTTTAATTACACGCATTAACACACGAACATACAGTTTTTTCACGTGCTGAATCACTATGCACCCGTGCCGAGGGAAATGCCCGCGTGTGTTACGTCACATACGCACTTACGCGCTAAGGCCCTTTCCTCGAATTACACGCTGACGTGCTGTTTTTTCACATGCTAAATCACTCTGTATCAAGCTGGCCATGCGACAACACACGGAACACCACACTCCTGCTCAAAAAGCCATGTTCCTGCCCCCCAGAGCCCTGAGCCGACTCCCACCAGCCATCTGCTGCTGCATGCGTGCCTGCTGGCCACGTGCCCTGCTATTTGGTGCCTGCACGTCATCCATCTGCAGAGGTCCAGTTGCTGTGACCACCCCTGCTGGAACAGAAGAATCCCGACTGCAGTTCCATTGCTCCACAGCCCAGCACCAAGACCCAGTTACCCACCCACACCTGCCTCGGGGGAAACATCATCTGAGACCATTGGCAACCCCCAGCCAGAGAGGCAGAGGGCTGCCAGCTTCACAGCAGGAGAGGTTGGCATCCTGGTGGAGCAAGTCCTGGTGCATTATGATGCCCTCTTCAGAGGAACACGGGCCGACAAGGATGGAAGGAGAAGGATCTGGATGGACTTCGTGGTTGCCATCCACACGGAGGGGGTGGCAACCTGCGACCTACCACACGTTCATAAGCGCTGGGAGGACTTCAGGTCCAGGACCCTCAGGAAGGCCCGGCGCATCTTGGACGCAGCAGATGCAGAGGGATGCCGGGTCTGCCTTAACAATGACCAGATGAGGGTGCTGGAACGCATACACCCAGCGCTTCACCTCCAGGTCCTTGAGAGGCAGACCCATCTGGAATCGAGTGGTAAGTGTCCATGTGTACTGATTGGACGCAGTGCATGTTGAGGTGTGCCAGGAGTGTGCAGAATGGACATATGTCTGGAAAGGCCCATGTATGGATGTGTATGTGCAGGGACATGAGCCTGCCGCATGTGAGTTCAGTCACGTGCGATGCACATCAATGGTGTATGTGTTCCAAAGCATTATGCACAAATGCATGTGGAGACGCACACATGTTAGCATTTCTGTGTCTGTACCATGCCATGGTTGGGGTGTGACACATGGATGCTGGTTCCACCTTCATGTATGTGCACGGTGTACATGTGCTTGTGTGTGTGTTTGAAATGTGTTCAACTGTGAAACGCCATGGATGCATGTGACACAGATATGTAGTGAGCCGATTGGCAGATGTGACATAGTTGCCGGTGATTGCACTGTGACAGGTGGTGGAGATGTACAGATGCATGTCTGTCTGGTGGCGTGTGTGCATGTGTTTGGCACTCCCTGTGTTGCTTGTGACGTCAGGCTGACCTTTGGATGTTCATGCTGTTGTGTGTGTATGGATGCTGCTGCCTGATGCACCATTCCTGTTAATTTGTGCATGTGTGTGGGTTCAAATGATATGTGTGGTGTGGAGTGTGATGCCATCTGTGAAGTTTGACACTGCCACTCTTGTGCAACTGTCATGACTGTATACGACCATTGTACAGTACCCTGATGCCTGTGTTCTGTCTCTCCCTGTCTGCAGCGTCAACTGATGAAGAGGGCAGAGATGTTGCTGTGGAGCACAGCGGCAGGGATCCCACCGCCAGCCGGAGACGCAGGGCCCAGCTCCCCTCCCGGGTAGTCATCTCTTCGGGGAGTGAGGAGTCTGGTGTCGCGTCCATGGTTGCATCTGCCGAGGGTACGTCCAAGAGGCGGCGTTTGGAGGTGGACTCCTCGGCAGCAGTAGGGGCAGCTGAGCCCCCACAGGGGCCTATGGAGGAAGATGGCAGAGAGTCATCCAGGTTGGTGGGGTGTTTGGTTGAGGAGGAGACCGTGGAAGGCCCACTCACGGGGCCTGGAGGGGGGATTCCACTGGTGTTAGTGGTGCAGACCAGGGGCAGGGACAGGAGGCAGCACAGGCCGCCACGGAGGTGCCTGTGTGTAATCCTGTCCCCGATCCTGTGACTGCATCATCTGGCACCAGCAGGGATGCCTCCGTCCAGACCAGTTTTCAGGGAGGGGATGCTCATACAACAACTGCCCTTCCTCTCCCTGTGGACGTTGCAATCCGTGACCGTATTGAGCCTGTCCTAGCTGGCGTGACGTTGCGCCAATGTGGGATTCGGGATGACATGCAGGGTTCTCGTCTGGACAGTATACATCATTTCGGATCCCTCTTTGGCCGCGTCGACCTACTAGGACAGGTCGTCGGAACTGGGTTCATCCGTGTGCTGGAACTCCTTGCGACCCCCTCCTCAACTGAACACCCTATGCGCCAGTCGTCCTCTGTGCCATCTATCAGCCCAAGTATCACCTGGGTCCCCTGTGGAACTGCCCCGGAGCCAGCAGCCAGGCTAGTGGAGGACACATTATTGCCACAGTCGGGAGTCGGAGGTCCAGCAGTGGTGGCCACCCCACCAACTGGACCCCGGCAAGAGGAGGACATGTAGGCATCAACAGGCAGGGCACGTTCACGGCAGCAGCAGGCTCAGGGTGGGAGCGATAATGGCTCGAGGCCATCAACATATACTAAACAGAGAGGATGCCCTATTTGCTGAAAAATTCAATAAATGTGTTTCAGAAAGCGCATGCTGAGGACCAGAGAGTTTGTTCTTATTAAAAATATATCATTTTATGCTGTCACAATTTCATAAAATACATCATTTTTAAACAATTATAAAACAACAATTCATTTCCAATCAACATATATTTTTGTGAACACATTATGTAATGGTGGACTGTCAAAGTAGGAATATTACTACTGTAAAAGTTATTTAGAATGTCTCTACAAACTAGATTTGATTGTGAAGATGAATGGTAGAATGGTGTGTTAGTGATATACACATAGGAGAAATGTCTACACAAACATGCGCTATTTGCACAAAAAAACTTTTGTTCACAAAAATATATGTTGATTGGAAATGAATTGTTGTCTTATAATTGTTTAACAATTATGTATTTTATGAACTTGTAACAGAATAAAATGATATATTTTTAATAAGAACACACTCTCTGGTCCTCAGCATGCGCTTTCTGAAACACATTTATTGAATTTTTCAGCACGTAGGGCATCCTCTCTGTTTAGTATATATTTAACTCTCCCCAGATGCCCATGTAGGGCTACCCACCTTTTGTTTTTGGATCGGGGCCATCAACATCACAGGGGTAGGCATCGGCCAGAGGGCAGGAGGACCCAGTATTGGGAGTGTCTTCCGTGTGGCAGCAGTTGGGCCAGCAGATTGATGCGGAGCGGTCGGCAGGGGGCGGAGGAGGCACGGCTCACAATGGTCAGGGCAAAGAACTCCATGCACAGGGCATTGAGGCGGGCTGAGTGCCTCGAGGCAACTCGCAGGGAGTTGGAGGAGGCCATGGAAGAGGCCCACCTCCGGAACATCAACGTGGATTTCGATGATGTCCTGGCCCGGAACATCAAAGAGTGAGCCGTTGGACTTGCACGTCGCCTTTGTACATAGTTCTCTAGGCTTAGGTTTCCTTTGTTTTATAGTTCATGGACTTTGCTCCACTTTATGTATATCGTTTTTTATTTATAGGATTTTTGGTAGGTTTCCTTTTGTTTGGGGATCATGGACCCTTTGGACTTGCATTGTAAATACTTCAAGACTTGTACATACTTTCGTTATTTCAACTTCCCATGGATCAATGGTTTTGTTTTTTTATTTAATTGACTATATATGGACATTGGCGATGGACCACTTTTCAGTTTCCATGTTGTGGATTTTTGTTTTTAATTGGATTTTCCTTTTTTTTGGTATTGCTTTCATTATTTCTTAATTTGCAAGTTTGATTTTCATTATGTTATTTCACTATGTTTTTTAATACATTTCATATATCTTCATTATTGGTGTTGTGTCCTCTCATTGGTTTTGTGCATTTCTCTATCAGCATTGCCTCAGTCATGTATTGCCACTGTGTGGCTCTGTTGTACATTCATGCATGGCCATACTGGTTCTTTTATGACTCTCATGGCATGGGTAATTTGGGAGTGGGTGCAGTGGATGGTTCCATGCTTGTACTTTGGGCAGGGGGGATTTCGGTTGGCATTAGGGCCATGGGTCTGTTTGGTTATGACATGGTGTTTGGTGGGCCATGTGTCGGGGTCTGCTGGCAGGTGCCCATCAATGGGGGTGGGTGGATGAGGGGGGACATGAGTCAGGGCCTGTTGGCAGGTGCCCGTCAATGCGGGGTGGAGGGATGGGGTGGGGGACATTAGTCGGGCCTGCTGGCGGGTGCCCAAACAATGAGGTGCGGGTGGGGTGGGGGGATATGAGTCGGGGCCTGCTGGCAGGTGCCCGTCAATGGGGGGTGGGTGTGTGGGGTGGGGGACATGAGTCAGGGCCTGCTAGCAGGTGCCTGTCAATGTCAGAGCCTGCTGGCAGGTGCCCGTCAATGGGGGGTGGGTGTGGGTGGGGGAAATGAGTCAGCCCTTCCAAGTGCCTGGTGACATGTGGCCTGCCTGTGGGGCATGCCCAGGGGTGAAGGGATGCCTGCGTGGCATGCCCAGGGGTGAAGGGCTGCCCGGGGGGCATAGTCAGGGTAGATGGGCTGCCTGCAGGGCATGCCCAGGGGTGATGGGCTGCCTGCGGGGCATGCCCAGGGGTGAAGGGCTGCCTGTGTGGCATGCCCAGGGGTGAAGGGCTGCCTGCGGGGCATGGTCAGGGTGGATGGGCTGCCTGCGGGGCATGCCCAGGGGTGATGGGCTGCCTGTGTGGCATGGTCAGGGTGGATGGGCTTCCTGCGGGGCATGCCCAGGGGTGATGGGCTGCCTGCATGGCATGCCCAGGGGTGAAGAGCTGCCTGCGTGGCATGGTCAGGGTGTATGGGCTGCCTGCGGGGCATGCCCAGGGGTGAAGGGCTGCCTGTGTGGCATGCCCAGGGGTGAAGGGCTGCCTGCGGGGCATGGACAGGGTGTATGGGCTGCCTGCGGGGCATGCCCAGGGGTGAAGGGCTGCCTGCGTGGCATGGTCAGGGTGTATGGGCTGCCTGCGGGGCATGCCCAGGGGTGAAGGGCTGCCTGCGGGGCATGCCTAGGGGTGATGGGCTGCGTGCCAGGGATGCCCAGGCGTGATGGGCTGCCTGCGGGCAATGGGGACGGGGGAGGGCCACACCCGGGAGGGCCCACACTGCCCAATCGCGTGTAAAACAACCCACGCAACCCTCGGAATACGTGTACCCCGCTCGCGCCAGTGAAAACGCGTGGAATACTCCCTGCGCACCCCTCAGAATATGAGTACCACGCTCGCGCCAACAAAATCACGTGGAAAACTCCCCGCGCACCCCTCGGAATACGAGTACCCCGCTCACACCAGCGAAAACGCGTGGAAAACTCCCTGCGCACCCCTCTGAATACGCGTACCCTGCTTGCGCCAGCGAAAACGCGTGGCAAACTCTGCGCACCCCACTGAATTCGTGTACATGCTTGCGCCAGCGAAGTTGCGTGGAAAACTCCCTGCACACCCCTCGGAATACACATACCCCGCTCGTACTTGGTACATCATGAGATCTATTGTCGTTGATTATCTAACCTCTTATAGTTAGACCAAACTTTACCAATAATGGGCTCACCTGTACCTCTTAGGTTTGCAGTTATATGGTAAAGGACTGGCGGTAACAATTGTGTCTACAGAAAAAGATTGACGCATAATGAATAATGAGTAAGTCATCAGAAGTTTGTGGGAGGCTAACGACATGAGGCTGGCGATTTAAAAAATGTAATTCACTGATAGCGTTTTCACGAAATTTTTTAGGCCAAATCACTCAGACACTATGAAGCACTCTGCTGTGTTTGCGCCACTGTGTTCATGCAGACGATGTTGCTGTCTGCACTGGAATCCCCAAACGTCAACAAACGCTACATCCTGTGTGTGCAGGCTAGGGTATACACTGCAAGTTGCTCTAGTCGAGCACTGGAGTGTGCTACGCATCTGCGAGGATTGGTGGTGAGGGAGGCCATATTGGATGGGGCATAGTTAAAGTGTTACGCTCAGCCTAGATATGAACTTATTGATATGTAAAAGTGACAATATTGGGCTATGGCAATGTTAATAACAACATATCCCAACAATGTAGGTAGGGTATTAGTTCACACTCTACTTTCAACCAGACTAGGTCATTCTGTGGACATTTCGATAAAATATGCATGTGCAAGAATTCAGAGGAAACATAGGTATTTATTCAACCCTAACTCATGGGCCCTGGTTGTGAAAATAAAATGTTATTCCTAGTTTAGCAGTTTCTTTTCCGTATTTTTACTCTCATTAATTGTCAATAAGACTGACCAAACAAAATCATTTTTTTTGTGTCCATGCTCTAAAAAGTGAAAGAGCAAAGGGACAGACATGTAACTATTCTTGATGCAGCTGCTGTGTTATCCTATTCTCAACTTGAGCTGCCTCAAGGTTTCTCAAGATGCCCGAAAATATCGCTAACGGAAATTCTGAATTAAAAAATACTGGCACGCAGTCAGGGGTGTTGCTAGGTCTGGAAAAGACCCGGGGCTACGCTAATGTCAGAACTGTTGGGACTGGGGGCTAGCTGGCCCATTGTTTGTAGCTCCTGAGGTTCGATCCGGGGCTACAACCAAAAGACCAGGGGCTATAGCCCCCTTAGACACCCCCTAGCAACGCCTCTGCACGCAGTGATCACATAGATATGACATCCATTGTGCAATGGCACAATCCCGGCCTTGCGACTGTAGTGGACACCCCTACAAACCCATATCCCCTTATACTGCACAAAGGATGCTGGGGACAACCCAGCACCCCCTGATTCCTTTTTGCAGCATGACAGGGACTAAGCATTTTCGTTTACCGCTCATGCACAGTAAGCGTATATTCTTTTTTTTCTCAGTATTTTGGGGTGATTCCTTACCTATGTAATGATGTAATGTCTATCACACAACTAGTGCTTCAGTTTGTGAATTTCACTTGTTACCATTGCATTGGAATTTCAATGTTGATCTCAATTGTGGCTTTAGTCTGATGACATGCAGTACAGTTAACGCAAGGATGGGGTTCTTTAGGTCGGGGTAGACCCCCCAGCTCTGTAATGGTTGGAGTTCTTAATGCTTGTCTAGATTTTAGACCTCTGTGAACAAGTTAATCTCTCAATTATGCGCAAACAGGCACAAACAATCAGTATCCGTGGACACACTCTCTCCATCATGCTATGAGGTTTTCCGAGTTTAATTTGTGGCTGCGTGTGTAGTGAGTACCAGTATGCTCCATGGAGTATATGGTGTGAGATGAGGTTTGTGTTAGCATCTCTTGGGCCCCGTGCTCAATTTTACATGATCTCCCTCCAATCTTCATGATACCGTTCCATATGCTGGTCTGCCAGCCATCTCCTTTCAAGAGTGGAAGTACTGCCCTTATGCTTACTCTGCGAAGGTTGAAAGCCACTGATATGGCTCTCTTTGCTTCAGCTATGCTTTTAGAAAAGGCATGAAGGAAGAAGATGCTATGGAGGCATCCGTTAAACCAGCAAACTGACTAACAAACATTTTACATAGTTACAGGCACTTCCAAAAATCCCTTCTTGGTAGGTTATATTTCTGTGAGAAAAGTTCAGAAGAGCAACAGAGCCACTTGAATAACATTGCCCCAGATATCCTACTCTCTGCCTGTCTAAGAACCCCCAAAAGACGGGCTTTCTTACAATTTGGAAGTGACTAGTGTGCCAAAGCAGACGTGCCTCTGTCAAACCTTTTTGATGTCTTGCCTTTTGCGGACAGCTTCCCACATTCATTGTGTGTGTGCTAACAATGTACTATTTAGTGGGGGATGATTGTCTTGGGGGAGACAATCTATCATTGTGAAAGAATTAATGTTGCCCATAGAGGTTGCTCTCTACTCCCATCTTTGATCTTGCCAGTGGTGCCACCTTAGTAGCGCAATTTTACAGTCTCATACTGTCGTTTTAGCAAGTCTGGTTTTTGTCTCTGGCTCCTGCAAAAACAAAATTATTCAATGATTTTTGCAGGCGCCTGAAATAGCTTTGAGGTACCACCATCAGAACATGGAGAAAATATAGATCAGTTGTAGCAAAAAGCCCATTTTAAAGAGGAATATCCTACGCATTGGTGTGACCACAGCTTTCCCCAGTTTTTAAAGTCTGTATCTATTTTTTGCTATAGGCCATCCATGTTTGCTCTTAGTGGGGACTCTAACTACTTTTTGATCTTAATCCCAAATATGTCAAGGTATGGGTCTAACATATTCCTGGGGCTATTGAAAGATCCAGGGCTAGTGTAGCAGGCTCTAATTGAAGTTCCTCAGTATTGTCCCAGTTGATTTTTGGGTCCGACCAATCATCCATATGACCCATTTCTGTCCAGCAAGTTTCGTAGTGCCTGTTCTGGGTACGTCCGGGTCAGGAGGCTGTCGTACACGCATAACATCAACTTGCTCTCTACCTCCCTTAGCACGATGCCTGTAATTTGTGGGTGTGCGCTTAAGTGTGTGGCAAATGGTTTAAAGGCTAAAGCAAATAAAAGGGGAGAAAACAAACAGTCTTGGTGAATGCCTCTCAAGTGGTGCCAAGTAGGCGTGTCCAGCTTTAATGTATGCTATTGGGAATTTATAAAAGGTGTCTACCCATGAGAGAAAAGTGTTGTGATACCCAAACTATCTTAGAGTTCTACAAAGGAAAGGTCACTTCACTCTGTCAAAGGCCTTTTCTGCATCCATGGAGATTAGTGTTGGTTTATCTGCGTCCTTCCCCACCCTGTCAATTATATGGGCCAATCTACGGAGTTGGTCATCTGATGCCCTGTGTGCTATGAAACTCACATGGCCTGTGTAAATGAAATATCTGTTGAGCATTGAACCCTCCCTACCAAGATATTTGTTAGGGTTTTAAGATCTGTATAGAGAAAAGACACGGGACAATAGTTGCCTTTCTATAAGGGCTTCTTCCCCTCTTTTGGATAAGTGAGATTGTGGCTTGATATATTGTGGGGGGCTGTCTGTTCCAAAACCGTCTGGGCCTGGTGCTTTCCCATTGTGTGAGGATGTGATAGCCTTAGCCACTTCTTCATCAGTGATCTGTGAATTCACTGGGTAATTTGCATAGCTGGATTCTGTCGAAAGAGGTGGCATTGCACCCTGGGGACCCTGCGCGTTCTGAGGAGTATAACGTGGTAAACAAATTCTCAAATTCCTTAAATATGTCTGAGTGGGTTGTCAGTGTATTCCCCAAGTTATTCAAGAATGCTGGAATACATTTAGCAAGTTATATTTTCCTAATTAGACGTGCCACAAGCTTGTTCATTTTTTTCCTTGCTAATAGAAGCCACACCCTGCCTTCTTGTGCAAGAATATTGCTTTTTTGGTGTGGTTCGTGTTGAGCTCATATTTGGCCTTATTTAGAGCCTGCCAGACTGCATTGGTGCATACAAGTCTGAACTCCTCTTCCACTTATTTCACTTTCACTTGTAGAGTTTCCAATTGAGTCTTGACTTGCCTTTTGATCTGTGAGCACTTGTGTATCATTATGCTGCACCCAGGTAGCCTTCTCTGCATCCCTTAGAACCTAAGACGGGATTTCTCTTGTTGGTCTAAATCAAAACATTCTTGTATTTGTGACTGAAGGAAGTTTCTAACTTGCCTAGTGAGCATTGAATTATATCTCCACTAGGTTGGTGAGGAGGTGTTCCGACTCCTGACACTAAGGTGGTGACTGGTGTGTGATCTGATATGACATGGGAGAGTATCTGACCTTCCAGAATACTATGAGTGTGCTTCTTGGATATGAGTATCACATCTATTCTGGAAAAAAAACAATGTTTTGCTGATTTGTGCGTGTAATCTCTCACCATCTGGTGAAGGGTTCTCCAGGTGTCTCGGAGGGAAGACTTGAACATCATTTCTTGAAATGCTCTCACTGAAGAGGGGACAATCTGCTGTGGTGGTTCCAAGATGTCCAGCGAAGAGACAAGCACTTAATTCAAGTCACCACCCACAATCTTGCAGGAGGAGAGGTACAGGTGCTATTGGTCTTTTATAGTTGAAGATAAGCTTGTGTTATATGTATTTGGACTGTGCACTGACATTAGTAAGTAATCTTGATTCACTACCTGGATTTGGATCATTACCCATCGACCCTCTGGGTCTGGTGCTATAATGTTGAGCTGGAAATGTAGGTTTCCCTTTATCAAGATCGTAATGCCATGCCATTTGTTGACTGCTGGGCTATGGAAGGCCTAGCCATACAATTAATCACATATCTTTTGGGAGTCCTGCACATTTAGGTGTGTCTCTTATAACGTCAGCTCTAGTCTCTCTCAGTTAAGAAATTACCTTTGTTCTTTTAAAGGGGATAATAACCCTATTAACATTCCATAATTGCACTTTAGTGACATTTGTCATTGGAATATCTGGTTCTCTTAAACAGTCATATCAATGTCCGGGTATAGGGATCCATAGACTGATGTTAATCTTCAAGTGAATGGCCCTCTTGAGTGTGCCATTGCCATGTCCGGCTTATGCTTACTGAACATATCTGGTATGTGTTTCATTGCTTCCAGTTGGCCTGGGTCTTTCGGTGGAAAGAGATGTACCTGCAGAAAGTTGAGCACTTCATCTGGGGTTTTGACCACCACCAGCCTGTTTCCAACCTGGAATCTGACGGAGACTGGAGAAAAGTCCCATGTGTAATGAATCCTTTGCTTTGTTAACTTTTGTTACGATTCAGTAAATGTCTTGTTCTTCTCCAGATCTTGGTAAATGTCTAGTATGTGACAATCTTTTCTTTACTCTTAAACCTGAAGAAGCTCACAATTATTGGTCAGGGTATGGTCTTAGTCACAAGGCCCTTTCGGCTCTGTCTATTTCTAAGTGATTTGAAATGTCCATGCCCAATGCTGATGAATCCAACTTCATGATGAAGATTTTCATGTTGGGTCCCTCCCTTCCTTCCATAACTCCTAGAATCTTTACGTTGTTGCTCCCATACTTCCATTCTTGATCATCTAATCTGTCTGTGAGGGCTGTAGGCGTGCGAGTCGCCTTTTTTCATTATGTGCAAGTCGTCATCCATTGTGTATATACGCCCATGAACTTCTTCTGGTTGGGAGGTTATTGAACTTAAAGGTATTGCTGATTTGCATCACCTCGCTTTTTCTGTATGAGATGTGTTTCACCATTGACTGCAGTAGCAAGAACATATTGTTGGGCAAGGGGTCCCCCTCGGATCCGGCACCTTCTTGTGACCTTTTGGGTGTCTTATCTTCTCTAACTGCATTTCTAAATAGTTTGATTTCTTTTCAAATTTGTTAAGTGTGCCATTATGCGGTCAGGTGGGGAGTCAGTCAGAGGTACGATCGGGAGACTCTGCAGGGGTGCAGAGCATGCCAGAAGCTGGGGCCTGGTGGATTGATTCTCTCTCGGCCTACCCCGAATCTACCACTTCCACTGCCCCAGGCCACTGTATGGGCTGAACCTTCCCTTTTGTACCGATGCACCCACAGCCTCCACCTTGATCAGACCAGTGAGGCAATGTCCTCTCCACCCTCTCCCTTCATTGGCGTATTTCTCCTGCCTACTCTCTCAACCCTCACCTCACCTGTGGGAACAAAGCTGCAGGAGCATTCAAGTGGTTGGGTAGGGGCTTGAGCCCCACCCAACACCTATGTTTTACCATCACTTTGACAGTCACTGCTTCGTTAGCCCAGCCCTAGGGGCCAGCCAACATGTGCAAGCTTCAGACTAGCGGCACCCAATTTCACTTAGTCTGCAGTTTTGTCGTGGCCCACGGAGCAGTGTCTCGTTTGTGAGAAGTGGGCCGCTATCAGTTGTCTGCCACGTGCCTATGCCTTTCCATAGGCCATTGGTGTTCCCCTCCCAGCCTTACATCCCTGTGCATGGCAATACAGTGGTACTCGTTACTATACTTTGCAGGTCGGTATTTCCAAACTCCTGCAAAGTTTAGGTTTAGTAATTCACACGAATTGTCTGCACAACCTACACTCCCCACACCATATGATTTTTACCAAAATGAAATCAGCTGACGTGATCTGATATGATATTTTATTTGTAACACGCTTGTACACGAGTGTTTCAGAGCGCGACAAGACAAGGGAGGGGAAACAGGGGAGAAAACAAAACAGCAATCTTACTAGGCCCAGTGACATTGAGAACGTGCAAGTGCATGGGAAAGGGAAAGGGGAAACGTGCATGGAAGGGGGAGAGTGGAAAGTGCGGAGCAGATGGGAGACAGATAAATAATAAAAACAAATAAAATAGATAATGGATACATAAATAGGGGTAGTGCAGCCAATGCGTGGCAAGTGCTGTGCTTATGCCAGCAGAACTGGGTAAGTCTGATAAGTGCATGAAAGAAGAAAAAGGAGGATTTGGGGACTGTACGGGTACATATATAGTCCCCAGTGCAAGGGGTGGCCAGGAGGTAGTGCTGAAAGGATGTTAAGGTGAGCAGGTACCTGGGCCCATGGGAAAGAGGGTGGCCAGGTGCACAGTGCCAGGATTGAGCA
Source organism: Ambystoma mexicanum (assembly GCF_040938575.1). NCBI lineage: Eukaryota > Metazoa > Chordata > Amphibia > Caudata > Ambystomatidae > Ambystoma > Ambystoma mexicanum. Next base: position 548,004,614 of record NC_090926.1, read on the forward strand.
GATCAGCAAGGGAGAGGGGGAGCAAAGGCAGATGCAAAGAGGAAAGTCTTGAGGTGCTTCCAGAACCAGAGATGGTTCTCCTCAAGCAGAGTGGCCGGGAGGCTGTTCCAGAGGGAGGCCCCTGCCGAAGACAGAGATCCACCCCCAGCTCGTTTCTTTGAAAAACGACTGACCCTGAGGGAGTTAGTGGTAGAGGAGCGAAGAGCTCGATAGGGGAGGTATTTGCGGAGGGATAGCTGAAGGTATTTTGGACCCAGGCCCCAGAAAGCCTTGTGGACAATGCAAAGGGTTTAAAATGTAATCCTTGCATCCACTGGGAGCCAATTGAGAGATTTCAGAGCTGGAGAGATACGATCCCAGGGCTTGAGGCCAAGGACAAGTCGAGCAGCCCTGTTCTGGATTAGTTGCAGAGGGCGGAAAGTAGAGGCAGGTAGATTTACAAAGAGGCTGTTACAATAGTCCCGCCTGGAAAGAACCAGAGCTTGGGAAACAGTGAGCTTCTGGGGGAAGGAGAGGAAAGGAAGAGTACCATCTGAGGAGGTGCAGAAGGAAGTTTGACTTTTTAGAGACCTCAGGGATGTGTGCGGAGAAGGAAAGTGTGGAGTCAAAGATGACCCTGAGGTTTTTAGCCTCACAGATGGGGATAGGAGGAGGGCCAAGTGAGGCCGGCCAGAGAGAGATAGGAAAGGATGGGGAAGGTGTGCCGATGAGGAGGATCTCTGTGTTGCTGGCATTCAGACAAAGGTCATTGGCGGCACACGAATCTTGAACGGCAGTTAGGCAGTCAGAGATGAGAGAGGGAGAGGAGGTGGCCGAGGGCAGCCTGAAAATGACTTGAGTTAAACTTTTGTCTAAAAGCTTAGCTTAAAGAAAACCCACTGCAATGTTTTATAGTATAATTCCTGGTGGTAGCAAGTTACTAAAATTGGTTCTCATTTTACAAATCTTACAACCATTGTTATTTTAATTGAACCTGTTTGAAAATTAACAGTAACACAGGTTTTGCTGATAACTAAAATAGAAAAATGTTTCCTCATATAAACAGCCTGTTTGTGGAGTTTCTTGTCCATTGTTATCTAATGCTTGACCCTCCTCCTTTTATTAACTTGCAGAGGTCACCCATTGTGTTGTCACGATATACTATGCAGCACAAGCAAGTCAGGGACCTTTCTCCCCTGCAAAGGGTGCATGCACAAATAAACCGCTTTTTTTGATTTTTTACAATCCTCAAATGGTTTATAAGGAGGCCTCCAACCAGTCTCACACCGAACCTCCACCAGCACCCTTGATATGACAGCAGCCACTAAGATTGTGGCAACACAATGCACAGGCTTCTAGAACATCACCGGGTTAAGATAGAATTCAATGCCACACGAATTTGTCTTGTGAAAAGCAAGGCCAAATAAATTCCCTCAACAGATTGAGGGGAATATTAAGCGCTCTCCCTGTGACAACGAAAAACCTGGTTTTCAAAGATTTAATATTACTGCTTTGGGAAAGCACACAAGGGTACTTTGTGCTGCTTACACTAGAGAACAAAGAGGGCTTCAAACTCCACTAGTTAGCACACATAGGAAATTTGCATTTAACATAGGCAACATATGAGAAAGAAAAGAAAAAAAAAGGAATGCAATTCAAAATCAGCAAACATGGTCTGATAGAGGAAGAAGGATAGAATAGGTAAAATGAGTTTTGAAAGGATAAAAGACATTTTTAGAAAAATGAAAATTGAAATCACATTGAATTTGGCAGGAGCTGAAAATGACAGGCACGCTCTAAACCATGAAAAATGAAGGAAAGGCAATGCAAAATCCGAGTTTAGAATCTGAAAGAGGAAGGGGAATGCTCTAAGAAAATCACTGTTTAAAAGATTAAAAGAAATATTTGGGAAATAAAATTGGACATGCTCCTAAGTTTAGCTGGGGCTTAAAATGACACACACGCTTTCAACAATGAGAAAGGCACAGTGAAAATGACAGGGGCATCAAACAGGTATGTTTTGGGTGCAAAGAGATTCTCACAGTATGAACAACAGTTTGGGTTTATTATGACAGATACAAATGGGGATATGTTTTTAAAACCCACAATTTAAAACATGGACAAATTCGGTTTTTAGTTCATAAAGGGAGTAATTGTTTTGTGGCAGCACTTTAATGACTATAACAATTAAATAACAACACTGGGCACAAGATGGTTGATTTTGAATTGCAACAATCTTGCTCTGTGAATTTCAATGGGGAATTAATTGATTTACTAAGCAAAATACTAGGGAAATAACTTAACTATGCAAACAAGCAAAGGACTTTTCCGGGGAAAGAGAACTATAATCAACAGATACATAAGTGATGATTCCATAGGAAAAATGTCTTAAATGCACCGAGGAACAGAGTGGTAGTCCAGGGGAGAGGTACCAAAGGGTAAAGACAAATAAAATACTTTTTCAATAGAAAAATTACACCAACAGATAGAATAGAAGATTCTTCTAGGATAGCGCTTAAATAGATAGGACTTGTTTAATCTATGGCCATGCAGATCTATACTTACAGAAGTAAAATGACTTTATAGTCATCATTTGCGCCAGGGCTCCACTGTCAGTACCATCAAAGGGGTAAATCAAGGCCTCACTCTGTTCTCCTAACCAGTTACTCCAGGTCCATGCTTCACTCCAGGACTAGGCCCAATTTCTGCAAGTACAGCTCCAGATCTTCAGTCAGCTGCATCTCAGATTTTCTAGAGAGAATCCTCATTTCAGGAGAAGTAACCTATTTATAAGCCAAATGACATCGCTGATGTGTCATCTTGCTCACACAACTGATAGGGCAGTGGTCAAAGGTTCCCTCCCTTTCTGAAAGCTGGTAGATTCAGAGAATAGGGTGTGATTTGAGCAGTCAGGGGAGGATACCCCATCAATCATATGACACAGGGATGGGGTTGGATCTGGCTTTTGTATCTAGAAATCTCACATTTTTAAAAATACCTTTTCTCATCAGTTTATGCCACAGATGCAGCATATTCGGACTTTACATGTTTTTGTGGATTGCATAAACTTTATTTGATGACTGAGTGACATATTGGGGTGAAGCTACAGTATTTTCTCGTTTATGCCCAAACTACAATACTGAAATGTATGGCATTCGGTGGGCGGAGTACCTATCACCTATTACACCTTTTCACAAATGTTTATGATTGTCACACATTTATGCAGAGAACAGAAGCAGTTCACTGACAGCTTTTCATAAATCCGAAAATGAAAAACTTACTCTTAATTCTTTGCAAATTATTCCAAAAATTGAATATCTCCCATTGTGTGCAATGGGTGTGAAGCTCAGCCTTCACTCTTCACCCTCTGTAAGCAGAGATCTGGTTCTTAGCTCTGATGTCAAAAGGGACCCTTTTGTTCAGGTTAGCCTACACCTTCAAAGGCTAATTGCTATCTTTATGATGGCCTAAGTGCTTTTGGTCATAAAACTTGAGCATCCACAGAAAGCCTCAGTTCATTCCTATTGTAACACAGCTTGGGAAGGCTGGTTTCACACCTGGGATTCATTGCTAGGAATTAAACCTTAAGAGATGTCTTTCCCAGCATTTTACATTTGATCCAACTTCAGCAAATGCACACAATCTAGACATGTAACCCCTTTCAACAGTACTTTCCTGCAACCGTGATTACAGAAGGCAACATAATATGTTTAAACACTTTAGCTGTACGTTTGAATACTTAAAGTGTTGATTTTGAAGACCCAATTGCAATGTCACTGGGGTCAGTTTTAGCAGTGAAACCTTTCCTGCTGTTGTAGTTCCACAATCTAGTCTAGACATTTTATTTACACGCTAGATGTTGTCATTTTTGCCAAGGGGGTCTCATCCTTTCCAGACCTTTCTCAACAACATCATGAGGTCTTCCCCTCATGTGTGGCAAGGAAAATTTTCAGGCATCCCAGGCTTAGACGCCTACATTTGCCCCTTCGAGTTTGGACAATGGCCTCATTTTGTATGTACTCCAGTGCAGGCCTTTTGCTGAGGGGCATATCTCCCCCTCTGACTCTGGCCAGTAGTCGCATTTTAGGGTTATGTCACCCCATAGTGTGCACCAGAAAAAAGGAAAGTAGCCCAGGCAGAAGACTAGGAATTGTATTTCAGCTAATTAAAAATAAGTAAAGCCTTTGTTAATAATGGCTAAGAAGGCGCCCACCTACACTACGGACCCCACAGTTTCGTTGAGAGGGCCATATAATTAGAGAATGAGAATTTGCCACACTCAGACCAATTGGAGAATGTAGTGGGCTAGAGCCAGGAAGATTCCCCAGATAGTTTAGCTATGGCAGATTCTCATTAAATTATTATATCATCCCTTTGCTCACACCACATTGATGAAATAGATTCCTCCAAAACGTCTGGAACCATATGTGTTTCTATTTCTATGGATCTGAGTGAATTCATTAAAATATGTTATTGCAACTTTTAAGATCAGATTTAGGGTGGTATGTGGGATGGCAGGCCCAGCATAATTGTTGGCATGCTTCAAGGACCTTACTGGCATTTTTAGAAACTGAAAAATATGCTATTTCTGAAGAGGTGTCAGAGAGTCCTTAATAATGTCACTCCCCATTGAAGCCTAACACTATTTTAAAAGTGACAGCATTTGACTATGTCTCTTGTTGATCTTCTAAAACATTTTTCATGGGCAATTAAAATACATATAATAATCAAATTATTATTGTTAGTAGTAGTAGTATTTATATTATTCCGGTTATGCAACATGAAAATTGGTTTCCAAAACAATCAAAGAGTAACCATCTGCCAACCCAATTTATGATTATAAAGAGCTCTGTTGCTTGCCAAGATACATCCTGCTAAATGAACACCCTAATAATAATAATAATAGGAAGAAGAAGAAGAAGAAGAAGAAGAAGAAGAAGAAGAAGAAGAAGAAGAAGAAGAAGAAGAAGAAGAAGAAGAAGAAGAAGAAGAAGAAGAAGAAGAAGAAGAAGAAGAAGAAGAAGAAGAAGAAGAAAACAGATTAAGGTCAGACACAGGCCGATCAAGGTGCAGAGCCTGTAGGTCCTGAACAACCCACACCTTTCTTTAAGTGCATTACAAACATGCTCTCTTCCTTGGAAAGACCTGTACATTGCTCTCTTCAATCCGATGATTTAGAAACATGTGCCACCAGTGTCTAAGGTATGCAGGGCACTTGAATGGAAAAGGAGGATTCCCTGGTTCAGCTCACCGTTCCCTGGATGTATGGCAGAGGTTTGTGACCAGTGGTCAACCTATAATGCTGCCCCGTTGGGGGAAGATTACGACATAAATGTATCTGCTGCATTTGCTACCCACTGCCCTGGTCAGGTTCTGCCCAAAGTAAACTGGAGATCATGCAATACCATGCAAGAGCAGAGCAAAAATGAATTGCCAGTGTGCCAGGATATATGTTTTTGAAGATTGGTGGTACAAAGAAACTTGAGAACAATGAGAGAGAGAGAGATAAGGCAAACATGTCCGAGGGCCCCTGTACAGAAAACCTTTGATTTACTGGGAGTTGCAACTGAGTGGTGAGAGGAGCAAGAGTGTTCGACTCCAACGTGACAGTCTTTTTTCATGTGCCTGTACTTTGAGGATCTAAGAATATGTCCAATGGTTTCATATGCTCAGTCTGCAGATTTAAGGCAGGTGAGGCTCGGGCCTCCAGAGTGGCAAGGAAGCAGATAACAAGAAACCATTGACCTATCCAGTATCAAACAATGTATGGGGTAACTCCAAACAAAAATGACCAATGCTCTGTGCACACTTCTGCGCATCTAACAATGCAAAAACGTACTTGTTCTGGTTAAAATTTTTGACATAAACATGTTATTATATATTTGTAAATAATTTGTTGTACAAAAATTAGACTTTATTTTTACTTTTACACTCCCTACCAGTCCCCCAGCATCCTTTGCCTGCACTTGCCCTTGGGCTCCCTACACCAGACTAGCCCATCTTGGTCCTCCCTGTCCACTGCACTCACCCCCACTCCCCTGGCACTTGCCCACCCCCACCCTTGGGGGTACCTCACTCATGCACTTCTCCTTCTACCCCTTGCACTTAACCCCTTGTCATGCACTCACAAGGCCAATAAATATATAACCATTTTTGTTGTTCTACTTTTTAGATTCCCATGTCCCCCCTCATCTCCCATCTTGTCTTGTGGTGCCTGGAAACACCTGTGTATAGGCGCCATACACATTTCCAATAAATAAATAAACACACTGTACATACAAGAAAAGTCTCTGGACCTTCAGCAGGTTTTAGGGACAGAGCATAGGAACCGTTGAAAAGCTTCTCCCCTTGCACTGTGACAATTCTGGAGATGACCTCACGTGAGCAGTCATGTGCTCCATACTATTCCCCCTCCATCAGGCGCACTGGATCGTGATTACTAGATGTGCGTAGAGAATGGTACACTCGTTAGCGTTTTCACAATGATTGTGACAACCCAGAAAAAGAAAACTGGAATTTCGGAAGACATGGCCAGAAATATAGCATAATTATTACAATTTGATAAACTTAAGAGCAGAATACAGTAAAAAGTCTAAACCAGGCACATCGGGTCGTCACTAGTAAATTCGCCTACGATCACACACAGCTGATGGAACACATGCACCCATCCTCATAATGGCTGTGGCAACCCAGCAATTGAACATTGGAATTTTGAATCTCAAAATTAGAAATAAAATGTAATGCAAGTAGCATGCACTGATTCATTTAAAATAAAAAGGGGTTTTCATTGTTAAGTCACTGAGAGAAAAAATCAACCCTACAAGTTACTAGTAACCCCATTATTCCCCAAATCCTTGCTGACCAAACATGTCTGGGCATATCTCATTTCAGAATCGTGATGCGATAACAAGTTACCCAGGGCGCACTCGTACTGCATCACATATGTTAACTCACGCATTGATATGCCAGGGACGGCGTGCCGCCTCTGTTTCAACCACAAACACGCACACAAGCCACGCGCCATGTTCATGGCCAGTAGCCCAAGACCAAAAGGCCGCTAGTTAAGTGGCCACTGTTGTCAGGGAGAAGAAAGGCGCGAGCGTGCTTTCCATCAGAGATTGCGCCATGCAGGCGGGCGGAGAGACGGCGGTGGCAGCTCGGAGGCCTGGTGTTTACAGACACAACAAGCGATGGATTGCAGCAAGAGACATGTGTCCCTTCTTATCTGCTAGGCGTCCAGCGATCGTAAACGAAGAAGTGCTTTCCAGCCCTCGAGGATGTGGAATTTGACAGTTTCGATGACTGGCGATTTTATGATTACCCGCAGTTAAACTGAGCTCTGTTTACCCTTGACAAGCACAAGTACTCCACCTTCGCTTTGACACCACGGCACAGGCCCAACGCCTTCTTATCATGTAACGAATGGGTGTCATCAAGGGGTTGATTACAGTATCGGATTCATATGCAGAAATAAAAAAAAAGTAGCTGTGTTAGTTTTATAACGATAAACATCGATAGTACATACAGCTCGGTAAACCTATCAAGTATACCAGAGTCATAGAATCTCACAATAGCGAACTGGAAGGGGGCAGTACAAACTCATCCTGTTTAACACAAAGCGTTTTCGTACGCTATATTATTGAACGCTCCATTTATCCGGAAGTTGTACATCTATATATTTCACGCCGTCCTTCCTACGTAAGCTGCTGCAGTAGAGTGGAAAGTAGCCGCTCAAACCCAGACCCAGCCGGAGAAGTAGGACGTGGCTTGTGTACCTGGTATTCGAATGCCCTCCTGGCGCTATTCGGATAGTCAACCAATCACTATTTATTTCGTGTATCCTTATAAAAAAAAAATCTCCTGTAGGGAAAAATACACCAACCCATAATACAAGCAAGTTTTGGCCAAGCCAACCATTTTGGCATTTGTGTGCTTGTGGGATACGTATGTTCAAGGGTGTTATGGTGTTTCATCTGCACAATTTTGAAAGTGATTTTTGAATGTTGCTTTTTCTATCTTTTTTCTTTTAACGTGAGTGTTCCCGTTATTACCCTAGAGCCTCATCCTGCTCCCCCTTTTCAAACCCATGAACGCATATGCCGAATTCCACACTAGATAATAGTCACGTCCTAATTTACCACTTTCACAATTATAGAGGTAAAACCACGGCATCACATTTTCCAGGCACTGCCACAATGATACTTCCTGGAAATAGGATGGGACCAGCAGGGAAATAGTGTGTCTGGGCATTTAAGGTCTGGGCCTAGCTATACACATGGCTTTGCCAATGCTTCTTATTAACAGGACCTCAATGCAAGGAACATATGCAAGGGCACACATGTTACTTATACATTAAGTGGGTGAAGGCACACTTGGTTAAGTCGTTTTACTACTCCAGGAGTTCATGTAAGGCTTCAATTAAGCCATTAACTCATGGACAGCTTAGAAGTAACACTGACTGGTCCTATACACCACAAGGTTTGATGTTGCTGCATGAGATAGCTCAAAGACATCGAAGGAGGGGGTGTGTTTTGGGAGGAGAGGGGCAAGGAGTGGGTGGGAATGGATGCACGGTTTAGCATGGTCATGGGCCTTCCACGGGTGGGTAAAAAGCCAAATAAAAACCACAAGATGTGTTTATCAGGACAGAACTCTCAGGGGCTCTGGTTGAATGTACCCTCTGACCTCCAAGGAAAACCCCCTTTGTCAAACTATACTACAAGGGAAGTCCTCTGGAGGCATGAGTGCTACTGGACCCAGTCTCTAGGGGCTGATAACAAGGCAGGAGCTGAATGGGAAAGGGGCAGAGTATTAGGGAAAAATCAATGCCAGGATGCTGGTCTTTGTGCAGCGCAACCAACAAAACATACAAGGAGGCTCGCCATGAGTTTTGACCTTGGGCTGGAACCTAGAAGGACGACTCCAGTGTCTGTAAAGAGTCAACATGAAACGAATCACCTATAGCTGTAGACGTGGACCGTGGCAGTTTGAAAACCGTTGCAAGAACTGCACAGTCGCGACGTTGCTGTTCTTTGTAAGGTCGCTGAGTATCCCACAACTGTCGGGTACCTAAGCGGAAACACAAAGCTGACGTGATGTCAGCTGATCATGTTGGTCTGCAGAGCGTCCCGTTCTGAGGACATCACTCTTGCGGCTGTCCTGGTGCCGCGGCCCCTGATGGAGAAATGTAGTCTGCACGGACTCTGAAATGCCATAAGGAATGGCTTAACGAGGTGAGACAGGCTGTTTCGGGGCGCGAGCCTAACATTGCATCCTACCTCATATCCAATTTCCCGCTTAACTGTACGCCAGTGCAATAGTTTTGGTTCATTGGTAAAGCAGAAACTAAAATAGCAAAACTTGAAAGTCAGATTATAAATGTTCCTTCACTTTAAATAGATCACAGTACAGGTGTGTACGCCACATTCGAAAACTAGTATTTTTTTTCAAACAATGTCTCTCATTTTGATTTTGTATGTATTAGGAGTTCTTACACCACCATGCTACTTTAAATTGCCTAAAGCTTAAACCCACCATTAATGTGAAATATTTTAATTTGTCTACTTTATATATTAATGCTTAATTGAAAAGCTTTTATGTTATTGATTTATTGTGAGCTTTCCTAATGTTTGGATATTAATTTAAGACGTAAATTCATGTTTGAAATCAATTAGATTTATTAAGTGTATCTTAAATAAAGCGTATTTAGTCAATTAATTTAGTGGTGGATTTGCATGAAAAATATGAAACTATATGTATTATAATAGTAAATTAACGTTTAAAATGTATTAATGTATATTTTCATATATTAAAAATAAATATACATGATACAAATTAAGTAAAATAATGTAGTTAAATGCCAAAAATATTTCAATTGATATTAGCATTTGAGATGTTTTTTGTTTGTAATAGCAAATAGATTCACTTTAGCAGATTATTATTGGTTGTTTGGTTGTAAAATTAGGTATATTTCTATCCATATAATAAATTGTAAGAGGGTTGTAATTAAAAAATGTCCCATGCATTGGAACTTACATTAAAATTTCAAGTAAGTTCTTCTCGGACATACTCTTTGTAACTCCAACAAACAAAAGGTTAATGTAAAATAAAGCTGTATATTAGCATACCTATGTTCACATTTACTTACAAAAAGTTTTTAACAGCAATTTCATTATATTTATATATTTAGCAGTATATTTTATTATTTAAATTATGTAATTTTGTTTACCCTAAAACCAGTGTCCAATATAATTATTTTATCTTTATTGCATTGTATACATTTTTAGCCAAATTAAAACTGTTTGCATGTTTAGTTGCTACACTTCAAATAGGCTTGTTGTGTACGAATCTAATGGAACAAAAACAAAAATATAAAATATCACATGAATTGCAACTTACTTAAATTTAAGTATGTCTTGCTCCTTAATATTATTTGTAACTTGAAGCAACAAGAAGTCAACAGCGTTGTTTGTATATGCTGAAAATAGGAAAATAAGACAATCCCTAAATTGTAAAATAAAAATATTTATTAGCATTAACTCAAGAAAGAAAATGTATGTTAAAAGTAATTGTTAAAAGTCTAATTGTTTAATGACTATTTAAATTCTTAATGACTTAACAAAAAATCTATGTTTGACTATTTAAATTTATGTGGGTAAAATTATATGTGCATCCCTAGCTACTTAAACATAACCAATCCTGTGTGACCAAAAGGAACACATGCAAGGTGTATATCACCCTCCCTCCCCCGCAAAACAGGCCATCACAATCCCTGGTATGTCACCCAAACCCTCCCAACCCACATCACCCTTGTCTGCCACACCATGACATGGCAAGCAATAGCAAAAGCCCAACACATGACCAATAAGATAAGAAGTGACATGTCATAAATGAAAACTTGCCCGAGACAATGATGCTTGACATGGAATCAGATGAAATGACTGACCAACAACCTCCCACACATACAAAGTCTGACACAAATGCTTTCCACCAGTCGTAGCATGAACACAACACTGAATGCCTGTTCACATGCACATTGGGCAAGGCAAAATCCCTACTCCCGAACCAGTGTGCTGTGTGTGTCTCCCGCAACACACTGCTCAGCACACAGCACTTTGAGCAGCCATAGTGTTGCAGATACACCTTGAGCATCACATGAAAAGGACAACTCAAATAAATAACCAAATGACGCATGTACAGGATACCCAAATGGTAATAGATCATGTGCTGCAGGGACACAGTGGGCCTGAGAAGTCAATCTGTGTGCACCTGTGGCCATGGAAGGGTGGATGTACGTGTGGTGGATCATTGTGTAACTGTGTGTGTCATTAGGGCCATGCAGTTAATATATGCATGTGAATTCAAGGGACCCTCAGTGTCCTGTACACATCACGTGTGAACATTGCCCATGTGAACACCCCACCATGTCAAACCACACCAATCCCCTGACACCTGAAAAGTAAAGACAACACAAGAACAGGCATTGACCAGCAGAACACATCATGTACATAGTCCCTACAATTACAATGTCAGAGTGCCCAAAACACTGTAGCCCAAGCCAACTGTCCAACAACAAAAAGCCCTCCCTCATTTACACATCACCGTGACCTTCTGAACAACTGTGTCTGGGGTATGTAGCCTTCTTCCTTCAAGTATACCTGGCTACAGGAACGCAATTGCCATAATTCTGTTGATTTTGTGAGGAGAGGAACCCTTTTGCAACTGGCAAGCCAGCACTGCGAGCAGAGGAAAGAACCTTGATGGCCTTTGTGTGCCCAGGTGCTTCCTGGAGGAGGTGGGGCTTGGCTCGATCACATGACCTATCACGGGACTCCAGAGACCCAGAAGAGGCCGAGGCATCCGCCCGAGGAGCGAGCGCAATTGCCATAATTCTGTTGATTTTGTGAGGAGAGGAACCCTTTTGCAACCGGTAAGCCAGCACTGCGAGCGGAGGAAAGAACAACACTCTTGCTGGCCTTTGTGTGCCTGGGCACTTCCTGGAGGAGGCGGGGCTTGGCCTGATCACGTGACCTATCACGTGACTCCAGAGACCCAGAAGAGGCCGAGGCATCCCCCCGAGGAGCGAACGCAATTGCTATAATTCTGTTGATTTTGTGAGGAGAGGAACCCTTTTGCAACCGGCAAGCCAGCACTGCGAGCGGAGGAAAGAACAACACTCTTGCTGGCCTTTGTGTGCCCAGGCGCTTCCTGGAGGAGGCGGGGCTTGACCCGATCACGTGACCTATCACGTGACTCCAGAGACCCAGAGGAGGCCGAGGCATCCGCCCGAGGAGCGAACGCAATTGCCATAATTCTGTTGATTTTGTGAGGAGAGGAACCCTTTTGCAACCGGCAAGCCAGCACTGCGAGCGGAGGAAAGAACAACACTCTTGCTGGCCTTTGTGCGCCCGGGCGCTTCCTGGAGGAGGCAGGGCTTGGCCCGATCACGTGACCTATCACGTGATTCCAAAGACCTAGAAGAGGCCGAGGCATCCGCCCGAGGAGCGAACGCAATTGCCATAATTCTGTTGATTTTGTGAGGAGAGGAACCCTTTTGCAACCGGCAAGCCAGCACTGCGAGCGGAGGAAAGAACAACACTCTTGCTGGCCTTTGTGTGCCCGGGCACTTCCTGGAGTAGGCGGGGCTTGGCCCGATCACGTGACCTATCACGTGACTCCAGAGACCCAGAAGAGGCCGAGGCATCCGCCCGAGGAGCGAACGCAATTGCCATAATTCTGTTGATTTTGTGAGGAGAGGAACCCTTTTGCAACCGGCAAGCCAGCACTGCGAGCGGAGGAAAGAACAACACTTTTGCTGGCCTTTGTGTGCCCTGGTCCTTCCTGGAGGAGGCGGAGCTTGGCCCGATCACATGACCTATCACGTGACTCCAGAGACCCAGAAGAGGCCGAGGCATCCACCCGAGGAGTGAACGAAATTGCCATAATTCTGTTGATTTTGTGAGGAGAGGAACCCTTTTGCAACCGGCAAGCCAGCACTGCGAGTGGAGGAAAGAACAACACTTTTGCTGGCCTTTGTGTGCCCGGGTGCTTCCTGGAGGAGGCGGAGCTTGGCCCGATCACATGACCTATCACGTGACTCCAGAGACCCAGAAGAGGCCGAGGCTTCCACCCGAGGAGCGAACGAAATTGCCATAATTCTGTTGATTTTGTGAGGAGAGGAACCCTTTTGCAACCGGCAAGCCAGCACTGCGAGCGGAGGAAAGAACAACACTCTTGCTGGCCTTTGTGTGCCCGGGCGCTTCCTGGAGGAGGCAGGGCTTGGCCCGATCACGTGACCTATCACGTGACTCCAAAGACCCAGAAGAGGCCGAAGCATCCGCCCGAGGAGCGAACGCAATTGCCATAATTCTGTTGATTTTGTGAGGAGAGGAACCCTTTTGCAACCGGCAAGCCAGCACTGCGAGCGGAGGAAAGAACAACACTCTTGCTGGCCTTTGTGTGCCCGGGCACTTCCTGGAGGAGGCGGGGCTTGGCCCAATCAAGTGACCTATCACGTGACTCCAGAGACCCAGAAGAGGCTGAAGCATCCACCCTTGCGGCGTTAAGCCCGGTGGAGTAAAGCCCTTAGGCTGTTGTGCGGCTGTTCGGCGAGTGAGCGGCGTAGTGGGAAGCAAAAGGCTCAGCATGGACTCTACATCACACATGAACGTGGGCAATACGGTAAGCATTCAAGTACCTAACACCCGCAGTCGTACGAAACTGCCCGGCACCGGGGGCTCTATGGGGGAAAAAAGTGAGGCACCGATTGGCGCACATGTCCAAGGTAGGCTATGTTTTCAGGACCCAGTTGCGCCCCTTTCCCCCACTGACAGTATGATCCACACAAACAAAGCTGCTGCCTCCCTGATCCCCCCCCTCCCCCACCCCTCCATTTTCCACCCCCCGGCAAACTCCTTACCTATCCTGGACAAATTCCAGTTCTCACCTTTATGCAGTTCCTCTATTAGCCACGACGGGTCGCAGTCTGCAGCATGCGACGATGCTGATGGAGATGTGCTCGCGTATGGCGATGATATCATGATAGCAGACTCAGGCAAAGTATGTGGAGCAGAGCAAAGTATAGGAGTGCAATTTCAAGATGGGGAGTCACTGCTTGCGAGGGGGGGTGTCGGTGAGGGAAGTAGCCAGGAATGAAGGCTTCTGTCTACCACAGCAAGAAGCCTCCTTCACCACAAGGAAAAAAATGAATAAATTAAAGCACCAAAAACATTTATACCAAGCATTCTATATGGAAGCATTGAAGCAGCAGAGTATGTGGATGGCATGGAAAGCCCCCAAGCCACAAAAACAAAACTACCAGCAGCAAAACAAAGTGGATACAAAGTGTGTGAGAAGGACAAGTCAAATCTATCGTCCCCCCAGAACAAAGAACCAATGCGTTTTCCAGAAAAGAGCCTCGCACAGTGCAACACCCAAAAATCATCTAATGTCGAGGCACATGAAAAAATAAATGCAAGAACAAATTTAATTAATGGGCTAGGTGGCCCTATAAAACAAGTTCCTATGCGGAAACCCAAACTGCGTGCCTCATCCCTTTCTGGAATAAAAACCATAAGATGGCACTTTAAAAAGAAAGACTTACTTGCTCATCAAAAAGATCATACTTTGGGAACCAGGGTCATGGACTCCAAACAGCAGCAAACTGAAATGGAAATGTCAGATCATGACCTTATTCTAGCTTCGGGCCAATGTGAGCAAATAATGTCTCAGGATGAACAGCCCGAAATGGAAAAAAGTGGTTCTACCAATATACTTAATGACAAAATAATCATACAGACCGAAGGAATTAAAAACGTGACCACAAAAAATGCAGCTTTTAAACAGCAGAAACAAGCTGATAAATTGGAGGAAGCTCAAAGGACATCTATAAATGAACCTATAAACTCCTCAACTCCGCAGACAGTACGAACAAAAAGGCAACACGGAGAGGTGGAAGGAAATAAATCTACTGCGTTTATGGACCAGGAAAAAAGAAAAAAAAATGGAAAAAAAGTGCCACGAGTGCAGAAGAGGTAGTGAATAAAAAAATCACTACAGAACTGAAAGACAATGTCTTTCTTCCATCACAAATGATCAATGAAGACGTACCCCAAGAAATAAGTAGTAGCACAATTTCAGCCACACAGCAGGATGACGAAGAACACATCGTGCTAAACCCCAATAGTTTGGAAGCGAAAGAAAAGGATCTTGGAAGAGAACAAGTTCTGTCACAAAACCCATGGCCATCAATAGACATCTGCGCAAACATGCAAGCAGCTGTAGGGTCAATGATGACGATAGCTCTTGCACCATATTTAAAGCTATACGAGGCACCACATGAAAATTGTAAGGATCAAGCATTCGTACTGGCTCAAATCGAAACCAAATTAACAAAGGTGGAAAAACAGCTTGAGGCAGATAAAGAAAGAAAGATACAAGAAAAAGAGTCAGAAAAAGAATAATCAAGACCTTAAATGACCTAATTGAAGAGGCGCGGCAAGATAAGAGATGCTTTTTGCACTGTTTCAGTGATACCATCAAGCTACTTAAATCAGAGAGCCAAAAAAATCACATCCAATCTGAGAACAAAAGTACCCTAACAGAAAAATTGGACACAACCCTCAGGTCGAGTGAGGAACAAAAAAGGGTAAATGTGACGGACTTGCGGAGTAGAAAAAACGAAACAGTAAGCTCTTGTGTGATAGATCAAATGGATAGTCGCAATTTGCCACTAGGCAATCGAAGAACTGAAAGAAACTTGGAAGATGCCGTGAACAATGGCCAAATGGTACAGACCTCACAACATAATGATGGCCAAAACCAGCATAATGGTATCTATCCATTATTCTCGATCGAAAACATAAAAGAATTAAAACGACCAGACAAGGCCAATAAATCAAAGGATGAGTCAGGAAAAGAATACAAAAGACAGAAAGAAGTCATAGAAAAATCAGACAAAAAGTCTAAAAATATGCCAAACCAAAAAAAATTGACTTACAAAAGGAACACGGCAATTCATCAGAAATCTAAAGCCTATAGGACAAGAGACACCGAATCCTACTCAACAAGTGCAAATAATGAAAAAAAGGGAAGATCCACCACAAACAAAAAACCAAGATCGAGAATACATCAAAGATGTGGAACTAGAGAGTACTTTAGAAAGTTCCTTAAATGAGTCAAATAGGCAAGAATCCTTACTACTCCTATCAGTATACGAGAATGAAAGCTCGCAAGAGTCAATGGAGGACAGTGAAGTGCCTGGAAACAAAGAAAACAAATCACTGGTAAATCTAAAAGACCCGGCCTCGCCCTTTCAAACTCTGCATGAAAAAAGAATGCAAATTGAAAAGAAAAAGGATCATGAAAAAAAGCAACAACATTTGCCTAGCGCCATGATTGAACAATCTAGCAAAGGACGAGTAAGAAAGAGCACAAACGAAAATAAGAGCTCAGGACCGAAAAGCTCCTACGATCACGATGAGACAAAAGATAGAAGGAGCGATAAGAACAAACTAGAGCCCTTCAACAACCAAACCCATTTATACAAACTAAGAATAGAGAGAGTCCTAAGAGCAAAGGATGGCTGGATCTTAAATAGATCAAATCTAATGAAACTTCTGCATAACGTCCCACAACTGAGAGTCATTGAACCGAAAGATATAAAAATTGTAGAATTCCTGAATGAAGAACATTCGGACAGAATATGCATACATTTAAAATCAAAGGCGGTCATGAACTCAATATGGCAAGCAGCAGATGACCTTCGAGTACTGGGCTTTGATGTCAAAACAGAAAATCAACAACAGAATGAAAAAAGATCAAAAAAAGAACATACTAAAGAAAAAAAACTCCGAAAAGCCAAAACAGGCCCATGGAGACCAAAGTGAAGATGAAGTGGATTATAGACCAATACGGTTCTCTCCAACAGTGCTACGGGGCCCAAATGCTCTTCGGATGAAAATCAAAGGAAATGAGAAATTGAATCTGGCCTCCGAATCGAACATTGAGCATGCCATTGAAATTGATACAGAAAGCTCATGGGGATGGCTAGCAGAAACACTGGTTACAAAAACAAAAGAAACAAAAAAATAGATCGAAGTCCAGGATTCCCGAAGAACAACAAAATTCGCCTCCTGGAACACAAGAGGTTTTCATCATTTGGTTGAAAAAAAAATTAACAACGAAATCTTGACCGCAGACATCAGTTGTATCCAAGAGTGTTGGCTACAAGAAAAACCATACTTGGAGCGACCTGCTACCTGAACAAAGCTCTCAAAGGAAAAAAAAGGTAGACCTTCTGCAGGCCTCTTTACCATTATAAAGAACACGTACAATGAAAAAGTAATCCGTACGATTCAGCCATCCTCTCAGATACAAATAATAATTCTGCAACAAGAAACAGAAAGAAATGGCAACCCAAATGAAAGAGAGAAAACAAAAACTCTGATTATCTTTAACATGTATTGGAATGTCAAGGCCAAAGATGGACAAACTTTTCTGGACACGCTTACCAACTATCTAGATCAACTGAGATCAGAATACGACAACCCGGCAATAATTCTGTGTGGTGACCTTAACATCACCTGTGACAAAAACAAAAACAACCAGGCAAACAGGACGAGTCATAGTCGGCAAAAGCAATCGAGAACAAGAAAATGGCAAATGGAAATGGAGAACCGTGACATGTTACAAGTGAATGGTAATGTCCAAGGAGATTTAGTAGGACAATCCACATGGGCATCGTACAATTCAAATGCAACTCTGGACTACTTTTTCGTAGATCGAGAAACTTTTGGCACTATAATGTCTCTAAATATTCTACCAACAAAAAGTAGTGATCATAAAATTCTAATACTCACTTGCTTAGAGACAAATATCGCTAATGAAATTGATACGGAAAAAAAGAATATTTGGCCAACTGAAGGTAATATAAATGAGGGTCGAAATAGACTGAGAATAACAACGAAAGTGATTCCTTTGCTAACCTAATCGATAAACAAATGGGAATCTATAACAGGAAAAGACGTTGAGTATGAAACTTGTTTTACCATCTTCAGAGTGGCCACCGCAACTAAAAGAAGAAACACAAAAAACAGGGTGCACCATTTTAATGCCGAAGTAGCGGAAAAAAAACGACAGCTAGCACGAGAATTAAGAGCCCTGAAAAAACAGAATACTGCTTGTGATGATATGGCAATAAAGAGTAAGGCCCTGAAAAAAGGGCATCGAAATTGGGTCAAATCCCATAGGGCGATACTGTTTCAAAAGGACTCTGAACAGGTGCTTATGGCAACACGAAACAAAAATGCAAAATACCTAGGGTCCTTGCTAAATCAAAAAGGAAATCGACAAGGTGAAGAACAACTTAATCCCATACATGAAAGCAAATGGGAACAATACTTTGAAGCAAAGTACAACTGTGAGCTTACAAATGATTTATCCCCCCAAGTAACCAACAAGGAAAATGGCTGGGATATCAAATTTACGCAAAGCGAAATCCTAGCATTGATCATCAAAGCAAGCAGATCCAGAGCCCCAGGGCCAGATGGCCTGACAAATGAAATACTACGATCATAGACAAGCAGGCTTCGTAGAAAACGTAGACTGTAGTCTAAATCTCCTCATTCTAAATTTACTAAAAGCAAAGACCATCCAAGAAAACCAAAAACTCTTTATTGCTTCCATAGATATGGCGGCTGCTTTTGACAGTGTGGATTGACAAACTCTATGGGCCAAAATGACAGACAAAGGCTGCCCGGGAGACCTGATAGAAGCCATCAAAATCCTCCACAAAAACACATCTATGCGTGTTAGATTGGATCGAAACGGAAATCTAACAAAGGCAATCGTAACAAAGTGTGGGCTCAAACAAGGATGCCCACTAGCGTCCATACTCTACAACTTTTATATCCTGGACATTAAAGACTGTCTGGAACCACCAAGAGCTTGTTCTCCTAAAGTAGGAGAAACAAAAATATGTCATCTACCATATGCAGATGATCTCATAGTATTGGACAAAACCCCAATTGGGCTACAGAGGAAACTGGAAGCCTTAAGCATTCATTTGAAAGAAATTAAACAAAAAATTAATCCAGAAAAATCAGTCATAATGATAATCGCAAAACCAGGTCCTACTTCGAAGAAAGTTTTCAAATGGCACATAGAGAATGAAGCAATAAAAATAGTGAAAGACACAAAATACCTAGGAGCAATCGTGAGTCCGAATTGGAGTGAGCAACCCTGGATTGATCATCTACAGAGAAAAATAGATCAACTAACATCACAGGCATTAATATTAAAAAGAAAGTTCTGCAAATTTTCCATTCTCCCGATTGTAGAATTTTACAACGCTAAAGTAATCCCTACCGTAACATACGCAGGAGAAACAGCCTTGAGAATCCAGTGGGAAACGTGGGACAAACTTGAAGCCAGATTCTGGCGTAAGTTGCTGAAAATCCCTATATGTGTACCAATAAGCATTATACGGCACAAGCTGGGATTATATTCTATGCAAGCTCGAATAGTCTGGAAAACATTGGCCACCTATAGAAAAATCTCAATAGAAGATTGTCAAAAACAGTATCAAATACTAAAGAAGGAAGGAGGAGGAATTCCCTTTTGGCCTTTGGACGAATGGAAACTAAAATTCAAGGAACTATTGCAAAACATGAACGTATCAATGAGTGCCCTATGTCAACATCCGAAGAGAGTAAAGTTTCTCCTGCTATCAATTGATTGGGCAGAAACAGAACGTGCAAGAGTGAATTTGAGTCATCATACCTTGTCCAAAAAGATAACTAGATGCCCACAGACACTGCCAGGATATCTACAAAAAAGCGCCAATCAGAAGCATAGAGACCTAATAATGTGCTTCCGTTTGGACATCCTAAGAACAAGGAAAAACCTGGTCAGATACGGCCAGGCAAAAGAAAAGCTTTGTAGAATATGCAAACAAGAAGATGAAACGACTTGACACCTAATCATGTTTTGCCAAGAGCTCACAACCGAAAGGGGATGCCTATTACAACCAATACTGTCTCCAGCATGCAATCTAGATTCTGACCTATGGTGGTCAGCCCTATACGACAATCCAAATAGGAAAACTACTAAAGCCTTAGGGATTTTTCTTGAATCAATGCTAAAGAAACTTGAAATAGTGCAAAAACATAACAGACAAAATTTGGTTAACACACAGCCAAACCTGGATCAAATCTGATGCAGAACTAAGAAAGAAACAAAACAATAGGTTTGGCTTGTGTATGTGGATGAGGGAAAATGTGTTTATAAGCAAAAGTTTGTATTTTCTTACACTGAAAGCTTTAAATAAAAATAAAAAAAAAATACCTGGCTACAGGATCACCCTACCGCTTGGTCTCCATGTTCCAGCTTGCGTGTAAATAGGGTCCAGCCCCCTCAGTGGCTCCCTTGACTGGTAAAAATACCAAATCGCAGAGAACTCCAAGCAGCCAAACCCCCAAACCAGGGAAAAAGCCTGTAGGCACCAAAAAACCCTGGAAGAGTCTCCAGTAGATGACTTGAAGTAGCAGGAAATGTCAAAGCACATGTACAAGCACAATGATATAATAACCAAGGTAGCACAGTTGAACAATGGTCCTACAGGATGGGTACCATTTATGGTACATAACATACAATGAGGATGCAACAACTGATGGGTAGTACCACAGCTCCGGTGTCCAGGCGCAGGAGTGGCACAAACCAACCACCCCCTCCGTGGTCTGGGCGCCTGCAAGGTCAAACTTACACAGGCCTCTGAGACCCCGGTGGGTAAGGAGGGTCAGGGTAAGTTGTTTGGACAGGCATTGGTATGCAGGATAACTGGAAAGAGGGGTAGGAGAGGGGAGTCGGACTGGCAAGGGGAAGTAGTCAAAATACAAAAAACTACTATTCACAATAACACATACTCAATCAGAGAAAACATGTTCATCATGCACATTGTACCAAATGAGTCAAATGCAAGCCAAAGAGAGACTTATCTCTGGGGTGAGTGCTGGCCTCCTGCCTGTGCACTCTCAGGTCTGGTAACAGAAGCAGTTCAATGCTGCAAAGAGAGCGTGAGTTACTCATCTGAATGTGTGTTAACAACACACACACACAACACCACACCATCCATGGCCCAAAGTTAGTGACTTCTCCACAAACAAACAATCCTGTCTGCTTCTTTGTACCCATATGTTAGCTTGCCCCCCCTCATGGTCAATACACTGTCTATGCAGTAAGGCAGGCGCATGTGGGCACACGGGAAATGGAAGACCAATGCGTCAAGAATCACACATGATACAATGGTCCCTGGGTGAGCTGCTACACGCGTATAGCGAAGTGCAACTTCAGTACAAGTTGTGTTCTGGCAGCCGCGGATTTTAATAGATAGTGCACGTGGCAATTTGCACATGCAAATGATATGCGCCTCACACAAGTCTGTGCCTCACTGGGTGTCCCTGTGCACTGTATCAGTTTCTGGCTAGGAACACCACTGCCCTAATAACTCTGCTTCAATGGAGCAGGGGGTACTCGAGGATATGTTTGATGGCCCCTGTGTGTGCCCCTGACAACTTGTAAAGCTTCTTGGCATTTGGCCCTCAACGCATGTCAGCTGTACTGTGCGCTTCTCCAACAATGCCTGGCAAATCTCCCCAGCACTAGTGCTACTTAGCATGCATGTGCAAGTGGCCTGGTGGAAGGTTGGCTGCGGTGTGGGCCCTTGTGCTGCTCACCTTGCCTGGAGCTCCTGGAAACACGTCTACTTCTGTCGGATGCCTGAGCACAAGCCCTGTGCTTCTGCTTGCGCACACATGCACACGTCTGCACCACCGAACGTGGCCAGTTATCAGGATTACTCGTCCCTGTGTCTGCTGGCAAAGGTAGTGTGGAGGCTCATTTTCCTGCAGAAAGGGCATAAAAGATATTAATAAGACTGGAAAGTTCCCTGTGTGTGTGTCTTCATGCTGGTTGTCACTGGGCCAGGTTACAGACCTACATCCAAACTCCTCCCACCATCAGTGTGACTTTGACAGGCCAAGGGTGCTGGCTTCTGTCTACAGCATGAAGTGCATCAAGCACATATACAGTCAAGAAAATAACATACATCACAATCCACATCAATTAATGGAGACATCAATCACATACTCACCCAAATTGATTACAGACATGGGGTGGATAAAACACTACCAATCCCCACTTGGGGTGTTAACATAATTAGTACAGCAGCAGACAGGCCACAGTTATGACGAAAGTCCAAAGCCCTTGTGTAAATGTTTGTTACACCGAACCATCCTAGCAAGCCCATGGATAAGGGAAGCAGGAGTGGCCTATGTGAGTCTGGACCCCAAGCGGCAAATACATACATGAGACAAGCTTGAAGGGTCCAGCTGGAACAGACAGTGGATGCTTTCAAAAGCCACAAAGCACCACACCGTCAAATGAATGCACAATAGACAAAGAATATTAAACTATATTAACTAATTAAACTAACAATGAAAAACCTACATAACCTAATTAAAATAACTATGAAATAGTTAATATTAAATAACTAAACTAAATCAAAAATCAAAAATGGCCACATACAACCCGGGGGGGCACTCAGGAGGGCAGAGGTACAGGGTGCACCTCAACACTCACATGCGATGATGTTGAGACAAAAAAAAAACCTCCATGGGCTCAAAGCCTGCACGTCACCACCTGTGTGGGAGATATCTCGTCGTCCGAGTCTGCCTCTTCCTGAAAAAGAGGACACAGGAGCCTGACCACGCCTAGGCACAGCTTGCCCCTCGTCGGCAGCAAGTCTGCTGGATGGGTGAGCCTGGTTCTGTGCGGCGATGACACGTAGGTCTGCATGCAGAACCTCCCATGATAAGCGTGCTTCCTCTTGCAAGGTAAATCGTGTAACACGGAGTTCTTTCTGCAAGGCCTGGCTGGACAACTGATGAACCTCCCGGCAAGCACGCAGCTCAGCCGAGATGGTACGCTCAAGCTGCGCAAATCTCTCCTCTGCCCGCTCCCTCTGGGTCATCATGAGTATACCCAGAGTGGATCTGAGGGAAGCATACTCAACCGGCATGGCCTCCATGTGTGGCTCTGCGTGAGCAGCAATTGCTCCACGCAAAGACACCATTTCAGCCTGGTGTGCCCTGTCTGAGGCCGCCATGCCCAGCCTGAGCCCACTCCGTACACATCAGAGGGGCGCAGCCACCGCATTGCTGGGCTTGACACCTGCGGGACCCAAGGACCGGCCGTCCTCATCGGGTTGGTACCGCCCACGGCTGCACGACTACATGCCCCCGTCGACGTGATGGCCCAGGCACATCAGCGACTGGTGTGGAGGGTGGCCCTGCATCCCGATCCACCACAGGCAGAGGTCCCACCACTGTCTGTCCGCTCGGTGCAGGAGTCACGGACAGAGGAGCGTCCACATCAGAATCACTCACCCCTGACGTATGGACCTGATGCCCATCCAACTCGACATGGACGTCAGAGTGGTCATCCGGGCTGGACTCATTGCCAGCCAAAGACAAGATGGTATGTAGCACATATGGGTTCTCGTGGCCTACCACCCCACGACCCCCACTTGTGCCGTGTTGCTGTTGTGATAACAACCCTGTGCCTGGCATGACAACACCATCCTCTGGCTCTATTGCGTCATCATCTGAAAAGTGGAGAAAAAAAACATTAGTACACATGTTAGAAACACATAACACACACACACACATAGAGATCACACAGACAGCCAACACATGAAGCAGACATGTCACACACAAAAGAGAACCTGCCATGCATGCCAGGTCACTTTGACATTGCATCATTGGGTAGGCATGTAGAACGGTGTTACACAGCTCAGAAGTGGGTTGATGCAGTGCAGAACATGTGTACGTTACCCACTATCTACATGAACAAGTACTTCATGATGTGTATCAAAAAATGTGAAGGCAGTGCAAGGGCAAGTTCAGGCATCACATGCAATGTGCATGCAATGGGTTGCATGGCTACAAGCAAACCTTCCCCCCCCCCCCGAGTGAAAATGCAGGGATGCCTTGCATGATAGCAAAAGGGTGACCAGAGACCTGTGTATTGGCAGACAGTGTTGACTCGCATCAATTGCAGCATCTGAGTCAACTGACTACACAGCAGATGATGATGGGACAGTAAGCAGGACACATGATGAACCCTCAGTAGTACACCCATGTGAGCAGAAGCCACTACACCAGTTGGACAGAGTCAGTGGGCCTGAAACAGGGGAGGACTGTGCCCCACACAGACTGTGACACCCTCAACATATGTGTGATGCAGGACTGAGCCAGAGTGGGCATGGGAAGAAATGCCATGAAATGTAGGTCATCCTGGACACGTACTTCAATGATCATCCAGTCAAGGACACATAGGGGCATGCATGGAATGCATATGGAGCATGAATGGGCACTCATGTCCCTGAGGAGCATATGCCATCTGCACAGTCCAAGTGAGACACCCTGCATGAAGTGCAGAGGATGTACCCCACTGCATGTGTCTGGCAGGTTGGCTGGTGGAAGTTAGCATGTTCACAGGAGGCTTGAACAGGTCCTTGTTTTACGCCAAAATGATTTGCACCAGTCAAATGTTGAAATTGTGGTTCAGGGGGGGTGGAGGGGCAAGGGGGCATGCCTATGTGGAGTACCCGCATGCAGGCAGAGGACACATGCACGTCAGTCATGCAATGACATAGTCCCAGTGCTGAGAGGAAAGACACCCCTGGCTACATGCAGAAGGGCCAGTGAGCTGGAACATGGACCGGAGGGGCATCCGGGTGACTAGTATGTGAGTAGGGTGCAAGTGTGGCGATGAGGACAGTCCCCGTCTGCTCTACCTGTCCACCATCCTGCACAGCATGCACGCATCAGTGAAGAATTGCATGACTTGCACATGACAACCATGTACACATGACATGTAGTGGCAGTCATGCACAAGACATCACACAAGTAAAACACACATGGGCTCGACAAACACGCAACAACACTCAATGGACGGGGCATCAAAGTCCTGCATCTCTCACACTCCTTCACCCAATTCTGTCGGTATGAACTACTCAACGAGTGACTCGTGCGGAGTGAGGTCATCCTCCTCAGGTGGTGGCCCACTGCCAGTCACCAGAGTCATGCTGTAATTAGAGGCACGCTTCACCTTAGCGCTGTGTTTGAGGTCATCCCAACGCTTCTTGCACTCGGCAGCTGTGTGCACCTCATGGCTGAATACACTCACATTATCCGTGACATGCTTCCAGTGGGTATTCCGATGGGCAGCCGTAGTTAGACAATTTGGCCCCACTAGCATCTCACAGCGGTGGTCCCGTACGTAGTCCACAAGGGAGTCCAGTTCCTGCACACAGAAAGGCTTCGTCCTTGACGTACAGGAGGCCGTGGCTGTGTCTGGGGTCCCATCCTGTGCTGCAGGTGCAACCTTCCTCCTCTTGGATGGTGGTGGATGGTGGTGCAGACCCTGGCTGGCGAATGCCACCTTGATCAGTATGGCCAGTGGCACCGGTGGATTGAACCAAGGGAGTGGCAGGTGGAAGGACGAGCGAAGGCCTGACTTGCGTCAGTGGCTGCTGGGTGCCCCGGAATGGACCCTGCGCAGCAACATCCACTGTGCCAGGGTCATTGACCGCGACTGTCCTGGTTGGTAGACTCACAACCGGGGTGTTTTTGGCTGCATCTGCCCCTACACTTGCCAACACCCAGCTGGTCAGTGCAGCAGATGACATTACTGCCCCAGGGATACGTGCCTCGGTCAGGGCAGCCCTGCGTGCACCTACGGTGTTCCTCCTGACCTGCTGGAAATCTTCCATGGACTCTTCAAGTGCCAACGCAGCCTGCGCTGGCAGACCCTGAGCCTGGGTGGTGGTGTCCACAGCTGCACCTGCAACTACCACTACCCTTGGGCCCATGGCAGTCGATGAAATGGACTGCCGGGTCACATGGGCGCCAGTGCCAGATGCAAGAACTGCATCTCCCGGAGCCGCAGGGGGTGGTGGCATGACTGCACCAACATGTGGCACAACATCATCCCGAGCTGCCGAACCCCTGCCTCTTCCCCCTCTGCAGCCGCCCTGGAGTCCCCCTACTCCCTGGTCACCCCGGCCAGGTCCCTGACCACGCCCGTCATGAGGTGTATGCCCAGCTGAGGCGCTCCTCACCTTTCGTGGCTTCCCAGCCATGGCACAGATGGAGTAGTGCCGGCACAGATGGAGTAGTCCCAATGGGAGGTGTACACAACAATTTTCCTGTACAATTGAGGTGAAGGGGGTGGGATACAAGATGTTAAAAGCACCCCTGCACCTGCAAGGCTGTATGTGACCCCGGTGATGAAGTGACGGGTCACGCAATGCTCAGACACCCCAAAACTGCAGGAAAACCGTGCATGCAACCCCCAGTAGCCCACATGTGTGGAATGAACCTCCCGCAGTACGCGGTGGCACCCAGGGACACAAAAAACACATACGCGTGGGACACGCAGGCTACTATGACCTCGAAAACGGGTACGCGATACACAGGGGGAAAAATAGCATGCGCGACTCACCGTCAGACTAGCGTGATAATGAAAAACACGCATAGCCAATACCCCGACCAAAAGAAGAGATACCTCCTTGATCCACTGTGAAGTTGTGATGGTGCACGAAACGTCGGTCTCCACGAAAGGCACGTACAGCAAACTGCTGGCCCCACTCACCTTTAACCCGTGCTGAGGGAAACATCTGCGCGCGTCACGTCACTTACGCGCTTAGGCCCTTTACTTGGATTACACACATTAACATGCGGACGTGCTGTTTTTTCACATGCTGAATCACTATGCACCCGTCACGAAGGAAAAGCCTTGCGCGTAACGTCACAGACTCGCTTACACACTGATGTGCAGTTTTTTCATGTGCCAAATCACTCCGTATCAAGCTGGCTACGCGACAACACACGGAAGACCACGATCCTGCCCAGAAGGCCATTTTCCTGCCCCCCAGAGTCCTGAGCACGCTCCCACCTACCTTCTGCTGCTGCCTGCCTGCCTGCTGTCCACGTGCCCTGCTATTTGGTGCCTGCACGTCAGCCATCTGCAGGGGTCCAGTTGCTGTGTCCACCCCTGCTGGAACAGAAGACTCCCGACTTGTATACCATCGCTCCACAGCCCAGCCCCAGGACCCAGTTGCCCACCCACACCTGCCTCGGGGGTCGCCATGTCAGGGCAAACACCATCAGAGACCACTGGCGACCCCCAGCCAGAGAGGCAGAGGGCTACCAGCTTCAGCGATAAGGAAGTTGGTATCCTGGTGGAGCAAGTTCTGGGGCATTATGATGCCCTCTTCACACCATTGCGCGCCGACAAGGAAGGACAGGAGAGGATCTGGGAGGATGTAGTGGGTGCCATCAACGCGGAGGGGGTGGCATCCCGTGACATCAAACACGTCCGGAAGCGCTGGGAGGACTTCAGGTCCAGGACCCTCAGCAAGGTCCGGTGCCTCTCGAAGGCAGAGGATGCAGAGGGGTGCTGGGTCAGCCTGACCAACACCCAGATGAGGGTCCTGGAATGCATAAGCCCAGTGCTCCACATCCAGATCCGTCAGGGGCAGACCCGTCTGGAGTTGAGCGGTAAGTGTCCATGCATTGCTGTGTGAAACAGGGCATGTAGCAGTGTGCTGGTAGTCATCTACGTGCCTGTATTTGTGGCATAGGCCATGTATGGATGTGTTTGTGCAGGGACATCATGGTGCTGCATGTGAGACCAGTCATGCATGAACCACGTGGATGGTGCATGTGTTACAATGCAACATGGGGAGCAGCATGCCTGTCTCTATTATTGGGCATGGATGGTGTGTGAGAGATGGGTGCTGCTGTCATGGACATGTATGGTGTACATGTCTGTGTGTCTGAGTAGCGTGTGTGTGACTTTGAAACGCCATGGATGCATGACACTTGTCTGTGAGGATGTGTTGATTCACTGATGCAGTCTAGTCATCCCTGCATCCACTGTGTCTGTGGTGTACGATGCCAGATACATGAGCCTCCGGTGATTTGTGTGCATGGGATCAGTATGACCCATGATGCATGTGAGTTTAAAGACAACATTGTATGTTAATAGATGCCCTTGGACATGGATACAAATGTTGATTGCATGTTCCGTGCCTGTTTATGCATGTGTGTTGCCTGCATTGACCCATGTGTTGTGGAGGGACATGATGGAAGTGACGTTTGACAGTGCCACATGTGCTATCGCTTCCTGTCTAGGGGACTATTGTACAGTACCTGATGCTTGTGTTCTATGTCTCCCTCTACACAGCGTCGAGTGAAGAAAAGGGCGGAGACGGCGCTGTGGAGCAAAGCGGCAGGGATGCCTCCACCGGCCGGCGATGCAAGTCCCAGCCACCCTCCCAGGAATTACCATCATCCGGGAGTGAGGGGACTGGTGACGCGTCTGCCACTACGGCTGCAGCGGAAGGGGCGGGTGAGCCCCCACAGGGGCTTGCGATGGTGGAAGACGGTGCAGAGCCATCCAGGTTGGTGGTGTACACAGAGGAGGAGGAAGCTGCTACTGATCCGCACATGGGCCTGGTGGGGGTGGTACCACTGTTGCAAGTGGTGCAGTCCAGGGCCAGGGGCAGGAGGCAGCACAGGTTGCCGCGGAGGGGTCTGTGCATGTTACTGTCCCTGACCCTGTGACTGCACCACAATGCACCAGCAGGGATGCCCCGTCCCAGTCCCGTCCGCAGATAGGGGGGAGGCCTACATCATCTGGCATTCCACTACCTGCGGACGTGCAGACCCGTGACCGTATGGAGTCCATCCTGATTGGTGTCGCACTGCACACGCGTGACATTCGTGATGATGTGCGTGCTTCCTGGGGGGAACATGCACGCCATCACGAAGAGCTCCATGGCAACATGGGCCAGTTGGGAGGGACCCTGGTCGGAGGGTTCCTACATGTGTCGACCCCTCTGGCGGCCCTCTCCTCCTCTGTGCAGAATATGTGCCAGTCGTTCTCCCTGCCGTCTTCCGGTCCAGATTCCACCAGGGCCCCCTGTGGACCTGGCCTGACCAACGCAGCCAGCTTGGTGGAGATCACATCCCTGCCACAGTCGGGAGTCGGAGGTCCAGCAGGGGTGGACACCGAACCAACTGGAGACCAGCAGATGGAGGATGTGCCGGCATCATTGGGCAGAGCACATGGACGGCAGCAGCAGGCTCAAGGTGGGAACGATGATGGCTCAGGGCCATCAACATCAGAGGGGCAGGCATCAGCCGGTGGGCAGTAGGACCCTGGAATGGGAGTGTCTTCTTTGTGGCAGCGGTTGGGCCAGCGGATAGATGCAGAACGGCGGCGGGTGGAAGAGGAATGGCTCACTATGGTCAGGGCAGAGTTCTCCATGTGCAGGGCGTTGAGGTGGGCTGAGTGCCTGGAGGCAACTCACAGGGAGTTGGAACAGGCCATGACTGCACCCCTGCAAGACCTCAGGAACAGGGGAGAGGCCCGCCTCCGGGACATCGACACAGAGTTCGATGATGCCCTGGCCGGGGACATCACAGAATGAGCCGTTGGACTTGCCTGCCGCCATTGTATATAGTTATTTAGTGTTAGGTTTCCTTTCTGTTTTTATTTCTTTTGGGGCGCTTGGACAATGCCCCACCTTTTTGAATATAGTTGTTCATTAGGTAGGGTTTTTTGTAGGTTTCCTTTCAATGGTTGGGCTCATGGATCCTGGATTTGTACTTTGTATATAGTTCAACACTGGATTTCACTTCTTTTTCTTTTTTTTCCATGGATAAATGGTTTTGTCTTATTTTTTCACTTTGGATTTGTTTTTACGGACAGACACTTTGGACCCATGTGCTTTTGGATTGTTTTGGATTCTGCTTTTACACATTTTTATTTTATATTTTGGACATGCAGCTTTTTCTTTATTATTTCCATTATTGTGTTTCATTTCATTCCCTTGCTTTTGAGTTTTATACATTTTTATTTCATACTTCAATGAGTGGTATTCTCTTTTTGGTTTCATGCATGTCACGATGTATGTTTTCTCAATCACTTGCACCCACTGTGTGTGTATGACGGAAATGTGTTGATGTGCATACTTGCCATTTGCGATGTATCATGTGATGGGGATTTCAATGCGGGGTGGATGTAATACCTGGTTGTATGTTTGGACTGGGGTGGTGTGGGGTGTGATTTGGGTGGCCATAAGGCCCATGATTGTGGATTGTGATGACGTGTTGGGGGGACATGAGTCAGGGCCTGCTGGCAGGTGCCTGTCACTACTGGGTGGGTCAGGGTGCAGGTGGACATGAGTCAGGGCCTGCTGGAAGGTGCCTGTCACTGCTGGGTGGATGAGTGGGTGGGGGGGCATGAGTCAGGGCCTGCTGGCAGGTGCCTGTCACTGCTGGGTGGGTGGGGGTGCAGGGACATCAACCGGGGCCTGTTGGCAGGTGCCCGTCACTGCTGGGTGGGTGGGGGTGCAGGGGGACATGAGTTGGGGCCTGCTGGCAGGTGCCTGTCATTGCTGGGTGGGTGGGGGTGCAGGCGGATATGAGTCAGGGCCTGCTGGAAGGTGCCTGTCACTGCTGGGTGGGTGGGGGGACATGAGTCAGGGCCTGCTGGCAGGTGCCTGTCACTGCAAGGTGGGCGGGGGTGCAGGGACATGAGTCGGGGCCTTTTGGCAGGTGTCTGTCACTGCTGGGTGGGTGAGGGTGCAAGTGGACATGAGTCGGGGCCTGCTGGCAGGTGCTTGTCACTGCTGGGTGGGTGGGAGTGCAGGGGGACATGTGTCGGTGCTCACTTGTGCATGGTGACATGTGGGCTGGCTGGGGGGCATGGCCAGGGTGGATGGGCTGCCTGCGGGGCATGGCCAGGGGTGCAGGGTAGTCCCCTGTGTTGTGGGCTGCCTGCAGGGTCTAGGGAGGGGGGAGAGGGCACGCCTGGGAGGACACACACTGTCAATTCGCGTTGGGGCACCCCAGGAATATACGTACCCCACTCACCAAGCGAAATCGTGTGTGGAACTCCCCGCACACCCCTCAGTATACACGTACCCCGCTCGCCCAAGGCCTATCGCGTGTACAACTTTCCGTGCACCCCCAAGATTCACGTACCCTGCTCGCACAAGGCCTGTCGCATGTAAGACTTCCCACGCACCCCCAGGATACACGTACCCCACTCGCACAAGGCCTATCGCGTGTAAGACTTCCCGTGCACCCCCAGAATACACGTACCCCGCTTGCACAAGGCCTATCGTGTGTGCAACATCCCGCGCACCCCCGGAATACACGTACCCCACTCGCCCAAGGCCTATCGCGTGTGCAACACCGCGCACACCCCAGAATACACGTACCCCGCTTGCCCAAGGCCTATCGCATGTAAAACTTCCCGCGCACCCCCAGTATACACGTACCCTGCTCGCACAAGGCCTATCACGTGTAAAAATTCCCACACACCCCAAGATACACGTACCCCGCTCGCACAAGGCCTATCATGTGTAAAATTTCCTGCGCACCCCCAAGATACCCGTACCCGCTCGCACAAGGCCTATCGCATGTGAAACTTCCTGCGCACCCCTCAGAATACACGTACCCCTCTCGCACAAGGCCTATCGCGTGTAAAACTTCCCGCGCACCCTCAGTATACACGTACCCTCCTCGCACAAGGCCTATCACGTGTAAAAATTCCCGCACACCCCCAAGATACACGTACCCGGCTCGCACAAGGCCTATCGCGTGTGAAACTCCCTGCGCACCCCTCAGAATACACGTACCCCGCTCGCACAAGGCCTATCGCGTGTGAAACTTTCCACGCACCCCCAGAATACACGTACCCCGCTCGCACAAGGCCTATCGCGTGTAAAACTTCCCGCGCACCCCTCAGAATACACGTACCCCGCTCGGCCAAGGCCTATCGCGTGTAAGACTTCCTGCGCACCCCCAGAATAGACGTACCCGCTCACACAAGGGCTATCACGTGTGCAACACCCCGCGCACCCCTGAAATACATGTACCCCGCTCGCACAAGGCCTATCGCGTGTGATTCTTCCCGCACACCCCCCAAATACACGTAGGCACCCCATCCACCCTGGGCATGCCCCACAGCTAGCCCACGCCAGAGGGGGGGTGCTTTTTCTATGCTATTTACCTGGCGTGAGCAGGGTACGTGTATTCAGAGGGGTGCGTGGGGAGTTTTACACACGTTTTCGCTGCCACGGGAGGGGTACGTGTATTCTGGGGTGTGCATGGGAAGTTTTACACACGTTTTCGTGGTTGGGGGACTGTATGCTGGTCCACTGGCCTTTGCGCCATGTGCTGGATTTGTGCGCTGTTCATGGCGCACGGGGCGGGGTTGCGGGCGTAACTGGCGCTGCTGCAGGGTCGCTGCGCCACTCTGTGCCGCACTGGTTATGAATGTTGAACTCCATGAATACGCTGTGCGCTGTAATGGGTTTTGGCGCAAGCGGCTGGCGTAGACTGCCACACGCGCACACTGTGCGCCAGCCGCATGCGCCACTTGTGCGCCGAATTCTATGAATTACCCCCTTAAAATGTATATGTGTCACCTTTTATTATTTCAGTACTATCAATACGGATTGTAACAATCAGTGAAGTTCCAACAGACCTCAGAACAATCACACTAAAAAAACTCAAGTGACACCATGAAAGTAATGCTGTGGCATGAAGCAGCATAAACCAAATTTGTATGAGGAGACTACTTAAATATTACACATGTAACGGTTGGATCTTTCAACAGAGAACACATTCTGAACACAACAAGAAACAACATATTACATTACAACTTTATTATAAACAAATGACAGAGGCACCTTCTGAAGTCATCAACATTGAAGTCATTGGATTGGAACACAGTGGAGTGGACACATTCACCTTAACAATGCACATTATAAACAATGAAACTCTACAATCAATAGGCATATCATATAATACACTGTTGGATTTCCTATGTATGGAACCAGATATTGACAATGTTGATGACATTATAATAAACAATTTGTTGTTTAAATGTGAAATAATGGAGCAATATTACAATAAATAAACTGATTGACTAAATTACAAACAAACTTAAATGTTGGAAAAACATTTAATTTAGTAGAATAACTTCAAGCTTTCATATCCAAAGGTATGTTTATCATGTATACAAGAAATATACATTTTTAATGAAATAAACACATTCATTTTTACTATTCTTCAAAATAAAAAATACATATTCAGACTTTCATTGTCATACTTAATGTTTTGCATGTATATAAAAAGAAATATCTTTAAAGACATGTTTGGCCAAAACAATTTTCAAACATCATTAATATTCTTCACTATAGTAAAAATAAATTGCCAAAAATATTGGCTTTGCCAATGCTTTTGAATTCTCCCCTGAAGACAGAGAATCCCTGATGCCACACAGGCATCAGGTGCTCCCAACTTCCGCAGGTGTCTGCATCGGCCTCTCCAACTATCCCACTAACGCTCTCAAGTGCAACATTTTTTACAGAGACACATGCAACAAGGATGACCATATTGGCAGAAGGGAGCCCTACAATACCGTTTTACCTTAGCTTACCTTACCTTTACCTGCCTATTCCTTCTGGAGGTAGGAATTTAAATTCAGCCACCTTCAGATTAGGGACTGTTCATGAAAAGGTTATCTGCATTCTTAATACAATAAACTTCATTTGAAAATTCCATTTGTGAATAGAATAATCTGACATGAGTTGTCAACCCAGAGACTTTTTATTTTCTCTGTGAGAACATATATTTTCTACATCCATCTGTCTCATCAAATAATTATAAAATCTACTGAACAGTGCTGAAATTGTAACATTTAATTACCATAAATCCTAAGTTGCAGAACATGTGCATTATCTATTTATTTAGTTTATGTCTTGAGCACATCCTCACCTGAAGGTAGAGGGGTGATTTACAATGCAAAAACTAAAACAAAAAGAAAAACCCATCCAACAGCAAGGGACTTTACATTCAATAGAAAATAGAATATATGCATAAAGACAACTATTGATATAAGAAGAAAAACAGTAGCTCCATGAAAAACCCTATACACAAAAAGCTAATCTAAATAAATGCATCTCCACTGCTCTCCAAAAACTTAAGAGGCTAGGAGCATCCGAACCTTGGAAGAGAATTCCAGACACGAATGGGAAGATGCTGAGGACTGGTGGGAGCATTGTGGCCATTTAATTGAGCAATGTCCAATCTTCTAACATCAGGAACTTAATAGTGGATAGAGAACCACAGAAATGAACTACAATAAGGGTAATAGGTTCATATTTATTGGGTCCCACTACCAGGCATGCTGCAGTGTTCAAAACAGATTTCAGAGGTACAAGAGTAGAGCAAGGAATTCTTGAGAGAAGAGGGAAGGAGAAGGAGAAAAGAAAATGTCTTGAGGAGCTTCCAGAACTTAAGGAGATCTGGCTCAAGTCAAAGATGGGCAGGGAGGCCGTTTGAGAGGGCGTGTCCTGCCAAACAGAAGATCTACCCCCCACTCTCTGCTTGGAGAAGCGTCTAACATGGTTGGAACTAGTGGATCGAAGTACTCTAGAATGGAGGTATTTAGGGAGAGAGAGTTGGATGTATCAGGGTTCCAGGCTGCAGAACGCCTTGTGAATGACGCAAAAGGTCTTTAATTTGATCCTTGCCACCACTGGGAGCCAGTGGCGAGATTTTAGGTCTGGAGAAATGCAGCTCTTGGGCTTGAGGCCAAAGATAATTCTTGCAGACCTATTGTGGATTAGGTGAAGAGGGCAGAGGGAGCAGAGAGGAAGATTAAGGAAGAGGATGTTGCAGTAGTCCAGCCTGGAGAGGACCAGAGCTCTTGGAGACATTGAGTTTCTGAGGGAAGGTGGGGAAACGAACAATGCCTCTGAGAAGATGAAGCTGATAGTGGGCCTTCTTAGCAAGTTCAGAGATGTGAGGTAGGAAGGAGAGCGAGGAGTCAAAGATAACGCCCAGGTTTCTGGCCTCACACTAGGGTGTGGGGAGAGGGCCTGGGAGGGCGGCCAAAGAGTAGAAGGAAAGGAAGGGGCAGGGGTCCCAATGAGAAGGATCCTAGTCTCACTGGTGGTAAGGCAGAGATCATTAGAAGCACAACATGCCTCAATAGCAGTCAGACAGTTGGGAATGAGAGAAGAAGAGGAGGAAGGGGACAGAATCTTAAAGGACAGCTTTTGTGTTGTCAGCATAGTACTGGATGTGAGGAGAGAAGGTGGAGACCAGGTGGGCAAGAGAGGAAAGGTAAATGTTGAAAGGCCACAGCGAGAGGATTGGGCCCTGAGGGACACTGCAAGTAGAAAATGAAGTAGAGGAGAGAAAAGGGCCAAATTGCACTTGGGAGGGCTTATTTGAAAGAAAAGAGGTCAACAAATCCAGTGCACAGTCCCTAATGCCCAGGGTATCACAGAGCCAATTTATAAGGATGGTGTGATTGACCGTTTCAAAGGAGGAGAACAGATCAAGGAGGATGAGAACAGAAGGAGAGTTGGAATCGATGTTAGAAAGCAAACATCTGTAGGGGAGATCCCCAGAAAGAACACAGGGGTTAACCATGCCTGCACCAAAGAATGAGAAGCAGAAGGTGAAGAAAGCAATATAAACTCAGTCCTTTGAGTATCTAACCTGCAAGAGTGCAAGGACACCCTGTCTCCTATGGCACCAGACAGTCCCCCAGACAGTGCAAGTCTGCCAAAGATGACACCTTGAGATTTAATTGTGTGTCAGCAGAATACTGGTGCATGGTGACACCCGATCCCTCAACTAGATTTCTTAGCAGCTCCATGTAAATATTGAATAACGTAGCAGGCAGTGTCGGACCCTGGGGCATACTCTGCTTCGCATGTCTTTTGATTGCTTCTCTGCCATTTGGTCAATTTTGTGTTAGAACTGCCATAGATGGATAGTGGCTATTTGATTGACAATGCATCTGGCTGCAAAAGAGACGGCCCCCCAAATAAATCACATGGTCTATATTTGTGAAATCTATTCATCTGTGGTTGTGCTAAAACCATCCAAATACCACTCTTGCTGGGTTTTTTAAAACTTTTTCTGAGTTACCTACAAACCATAGTAGATGAAACAAAATTTCATACAAAAGTGCAGTATGTCAAAATCATATTGGTGGATATAATTCATGATTATGTAGTGTTTTTGAAACCACAGAAATGTTACATAAGAGGATTTGGTGGCCAGAGTGCAGTAAGTATATCTAGTGTGCACTGCCCTTTAAAAAGTGGTGAAGACAGCATGCTTTCACAGGGGGGTGTTGTAGAGTGGACTAGTCATTTCCCCATTTTATAATGTATTTCTAGACTCGTCTGCCACCCCTCCTGTGTCTTCCATTCTAACCAACATATGCATGTATGGATCAGATATATTAAGTGCAAACATAGCTGAGAAGCACTGGAGAACTGCACGTACAGGCACTACCAGGGGTTACATGTATGGTGCCAGGGTAGCAGAGGTGGGTAGAATGAGCAGGGAAGAGGGTATCATGGAAGGGAGTAAAAAACGTTTGAGTGGAACAATAGGTAATTGCAGGGGTGATCTTCAGGTCCCTCCTGACATTGAGGATGTGGGGGGGCAATTATACTACTCATGCAGGTTGGTACCCAGGCATCTTTGATAGGGTGCTGCAGCCACTATGTGTATACCTTTGGACCTGTGTGCCCTTGCTGTGACACATTTTATTGATGTATCCATGTATCTGTCTAGCGCACAATATTCCAATGTCACTTCAAAATCAATGTAATACAAGTTGGGACACAGGGCTCATACGCCTTATCAGTGGTGCTGTTAGATCCTCACAGTGGTCAGAATGGGGATGTAGTATTACATTTGATGGAAGTGGTTATATGAGCAGTCAGCAATTCAACCAAACGTTTAGTGCAGTGCATGTGGCGGTTGTACAGAGTAAAGACTCCTCTGCAAATAACACACCATATAACTGGGTGATGCATTTGTAAGTATTTGATCTTCAGTTGTGCATGGGTCTGACTGGCCAGAAATAGATATTCCTATTTGGCCTCATGTAAACTGTTACACATTTCTCAATGATTTGCTTGAAAGATAAAGGAATGTACAAAAGGGTTGATATCCTTTGCTTGAGTAAGCCTGCGAACATCCATTCATAATAACCATAATGGGCTCAATCAGTTAGATGCATGCAACATGAAGTGTTCTAAAAGTGTAAATCCTCGACCACAGATCCGTATGTTCTTCCCCCTCTAAGGAGGCCTAGAGCCTGGTCTACGAGAGAATAGATTAAGGCAGAAGAGTGGGTAGAGGGCAAAGGAGGAGAAAGGATAAATGCCCATTAAAGATTTTTACAGGTAAGAAAGTGAATGAGGGATAGAGGTGGAGTTGGTGAAAGTCTCCATGCTTTTAGAGTCAGTGCAGAATGAACAAAGCATATCACTGATCAGAAAAGGGAACCTTCCAAATGCCCTTTCAAACTAGCATATAACCATGTGGGCAGTTCCTAGAATTTACAGCAGAGCCGTGAAGCAAGTTGTAGAGAAGCAGGTTGACACATTCTCAGTAGTTCCCGCCCCTTCACTGCCATCATACTGGAACCGCAGGAGAAGAGCAGTACATGAGACCCCCTGTATCGTTCCTATACTGCATCGAGTGGATGAGAGACGTTATGCACTCAAACAGCCATACAGAATGTACCCTCGTAATGAAAGCATGAAAGGATGCAGTGTGGAAGGATGCCACATGGAAGGATGTCGCATGCAAGGATGTTAGAACGCACCTATGGGCAACAGGGATGTACGTTAAAGTGAAATCTGATGAGGACAGAGTGATGTCGTAAAGAAGATATATGAACGTATTCTGAAATTATATGAAAATACTTAAGAGTAATGATGTAACTGAAGCAGCAAGAGAAACAACTAAAGTAATCGTGGAAATAAAGAAGATGAAGTAACTTACTGACCAATAACTGTAAATACGCAGTAACAAAAGGTTGAAAGGAAACATATTGAGGCTTGCAATAGAGGAATATATAACATGGCAATGACATCCCTGATAGGAAAATGTATGCTGGATCATGTTGAATTCAACCAAGCTACCTCTGAGACAAACCAAGGCTTCAGAATCAGGAGATGCAGAAGAACAGCTCCGTGTGCAGAGCCGACGATGAGTCAAGGTTGGTCCAGAATTGAGGATGCTATTATAAGGGATAAGCACAGAGCACAAAGGGAGTACATAGATAAGCTCTGAATGTGGGACATTCTTCATAGATGGAAGAGGGAAACATCTGCGAGAACCAAACTGCTGATCACTTAAAAGTATATAAAGTTCATGTGAGATAGAGTGAGCAAGTTTGTATCTAGAGGCCAAGACGAGCGACAAAACTATGCATAATTAAATCAAATAACAATAAATTGAAGGCTGAAATTGACAAATTCGTGGTCTCTTCATACTTGACTCAGAAGTTGAAAACAATGGGTATTCACAAGAGCCTCAAGCTAAGATAGTGATGTGATCACACTCCCTTGAATGTTCCTGGACAGCAAGCAGGCAACAAGGTCAACTACAAAAGGAAAACTTTGGAGACTGGCCTACTGATGAGAGATGATGGATTAATTGGGAAAACGGGGAGTAGTCTGACAGGATTCAAACACCTAAATTTTGTTTCATGTATGTGCTGCTAGAGAGCCAAAAGTTCAAGGTTGGGATAGTATGCTAACCAATCAGTGGGGTTGAGGGACAACCTAATGTGCAATGTAGGATAGAGCAATCCACTGTTATTTTGTCCGATATAATCAGTACTATAGGTATTCAGATGGTAGTGCAAGGTGTGCCCTACAGATAAGGCTGAGCCAATGATGTACTTACTAATCCTTATATGGTCTATGAGTAGATATTTTGCCTTTAACAATACCTTTCCTCAATAGGTTTTGCATTTTGCCACAAAGAATGATGTCACAGATGACACATATTGGGTTATAAAACCTCTAAGTAATCAAGCTACTATGTGAGTGTGCAAGCATCAGTCCGATGTCTGTGAGTTCTCCCTACTTTATTAAATGACAATAAAGTAGTGCTTTTCCATATTCCTTGAGTCTGAGATCATTATTTGTAATTCCATCTAGCACAAAAGACGCTTCAAGTTGCTAGAGCACATTTGGTAGCAGTGCGGATGGTCATGATCTAGTCGATCTAGGCCAGATCCAGACCCCCGCACGCTTGGCTGCTCCGGCCATTAGCCAGAAGACCGCAGAGCTTCCTGTGGAGATAGGCGTGCAGAGTCACGTGCAAGAAGATTTGGTCGGCAGGTCCCCTTTTGATGAAATTCCTGCCCCGTGTCCATGGGTGGCCCATGGACAGAAGGCAAACTGGTCGAATGAGGGAGAGTCGACGGAGGACTTGAACTGAGTCACAGATGTTAGTAGAACAACGAAAGCTGCAAAAATAAAAGGAGGGATTGTGTTGTAAATAATAGGTATAAAAAGTAATGGGATTTTTTAGGGAGATTATGAAGAGAAGTAAATACCTCGATTCCTGGTTCCAAGGGGACAGAAGGGTACACACTAAAGTAAAGGGTGTTAGGGATTCCTGAGACAAGACCGCAGAAGAGTGCGTATCAAACTCCAAGATAGTAAAGGAAGGCATACGCATTAACATTTAAAAAGTGCATATGAATGGAGTTATACAAATGTTGATATAAATCTTTTGTTGTGTCTCGACTAATCAATATAGAATGATAGTAAAAAATAAAAGAGATTGGTGAAATTTTGGATCAGGAGATTGACGTCTATCAGGCAGAAAAAAAAAGGAAATTCATATATAAATAAAGAAGAGACTCTAAAAATAATAAAGAACCAGATAATACAAGTTGATAGAAAGTGTAAACGAAGAAGCAAATAGAACATCATCGTATAGATTTTTAAAAATAAAAAAAGTGAGCAGTGGAAATATTTCATGATTTGGGATCATATACAGTGATTGACGGTACCTGTGCCAATGAACCAGCATAGTATATGTGATAAAATAAAGAATTGTATAAAAAAAAATGTAAGTATTGACGATTGAAACCGATGCGTCATCATGGCGGATACACCACATTTACATTTGTGTAGGACATTGCCAAGATATATAGCAAATATAAAGAAATATAATTCGGAATGGGCTTGAGGCATGAATATTAACACACTCATGCTGTGGCCACAGGAGGGCTCGCTGTCAAAAACTGTATTGCAACATATGACGACATACTTGCATGCCACATATAAGTTGCAGAAAAGGTTGGCATTTTTAGAGCTGTGGAAAAAGTATCAGAGTGGGAAAAAAGATCCAGCCTATAGGCAGTGGATGCTCAGTCAGCATAAAGGGTTGGATACAATGTCTTTGGCTCCCCTTGCTCCTCCTGAAGAGAATAGCGCAGATACAGAGGAGAAGGGATTTTGCCCTTTAAAGGAATTTAAAGTTGTGGTGTGGTATGTTAATCCAACGTATGCACCCCCCGCTTATAGTAGTGAGGATAATGCGGAAGAGAGCAAATGCAGAGGTCTCAAAGATATATCAACATGTGATTAAAGTAAACAGCGTGATGAGAGAAACGATAGACAAGATAGAGAAATGGAGATAGAGGAAGAAGCAGGGAAACAGAAATAAATAAAGGATAACGTCAAGTGAATAACAATAGCACAGAACAAATGGATGAGAGGACACATATTGCTAATGCTAGACAATAACGGCATTGATAGGGTTCGAGAAAGAGAGGAGAGAGAAGAACGAGAAAAGAAGGAGAAGGAAGATGAAAGAGCATATAAAGAAGAGAGGGAAAAAGAATGCAAGCAAAGGGAAGAATGAAGACGATATGAGCCAAGGAAAGAAAAGGAGAAATAAGTTGAGAAGAAACAAGAAGAGATAGACGCCCAAAGAATGAAAGTACATAGGTTGCCACGAAGGCAAGAGGGAGATGAATTGAGGGAGATGAGAAGAAGAGAAGAAGAAATTATCAGGAGAAGGCGATTAAAAGACGATTAAACAGAATATTTATGCCATAAAACCATAGTGCCCA
Organism: Ambystoma mexicanum; assembly: GCF_040938575.1. Taxonomy (NCBI): domain Eukaryota; kingdom Metazoa; phylum Chordata; class Amphibia; order Caudata; family Ambystomatidae; genus Ambystoma; species Ambystoma mexicanum. The sequence goes on from NC_090926.1 coordinate 548,045,657, forward strand.
GATTTAGAGAACCCTAAAGAAAGGACACCAGAACCAACAACCCTATACTAAGCGACCAAAAGCATGATCATGTATTGCAGGGGATATAGGTTAAGATTATTACCAGGAAGGAGACACATGTGTGAGGCTAGCTCTGCCCTGAAAATGAGGTGTGTGGGCAAGTATGATTACAGACCAGGATTTTCACAATTCCCATTACTGTAGAAGGGGGAGGACGACCATAATATATACCATGGCTCCAGATGGATAAAGATAATTTAAGGTGCAAATTGCTGAGTTTGACTTCTGGTGTGGGAAAATAGATTTATAAATTAGAGAGAATGAAATCAGGAATAGTGTTAGCAATAGATGACATATAAGGGCTGCTACGAGTTATCCTAGGGGGAGAGCTGATGACATTTGGAAATTAGCAGGATGCGCAGGTGTGACTGTGCAAAACACGACACACAATGGAGCACCATTTAATTATTGTAGAGTAGACGAATGGCGGGTGCTCAAAGAACAATACCACGATGCACCAAATATGGGTGTGATTATGACTAGTAAAATGGAGAAGCATGAATACTCTGTTGCTTACATTCAAGATATTCACGATAAATGGCAGCAGGAGACTCGTGAACAGTGAGATAAATTGTTGGCATTATTTTATTACATTGTGTCCCAGGGGCTGCCCGAGCCATTACAACAGCAATTGAAAAAACAGGTGGTAATGGAAGCAAAGCTATGGCCAGAAATACAAATAACAATTGTGCATCACTGCTGATTAATGCAGGAGAAGAATAAAAAGAAAGCTGAGAATAGAAGGCAGGAGGAAGCAAACTTAGTCTAGAAGAAGTTGTCCAAAATATCCATGAGAGAGCGTTATTGACGAGTAATGAAGGAGAGGTGACAAAGGAGATGCAGGCAGGACAGCAGAATAACACAAGATATCCCACAAACCACAGTAGGTACAATTTCCGACCAAGAGGAAAAGTTAATGGGCCTAGAGGAGTTGGGAAAGGTGGATTTCAATACTCTCAGGGAAGAGGAGTATTTAATGGAGGACAGCCACAGCAATGTTGGAATTGCGGAGGAATAGAACACATACTTGGGACATGCAGAAGTAGAGGAGGCATGCAACAGAATTGGCAAGCTCCAAGAGGGGGGATAGGGTATGCTCCACAATATAACACAGAATCACAGGGATATTATGCCCAAGATCACAAACAGGCTTAGACATGTGCGCTGCAACCTCAACAAATGCAGCCATCACTGCTGCAAATGCAATCACCACAAGGGCAACCACAACAGGTACCCATGCAAACACAACAGGCACAACCACAGCAAGTCCAGAAACAGCAGTCTATGGCACCACAATGGAACATGACCCCAGGAGCCCGACAGGCACCCGCACCCAAGTTGGGCAGTGTGACTGTGATAGGAGGTAATCCTTTCACAATTATGGGGATGAATTTATATCCACAATAGGCCAGCCCACAGAGTGACCTGATGTGTACAGTACTATCAGTGACACCAGACCCCCAACATGAACCAAGGGCCAGGGTAATGATAGGAGGCAAGACATTAACATTTCTAGTAGATACTTTAGCCCCTGGTTCTTGTGTCCGCAAGGGAAAATACCCAATGTCATGTACTGCCAGGAGTGTTCAGGGATTCTCTGGGGCGATGAGTTTAGTTCCTTTTACAGACAAATTGCCAAACACTATAGGAGAACAGGACATGTCAATGCCATTATTATATTCTAGGCAGATGCCAGTTAACATATTACGACGTGATCTGTTGACAAAGCTTACTATGACAATACCTATCACTGATGAAGGAACAGTGTGCTCTACTCCATGGATACACTATATTAATGTGGGAGAGTTTGTTTTAGCCTTTACAGGCCGGAAAGCATTACAAGGAGTTCCTTTATATCCAGAAGTATTTTTGTATGGAGTGACTATCTTATTGTCATAGTTACCCAGATTAGTAGGTAAACTATTGAGAATACCTGATGAATTCTTGTTTAGACCAGATACTCCCATGGATGATGAGGAAGGGCAGATTATTCCGTTAGAGTTAGAAGCAGCAGTGCTCAGAGAAGAAAGGGTGATGCTTCACGGGACAGATGATAATGGAAGAGGATGGAGGACGGTGATAGCACTGAGTGAGGGCTATAGATTGACATATTTGACAGACAGAACTGTTTAGAGATAACTACTCTGATGATGAACTAGTGTTTTTCATAAGTGTTACTTATTGGATCAAAGTAAAAAATAAAGAAATACTGCAGAGAATGGCATTGGTAAAGAGAAGACCGTCATTCTTTCAGGAAGACTTAGAGAAGGTAGCAAACATTTTATGGACCCCAAGCCCATATGATGTGTGACTATTAAAATCGATAGGTGCAGTAAACATTTAGCTAAAACCAGGAGCTCTTTTACCACAAGCAAAGCAATATCCCATGTTTAGGGGGGTAGATGAAAGTATACTTAAGACCATTTCTGCAAGTTATATTGGTGTCATCAGATTCACCATCTAACACGGCTGTGTACCCCATGAGGAAATCAAAGGGGGACTGATGGAGATTCATTCAGGACCTTCGCCCCTAAACAATATAATCGAAGCTGAGTTTCCTTAAATTCTAAATCCTGCAACAATACTGTGTAACATTGCATCTAAGGCCAAATATTTCAGTTATCGATTTAAAAAATGCATTTTTCTCGATTCCCCTTCATTCAGACTCACAAGATGTAGCTTCCTTTTCATGTAGAAATATGTGCCTAAAACATACTTTTTTGACCCAAGCGTATTGTGAGTCCCTTTCGATCGTCAACCAAGACCTCCAGATCGACCTGGGTAATGTCCAATTCAAATTCAACTTGGATCATATTTTGTTGTGCAGTGAGACCGAAGAAAGATGTAGAGAAGGCTCAGCTAAATTCATGACTATATTTTCAGAGAAAGGATATAAGGTAGACAAGGAGAAATTACAATATTTTCAGGAAGAGGTCTTGTACATAGGGCAGTTGATTTCTCATGAAGGGCGAAAAGGGGCATCTGTAAGAGCAGAAGCAATTATTACAACCCTGGCGCCTAAAACAGTGAGGGAAATGCAACCGTTTTTATACTTATGAAATTATTGCAGGGCCTGGGTTTTCAACTATAGCACATATATTCTATCACTTTTAAAAGGACTTAAAGAAGCACAGGTAGATAAGAGCACTATAACATGGACAAACAAGTTGACTGAAGGGTTTGTAGAATTAAAAAACGCAATCAGTACTGCCCCTGTGTTGGGTATTCCAGATGACAATGAAGAATGCTGTTTATTCTCCCATTCAAATGGAGAAGTCATGACAGCAGTCCTTACACAGAAGATACCATTAGGACATGGACACAAACCATTGCCTTATTACAGTGGGATTTTAGATCCAGTTTTTAAGGGACACTAACCCTGTGAGCAATATTTAGCTATTGCTGCATTTGCAGTTGAAAAGGCTTCAAGTATAACAATGGGATTTGCAATAAAGTTATTTGTAGAGCATGCAATATTTGCAATTTTAGAGAAGCCTAAAAGTACATTGACCACACAAAGAACTACTAGCCAAAACCCACCCTGAAATGGTCTTTGTTACCAAAACCTAGCTTACAGAGACATCCACTCTGACCTTTTCCCACACACTTCCGGGTGGATTCAATATCATTCATTTGAATTTGATGTCGATCCATCCGGGGGTGGAGGGGTGTGGTAATATGCATCTCAGCCCTCCATATTTCCATGATACTCTTAGTCGTTGAGTTAAAGTTGGAAGCACTGCTAGTATGCCCCACTGTGTCGGCTTCCATATTGTGGCATTTTAATTTGATATATGGACCTCCAGGCTACTGTCTTATATTTTTGTAATCCTTTCTTAGAACTAAAAGCTGCCCTTCACTTGATATATGTGAACTTTGTGGTTTTGGGAGATTTTACATGAGGTTTAATGCTCTCTTGCCTCATGGATTGGCCCAGTTCTGTGACCATATGCATGCTCAATCTTATTTTCTTGCCAGCAGTTAGTATTTCTGTGGTTCAGGGGCAGCAGGTACTGTGGTCTGATCACCGGATTATTGCTTTTGATATTCTGGGGGCAGTAGGATTGACTAGTGAACCCCCTGTCATGTCCTGGAGAAGAAGAAACTGACACTTGGTGGACCATCAGCAGTTAACATCCCTGATTGTGGATAGGTGTAGGGCTGCTGCGACCATTTATTTTTCCTCTCTCTGAGACATTCTTTGGGATGTGGCAAATCAGGTAGCCCCATGTAAGTTAGTCCAGGCTCGGGAACGCCCCTCTGAGCAGTGGTTTACTGAGCAATTTAAAGCCTCCCGCCTTCTAGTCAGGCAGGCTGAGCGCAAATAGCACTGTTCATACGGACCTGGAGAGAAAGCTTTCTTTCAGCAGCTTTCTAAAATGTATCACAGTGCCATTGCCATTGTGACAGCCAAACAAACCTACTTTAATGCTTTACCTACTTTTAGAACCCCACTCCTTCCTCTCCTCCTTGTATAGATGGTTTTGATACCTGGTCCTTTGGAATCTGAAAACTGACCTGTTTTTGCGTCATGTTTCTGGTACCTTTTTTGTACCTCTTGATTTGGTTCATAAACCTTGGTTGTTCTTATTGGATACTTGGTCATTTGTCACCTCTTTAGTCGTGGCTGTCATATCTCCCTCTGAATCTGCATCAGAATTTGCCAAGGAGGTATTCGGCATATACGATTCTTGGAGCTCGTTTTAGAGTATTGGTTATATTTCTCTTGAAATGTATATACTCTATCTTCTCTATAATTTTTTTCATCTCTATATCATTTCCTTCGTTTGCACAGCTAAATTTCATCCTGATAAATCTTAAGTATCTCGTGCATTTTTGCATAATTTTTCTCCTTCGTTGTTTCTAAAGATTTCATTTCCAAAATTAATTTCTTGGTTTTCTCAATTAATTCTATTGTTCTTTTATGTTCTCTTGTCACGTGCTCAATCAATAGCTCCAACATTTTTTTAGAACTGCTGCTCAGGTTTTTCTCCCATACGTCCGCTATGTCCTTATCACTATCATTAGTGAAATCTGGAAATATAAGGATATGTAGACCTCTTGGTACATGTTCATTCTTTACATAGTTCTCTAATGATACAATCTCCCAGTACTTGTCAATCCCCTTTTTGGAGACTCTTTCTAACTTGATGAACAGCAATCTCAAATCTTCTTTTTTCTTTATATTGAGTGATGTAAACGCATGGTTCATATCTCCTCTCTTGGTGAAAAGAATAGCTGTTTCCTCTTGTTGGTTGAGCAGGTATTCCGCCATTTGGCCTACTATCTCTTTCTTAGTTGTCTGCCGATTGTGCCAGTTCCCAAGGAAAATAGTAAAATCTCAGGGTGGGCTTTTATAAGGCTGGTTGGTTCGGTGACATTGATTTGGTTTCTTGCTATTGGTTTTGTATACGGAACTTACATCTGTTTTCTATACTTCTACAACGTTGTTGCTATCTCTGTCGCGTTCTAGCTGAGCGTTGTGGTGACAAAAGCCCAGTAAGTCACCAAGGAATAATATACTATGTTGATGCTCAAACATAGGAAATGCGCCAGTAGTTCTTAGTCAAGTGCAATTTTATTTAATGCATCTTGTTGGCCCTTGTTGATGACATGTGTTTCGGCTAATTACACCGCCTTTTTCAAATCAGGGCTAATATTGCTTCATTTAAATTTCAATTACACGCAGTATACAAATTACAGACCATACGTGAGAAAAACATATAAGCAGTATATCAACAAATTTACATCACATCATTGGTTTAAAACAAATGTTATTGTCCACAAATATATGCATCAAGTACACAGAGATGAGGGTTAGTATAGGGGAGGATTAATTAGGATTGGAGAAGTAACATATCACACATAGATGAGGAGAAAATAATAAATAAAAGTTATTTTAGTTTTCTCCTTTCTTTAATATTACAGTTCAATTTGCCGTAATAGCATACTTGAGTTAGGCTGTTACCTTAAAGTCATATTATTATTTCATTTCTTTTGTAGATTGATGAATTTATTGGGTTGATCCCTGTTAAAAAATATGTTGTTGAATAATTTTAGCGATCTTGAATTCCCTGTAAATTACATTATGCCCAAGAAATCAAGAAATGCAAGAAACCACAAACAGGAGATTCAAAAGAGCCAGTGAGAAGGATGTCAACAGGAACAAGTAAGAACCAATCTAGTCTTGAATCTATCAAAGAGACTAATTAGTACTGATGAAAAGAACCTACTCAACAAAGGATTCTCATTCGCACCTGCAGTCTACTGTAACAAAATAGAAATCCATATTGATCTTTTTAAATTTGTTCGAAAACTAAAACTCAAACATTTTTTTGCAACCCGAGTCAAACGGAACTACCCCAAATCATTAGCAATTGAACAAAGCGACTTGACGATACAAGAAATTGAAGATATACATCTGATCAGATCAATTAATGAACCATCAACATTTGAACCAAGCAGTATCCTCAGGGAACTGAACATACAAAAGGAAGCACTGCCAATGAAAGAATTAAAACCAAAATCGAAATTCCAACCACAATTGCCCCAAGACAACATTATTGACACTTTCTACAAAGCAGTCACAGAGGATCTGTACAAATTGAATGAAAAGGAACAAAAAAGGTCACAAGGGCAAAATGTAAGCCTTAACGAGTATCAGTCTTTAAAAAATGTGTCATCGGATAAATCGGTGGTACTCAATGAGGCAGACAAAGGAGGGAATATAGTGGTAATGGAAAGATTAGACTACATAAGAATGGCCACTAATCACCTTGAGAGCCCCGATTGCTATATACGGATTGCATCCAACCCCAAAAATGAAATCGTATAACAACTAGAGGCAAGCATCAACAAGTGGCACAGAAGTGGATTGCTCACAGACGACGAAAGGAACTTTCTATTTATTAAAGAAGCGATAACCCCGATTATGTATTTCCTACCCAAGATACATGAACATTTTGACGACATACCTTAAGGACGCCCGATCCTCAATGGAATAGGATGGGCGACTGAAAATATCTCGGAATACTTAGACCATGTTTTAAGGCCAAGGGCAAGCAAACTAAAATTGTACTTAAAAGATACCATTGATGTTATTTACAAACTAAAATTAGAATGGAAAGATGGCTACAAGCTATCCAGCTTAGACGTAAAGGCACTATATACGTCCATATAACATTATTGAGCAATGAGGACAGTGGAACACACCTTTAAGGATGGCTCAGCCTCTATGTATCAGCAGATCCAAATGAGCAAGAAAATGCTTAAATTAAGACTTGACTTCAACATATTCAGTTTTAACAACGATTTCTATAAACAAGTAAAAGGAATATCTATGGGCACTAAATATTCTCCAGCCCTAGCAAATCTCTTTATGGGACTATTTGAAGACAGCGTGATTTATAATGATGAAGCATATCCTGAAAAACTTGTCCAGTGGTTACGATTTATAGATGATGTATCAATCATCTGGAAAAGGACAGAAGATCAATTTAAGGAATTCACAGAAAGGATCAATAACAATACATTTGTTATCCAATTTACTGGGACATGTAATACAGAATCAGTTAATTTTCTAGACCTAACAATATTTTGAAAATCAGGAACTGAGTACACAGACATTTAGAAAAGAGACTGAAGTAAACTCCACACTTTATGCCACAAGCTGTCATCATAAATCTACAATTCAAAATATCCCGACTGGCAAATTTTTCCATACCAGGAGGAATTGTGCAACACAAGAATCTTTTAACCATGGTTGTAAACTCCTTCAAACAAGATTCAAAGCAAGAGGGTATACTGAAGAATGTATTGGGAAGGCATACAGAAAAAGAAAAAAACATGACACAAGAACAAACATTAGCACCAGGAGGCAAGAAGAAGGCCTTAGCCAACCAATCCAAAGTAGAATTTGTGACAAAATATAGCGAGACCCGCAGTGAGATTAGAAGGTGCTATCAAAACACTGGCATCTTCTTAAATTGGACAAGAACATAAAAGAATATATGGGGGGTGGACCAAAACTGATATTTACAAGAGCAGGAACTCTGAAGAACAAACTGAGCCCATCACTGTTACCGGAACTCAAAGATACTACGAAACCGACATGGCTACAACCACAAAATACAGGCTTTAGAAAATGTGGAGACTGTACCACGTGCAAATATGCACATGAACCAACGAAAGAGTGTATGGATACTAATGGCAAAGCAATTAAGATTGGACAACCAACCAACTGTAAGACCAAATTTGTAGTCTATTCTATTATATGTGTATGCAATAAGATCTACATTGGCAGCACCATTAGGAAATTAAGAATTAGAATTAGAGAACACTTGGCCAAAATAGGGAGTCAGGACCCCAAAATCCCTTAAGCGATGCATTGGCAACTGATTTAGCAATTGAAAAAAATGGACATTAGATTCATTGGTCTGTTACAAACCACCATGGGGCAAGAGGTGGTGATAGAGAGAAGATACTCCGACAAGCAGAGGCAAGAAAGATTTGTAAATTCAATGCTACAGTTACCGTACTCAATTCGGACAATGAAATGGTCTAATTCCTTTAATACTTAGAAGACTAAGGCAAACTGAAGGATTCGCCATCTTGATGATTAATTAATGGAATGGAGACACAGTTGCATCACTCTCTTTCTCTTGTTCATCACTCAATATGAGATTTTAGACATATTGTGCTTACCATATCTGTAACAAGTACACAACATTGACAATATGTCTGTCTGAAGGTTAAGAATGTGTGAAAATACGTGTGAATTGGTAAAATTGCGAGTGTCTGGTTCATGTACATATGCAGTTCAAATTGCGCTTTAAATGTATGAGAACATAATTGTAGACTGCTTACACTTTATGGGTTAAACCTATCTTTACATGCGTGTCCCAAAGGGAGGAAATAATTGCAATCATTACTGTTTGAGAAGATGCTGAAAAAGGTGAGTGGCAGTATAATTACAGGCATAAATTGGCCAAGTACACCATTTTACTCTCTCATATTTATGACTTGGTATCTTTCAAGAACTTTGAATTGAAATGGTGTTCTGATAATGGGTAAGTAGCGCGATTCGCGCAATGGTATTACAGAGGTTTCATATAATAGAATAGGTGCCGTGCTATACTCTAACATGGTGGCGAGCAAAGGTAAAGTTATGCAAAATAGAAAAAGGACTTGATGGTAAACGTTGCCCTGAGCAACAACCAGCTATGTGTTTAGAAGAGGATGCTAATCGTGCCAGAAACTCAGCCGACCCGAGAGACATGATTAATTGCGATCAGGAGGTAAGAGACTGTCTCGATTTTCAAGGAGATAATTAGAGTGAACAAGCAGGAAAATACATGCGAGAGAGGAGTCACTATAGGTCTGCCTTGACAAGGTAATGGAATGATGTTATTATCCGAACGCACTGAATCGAGTTCGCTATGCAAACACGAGCGGGCAACATATAAATCAATAAGTGAGTGCCTTAAAACACAACACGGATAATCCAATTGCATGATGCCTCATGCGCTGCACCTAATTCCATATATAAATATAGGTGAACACATGTAATGCATATTACTAGTAGATTGTTAACATTTATGTAAAATTTACAGAAGCACAAGGCGTAGCTCTACATAACTGGCAGAATTATTTACAAGTAGTAAGGCAGCGCCGGAACAGGGACGAATCAAAATGCATGGAGCTGGCACACAGATACATTAACTTTGGTCCCACATGCAAATATTGGTGAATACTGGACATTACCAGCAAGGTAGTTCCTAAATACGCAATAATGATAATGAACAGAGCATTATCGAATTCAGCACATGATGCGATTACTCAGTGAATTCAAGATTGTAAAAAATATTCAACAAAATATTTTTTAACAGGGATTAACCCAATAAATTAATCAATCTACAAAAGAAATGAAATAAGAATATGACTTTAAGGTAACAGCCTAACTCAAGTGCGCTATTATGGCAAATTGAACTGTAATATTAAAGAAAGGAGACAAGTAAAATAACTTTTGTTTATTATTTTCTCCTCATCTCTGTGTGATATGTTACTTCTCCAATCCTAATTAATCCTCCCCTATACCAACCTCATCTCTGTGTACTTGATGCATATATTTGTGGACAATAATATTTGTTTTAAACCAATGATGTGATGTAACATTGTTATTATAATGCTTATATGTTTTTCTCACGTATGGTCTGTAATCTGTATACTGCGTGCAATTAAAATTTAAATGAAGCAATATGAGCCCCGATTTGAAAAAGGCAATGTAATTAGCCAAAACATGTGTCATCAACAAGGGCCAACAAGATGTATTAAATAAAATTGCAATTGACTAAGAACTACTGGCGCATTTCTTATGTTTGAGCATCAACATAGTTTACTTTTCTGGTAAGGTTGAGCAATTACCAATCCAGGGAACTTTTCTCTGTGATGTCATTTTTGCCAGCTGCCTGTTTCTCTCATTTGTTGACAGCCTCCCAAGCACTTTGGGACTCTTTATCAGATTTATTTTGCATGATATTTGTGAGAAGATCTCCACTAGTAAGGGTGGTACAGCTATCCACAGCCCTTGTGAATTGACCACTATTGGTAGCTCCAGCTGGACCACGTTCCCTAAATTCTTGACTGACAAAGTCCTACAGGCAGTGGAACACCTTAAGTCTGCGGCATCTTCAGATCCTATTTATTCCACTGGCCTCTTTGAAAGCCGTTATGCCTGCTATGATTCCCTGGGTTGTGGATGAAGTGAATTCTTCATGTCAGGGAGGCCTGGTTCCCATCTAACTGAAACAGGCTTCTGTGATCCCTCTCCTGAAGAAGCCATCACTTGATGCTTCTCTGTTGGCTAACTTTCGCCCCACCTCTCTTCTTCCTTTCATTTTTTCCCTTTCTCTATGACATTGCTAGAATCCTTGATAGCACCTCTTGTTTCCTCTTTTCTTGAAACCTCTGCATTTCTTGACAATTTTCTGTCTGGGTTCCGGCCAGGGCATGGCACCGAGAGTGTCCTGGTCTCTGTGGTTTATGATCTTACCATGCTGGTGGACCAGGGCGTAGTGGGTGCCCTTATTCTGTTATATCTGTCTGCGGCATTCGACACAGTGGACCACTCTGTCCTGCTGTCCCGCCTGCAGGCAGCAGGCATTTCTGGACCTGTCCTGTCCTGGTTTGTTTAATTCTCAACCGGTAGGACTCAATTCCTTTCTTTCCTCTTTTCTTTCACTACCCTGTGCACTATCTTGTGGTGTCAGGCAGGGCTCCGCCTTGACCCCTATGCTTTTTTAACATATACATTGAGCTGCGGTTCACCTCATCTGTTCTTACAGCTTTTGCTGTTATTCGTACACCAACAACACTCAGATCTTGCCCGACTCGATTGTGGCCAAGCAACAGCAGCTTTTGAACTGCATGATTGTATGTAGGCAGTGGCAGATTGAATGAGTGTGAAATGGCTTAAGCTGAATGGGGACAAGACTGAAGTGCTGACGGTGATCAAGAACCTTGGGATTGTTTTGTCATCCACTCTATCGATGACATCTCAGATCAACGCGGTATGTAAAACAGGGCATTTTATGCTCAGGGTGTTGTGGAAAGTGCTCCCTTTGCTCCCTTTGCTACTCATACATCTATGACCTATAGTGTTGGCTTTGTTAATTACTAGTAGCACTGACTATTGTAATGCGCTCTACCTGGCACAGCCTCTGGGTGCTATAGATTGCCTCCAAATACTGCAAAACTTAGCAGCCAGGGTGGCAACACATTCTCCTTACAGTGCTCACCGAGGCCCTGTGCTTCGGGCCCTCCACTGGCAGTTTCCCAGAGGATTAAGTTTAAATCCCTGTGCCTTGTCCATCGGGCATTCTGTGGACTGGGGGCTGAGTATCTCCAATCTAAGTTCCACCCTTATACGCCGGGACAGGCGCTGCATTCTAGCAATGCCAATCTGGTGGCAATCCCAAAGGTGTGCCTGGCCCGGGTTGGCGGACGAGCCTTCTCATTCGCAGCAGCCAAATTGTGGAATGGCCTGCCTCTGACCTTAGAGGTGCTGCATAACAATCTTCAGTTCAGGCGTGCCAGAAGACTTTTTTGTTGTAGAGCACAGTTCTAGGCTTTGTCTTTCCTCTCCTCACCGCATGATGCCCTCGGCTGATTGTGCGTGCTACAAATTCATCTAACATTACATAACATACCATAACAAAGGGCATCGGGGTACAAGGTTATGATTTCCAACCCTGCGATTAAAATTATTAGATTCAAGACAGTAAATCCAGCAATGTGTAGAGCAGAATAAGTAGGAAAGGATGATTATGTACATGATTGCACAAAGTATGCTGAGAATTATAATGATATTCCCCAGGTTAGAGAAAATGCCCCCATGAGGGGGAAAGTTTTTTTTATTGATGGTTCTTCAAAAATTGACCAGGCAACTGGGGAAAGGCATACTGGAGCAGCAGTAGTGAAATTGAATAGAGAAAGTGAATTTGAGGTAGTAACAAGCATGAGATTGTCCTCAAAGTAAGCAGCACCGGCTGCAGTATTAGTGGCGCTCATCAGAGCACTGCAGAGATTTGAGGATGAGAGAGTGACGATATGCTCAGACTCCGCTTATGTGACATCTACTGTACATGCAGGTTTGTCACGATGGAAAATGAGGGGCTTCCTCCACACAGACAGCACTCCAGTGCAACATGTGTCCCTATTGGATAGGCTTATAGAGTACTAATCTCACATTGACCCTAGCAGTTGTAAAATGCTCAGCGCATTCTAAACTAACAGATTTAATCCCCCACGGAAATCAAGTCACAGATTTAGAGGCTAAAAAAGCAGTATATTATCCACCCACATCTAGTTTGGAAAGAGAAGATGTTAAACAGATGACCAGATGACAGGATGATGCATGTAAGCAAAGGAGGGCTTTAACATGATGTCTATTGTCCAGTTAATTGAAATACAAAGACAAGCTGCACAAGAAGATCAGGATTCATGCAAAAAGCGGGGATGATTTCTTTCCCCCATTGAGGCAATTTGGAGACAGGATAGCACTGGAAGGCCAGTTATGCCTGAGCATTATTGAGAGTAGCACTGGAGCAGCTTCATTACTGAGCACACACGGCTCAAGATACTCTTGCTTCTACAATTGCAGAAGAATGGTTCTCATGCAATCTATTGGAGAAAGTGGCACAGTTCATTGTGAATTGCATTATGTGCCAGACATTTACTGCAGGGCACACTTTGTGGACAATCAGAGGAGCAATCACTAGACCCAATGTCCTCTTTCAACATTCACATATAGATTATGTAGATATGCTGCTTATATGCAATGGGTACGGATATATGCTGGTCATAGTATGTACCTTTTCTAAATAGATTGAGGCAGGTCCATGCACACACCCTTATGCCCCATGTGCTGATTAGTTTCTTGTATGCGAGGTGCTCCCCAGGTAGTTGGTGTGCAAGGTCTTGCGGTCTGACAATGGACCACACTTTGTAAACAAGTTATTTGAACATATAGTACTTCTATTAGGTAGCTAAGGTAAAACTATCATTGAAAAAGGGATGGCTACATTGCCTATTCCTTGCCTTATGAGCCATAACAAATAAACCTGGTTGAGACCACCATCTAACTCCTCATGAGTTGGTGACTGGATGCTGCATGCAAACCCAACTTGCTCCTTTAACTAGGGTATGAACTGATGCCCACAGTCTAGCGAAGGCACAAGCCGCTGAGAAGCACAATTACATAACAACAATGATTGTCCAATTTCAGAACCAATTTAGCATGGTCACAGATGTCATTACCTTCCAGGTTGCTTGACCAGGATGGTCTCCCTTAGCACATCCATTCATCATATAACAATCACAATCATACAGGAAGTCCATGCAAAGGGTTCCTTTAGCATTGAATCTATTAGATGTCATGGTGCATATGCTAAATACATAAACTATCTCTAAACAGTCCTGACCACATTTGCAACTAGCATTAAAGTCACCTCCTTTTATAATATTAACTTTACTCTCATGTGTACCATCGCTACTAATTATTTCAGATATGACTTCCATTATATCTTCAGTAAATGCATCACCAGGGGAATTGTACACATTTATAACAAGCCATTGCAGTCTGTTTCCAGGGACAATTATTATCACAACCACTACATATGTACCCTCTTTCTGAGTTTTAATTAAAAGCATTCATAAAACACTTTTGCACCAATAGCCAAACCTCGATAGGGGCCACCAAGTAGGCCCTTTTTTGCCAATGATTGACACTGATTGCCAAACTCTAATAGGTTTCCAATTCACTAATGTGTTTTGAGCATATTTTATGTGAGGTATCCAAAAAAAACAGCCTTTGCAGAGGAGCTCTGACTTGTATCCATCCCTTAAACAGTTCTCCTCAGAAGGGATCTACTTATTCTCATTTTGTATATGATGGTCATTAGTTTCAGCTTGTCGTATCATGCATTGGACAGGTGGCTATTTTTGCCTTTGCATATTGCATTTAATTGTGGTCTATGGCCGGTTGACCACACTTTCTTTTTTTATTGTATCCCTGTCTTAGTCCCCCCTTCAGAATTGTTTTTACATTTGCAACATGTGAAAGAATATGAGTTGAATATGTCTTGGTAACAGAGCTCAAAAATCAAGTATGATCTTCCTTGCTGGATCCTGCTAATCGAAGCTGGATTATCAATTTATGATATAGCTAGGATGAATACCCCAATTAAACTAGCAAAGGTTTTATAAGCACTTAAAAATGAAGAAGCAGATTTTGACAAGAGATGCATATGCTTGACCAGGATACTTCTCAGCTGATCAAGAATCAATTTGAGAAATGTCTGGTGCCTACACAGTAAAATGTAGCATGTTTAAATCCTGCTACACAAGCATCTGTGCTAACATAGTTTTTTTTTCTTTTTTTCTTTATGTTTGGTTTATTTCAAACCTTTCATAACATTTCCATCCAAAATATAAAACACAAAATCCAGACGTAGAAACAAATATCATATATCATCCATCAACAACCGTTCCCATTTAACAAACCAAAAGTAAAATCACATCCATAAAATCAAGATTTCAAATTCTTTCTTTCCTATTGACCACAGTCTTCCCATTAGACATTCAAAGTGTCTTCTGAAAGTGTCATTACCCCTATAATAGCTGATTGAGTATCGCCCATTAGGAACTTAGATCACCATTCTTTTGTAGATAAGGACTTGCATTCTTTAGTTATCTCCTCCAAGTATTTTGACCTCAGCCCTTTTAATGCCTTACAGTCTATGATCAAGTATTCAAGGGGCTCAATCCTTGACTTCTGAGTACAGAATCTGCAGTCAGAGCTAAGCTCACCCAGCATCCATCTGTACCCCAGTACTTCCCTAGTAGGTGCAATATTCAAACTCAATCTTAAGAAGAGGTTGCACTACCACAGGCACCTAGATGGCCACCTAGCCCCCTGATGCCTACTGCCTGATCTGCACCACCAGCCTGCCTGGCCACGGATCCCCTGATTGGCCTTCATGATCTACAAAGACCCAATCCAGAGCCGGGAGGCGTGAGCCGGCATCCGGAACGAAGGCAAGGAGGAACAAAGGCTACTTCCTGTCTTAGCCTGTCCTTGCCTGATCTTGCCTCTTGCCAGAACCCCTGCATCGCCGGATCTGAATTCAAGGCACAATCATAAGGTACTGTCTGATTATGCTCCTTATCATTACTTCCCAATACAACCACTCTCAGTGACATTGTTTTCCCGGCTACTATCCTTGTTTATATACCGCTGACACAAGCATATGGACTACCACTAATGTATACCACCACATCTCACTATTGCTAGCTTGTATACTGCACCCCCTGCTCTGACTATTCACTCAATGAGAGTCCTGCACAAATATTTGTTCTACGCTTAATGGCTCCCACCTGCTTTATGCCTGCCCACTAAAACGCTGCACCCCAGCAGCAACCCAGGTGCCCATGGCCGCAAATGTTGGATGTGCTCAGTAAAATGCACATGCCTAACCCCTTGTTTGATTGTTGAACAGTATACTATGGTCTCTCCTGAGAGATAAGAGAACCTGACCTATGCTTAGGCGAGCCTGATAATCGAAATTGTTATCTGTATCTAGCCTATCTTCACAGTGACATCTAGAATTGCTCATAGCCAGATAGTTGCACCCAGTCTTGCTACACTCTGTCAGATGTTACTGCATTCAGCCCGCTAATAGCATAATTATAGCCTATCTGCACTCTGACTTACGTTATTGCACCTAGCCCACTAACTGCACCTAACATATCTATGGCCTGCCATCCGAAATTGCATCCAGCCTGATAGTCGCATTTAGCCTGCCTGTACTTAGCCATTTTAAACTGTATTCTGACTACTGAAATTGCATCTAGCCTGTTAGTCGCATTTAGCCTGCCTGTACTTAGCCATTTTAAACTGTATTCTGACTATTGAAATTGCATTTAGCCTGTTAGTCACATTTAGCCTGCCTGTACTTAGCCATTTTAAACTGCATTCTAACTAGTGAAGTTGCATCTAGCCTGTTAGTCGCATCTAGCCTGCCTTTATTCAGCCACTCAGCATGTACACCCTAGGTCTTGGTAAACGCACTACAGCCGTTTACAGGTCACCTTGGCTACCACTACATATCACCCTCGCCATCATACTAGCAGTACAAACACTTAGCTTGACCACCAAAGCTAACACTTTGAGCCTCGGCGCAACGCCCTCTTTAACCCATCTCGCCTACCCCAGCTTGCTCGACACACAACAACCTAATACAGGATTTAAAATGAACCAATATCAAGATAATACCACCACACAAAGGCCATGTAATACTGTTGCCAGAAATCTTAGACTACGCGCCCGCCTATCCAAACTGCATGAGTCTCCAGCTAAGAAAATTGAAATACTTAATCTCCAAAAAAAACAGCTTCCCCTGAAAGTTACTGCAGATCCCACCAGGAAATATTCCAATCCCAACAGACCTATACTAAATGGCACCATACAGACCACTAAAGTTAGTCATAATACTACCTGCCCAAACTTAGAAAGCCACAAACCTTATCTCAAAGGGCACTTATAAACGCTAGGTCTCTAGTCGCACACGCAACAGAGATATCAGATATCATTCTCACAGACAATTTAGACTTCCTGGCCATCTCAGAATCCTGGCTACATGACGCGGCAGGCCCTGCACTATCATTAGCAGTCCCGGACAATTATACAATTCTTCGAGCTGACAGACACACCTCCCGAGGTGGAGGCCTAGCAATCATAGCTAAGATCAGCTTAGACATGAGAATTATCACAACCACCTCTTTGAAATCCTGTGAATGCCTCATGGTCAAACTAGGCATCGCTAATTCACAAACACTAAACATCATCCTTATCTACAGACCACCAGGCCCTATTGGAACCTTCGCTGAGGACATCTCTACATCCCTGTCCAATAACCTAAAAAATACATCCCAAACAATAGTACTAGGTGACTTTAATCTAGGCTATAATGATATTAAGGATATCCAATCTACAGCGATTGCCCTGACCCTGAAAGAGCTAGGATTCTCCCAGAAAGTTAATTTACCCACCCACAATAAAGGTCGTATCCTTGACTGGATAGCAGAACATAACTGTGAAGTAAGTATCACGGACTCCGTACCTCAGATCTGGACTGACCACCACTTGCTATTATTCACAGTGACGACTAACCCAGCTACTGCCCAGTCCTCACTTGCCCCACCCTTGCCCACGAGGAACAAAAAACTCATGACAGCGGAAAATCTGATGCCCATCATAATACCCAAACTGAACTCACTCCCAGACATCATGGATCCTAATGTGTTAGTTGAACAGTATAATGAAGCCATGAACTGAGCCCTTGACCACATAGCTCCGCTCAAACTAAGAAACAGCAAACCGAAAAAACACCTCAACTCATGGTTCACGCCTCATCTAAAAAATCTCAGGCTAACCAAAAGAAAACTAGAAACCATTTGGAGACTTTCCCCATCAGTCGAAAATAAACTTAACCTTTCCAAAGCCTCCTCCCATTACAAGAAAGAAATACTATTAGCCAAACAAGAAACGTATAATACTAGAATATCTAGATCTAAATCTAGTGTCAGAGAATTGTTCAGCATTCTGAAAGAATTGGAAACCCCCATTGTACCTCAAGAAAACTGCACCAAGGATAAAAAATGGTGCTCTAGCATACAACTTGCCCTAACAAACAAAGTAGCTAATTTACAAACTAAAATTGGTCTCAAGAAGGCATCTCTAACGCCTCACACCCCCCGGAGCTCAGCGCCACCATCACAGCCCAATCAAAAAGCCTGATTCTGCTTCTCCAAGGTATCGACCATCGAGGTAGAAAAGGTCATTTTGGGACTTAAACCGTCCAACTGCAAAGGCGATCAATGCCCAGCACAACTTATCAAGGATGCTGCACGAGAACTATCGCCATTTATAACCAAACTTATCAATTCCTCCTTTACCACAGGCATAATACCGAATAACGTAAAAGAGTCATGGGTTCTGCCACTATTGAAGAAACAAACCCTCGACCCTGCCATTCCCACAAACTTTAGGCCCATCACGACTGTGCCCTTTCTTCTAAAAATCCTAGATAAAGTGGCCTACATGCAAATACAAAACTTCCTAGAATCCAACCATCTACTCGGAACCCACCAATCAGGATTCCGCCCGCAGCATGGGACTGAGACAGCTCTAATAGATCTTAAAGCCCAAATAGACGAATGCAGAGACAAGGGCCAAGCAGCCCTACTCCTCCTTCTGGACCTTTCTGCGGCTTTCGACTTAGTGGACCACACAGTCCTATGTAGCCACCTTGACACTGCAGCCCATTTCTCTAATGAGGCTATAACATGGATCAAGTCATTCCTGAGTAACCGGACTATGAGAGTCTTCGCCCCATCAGCCTCAGCAGACCCGATCCCTATAACCTGTGGTGTACCACAAGGATCTTGTGTGTCACCCACCCTCTACAATGTCTTCACAAAGCCCCTCTTCGACGAAATGGATCATCTGGGTATCGCCTACACTAACTACGCAGATGATACCCAGATCCTCCTCCCGCTCTCAGGAATTTACACCAAGGATTTGGCTCTAGTGAACAGAATCTATAGCATCGTTCAGGCATGGATGGCCACCCACGGCCTATGCCTGAACGATGATAAAACCGAGATTATCATCCTAGGCACCCCAACATATATATCCAAACTTAGCCCTGACTATGCCAACTTCATTATTGATGGGAACAACATAAAAGTAGCTAACGAAGTGAAAACCCTAGGATTCTACCTAGACGCCACCATGAACTTTAGCAAACAAGTCAACTCTCTAGCCTCTGCTACGCCATACACATGCAAACTTATCAGAGCTAGTAAACAATTCCTCTCCACAGACAGCTGCATTACACTTGCCAGAGCCCTTATACTATGCAAACTGGATTATTGTAATGGACTCTACATTGAGGCAAATAAACAGACCATTCATAAAATTCAAGTTCTCCAGAACAATGCCTTGAGAGCAGCACTCAAGATTAACAGAAAGGAGCATATATCTTCTATAAGAAGAGAACACAAATGGCTCTCCACATCTGATAAAATTCAACTCAAGATCACCTCCCTCACCCACAAATGCCTCAATAATAAAGCACCACCATACCTTATGGACAGGCTATGTAAAAGAACCTCATCCAGACCCACAAGAACAGCTAACGCAAACTGCCTCCAAGTCCCGCGCTTCAAACTTTCCACTATAGGAGGTAATAGCTTCCCAGTCAAGGCTGCACAGTTATGGAACTCCCTCCCCCAAGACATCAGAGAACCTCAACCCTTCGCCAACTTCAGACAGAACCTAACCAGGTGGCTGAGAGCCAATGACATCTAACTACTCTACTCTAACCTGCACTACCCTTTAATTGCTCCGCCTCTGACTCCTACTCTCTGCTCCTGGAGCTCACTTACTATGCGATCGAAGTTCCATGTGCAGCACATCACTCTGACATTGGTGTCCCGATATGTCACATTGTACATAATTGTATATTACTGCCCCATAACTATGCAGGAAACAGGCACCTGTTTCCCTTTGTTCCTGACCTCTCCTTGTACTTACTTGCCTACTGTAACATAGTTGATGTCCGTATTTCCTTGTACATACCTGCCTATTGTAATACTGTTGATGTCTGTATTTTTTTATTTCCTACTTATCATGTACATGTAACTAAGTTGAGCATATCCTTGTCTGTTTGCGCCCGGATGCCTCAGGGTATGGCGCGCTATATAAATAATAAACTAAACTAAACTAAAAACTAAACAGGCAGGGAAATGTTATCGGGTATCTCAGTAATTGATTCAATCCTCTACCTTCCAGTGCCAGGTTCAATACTAGTCTGTATGTCTGTTGGTGTTTGATGTTCTCAAGATTTCTCAACAGGGTCGCATTAGAGCGATCTAGATCTCCAAACAGGAGTTACAGTTCTGTGTCCAAGCGACAAAGTACACATCCCCCTCCTGGTTGCCCCCAAGTTTCAGAATATCAAAATGGAAGGGGGCCAACTTGTTTGTATATTTAGCATACAGAGCCAAGGTCTTCCATTTGATCATTGATCGCATGGATTGAAGGCTCAATTGGAACCTGATCATTTCATTGGGTAGAGAGTTGGAGAGTCATGACGTAGAGAGTTGGAGAGTCATGACACTCTCTTCCAAAAGTAACCCTCAATGAATTTCCACAAATGTTTTGTCCAAGTTTGTATAATCTAGGCTTCATAGGTCAAGATGGGAGCCACCTTCTTCAAGTCCCCCTGTCAGATTTGAAGAACTATACCAGATAGAATCAGCCCCCCTCGAGAGCTGAGTAAAATGTTTGACCCAGTTGGCCACCAAGACGGATGGCAACAGGCTGGCTAATTTAAAAACCTCACTGTCATTTAAGAGGGTCCACAAGTCTCTGGTGTTTCTTTTGGTGACTTGCTGGAGGTGTAGGGGTCTCAAGGAGAGTAACCAATTGCGATATTGCTGTTTACTTTTTTTTCTCGAACCAGATCTCTCGTTCACCCCCAACCAGTTTAACTTTCTTAAATCAGCATGGTAGATTTTCCTTTGTTCAACCATTGTGGTGAAGTCTCTGCCTCCCTATCGAGAAAACCTTTTACCACCTCTAGAAAAGATTCAAGGAGCAGTAATTATGTGTTGGCCGTGGCCAGTAAGGTGGCTTGGTCTTTCATAGTATCACTTAAAGACTTCTAGATCTTACCAAAGGGGGTTAGAGACACCGCCAGGCATGACATGATGCTTGACTGTATATTTTCCAAAGAAGGAACAGCCAACTGATGACTCCTAAAGGACATATTTTCAGTGTACATAGAACCCCCCAGCTGTTTTGAGTCTGAAGAGCAGGAAGAGACACATTGCGACAGGCTTATTACTCTCACAATAGAGGCCGCCACCAAATTCGGCATATCATTGTTTGTCTCCAAACCTCGATCCCCCACCACAAGATTTTTAGTGGGGTAATGGTCACTTCTATCCGAGTCGAGAGAGACTTGTTTTTATACCACAGTGTTTTGCTCCTATTTTCAAAAAGGTTTTCCCCTGTGAAGTAATTTTGGTTAGAGCAGGTGTCAATGGAAGTTGATGATAAATATCACTAAGTTTTGCTTTTTATGACTGCCATATCCTGTGTTATTTTTGCAACTATAGCAGAATGCTGCAGCTCAAGATCATAAGGATCCACAGTCGCCAATGGTATGTCACTTTGAGGTTTGCTTTCTTCAAGGGACCCTAATATTGTGTAGTCTGGGAACTCAGGACACGTGAATATGTCTTCCAAAAATGCCGGGCCCATCTCATAATCAGACATATCCTGCCACAGTAAGGATTTTGGCCCAGTTGTGGCATTATCAGGCAGCTTCGAGATCTCATGTATTTTAACCTTCCTGCCAGATCCGAGTTAGTTGGGGGTGGAAAGTGAAAGAGACTGTTTGCTGGTTCATTAGATGAATCACCTGACAACAGAGTGCTATGCCGGCTTCAGGCTCCTCCATCTGGAACCTCACCAAGGTTCAAATGACCTTTTTCCCCTTGAATAGTCTTCCCCTGATTTAGCTTGTTAGCTTTGGGGGATTTAGCGGGAGGTAGATGGGTGGGGGTAGTACGATATATAGGTATCAAGTCCACATCCTTGGACACTAGAATGGACCTATCAAGGCCAACATAGATGGTCTCAGGGTAATTACTTGAGTACCTTGCAGTCGCCACATTGCTGAGACTCTCTCCCACACTGGACAACGCTGTGGTTGCATTAGTTTCTTGTTTTCGTTCACCAGACAGGGGCTCTCAGGAAAGTTTAGGAATCCGGGTTCCGGGGGCTAGTGCCAGAGAAGAGACTTCATCTCAAATCCTTCCTTGCCTCCGCGTGGATGGGCACTTAGATGACATAGCCCAGCACCTGTTTGTCTCTCCCCACAGCGAGTGAATATCAGTCAAAAGTCAAGAAATGCCTGCAATATAAGGAGCTGGTGTAACAAATTAAGGGTTGCGGCGGTTCAGGTCACAAGACACAACACACAAAATGACCACCAAGTAGGGTAAGTACAATGCTGTTGGCACGCAAGAGAACTCCAAAATTCCAACTCCAATAGCGGAGGATATCAAGGAAGACATTGTACAGGAGGACGTCTCCAAAAGGCCACTCACCCATTTGGAACTGTAGGTGGAACGACAGTCAGTATGTAAGTGCTCTGCACATCCGTGGAGTCTCCAATCTTCACTCTGACTTCCAGCGCCTTAGCTGCACAGCTGCATAGACTGCTGAAACTGTTCCCACAATCTGCGCCACGCTTCACGAGAGATGCCGGTTTCAACAGCGCTCCACTTCCAGGGGAATGGACAGAATAGAAAGACTCTCATAACAAACTGCTGAGACTGCTGAGACCGCTTCTCACTCTGCTCCTCACTCCTAACACATTATCAACACAATAAAGGAAGAGTAAGCAGATTTGTTTTGGTAAAAAGGTGTGTCAATGGTATCACATGGGTCCTTTGGGTGATTTAGGTACCTTGCTCTCATTAAACACGTTTTTTTTTTACATATGTTAGACATAAAATTATAGCACCTAGATTGGACAGCTAAATAGGTAAGAACTATTCAGATTTTAGGCACAAGGGTTTGTTTAGGTTGAGCCATAACTTAGATGTGGCTGGCCCGCGAGACCTTGAGACCATTTGCATTCTTTTCAGCAGCCGCCTTGAACGAGTCAGACATAGGGTTTTTTGTTGTTTTTACTTTCGACCACTTTACTACGGGCGGTCATGGACACCAATATAGGTGGGCAACGTAATCACATGAAATCATGCGCTAGTGCTCCTAATGCTGAACCTTACTGTACAGGAGGACGCCTCCAAAAGGCCACTCACCCATTTGGAACTGTAGGTGGAACGACAGTCAGTATGTAAGTGCTCTGCACATCCGTGGAGTCTCCAATCTTCACTCTGACTTCCAGCGCCTTAGCTGCACAGCTGCATAGACTGCTGAAACTGTTCCCACAATCTGCGCCACGCTTCACGAGAGATGCCGGTTTCAACAGCGCTCCACTTCCAGGGGAATGGACAGAATAGAAAGACTCTCATAGCAAACTGCTGAGACTGCTGAGACCGCTTCTCACTCTGCTCCTCACTCCTAACACATTATCAACACAATAAAGGAAGAGTAAGCAGATTTGTTTTGGTAAAAAGGTGTGTCAATGGTATCACATGGGTCCTTTGGGTGATTTAGGTACCTTGCTCTCATTAAACACGTTTTTTTTTTACATATGTTAGACATAAAATTATAGCACCTAGATTGGACAGCTAAATAGGTAAGAACTATTCAGATTTTAGGCACAAGGGTTTGTTTAGGTTGAGCCATAACTTAGATGTGGCTGGCCCGCGAGACCTTGAGACCATTTGCATTCTTTTCAGCAGCCGCCTTGAACGAGTCAGACATAGGGTTTTTTGTTGTTTTTACTTTCGACCACTTTACTACGGGCGGTCATGGACACCAATATAGGTGGGCAACGTAATCACATGAAATCATGCGCTAGTGCTCCTAATGCTGAACCTTACTGGACATTTGCAAGACAGGAGTTCTGAGTGAAGCCGAATGCCTTCCTACTTCATAACACAGAATTTGTGGAGCTGGTGAGAACTGAAAGTGCTTTGTTTTGGGCAGAAAACTCGTCATCAGTTACAGACACTGGTACACAATGGGATGCCAAAGTATTTTCTAGGGATAGAATCATCGGCCATGCGTTACATTCTAAAAAGTGGAGAATGTAACGGATATGAATTTCGAATTAAAGCCTAAAAACTCCAAGTGTTGTTGGATAGCACTCTGGTAAACATCAGCTTCAGTAGCTGTATTGGGTACACAAGCGCTTGACTCAGCAGGACAAACAGGTACAGACGTAAAAATGTTTTAAAGTACTATTTATTTATAATATATAATGTAACCTAACTCACACTGGTAGACTAAGGACATCACGAGTCTGAACTCAGATAATAAACACATTGGTTGTCAACCAACAGATTGACAACACATATAGAATTATATATAAAAATATCATTATTTATAAATCAGCAACTCAGCGCAGCTGCTTTAAGCCAAGTATTCTGTAAGCTAAGTAAAACCTATGCATACATATCCACAATACATGGTATCCAATTGGGACACCTACACAATTTACGTCCAACAGGCATCCCTGGAATAACTGATACAGAGGCTAAAGTATTGGGGAAAAGAGATGTTGGAGCATTTTGTCAGCCTTATAAAGTTATAAGGCACATCAGCACTTGAAAAACAATCCTGAGCCATCAAACCCTAGGTTAGGAACAATTTCCCAAAAATAAACTCAGGTAAATAGCCAGGTCTGGATCGTGTGGTGAGTTTAGAAAGGTTTTTTTTTTACAGATTGATTGGGAAGTAAGCAGGCCACTACCAATCCCAAGTGTTTATGGGGATGCCATAGAGTATTCCTATACCTAGCATCCACCAAAAATGTATGGCAAGGGTTGCTACCGGGTTCGGGTTTATGCCTTTATGGATTCAATGGTGTGCAGGGGAGGGGAGGAAACAAAAGAGGTATGCAGCCTTGCTCCTCAAACCCAGACTGAGAAGACTACTAACTCTAGGTAATGCTACTCGGCCATTAGGGAAGATTGTTCACACAAATGGTAACAACATTGAGGGACCCAGAAGTGGCTTTATTTAACAGCTGGAACCAGCGGGTCAATTTTTCCCATCTCCGTTTGTGATCTTACATTTCAGAATATTGCCAGACTAGACTTCAGGCATTCAATGATGAAGGACCTCTGCTTCAGTTCTCTTGACAAGTAAGAACATTGGTGATGAAGATGGCTGGAGAAGCAGTCTTAGTGTCCCAGAAAGAGACAGGATGAACACAGGATTTCAGCTCCAGAATAAGCATTCATAGTGATAAGCAGAAGCAGAGGAACCTTGTAGTCTGTGTCCTTCTATGAAGTTGCCCAGCAAGTTGCACAGCATTTGAGGTTCTAAGACATCCCAGCATGAGGTGTCTCCTCCATTCCTGATGATACAGACCAGCTAAAGGCTAACAGCTTCAACAGGCTTGGAGACGTGCAATGAGATGCATAACTGTGAAATGGATGTGCCGATCAGATCAAGGGAGGGAGACAGCATGCAGGCATCCCCCGATTGAATGTATTTAATTTTCTTTATTGTTGTTGGCTATTAAGCCTTTAACAAATATACAAAAGTTATACATACAAATTCATATCAAATTCACACAAGTACAAGTATTTCATGACTAGATGAAAATCAATTCATCATACGTTCTTTCAAATGAAAATTAAATCCCAATGAACATGAACGCATCACTGCCAATACAAGCTCCAAAAACTGTTCTGGAATACAACATGAGGCCAGGCCTGATACAAAGAACAAAAAACGAGATAAGTTTAGTTAGTATGACCTAGTTAGCGTCCACCAATAAGGGAACTAGCGTCTGTCATCAAGTTACCCTCTAGGTTAAGACTATTAACAAATCCAACTACAGCAACAACTGTGCTAGTAGTGGGCCCAGATAGTAACTTCAGCCACAATTTTACAACCCTGATTACAGGCGCTTTATTGGAAAACCTCCTGAAGTGTAGTGCCTTATTAGATGATAATGCAGGGAGAAACAAGATCAGAGGTTCAAGATTTTCCACATCATCCTTATTTCCACAATTGGAAATGAGAGCACTACAATACCCATAGCAGACAAGTAACTCTTTAGTCTGCAACAAATTGAAACAAAACAGTAAAAATGTCCTCCTCGCCCTGCGTCTTGGATATATTGACTTATAGGATGTAAGCACCCCCCAACTCTTGTGTTCCTTGTTCAGATGTTTTAACGAGTCATAGGAGTGAATGCACTCAATGGTCTCAATCCAGTCCTGGCGATAGACAACCACCTTAACCCTAGTGGGATCTCTCCCTACATCTTCCGTAGAGAGCCCAAGCTGGGCCAGGATTCCTTCACAGAAATCAAAAACTTATTTTAAGTACGACGCCTTGCCATTCATTATTGCAGACTCAAGGGGGTCAACAAATGTCCCATAAATTCTCCATATTGCCTGAGACTTCAGCAAATGTATTCCAAGTTTGTGTTGAATGTCAATTAAAAGGAACAGACTTCTGCAAGTGTAGTCCACGTTTCCAAATTGTACTTTCGATTCGTGGAAGAATAATTGCCCAAAAAGATGGATTTCACGAGCCCATAGTAGTTTGGGGACAATTTTGATAACAGCGAATATCTGCCATATTTAAAATCTACTCTTATCTGTTGGTTAGTTGGGCTAATAGCTTTAGCCCGCGAACTCTCGCCAACTTGGATTTTACTTGGACGTGCCAGAATTGGGAAAACCCAATGTATAAAACTTTCAAACCGTTCTAGTGGTTGATATTCTACCCACTATCGAAAAGTAGTTGCCTTCTTTCTCCATGAACAATGTATACTTTTTGTCTTATTAGAGTTAATGGTTCATGCATGAGTCTTTACAAAGCTGACGTGGGTATTCAGCTGCCTTTGCAAGCCCATTTCAGTAATGTTGAATAGTAAGAAATCATCAGCATAGCTTAAGTAAATAACTCTCAACTCATTTAATTCTGATGGAGCTAGTGATGCCAGATGTAAATAGTGCACCCCTGTCTGACATCCTTGATGTTTTAATCGGTCTAGACAAAGCACCTGACGCTTTAAGATTGTTCATGGATAGCAATCAATAGCCATAGCAGACCATTGGGAATCTTCCAGTTAAGTCCAAAACTAGACTTCTACACACAGAATCAAATTCGGCAGATAAATTGATGGTGGCTATATAAACTAAATCATACATTTTTGCACACACAAGTGATTGAACAGATTTTACTATCATTCCATTCAAGGAAGTGCTCATGCACTTGCGGACGCCTGTCTGCCATTTCTTCAAAATTACAGCTGAACGGGCCCATGACCGCAACTCATCTAACAGCAAGGTCGCAAAGACCTTGCTGTCGGTGTCCAAGATTCATGTGGGCCTATACTTATACAGATTAGAACATGCCGTCTTCTTATATATAGGCACCACATGGGCCATATGCCACAACATCAGAAAGATGTTTGTGGACAATGTTTGCCTGAACAACAAGTCAAGGAAAATTGACCAGTTTACCAGAGGAACCTTTAAATAGGGCATTCAACTATTTATTTGGGCCTGGTGCACCAGAGGTACTAATCTTGGCTAAAATCCTTTCTATGGACTCTTGGTCAAAAGAAAGAGTCCAAGCATGCATCCCCCTCTTTATAATTGGACTTTGAAAACTCCTCAATTTCAGATAAAGGGCGCTGTATAAATTTTGAAACGGAAAACCTGTGTCGATTCAGACACAGCATTTATTTGTGCATCTTGTGTAAGAAAAGTACCCCTCTTTACAAGATCCCAAACATCATGGGTATTCTCATTTTTTAAGGTAGCCAGCATAGTCTCCACATCTCGCTGTAGCAAGATCCAGCTATGGCCCTTTAACCAATAACTATAGGCTGATTTGGTCCTCTTGGTAGCGACAATACTGATGGCAGAAACAATGACAATAGTCCATTTAATAGACTTAATCTGAGCTCTTAGCATCCGCTTTCTGGTTACAACCACCTCATCATAGGTATGGACATTATGGCTGTAGCACCATTTTAGTCCATATCCAGAGCCCAGAGACTTATCAACAAGATGAGCCACAAAAAACTCAAAGCAATCTGCCATGAAGGTTTCTATTTTCCAAATATATGAGGACTCCCTCTTAATATGCTGCAGCGACTCATTAACCAATATGAGGTTTCTCGAACACCATGAAATCTTGTCACCTGCATTATTTAACCAAAGGTCTCTGGGCCCATCAACAGAGACCAAAGGACAGTTGAGTAAAAAAGAAGCCTTCAAGATGCCATGGTCACGAAGGTTATTCTCCAAAACACCAAATTCCATACACATCAAGTGTAATAGACTTCCCACAAATATGTAGTCAATTATAGAACTCAAATGAAAGTTTCTCCATGTAGGTTTAGCGGCAATGTCTACTGGTATACTCCCATTAAGTATCTGCAGACCAAAACCATTCAGAGTGTTCAGCCATAATCTTCACCAGTAACTGTTACCATTGACCTTTAAGAATGGTGCAACTGAATTACTCTGATCAGTAACTATACAATAGGCAATAAGATCCCCCAGTACCCTGACTTGACCTTCCGGGGAAATCAGAGTACAACTCATTAACCAAGGTTGATAGAGATTCCAGAGCTTTCTTAAGATCAATGACACCAGTGTGCCAATAAACATTCACACATAAAAGATGGAGATCACTGCACCTAACGAACCTAACATGCATGGCTAGGAAACCCCTACAGATCTCTTTAGATTTTACAACAAGTAATGATGGATTAGAATTAAACAGAGTCACAAGACCCCCATATGGGCGGCTGAGGGTCCCTTTCAAAGACGATTGATAGTATGAAGAAAAACCATCAAACTCTCTGCAATCTATTAGCCAGGTCTCCTGTACAAATATCAGGTGATGATGTGTGAGCCACTGTCTCAGAACTGGATTAGAAAATAAGATGCCATGGCCTCTAGTATTCCAGGACAAGATCGAAACATTAGATAACCTTTCCGATCTTGTTACTGTACGATCTACGACCATAAAGCCTTGATGAACCCAAGACACCCATTATCCAAGACCAGTCCTGAAGTGGAGCCCTATCCACAAGCCTATGTCTGACAAAAGTCGACTCACTTTGCCTCCTTCCATACTCGCCCACAGATATTCAAATTTCGGTTTGGATCCTGAAAACCTTCCATTGTAGAAGCGCTTCTATAAGGTGACAGGTAAAAACCCAATTGTTTCAATGTTTGTGCCTGAGCCAGAATGAAATAAAAATCTAATTTGGAACCTAAGTATAAGACAATACATTCTGGTTAGTGAAGGTCAATAAAGTCCACTCTTTCGATATCTTTAGAAGAGAGTGCCTGCAACACTGGCATCCCGACCAAAGGGCAAAGGATGTTGGCACGATTAAACTGACATCTCTGTTGTCCGGAAGTAGACTTGCAACCAGATTTTGCAATGTGTGACTGTGTTCCGGTATTTGACACCAATTATAAGCCACTCAGGCTTACAACCGAGGCCTTCTGATTAAGTTGATAAATAGAGCCGCTCTGTCCTGACAACTTCGGGCCTTTACAACCCCTCAAAATACTTAAAGTCTGACCTTATGATGAGCAAGAGCAGGGCACTACTTGCTTATCTATTGGACCCCTAAGATAGCCCAGACGTGAAATAACTGGAAACAGGCTACCCCCAATTTGGCACTGCAGCAATGTAAACAAAGGATCCCCAGTAAGACCCATTTGCAGGCCACAATCAAATTTTTGACTTGGGTGTACTAGAGAAACAGGAGAGATTAGTTACTGCCTACATGGGAACACTCACAACAGTCGATGCAGAGGGCTCGAATGCACTATCAACAAGGCCAGCTCAGACAACGTCTGTGACCTTTACAGTTGTAGGAATTGTGGTACCTGCAGGTTGCAAAAGTAACAAGGGCTGCCAAAGAGAAGAGTCTGTTTGAGCCTCATGGGACACAATTGTTGTCGGAACACTGTTCTCTTGTTCACTATGTAAAATAGGATTACTGTCCCCTCCGTGCTGACTTCTACCACTGGTTGCCTTGGACTTAGTTGTTTTCCTTGCGGGAACATTTCGTAAAGCAGACATGATGTTGGGCTGCTTGACAAGTGCACGGAGGAACTTGTGTGACGATTGGTTTTTCATTTTTCTTTGAGATTTACTTTTTGATTTCACCTCCTCGCCCTCTCGTTTAGTGGTAGTTGCTCTAGCAATTTTACCCTCCTAAGCACCCTTAGATGGTAGAGAATAGGGGGCACTCGGGGCAGTGTTACCACCAAACTGTCTTCTGGAATATTCAGCGCCACATCCATAGCAACGGAGGCGCTAGGACTGCACATAAATACTTTGCTTGCCAAACTATCCACTGGGTTTCCAGGCAGTAAGACATCATTCCCGCCTATCCTCTCACTGTTAGTAATCACCTCAACTTGGTAGTCATCATTGTTCTTTCCAACTGGACTACAGCCATGAATGATAGCTAAACGCTGCTTCAATTTCTGTGAATTTCGTGTATCCAGCAATATGCCACTCCTAGATTGTGAGGCACATGCAACTGTTGCCACAGTCAGCATGAAAGAAGGCTGTGTCAAGAATTCCTTCAATGTAGTGTCCACATTTATGTGAATACATTTAAATAACAATGATTCCAACTGCGAAGGGTGCACTTGAGATTCTGCTTTTAAGCTCTCATACAGGGCTGCAAGGACACACAGGACCTGGTTTATTTGCAGCTAAAGATGTTCGTTACCAGGTACCATTGAGACAGTGATGCCAGTGTCTACCTCTCTTAACAAAGCAGAAAGCCGCATAGGAGGTACCCTCGCTAGTGTTGAGGCATAAGATGATAAAGAGTCAGATTCATGCGTTGTAGCCTCTTTTCAATTAGGAGAGTCCTTACAACTAGAGTCCAGCTCACTTCTAAAGGCAGGAGCACTCAACATCCCTTTATCTGATATGTCAGAGCACAATAAGTGAGGAGCACCAGAAGAGCCAGGTCAACCAGGAGAGCCAACAATGTTGGACTGGCGAGAAAGGCGCTTGCACAGCCACGTTTCTCCCACAAGAGACGATGTACAGAGGAACGTTCCAAAACACTGTTGAAAAAAGCAGTTATTGTGCGATCATTTACTTTGCTAGCTTTACTTTTTTTTTTGTTAGTTCAGGATAAACTCATTGTGTACCCCTTTGTGCACCACCTACCATCTTAGTACAAGTTTCAGAGCTCGAGCTCGAGCCCGAGATGGTCTCCCCCGTAAGGCCCTCTTCACAAGGTGAACATGGTAGCGGCAGTTCAAGGGCTCCTTGCATGACTATGGAGGTCTCCTCCAATGACATACCAGCTGATTTTAGTTTTGACCTGCTACAACGAAGGTCATACATACGCTAAGTGTGATGCTCCCACTGAGTGGTTTCAGAGGTGAACCAAACACAGTCAAGGGAAGGGACCCACACTCTAGTGCGGTGTCAAAATAAAACCTCACCGTTCAAGGGCAGAGACGCAATTGCAGTTGCTCCTCACGTTCCCGCAGTCTAAAGCTTGCAGAAAGAGGCAGCTTGGCCAACTCCAATCGCCACACCAGAACAACCAAAACTCACTGCGCACACCACACGCTCCATGAGGAAAGGGTCTTTTGAAGTTCTTCCTTCTCCTCCTGCAGTAAATAGCAAATAGAGACTCCTGGGCAGGGTCAGAGAGTCCAAAGTAAAACATACAGCTCTCCTGGCACCCTTCCAAAACACACTGCGCCACGGAGCGCTCCGCAAGTAAAAGTGCTTTTGAAGTCCTTCCTCCTCCTGCAGAAAACAGTGAAGAAAGACTCCTGAGCAGGGTCACAGAGTCCAAAGTAAAGCAGACAGCTCTCCCAGCACCTTTCCAAAAAACACTCTCCACACTGCACGTTCCATGAGGAAAGGGATTTTCAAGTCCTTCCTCCTGTTCCTTTAGCAAACAGCGGAGAAAGACTCCTGAGCAGGGTCACAGGGTCCAAAGTAAAGCAGAAAGCTCTTCCGGCACCTTTCCACGACACACTTCTCTTGAAATGGAGGACAGCTTTGCTATCTCGGAGTTGGCTTTCGAGACACTTGTCACAGCAACAACTTACTGGCCTAACTCTGTGGCCATTTGTGCTTTAGATTCCAAGTTCTAGTGTTTGCCCTCTTGAATTTCTCCAGATTTCCTCCTAATATTCAGAAACCTAGGCTGAGAGTTAAACCAACCAACCTTTACGAGACCTGCAACATTCCGATCCTGAGTGGCTATCCAGTTCAGTTTCAGCTATGACATCATTTTGTTTTTTATATGGAGTACAATGCTTTACACTCCTTGCCCAGTCCAAACCAGTTCTTAGAAATACAATGGTTATTTACCGACTTTAGCCAGAGTCGATGCAGAGTACAACCATATGTGAGATTTCCTACCCTGCCTGGGAGGAAGAGGACCAACACGGGCAATGAGCATCAAAGACATAGTTTAACCAATGAGGCTAGTCATGTTTGCCACTATACTCTTCAAATGAGTACCTTGTGGGAAAAAAAATAAAAGAGCACAAGAATATCTCAAAAAATGTAAACATAAATTGCCACTGCCATCAGACCGTCTGGCCTACAGTGGTGGTTAAGAGAAAAAGAAGGAGAGCACAGGCCTCATCTGCAGTACCATCCTAGTGCTACACAACATAAATTAATGTTAGACAGGATTCCACTGTAATACACTGCCCCCAAAATGAGCTAAGTTAAAGAGTGAAGTTTAAAAACGCCTTTCTCGCTAAGAATGGTTTGAGATCACAAAAACAGTCAGCCTATTTGATAAAGGTCTCATTCCAATATATGGGAAAGCTGCAAAAATAAACATCTTTCCTAAGAATGACTTTGTGTCTTTAAGCTATTTTCTGTCTTCTAGTGATCATCCATGCATTTTTACTTTATTGTCTTATTACTGAAACCATGAACAAGTGAAACAGCACGTTGATCCGACAGTTCTTTTTATTCTTTTATTTTAATGCGTTTTTATTTGTTTAATAGAATAATAATGATACAAGTATCCGTACATTGCAGATGTCAATATGAACAAAGAACACATGATTAACAGAATCTTAAATTACTACTAGTAGAGATATTAATACTATAACAAATGCTCAATAAAAAAATGATGTTACTATACACGAATGAAGGATCAAAAAATGTATAGAAATAAATTGTTACAAGAAGTCTGCAAAGATAACGGTTATATGTGGGGAGACAAACAAGGAAACAAACAAGGTACATACTAGAGACAAATGGGAGGAAAGGAAGGAGGAAGGCGGATATGATATGACAATGTTTCAATCAGAGTTACATGTTAACTGTAATTGAAGAACAAGAAAAGCCAATCAATAAAACTCTTATAAGATAGCTATAAAGTTGAGAGTGAATTAGAAGGTTCAGGTACCATCTGTAGTTATGTTAAAACAGTTGGGATATCGCATACGAAAAAAAACATTTAGCATTGTATTCAGGAATAGAATTGAGATTGTTAGCCATACAGAGTTCCATTCTTTGAATGTAACAGATAGAGTTCCACCAACCTCTAACAGAAAGAGATGGGAAGTCTTTCTAGTTGGCTGTAATACATTTCAAAGCTGTAGCAATAAATAAATCATACAGTTTGGCAGAGGCAGGTGAGATGTTAGTTGTGATAACTAAACTTCCTAAAAAGATATTTTAAAAGGATAGCGGGATAGTCACAGAAAAAAACAAGTTTAATGAAATTCCATACATCTTGCCAAAAGCTGAAGGTAAATGGTCATTCAAAGAACATGTGTATATGAGGCAAGTGCTGTACTACAAGACCAGCATTTAAAGTCACATTATTTTTCAGATTTTGATAGTTTTGCAGGGGTAATAAATGCTCTATGAATGAACATGTATGATCATCAAACGTGTGGCCAAAGTCGTTTTCCCATTTAAGATGAACTGAACAAACTTCAGATGTTTTGACAGGAATAATATAACATTTTGAGGCTCTGACATCTTTGATCATGGTAAATTGTAATAGTCTAAAGGGATCTGGAGAGAGAACCTCATTAGAAAAGTGAGTTAGTGCATACAGGCAGGAGTTAACTAGCCTGTTATAGTAGTCAAAATCTACCTTTGGGATATCAAATTGAAGTGATAATTGCTGAAACGAGATAATGGATGGGCCTTGAACAATTTGTTGAATAAATCTAACACCTTTTTTTAACCATGATCTCCGATTCATGGCCTTGTTATTAATCACAATATTCTTGTTACACCAAAGTAATGGGGAGAGGCACTTATTGGGAGTTTTAGAATGAAGAAAGAGAAAGGTTTGTACGGCTGAGACAGAGGCTTTTATGGGATCTGAGATAAACATGGATAAACGGTTAAATATGTAGGTAAGGTCAGGGATATCATATGGGTGAGCTAAATGCTTCTCTAGGATACAGGATGTGGGGGTGTCAGATATTTCTGGGTCAGCAAACCAGTAACAGAATTGTTGTAGTAGAAATGCAGAGTGATAGAGTTTAAGATCTGGAAATCTGACCCCAACCATGTATAAGGTGTTTTCAGCTTGGCTAAGGATGTTCTTTTACTTTTTCCTACGCCCCATAAAACGTTCAGTAGAATAGAATAGATAGATTTAAAAAAGGAAGGAGATAGGGGAACAAAAAGGAGCGGAAAGTAGTATAAAACAATAGGAGAAAGCATCATTTGAATAGTGTCTAATCGTCCCCACAATGAAAGCTAGAGGGTGGACCATCTGGATGTTAAGTCTTTAAGTTTTCCTAAGAAAATCTGGGTGTTGAAGTTAATGGTATCTTTGATCGTGGGTGCAAACCGGATACATAAATATTTATTTAATAGAAACACTACACCATTTAAAGCCAAAGGAATCGATGTCATGTTTATGGCAATAGGAATTTAGGGACATGATTTTTGATTTATCTTTATTAAATTTGTATCCTGATATTAGGCCGAACTGAGACAACGTGTTAAGTAGGGTAGGGAGATGTAGTTTGGGCTTCTTAATACGAATAAGGATGTCATCGGCATAAGCCGTTATTTTAGTATGTGACGTTCCTGTTGGAATAACCAGGATATTCTGATTGGATCTTATTAGTTCTAATAATGGTTCCAATGAGAGAATATATAGGATAGGGGAGAAGGGGCAGCCTTGTCGAGTGTCTCCAAGGAGAGGAAAGAAGGAGGAAGTTTTGCTATTGAGATAGATAGAGGATTAAGGAGAACCGTATAGGAGTTTGACCAGGAAGATTATTTTATCACCACACCCGCGCCAATGTAGAGCTCGAACACAAAATCCCAATTAACATGATTGAATGCCTTTTCTGCATCCAATGAAATGGCTGCATAGCCTTGTTTATCATTTGCAGCTAAATGAATGGCATTAAGTAGCAGGTTGGCTTTTGAGGAGATGTTACATTCTTTCACATAACCAGTTTGGTCTGATTTAATGAAGGCTGGGAGAGAGCATTCATTTCTGTTAGCTAGTATTTTTGCAAAAATTTTGCTTTCAATATTGATGAGGGAAATGGGACGATAATTGCTGCGAATTGTAGGGTCCTTATCTGTTTTAGGGAATATGATGAGTATTATTCCCTCGCTGACATATGGCATGGATGCCACCCCGTGTATTCCTCCGGGCCTCTAGCTCAAACTCGAAGGTTTCATCTGGAGATCCGTGCTGGGCTTACCAAACTCCACTGCAGTAGCACCGATACGACGGGAGCTTGGCCTTGTTTCCCTAAAAGCTGTGGTGGATATCTCCACACTACAACTATACAGGAAAGTCATTCATCCAGAGAGCCTTGAAATCTACCGCATGATTGCAGAAGAGATTGAGAAGGGCAATAACCAGACGATAAATAAATGGGCGTTGGACCAAAATTTTAAATTACATGAAATTGCGTGCAGCAAGGAAGACCTAAAGAATAACCCTGTTAGGATTAAAACCAAATTGCAATGTACGGATTGGATTTTGACTACGGAAAAAGCAGCACGCAACAAACGTTTAGCCAATCTCCCAATGACCATTAACAAACTGAAAGAACCAATGGCATACTGTAAAAGATACCCTAATAAACCCTTGATGAGAATCTTCTTAAAAGCCCGTCTCAACGTTCTGGCTACACAGGAAATTCTTGCGATCAGAACAGGATCCACGGTAAAAGCCTGTAGACTCTGCAAAAATCCTGAAGAAATAGAATCCATCAGGCATTTGCTAATGCTCTGCCCAGCCCTGCAACAAGCAAGGATCGCCTTTTTCAGCCCTCTGACTGTAAATTCGTTTGCGGGTAATGAAGAAATCTGGTGGAATCGCCTAATCAATGGGGACAAGACATGATGGCACATGGCGTCTGCGAAACTTTTGAATTTAGCAATCGAAAAAACTAAATCGAACACTGTCATCTGACTTTCGTATACCTCTATTGGTGGAACCAGTGCCCATGTTCTTGTTCCCTTGGTGATGTTTTTTCATGAATTTTACTTTCTTTTTCGTGCTACTGAACTGTTTTTGAGTTCTTGTAAAAATGTAATTTTGATTATATACAAGTAATAAAAAAAATAAAATAAAAAAAATATGATGAGTAAAGCTTCTGAGAATGAGCCAGATGTTGATTTTTGAGAAATAAAGTAGGAAAATAGTGTTTTGAGTTTTTGGGGTACGGGACTTAGATAGGCTTTTGTAGAATTTGGTGGATAAGCCATCGGGACCTTGTGCTTTACCTTTGGCCAAGCCTTTAATAGCTTTAGTGATCTCTGGAAGTGTAATAATTTTATCTAGATGGGAAAGGTCAGTTTTCGGGTATGATGATCTACTAATACTATCAAGAAAAGTCTCAATATTATTATGAGGAATAGGATTTTCGGGAGTATATAGATCTAAATAGAACTTTTTAAAGCAGTTGAGTATATCGTCAGAGCGATGATGTGAGATGCCAGAGGAATCTCATATATGGGATATGTGGAACTTTTCCTTTTTTGTTTATAAATAAGAGGCTAATGCCTTGTCTGTTTTATTAGATGTTTGATACATTTTTGTTTAATATTTAAGAATGGTCTCTGCAGCAAGATCAGTGATATCTTTATTGATTTGGAAACGTAAAGCTAAGACCTGACGGAGATTGGCTGGCTAGGGCTCTGATAGTAACGTTTCTCAGCTTGAGTGAGTTGGGAATAAAGATCATCTAAGTATTTTTTGCGTTATTTCTTTTTTTTGCCCGAGAAAGCCATGATGTGACCTCTTAAAGCAGCTTTAAATGCATCTCAATTATTTACAACTGAAGTGTCAAAGGGCCTCATTACACAGTAGGCGGTGAGCCATGGCGCTATTAGCGCCATGGCTCATGCCGGTAAAATACCGGCACCGCCTTGGCGGAAAGGGGATTTACCGCCCCATTCCAAGGTTGGAGGGGCGGTAAATCCCTCTTCCACCATTGCCCTTCCCCATTCCCATTTCTGCCCCATAGGGCTCTATGGGAATGGGGAAGGCGCTAATTATGGCACCACAATTTTGCAGTGCCGTAATTAGCTCCGAGGTCCCTTAGCGGGTTGGATTTTAACGCCTGCAAAAAGCAGGCGTTAAATCCCCCAACCCGCAAAGGGACCTCGTAGTAAGGCGGTAAGGATTTACCGGTACCAGTATTTTACCGGTACCGGTAAATCCCTACTGCCAACCGTGTAATGAGGCCCAAAGTCTTGATTATCTGCAAAGTATTGTTGGGAGAATGAATGTACAGATTGAAAGAACAATGGGTCATGTAGATAGAAGTTGTTGCGTTTTCAGCGGCTAGAAGACAAAAGGAGGTACTTACTGGGGCGTGGTCTGTAATAATAATATTGGACATTTTGCAATCAACAATGGAACCAGTAAGGGTTTTGATGGAGAAAATATAATCCAGGTGTGATAATGTGTTGTGAGGGGGTGAATGAAAGGTATAATCGGGTTGTGTAGGGTGGGACATCCTCCAAGTGTCGATTGATCTTGTTTCAGCCAGACAGTTCATAAAGGACTTATAAGTTTTATTAGTTTTAAACATACAGCTGAATTTTCAATCAAGAAATGGGTAAAGGACCTGATGACCATCATCACAAATGATCAGATTGTTAAAGTTATTTTTGAGGATCATTTGTATGATGGAAATCCAAAAGTTGTGATCTGGCATAGTAGGACCATATATGTTCAAAATGGAAACATGTGTAGATCCCATTAAAAGTTTTACCCAAACCCATCTACCATTTGCATCCGCACCTTGATCTAGAATTTTAAAGGATTGTTGTGTACTAATTAATATAGCAACTCAATTTTTTTGGCAACAGCAGGACTGGAAATAACCTCCTTAACGTATAGGGGCTTAAGTGTCATAGATTCATTATTAGATAGGTGTGTTTCCTGTAAACATGCAACCGATGGTTTAAATTTATTTAGGTGAGAAATAATTTTACATCTTTTGATGGGATTATTACAGCCTTTGATGTTCCATGTGATACACTTAAAGATAATTAAGATAGTTAATCATTCAAAAAGTATGTTAAGACTCAGTACAGTAGCAATGCTATTTGAATAATAGCTACCCAAGCGAAGACACAAAAGGTTAATACATCGGGGTCAGGGAAAAGGATAGGGAGTCTGATCATGGACTGCATGTATATAGACAAGGAAACAAAAATGACGGTAGAGATCAGACAGGACATGGGAAAAAAGAAGGAAGAAAAACGTAGCAGGGATAGGTAACACCGGCTGAGTCGTCAAAAGGAAAAGAAACTACTCACAGTGGAAGATGGACGCTGCAACAGCGCCTGCCCCACGACTTTATAATAACTGAATATCAATGACATTCAAGTAGCATAAGAAGAAAAAAATAAAAACAAGTAGATGCATCGTGTTCTCAAGTAATGGTCAAGGTTGAGGCATTAGTTGGGGAGGACGTGTCCATGCCTTATTTTTCGATGGATTGAATGAAAATTCTTAGGTCGGCTGGGTCTTCAAACACAGCTGTGCAACCTACATGTGTCACTTTAAAAGTGTTCTGACTTGAGTGTCGTGTAGACCGTTGAGACATCCGTCCCCAAGTGACGCACAGGGGAACCAATAGAACCCCTCTGTGCGACCTTTGGAGCCACAGGTGGGAGATGTTGCTTCCCGGATCCACGGAACCTCAGGAACACTGATGCTGCTGCAGAAAGAACGGGGTTAAGTACCAGGCAAATACAATAGAATACAAGAATCACAGGATCTGAATAATCTTACCTATCCGGTGGTTGGAAAACCCGGGAGACCTAGTGAGGGAGGTTCGAGACTCAGATGAGAGGCAGTCCCCAGAACAACAGGGACCGGAGTCACACGTGGACACAGGACAGCCCACCTGAATCTAGGACTGGAGGCGTAGCGTGAGTCCCCAAGGGGCAATGGCGTAGAAGTCAAACAAAGTTCCAAGTGATGATCCGAAGGCAAGTGAGGGACGGGCCGAGGTTCAGCAATGAGTCAACAGTTCCAAGCAAAGGTACAAAACGATAATCCAAGGGATTCCAGGTGAGTGATCCAAAGTCAAGGTAAACCAAATAGAGCAAGTCCAAATGTAGTCCGAAACAGAGTCAAAGACAGCTGAGAAGCGGTGAGTGCTCCGTGCATCAAGCTTTATGTACTGTGCGCTTCCGAGTCATGTAACGCCTTCCATCGTCACGTGGGAAACGCTGCTCTGAATCACGTGAGCGGATGATTGTTCGATGCGGAAGAGTTCCACCGCCCCTTCTGCTGTATGCTCTCCATGGCAACTGCCAATGCAGGAAGGGCTGCAACCGGGCAAGTACATTGTAACCGGTACGGAGCTTTCGGTCCTTTGGGGCAACCACATCACGTGAGTCTCAAAACCTGGGTTGAGTAGTGTGAGAACCTGGGGAAGGTGTTGTGGAGGTGCTAGCAGTGTTCTGGTGTGCAGAGGAGCGTCTAACAAAAAGAACATGGCTGGTATAGTCCATATCGGATGTTGAGCTGCTTCAGGGTGGGACAAAAGGATAGGAGAGCTTTTCTACGATGGGCTGTGCTTCTAGCCACATCTTGGGAATTGAATAATTTGTTACCATGCCAGATGACGGATTTACGTTCCTTGACAGTAGATATAATGAGCTGAAGCTGGGAGTATTCTAAAAGGTAAAATTTCCGTGTTCTGGATGAAGGACGAGAAGTGGTGGAGACTGTAGATGGACCTATTCTGTAAGCACGCTCTGTGTTAAATGCTGTATCCAGGGATAGATGTAGTATTGCTGACAACATTTTTGCAGGAAAGCAATTGGGTCGGGCCTTCAGACCTTCTGGGAGACCCAAAATTCATAGATTTTTATGTCATCTGCAGTTTTCCAAGTCTTTGTTGTGTTTTTTAAGATCTTTTATGGACTTTTCCAGCTGTGCAACTCTGGGGGATAAATCTTCTATTAAGCCCACTCTTCTCTCCACTTCTTCTACTCTATTGTCAAATGCCATCCATCTGTCATCTAACTGCTGCAGTTTGAGATTTGTAGTCTCAATAAAAGGTTTGAGTGCTCTAATGTCAGCTAATAGGGCTTCAGTGGCAGGGTCAGATACACCAAGCGGAGGTGGCAAATTGCTTTTAGGTCTTTTAAGGTTTGTAGACGAAATATTGGATTCTTTTGTAGTAGACACATTTTTTTTATTGACTTTGCTGGTAGCCATTTTGGCAGTTGTTGAAGATTGAGTGATTGACAAAAATAGAAATGTGCAGAAGCAGAATTGTGATTTTAAGTACAGAGCTATTCACTGAAGCAACATCAGGAGGTTAGCATAGATCAATAGTATGTTTGCGATACCAGCAGCAGTTTTAGATGCCCTTTTTTAATTGTTTGGAGTGCATTCCTTAGGCTCGTAACCCCTTCTAAGGTGTGGTAGCAACACAGCAGGGACAACGCTGCCGATGATAACAAACGAAGACTGCACCTCACAGGCAGCTTCATTTGGGTTAGAAACAGTCTGCAGGTCGAAACCTAGAGATTTGAACTGGTACTGTGCCTTAGTCTGTAAATCTGTGGAACTTGTGAACAGAAAATTGAAGGATATACTTTCTTATTCACAGACAGGAGAGAGAGGATGAGGTGACCGCTGACCATGAGGTTTTACTGGGATGCAACAGATGCACAATCTCAGAATATGAGGAGAGGCTGAACGCTGCAGAGAAGTGTGAAGAGATCATTGGAAATTCAAGATGACGCCAATGCTCAGCATCACCATTAAAGCCATGAAACTGACAGGTCCAGATAATGTCAATATAAACCAATCAGGGTTCACAAGACAACACACTCACAGGCTAAGCCAACCACAAATAGCAGTGCAAATGCATCCGCTGCTTAAAGTAAATACAAAGAGTTGGGTGAAACCACAAAAGGGTTCAGTATGGCAGAGACATGAAGATGGACACCTGGGGCAAAGTGTCCGCTTTGTTGGAAATCTTGCTACAAAGACCCTGATTCAAAGGTCAATATACTACAATAGGTGGTGGAGGGAACTATGCGTCAATGCTGAGAAACAATAGGTTGTGTGGAGACCTGAATTTGAATGTTGAGAAACAGCAGGCTGTGGAGAGGCCTGTCCTTTAATGCCGAACTACAACAGGTCATGGAGAGAACTGTTCTTGAATGCTAAAAAACAACATGGAGACCTGTACGTTCATGCTGATAACCAACAGGATTTGGAAGACCTGCATTTAACCTAAAACAACTCTTAACAAAACAGGGTCTCTCAGATTCAGAATGTATCAGGATGATCACTTACCATTTTCTGAATGGGCCTTTCCAATTCTCTGAGGTCCAGTAACGCCCTTCAACCCCCCAGTCACTTGGGGCTCTGGAGCCTTGCAGGCCTTTTTTATATCCTTAAAGCCCTTCCTGGTATGTTCCTCTGTGGGAATTGCAGGCTCTACTCTTCCCAAACACCTTTTCTAATGGCCAACTAGTTGAAGGTTTTCTGGTGTCCACTGCCCCATGGCTAAGTCTTGCATGATGTTCTGCCAGCAGGTGGGTCAGCATGGGCAGTCTTCACGAATAGGCACAGAGATTAATGGAGTTGATGCCCCTGGAGTCTGTCCTGGTCTGGACACCTGTAATCACTTACCCTCTCACCTCTAATTTCCTGTTGTATCCTCTCTTTCCAGCTCATGTTCTTTCTCCCACTGTGAGGAATTTGACCATCCACACGGCGGGTGTGCCCTCGAATGGGCTTTTTTGATATTTTTTAAAGAAATAGAATGATGGGAGATCAACCTCAGAAAATGTGTGGCTTTAAATGGCACACATTTTCCTATGCTGGCCGCACAGCAATCACATAGTCACGTGTACTCTAGGTGGGCACAGCCTACAGGCTTAGTCCCCTGTCATGTTCAGCTGGAATGGGACAGCCATAGGTACATCAAAGCATCTCTGGATGCGGGAAGGCAACACCTTCTTTCTGCCATGGCCAGCCTATTTAAATATCAAAGGCTCCATGGATCCGCCCTGTCTATTGTCAAAGTTCTGCTGGTGGCAGCGCATAATGATGAGAGTTAATTGAAACAGGCCTGCAAGAGTGCTACAGGAAACCAACACCTCTTCGATATGCAATGTGTCAATGTGAAACTAGCTCCCAACCCCCGTATGAAGGGCAGTGAATGTTATGTCTGGGATAACTCTTTACAGTAGGCAACCACTATAGGGGGACCCCCGTTTTAGAGGGAAGGAGTATGTGATTTTATGAGACAGAATGTCTGTTCTCACCACAAACTTCAAAGGAGACCTGTGCTTTGATCAAGAACAACAGAGAGACACTTTGATCCACAACAGACAGAAAGATGCGTGGGACTTAGTAGTATATGTTGACATCCCTTACCTTTCCTCAAAGCACTCTGGCTGATGAGACAGAACGTCTGTTCTCACCACAAACTTCAAAGGAGACCTGTGCTTTGATCAAGAACAACAGAGAGACACTTTGATCCACAACAGACAGAAAGATGCGTGGGACTTAGTAGTATATGTTGACATCCCTTACCTTTCCTCAAAGCACTCTGGCTATGAGCTCAAACATAACAAAATATTGTTGGTGAGGACCCAGGATTGGTTCTTTAAGGTAGGCTTAGCCTGCACCAATCACTTGGGCCCATTTCGCTTTTAAAGAAGGTTGAGCCCCTCTTTTGTCAGATCATCCAACAACTTCGAAAGGAGTCAGAAGACAATCTCATTTGGACCCTAGCTGAAGGTACAGTCTGTTTTACAGCTTCCACCACTGAAGGAAGACCAGGAGTTCAAAGAGGGAAGCAAGATCCCTCCCATAAACATCTCACAGGAAACAGAGGGAGATACATACCTCAGAAGAGCCATATAGCAGCTCCAGAACCAGTAAAGAGCCAGCACACAACGTGGCCTGCTAGGTTCACCAGCAAGCTTCCTAGGTGGGAAATGCCATAGTGTCTCACAGATTGTCTGCAAACACTCCTTGATTTGTGCCATCCACTTTAAAGGATGACATGTGCCTGTCATGATGCCTACACCCAGGCATCCAGACCAAGCCCATCAGCCCCGGGAGCAGGCATCTAGACATTTAGTAAAACCTCAGCAGCCCCAGCTAGGGGCTATCTGGGTTCAGTCCTGGCGCCTTAGGCGCCAGGCTCATAGTAGAAATCAGTCCTGGTGCCTAAGACGCCAGGCTCATAGTCATTACTTACCTCAGGCAGACCATGCTGCAAATGACTCCAATCCAACATGAAGCCTGAAAGGGACTATTTTTCTACAGGGACTATTTTTTACTCAGTTGTGGTTGTAGGGACTTCTTACCTGGGACTAATTTTGAGGCTATTTAAACCACGCCCGACCAGCAACACACGCTTCGCGTTATTCTGCATCCAGCAGCGTAACGCTCACCGTGCCTGCAGCCAGCATCCAGTCTTCTGACACGCCCGCCTCGAATCCGGAGCTCCTAAAACAAAGAGGAAAGAAAGGGACAAGGTTAGAAAACAAACTTATTTCTATTCCACACCTGATTCTGGATCCATCTCATCTCCGGACCTGTCAAGAACATCATTTCTGCACGCGCCGCACCTCCAGCTGCAGCACCGCGCCATACTCACTAGTCTTCACAGCATCCTTTGGGTCGAGGCTGCCTCCATCATTTCTTCACCGAACTTCGGCACCTGGAAGACAAAAGAAAACCACAAGGTGAGCCGAGGGAACCAACAAATATAATTCTTACCACCATAGACTTACCTGATTTAC
Organism: Ambystoma mexicanum; assembly: GCF_040938575.1. Taxonomy (NCBI): domain Eukaryota; kingdom Metazoa; phylum Chordata; class Amphibia; order Caudata; family Ambystomatidae; genus Ambystoma; species Ambystoma mexicanum. The sequence continues at coordinate 548,090,247 of NC_090926.1, forward strand.
CACCGGAGGCATCCTTTTGTGACTCTGCATATTTTCATGTGCCGCATCTGTAAATAGAGACAAAACAACACGTTTTCCACGTGCAACATTTACCGGACAGCGCCGGGTAATACAGACTCTTACCTGAGCACCACCAGCTGCCACAAGAGCATCTTTTCACGAGCCAGCTGCAAGACAAGATAGGAAGGGGGGGAACAAGAGTGATCGGACATATTGAACTCTATGAACTTAATACTTACTGGTCCTCACCAGGAACCTCAGAGTCAATACTATCAGGAACTCTCCCGAATCTTCAAACCAGTGAAGTAACTGGAATCGACGCGCCCTGCAAATCCACGCAGGATGGAGAGCTCATCTTTCAAGAATATAAGGTGAGATTGCTGTGAGGGCATTTCGGAGGTGATTAGTTGGGGAGGACTGTGGGGGTGCCATCACTTGAATCCACAAGTGGCTAAATCCATCTCTCCACTTGCAGGAGAATATTTCTACGGGTTAAGCAGACAAGATTAGGAGGGCAGATCCAGTCAGTCATCGCTGCACTACGCATAACGTGGATGGAGACCGCAGCTGTCCGGGTCCGACCGACGCCCCTGTGGGAGCCAGGTGAGCGTAACAGAATGCGAAGCCTATCTACAAATCCCCACCCGGGCGTTATGGAAACCTCAGAAACCGACCAACTAGCCCTGTTGTTAGGGGAACTTAGGGCAGAAGTGCACTCCGCGCGCCAAGAGACTAATGCCCTCAGGAGAGAACTGATTGTGTCAAAGGAGCGCACTGATGATCTTGCTAGACAATTACTGCAAAACCAAGCTGGGAAAACACCATTACCTGGATTCGGGGGGAATCCAACTCCTGTTTCATCAAGCAATCCTGTGCAAGTGGTTCTACCAGGGAGCATTCCTTTAGCTCCACCCGAAGGTTTTTCTGGGGACCCAAAAAAGTTTGCCGTGTTTATGAACCAATGCCGCTTGCACTTTTTATGCAGACCTGGAGCTTTTCCGAACGACCAAACCAAAGTAGCCTTTGTACTATCATATCTTAGTGGCAGCGCAGCGGATTGGTCAGTTCCATTAGTTAACCAGGATGACCCTCTTCTTCGGGATTTTCAAGGTTTTCAATTGAGCATGGAAAGACTATTTGCCAGACATTCACAGGGACAGGCCCTGGATAACGAACTTTTATCATTACAAGGTAACCAGGATCTACTAACCTATATCACCACTTTCAATAGGCTAGTGGTGGAAACCGGATGGCCAGAGGTAAAACGAATTACATTATTTCATCGTGGACTTCGGGGTGAACTCAAAGACGTTTTGGCCCAAGTTGTGAACCCCCCTCAGGATTGTGCAGAATATATAGACTAAGTGGTCCAGTTAGACCACCGACTTCAGAATAGAAAGGCTGATCGAGCTAAGTTCGAGAATCGGGTATTGGTTAAACCCAATGTTACCCTCAAAGGAACAGATGTATCAGAACCGATGCAGATCAGGGGGTCAAGGGACCCTTAACTCAAAAGGAAAGAGAAAGAAGACGGCAGATGCAATTGTGTCTGTACTGTGGGGCCTCAGGACATTTTCTACGGGATTGCCCTATAAAAACATCTAAAGTAGTAGTCGGAGTTGCTGATAAAAATCAAACAGAGCCTGATTCGGGAAACGACCATGCGCGACAAGCGTAGAGGTCCGCTTGCCGAGCTTGAAGACGGATACTCAGACCTCGCACTTCATCATCCCAATGGTCCTTATAAATCCAAGGCAGCCATCACGTATGCACGCAGTGATGGAATACATTGATAGCGGGGCCATAGGAAACTATGTGGACCACGAGTTGGCTTCTAGGATGAATCTATCTCTCTGTAAAAAGACTACTTTGGATGTCATCACCACAGTCCATGGAACTGAAATTGCCTCTGGGCCTGCAACTCATTCCACCGCAGAGATGACACTATTGGGTCAGGATGGGCATCGAGAGACTATTGTGTTTGATTTAATCAAAGCCCCGCAGTTCCAAATAATAGTGGGGATACCTTGGTTGGAAACACATAATCCTTGTATTGATTGGTGAGAGAAGAGAATAACCTTCGCGGAATGCGCACATACTTGTTACCCGAAAAAACCCTTGAACCAAGGGCTGGCCACCTTCACTACTCCAGTCGTGCAGTTACCTCAGGAATATCGAGAATTCCAGGATGTTTTCCAAAAGGTTGAGGCAAACACCCTACCACCTCACAGATCATACGATTGTCAAATCGATCTCATACCCGGTGCACAACCTCCATGTAGTAGGATCTATGCCCTTACGGAACCCGAAAACCTTCACCTACGACAATACTTGGACCAATACCTTGCTAATGGCTTCATTCGTCCATCCAAGTCCCCTGCATCTTCAGCTTTGTTCTTCGTGCCTAAAAAGGAAGGTGACCTCAGAACGTGCATAGACTACCACGCATTAAATCAGATCACGGTTAAGAACCGATACCCATTGCCTCTGATCCCCGAATTACCAGACCAAGTAAAGGACGCTTGCATCTACACTAAATTAGATATCTGAGGGGCATATCATCTGGTACGTGTAAAGAAAGGCGATGAATGGAAGACTGCTTTTCGCACTAAGTACGGGTTATTCGAATACCAGGTGATGCCCTTCGGGTTGTGCAATGCACCAGCAGCCTTCCAGTATTTTATGAACGATGTCCTTCGTGAACTCATTGACATCTGTGTTGTTGTAAACATAGACGATATTCTAGTGTACTCCTCTTCAGAATCAGACCATGTGAAGCACGTTCGTGCAGTCCTTGAGAAACTACGCCAGCACAAGTTATATGCAAAATTGGAAAAATGCATTTTTCATGCTACGGAAGTTGAATTCCTTGGATTTATCCTGACTCCAAAAGGAGTCCGAATGGACTCTCGAAAGGTGGATGCAATCCTCAAGTGGCCAACACCCAGTTCAGTTAAAGGGGTACAAAGCATGCTCAGATTTTCTAATTTCTACCGCAGATTCATTCCGGATTTCTCACATGTTGTACACCCTATCACAGCACTTTTGCGAAAAAACAAACGCTTCTTGTGGACCGAAGAAGCTGAAAAGGCCTTCCAAGAGCTGAAAGCGAAATTCACGTCTACACCTGTCTTTATGCATCCACGCCCCGAACTTCCATACATAGTTGAAACAGATGCATCCAGTTTAGCCATGGGAGCTGTCCTGTCCCAGAAGGATCCTGAAACCGGTCAACTTCACCCAGTAGCATTTTGGTCCAGAAAGTTCTCGGCACCCGAGTTAAACTATGCGGTTACCGATAAAGAATTATTAGCCATCAAATCCGCCTTCAAGGCTTGGAGGCATTATCTTCTAGGTGCCAGGCATACCATTACGGTAATCACTGATCACTGGAACTTGCAGTATTTAAAAATAGCCAAGGCCCAATCGTCGCATCAACTTTGATGGGCATTGTTCTTTGCCGAGTTCGATTTCGTGATCACTTATCGACCAGGTTGTAAAAATGGCAAGGCAGATGCCTTATCCCGAATAGGGATGGGAGAAGCACATGCGAACCCGGAACCGGTGCCTATAATTTCAGAACAAAGAATTCTTGGCATAACCACTCTACAGACACTAGAGGATATTCAAGTAAAGATCCAACAACTTCTCGATCCAACAGCCCTACAGGACTGGGTGAAGAAAGGCTCGGACTACTCAGTCATCAATGACCTACCTTATTATCAAGGGCGACTATTTCTACCACACAAGGAACTACAAGAACTAGTCATCTCCAATTATCATGACACCCTGATGGAAGGACACCCAGTTATCGCAAAAACTGAAGCTAAAATTAAGAGACAATTCTGATGGCCCACTTGGCGAAAAGACGTAAAGTCATTTGTAATGTCTTGTGGCATTTGCGCCCAAAACAAAAGTCAGAAGAAAAAACCAGCTGGCCTCTTACAACCTTTGGATTTTCCACCTACACCATGGCACACCTTATCGTTAGACTTTATTACAGATCTACCTCCATGTAATGGATTTAACACCATTCTAGTTATTGTGGATCTTTTTTCCAAGATGGCCCAGTTGATTCCTCTAAAGGGATTACCTTCTGCTTCAACTCTGGCCAAGTTGTTCCTCGAAAACATTGTTTGAATACACGGATTTCCTTCCGTATTGGTCTCTGACCGAGGTAGTCAATTCATTTCACATTTTTGGAAGAAATGTTGTCAACTGGCGCAAATCGACGTAAGGTTATCAACCAGTCACCATCCCCAGACTGATGGTCAGACGGAGAGGACCAACCAGACCCTTGAACAGTACCTACGTTGCATGCTACACCAGACCGAAAGTAATTGGAAAGATATTTTATGGATTTCCGAGTATGCATACAATAACTCTGTACATTCAGGAACCGGACAAAGCCCCTTTTATACCATATATGGACATCACCCTCGAACCTCAGAACTAGATTCGCCTCAGCATTTAGAAATGCCTGCAGTTAGTCATTTGCATTCTACTATTACATAAGCCTTTAAAGAGGCAACAGAACATTTGATTGGGGATCAAGTTTGGCTGGCTACAAAACACATACCTGTGAAGGGAACTCAGACTTTTAACCCTAGATATTTGGGACCTTACACTATTAAGGCCATTATCAACCCGGTAGCCGTCAAATTGGAATTACCCTCTAATATGCGCATTCATCCTGTCTTTCATGTTTCACTTTTAAAACCAGTTCAACCAGGAACAAGATTAACCAAACCACCCGACCCCATCTTGATAGATGGAGAACCTGAATTTGAGGTAAAAATATCCTGGACTCCAAGATGGTTAAATCAAAACTTTTTTATTTAATCGATTGGAAGGGCTACGGACCAAAAGAAAGGTCATGGGAACCTAGTGACCACGTCCATGCACCTCGGTTGGTGAAAAGATTCCATCAGAACTTCCCAGACAAACCAGGGCCCAGGGGAAGAACAACTTTAGGAGGGGCCTTGGGGGGAGTGCTGTCATGATGCCTACACCCAGGCATCCAGACCAAGCCCATCAGCCCCGGGAGCAGGCATCTAGACATTTAGTAAAACCTCAGCAGCCCCGGCTAGGGGCCATCTGGGTTCAGTCCTGGCGCCTTAGGCACCAGGCTCATAGAGGAAATCAGTCCTGGCGCCTAAGGCGCCAGGCTCATAGTCATTACTTACCTCAGGCAGACCATGCTGCAAATGACTCCAATCCAACATGAAGCCTGAAAGGGACTATTTTTCTACAGGGACTATTTTTTACTTGGGTGTGGTTCTAGGGACTTCTTACCTGGGACTACTTTTGAGGCTATTTAAACCACGCCCGACCAGCAACACACGCTTCGCGTTATTCTGCATCCAGCAGCGTAACGCTCACTGTGCCTGCAGCCTGCATCCAGTATTCTGCCACAACGCCTCGAATCCGGAGCTCCTAAAACAAAGAGGAAAGAAAGGGACAAGGTTAGAAAACAAACTTACTTCTATTCCACACCTGATTCTGGATCCATCTCGTCTCCGGACCTGTAAAGAACATCATTTCTGCACGCGCCGCATCTCCAGCTGCAGCGCCGCGCCATACTCACCAGTCTTCACAGCATCCTTCGGGTCGGCGCTGCCTCCATCATTTCTTCGCCGGACTTCGGCACCTAGGAGACAAAAGAAAACCACAAGGTGAGCCGAGGGAACCAACAAATATAATTCTTACCACCATAGACTTACCTGATTTACCACCGGAGGCATCCTTTTGTGACTCTCCATATTTTCACGTGCCGCATCTGTAAAGCGAGACAAAACAACACGTTTTCCACGTGCAACATTTACCGGACAGCCCCGGGTAATACAGACTCTTACCTGAGCGCCACCAGCTGCCACAAGAGCATCTTTTCACGAGCCAGCTGCAAGACAAGAAAGGAAGGGGGGAACAAGAGTGAACATCGGACATATTGAACTCTATGAACTTAATACTTACTGGTCCTCACCAGGAACCTCAGAGTCAATACTCTCCGGAACTCTCCCGAACCTTCAAACCAGTGAAGTAACAGGAATCGACGCACCCCTGCAAATCCATGCAGGATGGAGAGCTCATCTCTCAAGAATATAAGGTGAGATAGCGGTGAGGGCATTTCGGAGGTGATTAGTTGGGGAGGACTTTGGGGGTGCCATCACTTGAATCCACAAGTGGCTAAATCCATCTCTCCACTTGCAGGAGAATATTTCTATGGGTTAAGCAGACAAGATTGGGAGGGCAGATCCAGTCGGCCATCGTTGCACTACGCATCACGTGGGTGGAGACCGCAGCTGTCCGGGTCCGACCCGCGCCCCTGTGGGAGCCAGGTGAGCGTAACATGCCCAGCGAAGAAGCTAGGAGGAGTGCCACAACAGGCATCAACCAGCATCCATCTTTTAAGGATATTTTTGAGGCAGTTGAGCCCTAAAACCGTGTTGTCAGGCTGCAGTCACTAAAACCGTCCAAGACGCCTCGACCACCATTCCAGATCCACCAACCAGCACAGAGACAACAATTCTTTACCCCAAACCGCCATTTAGACCAGCCTGCAGCCATCCGTCCAGCCTCGCTTGCCCATCTGCCTGCCGCCTGATACCCACAGCTGTCTCCCATCTTGAACTCTGTCACAGGAGCTGAAAGGCATCCTGGAACTGACTAGACGCTATCAAACATCAAGATCATCTCAAGCAACAGGTACATTATGGCTCTGTCTCTGAAGGCCCCTACTGACATTTACGACCCCTTGCTCCCTTGGTGCTGAAACCAAATAACCTTGAACAGTGAAGACTGATTGCTTTACCGACTACCCTCCTGTCAGTATCTAGAGTGCATCCCTTTACTTTGTGAAACTGTCTGTCCTCTGTGTCCTTTACAGGGTAGGTTGTATTTTGCAGTGTGCTAGAACTGCCTGTTGTAATAATAATAAAGTAGATCTGTGTATACAACCTTGACTGGACAGTGCCTTTGATCTTTGGGTAATAATTGTATTTTCGCTGTGTTGCAACTAACCAACGATCCATGACATTGCTGAGAAAAGCCTGCCATTCCGTCCATTTATCTAAAATTGGACACAGAGGTTTATAACTGACTTGTGTTTCCAATCTTTTCAGATCCATTCTGGTGTACTAGAGATGTGGGGCTGATTGATTGTTTAAAAACCGATATTCATCCCTGGACCACTGGTGCCCCAAAAGTTGATTCATCACACCCACCTTCTGTTCATGCATATGGCTGACCTGGCCTGCTGGAAGCATCCTAGGATCACTGTCTACTTCAGGTTGGTAGTAACTTGGGTTCACTCTCTGGCACCTTTCAATCCTCTTCCAGGTGTTATATAGTGCATAGTCATTGTCCAATTTCCTGCCAACATCTGCAAATCCCCTTCCTCCTCCACATTCCTCCTACAACTTCCCTTCTGAGGTCTACTTCACAATATGCTTCCTCCAACTCCTCGGCCTTCTAATCTCATCCTTCCCACAAACTTCAGCTCCTGATGTTACCAGATGATTCTAAGGACTACTATCAACTCTGGTTGGCAGCAGGTGCTCCTTAGTACTGTCTCTATCTTCTTATGTTACCTCCTTAGTACTGTTATTAATGTGTGATATCACCCTCCCCCTTTCGCCTCCGATTACGAGGCCGCTGAAGTCGCCTGCTCCTGTGCCCCCTGCAAAGTTGCTGTGGGATCTGTGGGCCCCGGATCATCCCTTACCCTGTCCCCCGGGCTCAGATTCAGTGGGAGTTGCCGATCTGCTAATTGCGGCTCTCTCAGTGCTGGAGAGTGAATCCAGTTTGGTCCTCTAACGGGTTGCCCGCTGGGTGCACGATGTTCTGGCTGCGACAGGATGTACGTTTCAAGCCACAACCACTTTTGGGGTATGAAAGAGGTGCACCGTGCCATCATCATGTACTTTGAGTTGTCCTGGGAAAAAGAGTGCGTACTTAATGCCTATTGAGTGCAGCTTCTTTTTAACGGATTCAAAGGATTGTCTTGCTTTTTGAACTTCCTTGGTATAGTCCGGGAAGAACCCGATTCAATAGCCATTGTACGTAAGGGGCCAGTGGCATGTGCCACCTGTAGCAGGGAGTCTCGGTCCCGGCAATTTAGCAGGCATGCCATTACAGTGCAGGGGGGTGCCCCGGGAACAGGGCAACCCGTTGGCATCCAGTGCGCTCTTTCTACCAAAAAGAATTTGGAAAGTTTCTTGGGGGCAAATAGTTCCGTTAGCCATTGCTCCAAGAATAGCTCCATATTGGGTCCCTCCTCTTTTTCCGGTACTCTGAGAATGCGGATATTGTTCCGCCTGGCTCTCCCCTTGCTGTCTTCTGCCCGGTTCTCGAGTTGCGTGAGTTTCTGGGTAACCACCGCTAGTTGTTTTTCCATTTTCTTAATGGCGTCCACTGAGTCCGAGATGCGTTGCTCCGCTTTCCCAACTCTTGAGCTCATGTTCCTCATGTCCTGTCTAAGGAAGGTCACCTCCAACGAGAGTCCACCCATTTTCTCTTCCATAGAGGATATGGATTCATTTATGGCCTTCATTTTGTCACAGAGCATAATTTAAGAGTCTGTTGGCCCCACGTCCATGTCCTCTGTTCCACTAGTGCTTGCCCCGGATGTTTGAGAGGCCCCCACTGTGTATTGATCCATCTTACAGTGGAGACCGGCCTTCTTGACCTTGTCCTTCCCCATAGTGTTGTGTGGGTGGTCCGCTGCGCAGCAGGCTTCGGCTCCAGGTCTTATAGCGGTGGGGGCTGACGTTTTATGGCAGTGAAATATTTGATCTGTATGGCACTCGGTTAGGCGCAGCGCCTCTTCTTGCTCCTTTGTGAACTGCCTTGTCTGAATGGGGTGAGCTTAGCCCCTTTGTAAGGGAAGTGTGTCTTTGCGGCTTGTGGTGCCGGACGTTCAGTGCATCGGAGTCAGGTTCCCCTGCTCTTGTCTCCCCGGCCTGTCTTTGATTCCTTGTTTATGTTCCTGCAGGCCCCCACTGTTGAGCTGGGGTCTGTTGAGAGGGCCTCTTCCTCTGGGGCCCCTTGTCCCCCTGCACAATTCCTATGGCTCGCTGGCACTGGCCGGGGGAATCCTTAGGACTGTGTGTTGGGCTGCGTGTGCACCTATGCAGTGGCCGCCAGGCTTTAGGGTGCCCTTTGCTGGTGTTGAGTAGTTAGACTGGGGGGAGTTAGTGCCCCAGATCCTGCAGGCTCCAGGGTGTAATGCTCTGTCGTCCCCGGCATCGGCTTGCTGCTGGGGAGGTCTCCCCAAGTGTGCCAGAGTCTGATATGGGCTCCTCCACCTTCAGTTCTGCACCGTGGGGTGCGTGGGAGCAGGAGTTGAAGGCGCGGGCCGGCCTCCCGCTCCTTGTTATGGGTTACTGACCCGCGCTGTAGGCAAGGGCTGCCGTGGTAGTAGTTAGACTGGAGGGAGTTTGTGCCCACTGATCCTACAGGCTCTGGTGTTTAATGCTCCACCAGGCTGTCTTGGATGCAGCCGTGTACAGCAGCAGGAGAGTGCGGCCCCAGTTCCTGTCCCCCTCACCTGATTACCACCACAGGCCGTGCAAGGCTATGTACCGGCTGCCCCTTTTGGAGTGTCTCCGACTTGGGGGATGGGGGAAGAGTCTGTTCGCCCCACTTCCATGTCCTCTGTTCCACTAGTGCTTGCCCCGGCTGTTTGAGAGGCCCCCACTGTGTATTGATCCATCTTACAGTGGAGACCGGCCTTCTTGATCTTGTCCTTCCCCATAGTGTTGTGTGGGTGGTCCGCTGCACAGCAGGCTTCGGCTCAAGGTCTTATAGCAGTGGGGGCTGACATTTTATGGCAGTGAAATTTTTGATCTGGATGGCACTTGGTTAGGCGCAGCGCCTCGTCTTGCTCCTTTGTGAACCGCCTTGTCTGAATGGGGTGAGCTTAGCCCCTTTTCATAAGGGGAGTGTGTGTTTGCGGCTTGTGGTGCCAGACGTCCAGTGCATCAGAGCCAGGTTCCCCTGCTCTTGTCTCCCCGGCCTGTCTTTGATTCCTCGTTTAAGTTCCTGCAGGCCCCCACTGTTGAGCTGGGGTCTGTTGAGAGGGCCTCTTCCTCTGGGGCTCCTTGTCCCCCCGCACAATTCCTATGGCTCTCTGGCCGGGGGAATCCTCAGGACTGTGTGTTGGGCTGTGTGTGCACCTATGCAGTGGACGCCAGGCTTTAGGGTGTCCTTTGCTGGTGTTGAGTAGTTAGACTGGGGGGAGTTAGTGCCTCAGATCCTGCAGGCTCCAGGGTTTAATGCTCTGTCGTCCCGTGTATCGGCCTGCTGCTGGGGGGGTCTCCCCAAGTGTGCCAGAGTCTGATATGGGCTCCTCCACCTTCAGTTCTGCACCGTGGGGTGCGTGGGAGCAGGAGTTGAAGGCGCGGGCCGGCCTCCCGCTCCTTGTTACGGGTTACTGACCCGCACTGTAGGCAAGGGCTGCGTGGTAGTAGTTAGACTGGAGGGAGTTTGTGCCCACTGATCCTGCGGGCTCTGTTATTAATGCTCCACCAGCCTGTCTTGGATGCAGCCACGTACAGCAGCAGGAGAGTGCGGCCCCAGTTCATGTCCCCCTCACCTGATCACCACCGCAGGCCGTCCAGGGCTGTGTACTGGCTGCCCCTCTCGGAGTGTCTTCGACTTGGGGGATGGGTGGCAGCCCCGGGATCTCTGCTCCGTTCTGCTGGGTCCCGCTTGGGTGGCTTCTGCGGGTGCGCCACCCCGCACACCTGCGCCAGGAGGGGGGTCCACCTCGGTGCTTGTGGCTGGTTGGGCAGTCCTTTGCGTTGGAGGCTCCCAGCCTCGGTGCAGGGCCATGCGGGAGAAGATGGCGCCTATCACCCTGCCACTCTTTAGGCAGTCCATCGAGAGGGATCCCGACTCTGATTCCCTACGGGAATGCAGCCGTCGCAAGTACGGTACTTCCGCCGTCCGGGGCTATCTTTTTTGTGTGCGGTCTTGGCAAGGAGTCAGGATAAAATCCCAGGATATCTGCCACGGCTCGGGAGCTATGGCAGCTCACGTCCTCATGGTTCCACTGTGCAACAGCGCCCCCACTGATACCAATTCTTGATGTTACCTCCTCCTTCTCTTTATTACTACTACTTCTTGATGCCGCCACCTCCTCCTCAGTACTGATTCCATCTCTAGATATTACTGCCTCTACCTCAGTACTGCTCCACCTCTGGATGTTGCCACCACCTACTCATTGCTATCACCTTTAGATGTTTCCACCTCTTCCTCTCTGCTACCACCACCTCTTGATGTTGCTGTATTCTCTTTTCCTTGTGCCGTTATCACCTCCTCCTTTCTACCACCCTCTTCACCTGACATAACCACCTGCTTCTTCAATCTTGATGTTCCCAGCTCCTCCACTTCACTGCTGCCCCCGTCCAAACTCCCCTGTCTCTCCAGCATCTGCTCTATATCAGACGCTATCCAATATCTAATTGCCCCCATACTCGAGCCTCTTACTCCAACAACCCACACTGACTGAATAGACATCCTAGTTTTACAGGCCCTCCTTCTAAATGAGACTAGTTGTAAAGGTCTACAAGTGTGTTGGTACATGTTCAGGGTTTGTGATTCGGTCGGCTTAATTAGTTCAGTTGTATGTGTTCTCCCCTGAAAAGTGGGCCCTTGCTTACAAAGACTGGGGAAGCCTTAATGCAAACTTTCCATCATCTATCCCAACAGTATGAGGTTAGTTTCATGCTGTCACTATACTTTTCATACTCTTTGCATGAAAGATCCATGAACCAGGGGTTTCGCAAACTACCTGAAGAAGGGACAAACTGTGAGCAAATATGTAGTTCGCTGCTGGCTGCAAAGTGATCTGTGTAATTTCTCAGTATATACCTCTGTGGCCTATTTGAATCCCTGAAATAGATCTTTGGGGACAATTGTGAATGCTTCCGCGACTCGTCGGCAGTCTCTGGTCGAGTAGCACAATTTCTCTGCCTATGTCTCTGTGCACAAAAGCTGTCCTGCACTGCTACTCGGTGGGTCTCAGAAATGTGACTGAGACAATTGTGGAGAATGAGGGAGTGTGTTGTGGAGCATAAGGTTACACTGACTTCCCCAACAGATTTGTTGTGCTTTGTGTTGAGTGGTGGGGGAGGAGTTATATGATTGTCCCTTGCCATTTAACAGGGATCCAGGAAGGGTGACCAGGAATTTTCCCCCATATCACCCAAATTCTCACCATCCACCTGCTCAGAGGCTCCCGGCACCATGTGTCACACCTTTGGTGGTCCATAGAGCCAAGCTGGGAACTTCCACACACCTTGTATGCATAAAAGACACACAGAAAATTTGCAGACACCAAAGTTACATTTGCATGGTCTGGGGAAGACAGGGGAATTATCTTGAATACACTGCAAGCCAAAGTAAGCAAAGGAGATTTCTGATGTCCAAATTTCTATTTTTATAAACAGCTCTTCTTCCTTCATGAGTTGTTTAATATTTTATCATGTATCAAATCACACTCTTGGTTGGACAAAGAAGAAACGAGGTTAGAACTCCGTAGCTTGCGAAAATGTCTTTACAATACAATTGTATTTAAGGAAACAACATTGCAACACTACAGGTGTCTATTTGAATTGGGGGTGGGGGGCGGGGGACTTGTCAATCCTGCACCAGGGAAATCCCTGCTATGGAATACGTTTTTTTGAAAGGATAATTTAGGTGCTAGCCCTAAATGCAAACATTTGATTCGTATGGGCATGATCTAGTAATCAGAAGTAAGAGAATTGGAAATCACTGGATTTTGACTTTCTTTCATTTAAATATAAGCTCTGAAGCAGAGAATATGGACAATATGAGACACTACGTTAAATCTTGAAAAGGATTAACCTATAACCCAGTGGCTTGCTCCATTTGCTGGAAACATTAACATCTGCCTGTCAAATATGCAAATTAGTGTTGAATAATGTTGAAAAACATATCACAAGAATCTCCATGACAGTTTGTGGGAAGTACTATGTCACGTTATTTTGGATGTCAGGTGGTCGGACATGCTTTCAATTATTGCAGCAAAATTACTTTTCTTTCCTGTATAATGTTTCCATCCTCAGTCGATGTTCAAGATTACAATGAAATAGGATAATGCTTGCTGGGGGTGCAAGTTCCCCAAGGCTGACGTTGATGACTTGCTCTGGAAATGCAGATATCATTTTTCAGGTCTGAGGCCCTTGAGAGGATGGTTTTAGTTCTGGGAAATAAGCACTAATCCTCCCTTGCATTGATGCAAAAGGGAAAGGGATAATTCTAAAGCTGAGGAAAACTCCATGCTGTTCTAATATCAGTGACATGACCTTTTGATTTTGTATTCATTGTAATATTGTTGTGATCCAGCAGAAGATATGGCAAATGCTCTCATTAACACATTGTTCCCAATGCATCTACTTATACTCTACAAATATGCAGTAATAAAGTAGCCCAAATGTTGCTAGAGATGATAAATGATAGCCTGGTGCAACTTAAATCCACAAGAAAAGGAGATAGTGTGCCTCATCACAAGTTGGGCGGTATCGCCGAACTTTATTTGTATTATCGCCCATCCATCCAGCGGCATTACCGGCGGATCACAAGTAGAGTGATAAACGTTATTCCCCATCCACATTGGACCCAATGGGAATTTGTGGGCGTAATTACTGCCAGCCGTATTACCTCACCGTAATTGCACCATAAATTGGCATTTGTTCCGGCGTGTTTACCCCCAGCTCTGAGCTGGGGGTAAACACGCCATACTCATGATTGGGCAGACCATTAAATGCAGCGGTAACCATGCACCACCACATTTAAGGGCTACTGCCCAACTCGTGATGAGGCCCACTATAAAGTTAGCAGATTTACTTATTCTTAGAGGGCCTTCTATCTCAATGTGTGGTGAAATTCATAGAGAAGCTGGCAGGCCCATAATAATTAAACAACTGTAAATCTAAAACCTTACAGAAAGGGTATGTCTGAGGGGGTGAATATCCCAAAAATTCGAGCTCATTCTCGCACATTGCTACAAACAAAACCAAGAAAGCTTCCAGCAATGGAGCAGACAACGTTTCAGAATGCAGAAAAAATGGCAGGATTGGACATCGTAGCTTTGACCCTGATCATGTTAGAAGAAAATACCCTGAAAACAAAGTTTTCCAATTATCATAACCATTGCTGAGTCTGTTCAAGGAAACCAGTACAAAATAAATGGATAATTGGCCCATAGGGTTCAAACATTAGCTATTACCTGTGTATGCTGGTCTTCTGAGGAACCGAGTAGCAATAAAATAGCTCTGATCAGTAGAGTGGCCACTTGGAGGTTTGTCCATGTCTTTGCTCGGGCAACTAAACTGACCTAGTTGCTAGATCTGCTGTTCCAGTGGATTAAGCTTTCTTCAGTAATTAGTTTGTCTAGACCCCCAGGATTCGTCACCTGGATAGGTACTAGGTATCTGCTGTAACCCACTTGTTAACAGTAAATTCTCCCATTGTTCACTATCGCTCCCGTTTGTTACGTCCAACTATGAATGGGGATGGCCTTGCAATTATATTCAGTGTTTATGAAGATTAATGAAGATCCTAAGGTGAAGAAAGGATGGATTAACTTATTTGTAAATCCAGTTCATCTTCCTGAATATCTTCATTGAGTTCATAAACAATCAACCCACCTCCCCCTTTTAATCAAAAGAGGAAATTGATGGGAGTTCAAATCCTGCTGTCATTCACAAGTTTCATAAAAAAAGAGCTACATTTAACTTCCAGTACAAAGCATGATGGGAGACAGGAACTGCTCGCTCCCTCAAAGTGGCATTGGGCCTCATTACACGGTAGGCGGTGGACCAAGGTGCTATTAGCACCTTGTTCAATGCCAGTAAAATACCGGCACCGCCTTGGAGGAAAGGGGAATTACCGCCCTATTCCAAGGTTGGCGGGGCGTTAATTCCCCCTTCCCCCATTGCCCCATTGCCCTTCCCCATTCCCATTTTTGCCCCATCGGGCTCTATGGGAATGGGGAAGGCGCTAATTACGGTGCTGCAAATTGCGGTACCGTAATTAGCCCCCTGGTCCCTTTGCGGGTTGGTTTTTAACGCCTGCTAAACAGCAGGCGTTAAAGTACCAACCCGCAAAGGGATCTCATAGTAAGGCGGAAAGAGTTTACCGGTACCGGTGCCCTTACCGGTACCGGTAAACCCTTACCGCACTACGTGTAATGAGGCCCATTGTCTTTTATTCAAGTCACACATAAAGCTGAGGTCTCCTTGATTTTCTCTAGCTTTAGGGCTGCCATACCTATGATAGTCACAAAAATGTGTTCCGGTGTGGCAAAACCGGAAATACCTGAGGCAAATAGGTTACATTTCATAACTGTTATTTTTAATTTTGTTTAATGCTTATTATTTAATACAGAGAGTTTTCGTGCATTGGTGGAGCTGTTCCCACAGAAGAATTACAAGGAGTTTGGACTGTAGTGGATTAACTATCTCTCCACCAAACTCTTACTTAAGATATACCACAAGCTTGCCTCTCCCGGCATATTATTGCCTTATTTGGAAGCTTATCTCACTGAAAAGCCTGCAAAAAATTCTTGGGAAGGGTATGATGTTATACTGTTTTGTAAAATTGCTTTATGAAACACACAATTTGTTTTAATGTATCTTTTTATTGTATTCAAAGTGAACACACAGCAAAACAAACCAATAGTTGCCAAAGCTTGGTTACATGGTGTCAAAAGTATCACATTATAGTCCAACACAAGGTCACGTTTACACAGGGATGTGCCCTGATCAATTCATAATTCACCCTTGAGTATGACGCTTAGAGAACTGTGAACCAAGGAGGTGTCCCCCAGGCACTCATCCCTCCCCCACCCACACACCCCATACCTTGTGGAATTTCTGTGGACATCCCCTCGCCTTATAAATGCACTTCTGAAGGGATGCACATGGGTCAACCTCGGCAAACCCAGCGGCTTAGTCTAAATCATTCTGCAGAGTCGCACATTGCAATGATGAGCCTCTTCGCTAGCCGCAGTGTTAAAGAGAGGAACGTTTTGTCATACCTGGTGAATCCCATTGGGATCCTATGGGCCCATTTGATGGAGATAAAATTGGAAAACTTCTTTGGGGCAAAGAGCTGTTAGCCATTTTTCCAGGAAAAGCTCCACGCTTGGCCCCTCTTCCCCTTCCGGCAGCCACAGGATGCACAGGTTGTTTTGCCTTGATCTCCTGTCACTATCCTCGGCTCTCTCTTTTAGATGGGCGAGTTTCTGAGAGACTGCTGCCAATTGCTTCTCCATCGATTTAAGTGCATCTTTATAGTTTGAGATGCGCTGTTCCACCTATCCCACTTACGATATGACGTTCCGCAGGTTCTGCTAAAGAAAGGATACCTCAGTTGAGAGGCCATCGATCTTCACCTCAGCAGATGATCTGGACTCCCCTATAGCACTCATAATATCTGTGAGGGATATCTGTGATGCGTGCATCTCTTGTCCCCTAGCCAGCATTTCTAGAACAGGGGTTGCTGAGGTCTGAGGGATGTCCACTGCATATTGATCAATCCTGTGCTGGGTTTCCGCTTGCTTTATCTTGTCCTTGACCATGGTGTCCTCAAGCCAGATACTGGTGTCCACTCATCACCACGTCTCCTGCAGCACTCCCATCTCTTATTGCGTCGGGTCTGTGTGCCTCACCTCCATTTCGCCCTGGGCTGGTGCCTGTAAACAGCCAAGTACAACTAGGGGGGCGTCCCCTGTATTACTGACACTTCCCAGGGTCCTCTCTGCATCTGTTGTGTTGTTCTGTCAGCTTATCCATGGGGCCTCCCCTTCCAGTGAGGTCCCAGGGCAACCAGCTCTATGTTTCGTTGTGGCAACAGTTCAGTCGGGGCTCTGGTTCTTTCATGGCTGTTGTAAAGCACTGGGAAGCTCAGGGCTGGCAGACCACCCCCGGTCCTCTCTTTTCCAGATGTGTCAGTAGCCCAGCAGCCCGTATTGCCAGGTAATCTGAATTTCATGCCCCAGAACCCCTTCCTGTCCCTGCACACTCTTGAGGTCTGCCAGATATTATGGCCCCCTGCGGGAGACCAGGACCTGGTGTACAGCTGTCCCAGTGCACTAATGTGCAGGGGCTCTCCTATCTACCTGAGTGGACACTATCTCAGTGCGGGCTGGTGGGTGTGTGCCAGCTCCCTTTTTCCAGACAGCTTAATTAAATCACTGTGGCGCCTCAGTGCTTCGCACTGCTGAGACAGCCGTTCTCCAGGCTGATCAGCCCTATGACAGCCTTCCCGGTTCACCCGGCTATTGTGCCGACATATTGTGTCTCCCGCTGGGGGGGACCAGGCTGCTCTAGCACCTATCCAGGGATAGGTTGCGAGCTCCAGCCACTTTTGCCACCTGGTGTGTCACCCACCACAGCTGTCCGGTCTCTTTCAGTTGGCAGTTTTCCCAGACCCAGTCACTTGCCTGCCTCCCATCACGGTCCCTCGACCAACACCTGCACTTGCTCTCCTTTTTCCACTGCCGTAGCCACTCTCTGCAGCAGATGGCTACTAAGCCCAACAGAGTCTCGTTGTGGCAGGCTCCGCCAGCGCACACGGCCTCAGCTTGGTCTCCACCTTTGCTGGGTTCCGGCGCTGTCAGCCCCTGTGACTCTCCCCAAGGCGTAGGTCAGTGCCAGCAGTCACCCCCATATTCCAGACCGGGTGCCTAGCCATTCGCCTCCAAGCACACTGGCCCCTGGCCTTGCCTGCTCCACAGCACCCTGTCGCTGGTCTCCCCGACGGGGGTCTCTGGCAGCAAGAACTTTGCATCCACGGCCCAACAGCTCATTGCGCCTCTGAAGAAATGTTATCAACCAGGTCTGCCGGCTTCAGCACGGATTTACAGGGTTATCCGGTCACGATTTCGACGGGGAATGCAGTAGACTGGAGCTGGTATGTTCTCCTATCTCCTGCAGGCAAATGCATCCATAAATGTATTTGAGAAAAGTGAGATATTTCACAGAGTGTCAGCGACCCCAGCGGAGCTGCACATGCTTATGTCCTCATCTGCCCGCTGCACAACAGCCTATGAAGCACACTATTGACAAGGAAGGGGCTTCCTGGCCAAAGTCGGAGGAGAATTGCCTAGCATTTCGGTGCTGGACTGCCCCAGGGCAGGACAAAGGCTGACATGTTTAGGATATTTCTCCTCTGTGAAATATAGTGAGCTAAAGACTCTGGGTAAGGCTCTTGTAACCAGGACTCATGTCTGGCAGAGAGTCTCCCAGGACCTCCCTTGTTATTTCCAAAGTTGGAATAGTACAGTTGAGTTTATTATTGTGTGAAGAGCCCCAATTAGGGTCAGTGTTTAAATGCAGCATCATTTACAATGACTCAGAGATCTAGGAGAGGGGAATTCCAAAAACGGTCAGGACAAAATTCAAAGGCTTGCCTGCTGAGCCAGCTGTTTCAGTAACTGCTGAACCCATATGCATGCAAATTGTATGGGCCGAACCCTTACCCTCACCAGTAATAAGCAAGAGCACACATTTGTCAAGTGTTGGCAATAAAAGGCCGTAGGATTTTATTGTGCAGATATGGTTATGGAATAACAATAATCACATATCATAATATCATCATACTTTTGGGCACTGGGTCCAGAGGTTACCCCCTCTGGCCCGTGCCGCCTTATTGTCCCACGACTTGTTGTGGTCACTGTACAGTGTCCTTCTTCCTTTTTTCTTTGTTCTTCTCCCTTCGTTTGTAGGGTGTGTGTGTTTTGTGCTAAAGAAACAAAGATGAGTGCACAGCGAACCTCCTGTTTGTTTGGGTCCCCGTTCAGGGTCCACAAACAAGTAGTGTTTTCTTAGAGCATGCTGCTCTTATTTATAAGACCCAGGGGAGCCCTGGGTCTTTGATGTGCATAGTGGGGGAGCTGTAGTCCAGCCCCCAGGCCGGTGTAGCCGACTGTCTATGGCCCCACAAGGGGGGGCAGGTCCTTGACCCTGCGCCCTGCCTGATAGCTGCCTTCCTGGTGCTTAGCACCTTGTTGCTTGGTGGAAGGGTGAGGTGATTGTTCACACCTCACCCTTCCCTTGCTTTTGTATGCTGGAGACTGCGTGTCTCCGTGTCCGTGGGGGGGAGAGGAGCAGGCTTGGGGGTGGGGGCTGCCCCTCTCCCAGGCCTGCCACATGGTAACATCAGTTACCCTGCCTCGCCTTGGGCAGCCCTGCGGCATTGCCCAGAATAGATGGGGTCATTATTCTCAGATTGGCAGAGCACTGGGGTCTAGCAAGTATCAAAAGCATTCGTTTATTTTGTAGAAAATTACCTGTGAACCCAGGGGTGAGTGGTGGAGAATGTATATGGACCTCAACATGATGTATTTTTCTCACATCATACATATGGTTCATCTCAGTACTTTGGCAGTAGTGTTTGATAGGCATTTCAGCTCGTTAATAAATCATGATAGAAGGCCTAGATAGATATTGTTGGGGTACTCAATACTATCTTAAACCATGGCAACAAGTTCAGGTGTTCTGTTTTGTGAATTAAGGGATCGGAAAAGGCGCTACAAGGACCTGCAATGTCAGAAACCTGTTTTCGTGATATGTGTGATTTAATAATTCAGTTTTTTTTTAATCTGTATGATGTGCGGTTCTATGAGCTGTGCGGAATCAGTCAAAAAGATTTCGGCTTAGATGTGTGATGGAAAGAAGGATGGCGAGACATCTCCCCACCACCATTCCGGATTATGCCCTGAGACAATATGAATCTCCTTGTTATGTAGTTGAGCCGCACCCAGAACCAGCTCACACACACCTGCATTGAATGTGTGTGCCACACTGTCCATTTCACAGTAGAATCAGAATGCATTGTCTCAAGTGCCTCATTGCAGATGGAAACTGTTGTGTCCGGCATGGACACAGTTAACCCGGCATGACGAGAAGGCCTCGTCATGCCGAACGCAGCCAATGAGGGAAGTCTGCCACGTTAGGCAGAAAGTAAAAGGAAAAGAAAAGAGTGACCACCCCGTTCTGCGGCTCTTTGTTCCTCATTTTAGCACTGCAGTGCGTTGGGGGCCTAAGAAGAGTGATGCATATATTCTCATATTCAGGAATGTGAAAGAAACTGGCTAAGCTATTAGTTTGGTTAGGGCTCTGGAGATCTAAGGATGACTTGACCGAGCAATGTTCTGCCTGGAGCCATGCATAACAGCCTTCAAGGATCAGGTTGAAGGGGAACACAGCTCCAGAAGTGTTAGGTGAAGCATAAAGGTGTAAATCAGAGGTGGTGGGTGAAGCATTCAGTTCTCAGACTGTACATGCTTCTGATTTCTAGTGCTGCTTGACAGACAAATCTGGACTATCCCATGAATGATCTTCAATGCAGCTCTGCAATACTGAGAGCCATCTCAAATCCCAAATCTGATTTTCTTCAGAAAGAACTGTGAGCCCAATTTCACCAATACCGCCATGCAAAAACCCATTTTGCAATGAAATGCACAGCCTTTTTCCTCGATGTGCCATTAAGCCTGAACTGAATTCCACACTGTCCAGATGGCACCTGGACCTGAAGTGTCATATCCTGCTCTTCTTACAATTCTTTGCAGTATTTTCTCCTAGAGCTTCAAAACGTCTTATGCACTTACCATGGCAGCTGGCTTATATTCCACTTCCCTACCATGTGACTTGCGTCTAAAGCAGTACTTCATCACCCAGGGAAACCAGTGAAAGCAGAGTTATTTCAAATAATTACACCTGGGACATGCTGGCCATCAGACCTGAGAGCTGTGCTTCAATGTTCCAGTGGGAGATCACCTTCATGATCTCATAAAGTATTGTACATTCTTTCAACTTCGACCCACTGTTTTCAGTGCCTAACAGTCAAGTGTTACATCTGGTCAAGTATTGTACATTTGTCTTATGCTTTAGCGCCACACAAATAATTTGAGCCTCAAAAGAAAGCTTGCCTGTATTTGTTTTAGGCAGATGACTCAGAGGGATGGCCACTTCCAAACTGGCCGGTAAGAATGTATCAAACATCAGGTTCCACTGCAGCAGCCTACTCTGATGTAAATTATGGCCAATCTATCATTGCTCAAACATTTCATGGTGCAAACTAATGGTAACAACTATTTAACATGACATCAGAAAATGAAACAGGTGTGTCTGAATATAATCAATAGCTATCAATGGGGGATGGAAAACAGTATAAGCTCATGTGAGGTCTACACCCAGAGGAGAAACAAACTTGATGTTGCAATCTTTACCCTACCCCGGATAACGTTGAAAATCATAACAGATGCAATAATATATCAATATATGATATTCAGGAAGGTAACAAGGTTCTACCTACATAATGTGATCCTTAAGGATAGTTTATGGCCTGGGAAAGGCCTATCTGGCCTGGTCAAGCATGCCAAAGTTTGAGCAGTTGTCAATAGCCTATAAGGTGGTTTAGCAATGTTTACAGAAATACATTTAGAAATGGAAGAGATGGCCAAATAGGTATCCTTTGTGACATTTAGCACAGTGGTAAAAATAGATTTCTATAGCAACTATGGTGCACAAGGACCTCCAGTCATCTCTAATGAAGACCTAAAAAAATGTAAAAGATAAATGACAATTCGTAGATGTCAATGTTGCCAAGTAAACTCTCACCCTCATGAACAAATATGCTGCACAAGGCGGATAGTCAGAGTTTCTCGCAGGATATAACAACATTATAATGCTGTTGACCCCAATCAATAAGCTTATATTTGGCACCTGTTGAGCTCTGACCCACTCAGATTGTGATTATCTCCATCTCATATATTGTCCCTAACTAGGGACAATATTTGATTTCAAAAATAAATGTTGAAAATGAAGGTTTGGCATGCAACAAAGGCTTCTACAACATCATCAATGACATGTCTCCGATCATGGCTAGTCATGCCACATGGTTGGATAATCTCTTACACAGCAAACATGCGAAAATTATAAACACAAACATAGGACAACTAGAGAGAGCAATATGCAGACGTTGAAACACCGGAGACCCTGAACACACTAAGAGCAGTGAAATATACCTAGATTCTGCTCTCATGCTCCACACTAAAATCCAAGTCTGCATATGATGTTGGATGCAACAGGTGCTATACAGTACATTGCTCTCTGTGTACCTAAATATGAGACTACATCCATTTAAACTGGTAATGTCTTGGGCAAACAGGTTAGCCCCCAAGAGGATGAGCCCAAATTCCTCAGGAAGCAATAGTCTTCTGAATGTGAACACACTGATTCAAATATTGCCAAATATCTCAAACATGGAGCCCTGGTTAAGTTCCACAGTCAGAGCTTTCAATCTCGCATTTCAAGGAGGGTTTAATTACAATTGTGAACACTGCTTACTATGGGCGCATGGTAGGCTATGTTCAGAAATACAATAAAACACTGCCCAACCTGTGAGAATGTCATGCAGGGTTTAATTGTAATTGTACACGTTCCGTGGCATGATCGCATGGCAGGGACCATGTGCAATGGATCCCTATGAGGTCTGCCTCCTTTATGCTGGTGCCATTATCACAAATGACATTACATGTATGGTTTGTATACATTGGAGCACAGTGGCCATGCTTTTGTTTGAGCGTGCTTGAGTGTGGGTGTTTGTGAGTTTGTGTGTGTGTCTGTGTGCCTATGTCTGTGTGTGTTGATGTGTGTGTTGATGGATATGTATGTGATTTTACTGTGGTATACCTGTAAGTGTGATTTATATCAAATGTTTTTCACATGTATACATTTTAGATGTACTTGCCCTATACGTCTCTTATATATATTTAAAATGACATCAAAGCTAATGTTCACTTTGATGTTGGTATAAGAGACATAGATACACCAACGTTCATACATCTATGTATAAAGCATATCAAAATTGTACATGCGTGATATATAGATAACTCTTAAAACTTTAATATCTCAAAATTGGACAGCACATTTTTCAAAAATGTTTTCAGTGCATCAGTTCATGATAAGATTTAGGTGCACGGCAAAACATTTGAAACTCTGCAATTTTTATATACTTTTATTTCCTATATGAAACACACATTGTTGAAAGCTATTTAAAATCTGATTAAATGAACAATTTGTTTTTAAAAAGTAGCCTTCTGTTAAAACTTCTATAATTTATTTTGTAGTGGTGACTGCCTCAAAATTATTTTGTGTGAATTTTTCAGAATTTTACAGAGAAGAGTTCAAACGTTATAGTGTCATCAGTGTGCTTAGGGTCCGCGCAATGGGGACCTCATAGTTAAGGTGGCACAGCTTCCAACACCTGCTGAATTTCAGAGGTTTTGTGGCAAAAGATCAACACATTAAAGTCACATCAAGTAAAAATGTTCTGACTGAATCATCAGGCGTTTTGTTGCATCAGGTTTTTTTTCACCTTTACATGCAGTGGTGGATGCCTCGAAATAGCACAGTTTAAATTTTTCTGAATTTTTCATTGAAGGGTTCAAAAGTTAGTAATGTGATTTGTGATGATATTATCAGTGTGCTTATGGGCCATGCAACAGGAATTTCAGGGGTTATGTGGCAAAAAATCAACACGTTAAAGTCACATCAAGTAAACGTTTACACACTGAATTTCAAGAGTTTTGTTGCATAGGATTGTTTCACATTGACGGGGCTTCAACAAAAGTTTTTCACTGAAAAAAAAAAAATATATATATATATATATATATATATTATATTGGGTGGCGATAGCCGCCATATAATTAAGGTGAGTCAGACTCCCAGGTACCCGTCAACATTCTATCATGAATAACTTTTGATTTAAGTAACGGTTTTGGCCAAAATTTCAAAAGTAATTAATGACCCACAGGCCCCCCAGACTGATTTTCCCATAGAAAAACTGGGTACATTTTTGCCAAAGCGCACAATCCAGAACACTGGTCGGAGTTGTACCAAGTCCAAAATACCTTGGGCATGAAGCGTTGACTCATGATCCATGCATGGGTTGGGGTTATTCCATGGAGTAGTTATGTAAATATTTGACGGAGAAGGGGTGCCCCCTTCTCAAAAGTAGATAGAGCTATCTCTGGGATTTACCCAAAACTGGGATTTTGTTAGAAAGGAAACGACCACCGTCTTGTTTTTTTCTCAATGCAAAAGATCTCTTCGGCTAAAGCCGAGGATATGGGCAAATATAACACGGGAGAAAAGCTATTTGCAGGTCAATAAAATACAAATGTCATCAGGCTAGAGGTGGAGAGGTTAGATGAGGACAACAAGTGACATTTCGAAGTTATAGGAGGCCAGGGACCACGTTTGCAAGAAAAAGTCTTCTGTAGCCTCGGCTAGAGCTGTGAATAGCCGATATGTGAAAGCAAATTGCATCACATTAACAGCGTGTGTTGTGGAGGGAAAGGGAGAGGGAATGGGAGGTTAGGAGGCCATCTGTGTAATGGGATGAGCTGGCACAGATGAGGGGGGCACCTGCTGAGGGCTTGGGGGAGCAGGAAAGCATTTTTTGGGTGCGTTTTTCCGATATTTGTGGCTATATTCGCGGTTATGATAAGACTACAGATAAACACGGGAAAGAGTAGTTCTGTGCCTGTGGCTATATATTTTGGTGTGTCAGTGTTTCATTTCTTTTTGAAAGTTATTTGTATAGGTATAGTGATGTTGGAGGTGAAAAATCAGTGGCCATGGACAAAGGCCAGGTCCGTGACATGGTAGGTATTTGGGAGTCTTTTTTTTATTTTGGCTTTGTGTTTTCAGACTTTTGTATATGTGAGACTTTGGAGAAAAAGTGAAGAAAATAGTTTAACACAATTAATATTAAAAGGAGCAATCATACTCTCGTTTTAGATGTCCCATTCAATGTATTTTCGGTTGTCTATTCTCACTTATGGTATTATATTATGTGGCTTTGAAATGTTTCCCTAGCCAGTTACTGTTATGTATCATTCTCTGATTTCGTCATTTTCAACTACTTTACATAGGTACATGAGTAGTGTTGTACTGTATTGAGCTTTAAAGTTTAGAGCTCTTCCCTTTTTTAAACGATGTTCGTAACCGCGGTTATGATAAATGTCAATGAACTGTAACCGTGGGTTTAATTAAAAAAAACTTGTTTTTGTTTATTTTATTGTTTTTGTATACTTATATGTCACAGTTCATCCTTAAAAGGACTGTTTTGGGGTACATTTAGTGTAGCAATTTAGCACATCTGGAGTACTGTTTTGATGTTTTGAAGCAACACCGCATTTCCTTCATCAGTTAGGTGTATCCTATCATGTCTTTAGAAATTGGCCATGTAGAACTGTATATCGTTGCTCGAAATCCATTATTGGTTGTGGTCTCTCACGAATGCTGAAACTGCTTTTTTAACATTTCTCCAGGATTTCTCAATTTTACCAAGATTGGAAAAGATAAAGATGGTATGAGGAAATAGTTTTCCCATGTCTTGTTTCGTCATTAAAGTAAGGGACACACCTTCTACATTCCCCAAATCATTTATTTATTTATTTTGACATCATTTATAAAGCACACCATACCCGGAATCAGCTGGGCTGGGCGCTAAACATTGCCTCTGCATTGCCTCCACAATGAATTTGTATGACGTCTGGCTGCCCTGTACTTCTTAGACGTAACAATTTTGGTAACACCTGGAAGCAACACATTCCCCACAATCCAAACCATTTTATTGTAAGTCTCTCAAACCTCGGTCCATGTTAATATTTAGTTTCTCAAAAAAGTCAGCAACCAAAATAGTCCACTGTCTCCAATTAGCCACATAGTTTTCAAACCAGCCATGATATCTGCAGTCTTCCTCTGTTTCCAGGAAAATGATTCCTAGTTTATGAAAAACCTTCTTTTTGAACCTCTCTAGCATTTCTGATGATTCTTGTGTTTTTTTTGCAATACAAGTTGGATCTGTTTTTCCCAATCACCCAATGATTAGTATGTGGAAAGAGAACAACAGTGTTGTATGCACAAATGTTGTATCTCATATAGAGCATGTGATAGATACTCTGTATACAAGATGTGGGGGTCATAAAGACTTGTGTATTAAATTATGTTTCTCAATGTGTGTGTGTTTTTAACTGATTGTGTTTTTTCTTTTTTTTCAGATAGAAGGATATTATTATTTTGTTTAAAACATAGATGAATAACCGCGGCTACAGAGTAGCCTAATGGGCTGTTGAATATTGGAGGCATGGTTAACCACAATAATGACTGGGGTGGGGGGTCATCGCTGCAAGGTCGTTGGACCATACATATAGGCTTCAATGTGCAAAAAAGTACCCTAGTTGCGGTACCCGGAATTGCCCGTGTCCTTATCGAGTGCTGTCTCATGTGCCCTGGAGGATGTTGCTCTTGTCCTCATGTCAGAAAGTCTTGCTTCAGTTTGCTCTGGCATCTCATTTGCCCTGGAGAAAGTTGCTCTTGCCTTCTGGTTGGCAAGTCATGCTGCTGTTTGTTGTTGTTTTTCAGAAGCAATTGATATTGATATTCGCTTTGCATCAGATGGAGCTTTTCCAAGTGATGTTTGTTTTGTGTGTGGCATGTTTCAGTCACTCAATGGCTTCAGCACATTTGAGAAAATGTCCAAGAAAGATTGATTGATTGTGCTCTCTTCTCGTGAATGAACTTAAGTAAACTGTAACCTTGCCATTTCCCATATTTGAAGAGGCGTGATAAAAAAAAGTACTTTTTAAAAAATTGCCTTTAAAAATGCTTTGATATACACTTTCGTACTGTAGACAATAGTAATACATTTCAAAGGAATAACCAACACGTCGAACATTTTTCTTCAGACACTATTCAAAATGTTGCCTCCTTCTAGTACTTACTGTAGTGAATCAGGGTGAGCATCAGTAAATGAGGGTGTCTACGGAGTACATTATTTGCAAACATACATAGACTACAATCTGAGACATCCATGCAAAATCTGGTAGGAGTAGGTTCAACGGTCTGGATTTGTATAGCCGGACTAACATATATACACATATCCAAAAATGTTTTTCCATATAAGATGTTTGCATCCAAACATAGACTATGATCTTGCCTCAGACAAAAGAGTATTCCATGCAAAATGTGGTAGATGGGGGTTCAACAGTGTGGATTTGTATAGACGGACAAACAGACACACATACATACATTCCGCTTTATATATAAAGATTGTATTTCTAAGACTGACCTTTTATTTAATGTATTTATTTCGCAATTTATAAAGCACGCCAAACCCGGGGGCATCTGGACGCTGAGCATAACATGCAACGACAGTACATGAATCAAAAGACAGTGAAACAAATATACCATTTGCAGCAGATATAGCAGTAACATAAATTGCAGTTATGGGATACGCCACCAATGAAAGTAGGGCAAACAGACCTAGAGGGTGGAAGCCAGGTGGCTAAGTAGGGTTGGCGTGTTTGCAAACAGCGGTATACTTTACTTACTGGATTCCTGTAAAAGAGGTGTTCTTTCTATTGTTTCCTGAAGGTTCAGGAGTCTTCAGATCTTAGTCTAGCTGGTAGTGTATTCCAGTGTTTTGCAGTTATTGTGGGGAAGCTACTGCTTCCTGCTTTCTGGAACCTGAATCTAGGTGTAACTAGCATGTGGCTGTGCGCGGTGCATGTAGGCCTGATCGATTGGGATCTGAAAATTTTGTTGGCCAGGTATGTAGGTGCTAGGTTATTAAGACATTTGCGTGTCAATGCAAGAGTGTTAAAGATAATGCACTCTTGGACCGGGAGACAGTGTGCATTCCTTCGATATGTTGGAGATGTGTGATGTTTTCGGTACATCCAAGGCTGCTCTGAGGGCATTATTTTATAGGACATGTATTTTTTAAAATTTTAGACTCTTTGTGCCCGCATAGAGGGCGTTGCAATAGTCCAATCTGGACAAGATGAGAGCTCTAGCCAACATGGTGCAGCTGTCAGGTGAAAGGAAGGGTCTGTATGTGATAATCAGCTTGGAGATGTAGGCTGCTGCTGAGGAGGTTGTATTAACTGTTTTGATAGTGTCAAGGAGGCGTCTAAGTAAAAACTCAAGATTTTTACTACTTTCAAGACCTTTATGATGTTGCCATCTATGTTAAAGGCCTTGAAGGAGTCATCAAAATCCGTTGCCACCGAGGAAGTGGTGATGGTGGAAGAGTGACTGCATTTGGAAGTGTAGGGTAGGCCCAAGGGAGGGAATGGGAGTTGGGTGTTGGGGAAGGAAGGTGGTAAGTATTTACTTGTATTTGCATGTGCTTATTAAAAGTGCACACTGTTTTATTTGGTTGATTACATAAAATAAATAAAAATTGTTTAAAAAAAAAAGGAGTCATCAAGTTTTTTTAGGTAGAGTTGAGATCCTAGGAGGAGGAGTTTGGTCTTATCGTCATTTAAGCATAAGCCGCAGTGTGCCATCCAGGTTTGTATAGTTTGATAGACGATGTTGAGGTTGGCTGAGTCAAGGTCATTGGAGCCTGTGATGGGAATGAGGATTTGGGCGTCATCTGCATAGTTGGTGTAGATGACACCCAAGTAGTCAAGATGGTCAAATAAAGGCTTGGTAAAAATGTGGTAAAGCGTTGGAGAAACGCAGGACCCTGGTGGGACGCCACAAGTGACAAGACTAGGTTGGGCTGCTGCACTCGGTGAGAACACTCTCATAGCTGTCTATGAGAGGAATTATTGAATCCATTGAATCACTTTAGGGGAGAAATGCACTGCTGATTCCAAATGATTACATAGAATGTTATGATTGACCAGGTCAAAAGAAGCAGAGAGGTCGAGTAAAAGGAGCAGGGCTAGTTTGCCTTTGTGAATGTACTCATCCATCTTCATTTTCACATCCATGAGTGGAGTTTACGTATTGTGCCTTGGGCGGAAGCCTGATTGACGAAGGCCGAGGAGCTTCTTGACTTCCAGATATTTTTTAATCTTGAGGTAAGCTACTCTATCTAGTATTTAATATCGCTATATAAATGCTAAATTATTATTTTGAGTAGGAAGGGCACTCTGGTGATAGGCCGATAGCTGGTTGGCATATTGGGGTCAAGTGATGGCTTTTTTAATAGCGGGAGTACCCAGGATTAATTTTTTTAATCATAGGGACACTGCTACTCTTAATTGAGGCATTGATAAGGGTAGTGATGAAGGGGGTGAGTTTAGAGGTGCAGTCCTTGATGACTATTGCCGGGCAGGGGTCACCATGGCAGTTTGAATGTTTAAGGCTGTTGATGATATTAGTACTTCCGATTCCGAGACAGGGGTGAATTCAAATTGTTGAGTGGTATTGTTGCCGAGGGGAGTCCGGATGTGATGAGGTGGTTGGTCAGGTTGGATTGTGGTTTTTTAGATTCGATTTTGGCTTGCAGAGAGAGCTTTCTGAATGTTGGTGCACCAGCTTGTGTCTTTGATGCAGACATATACTGTGGGTACCAGGGACTCTAGTGCTCTCAGGATGGCAAAGAGTTCTTTGGTGCCTGATTTTGTGTTGGTTATTCTGTCGTTAAAGGAGGAACATTGTTTTTGGTGGATCGCCTGTTTGTAGTGGAGCACTGCATTGGTAAATTTAGTTTTGTTGAGGACGCAAGGGTATTTTTTCCAGGTGGCCTCGGCTGTTCTCTTGGAGCTGCACAGTGCTTGGAGTGTCGGTGTGAACCATGAGTTGATGTGGGCTGCTGGTTTGGCTTTGCGCAAGGAGAGGGGGGCTATTTTGTCAATTTCTGCAAGAACAGTTTTATTGTAGAGTTCACCCATCATGGAGGAGTCATTAGTTCCTGAGTCTAGGTCTGCTAGGATAGGGTGCAGCAGGGGGTAGTATGTTATTTACCGTGATGTTTCTTTTATTTCTCAAGAGGGCTGCAGGTGCAACCAGCAGGGGGTAGTGGGGCTCAGCGCTCTTGGTGATGTTAAAGGTGATAAGGTGATGATCGGACCATGGACACTGGGTGTTGGAAGTGATGTTGGTGTTACAGTTCAGGACTGCTAGCCAATCGAGGATCCGTCTTTTGGTGTGTGTAGGGTTCTGGTTGCAGTATGAGAAGCCAAAGGCTGAGATGGCGTTGACCAGGGAGAGCGCATTTTTGTCCAAGGAGTCATTGAGGCCTAGGTTAAAGTCTGCCAGAAGCAGGGTTTGGTGTTGTATGAGAGGAGTTGTGAGATATCCTCCTTGAATAATAGTGTGGTGATGGGTGGTGTGTAAATGAGGTGGATGTTAAGCTTGGCGGTGGGGGGAAAAGGCCAGTTTCACTGAGAGGAGCTCGCCAGAGGGGAGGGTAGTGTTTGGAATTTCTCTAATGCTAAAGGAATTTTTGCGATAATAGCTACACCTCCTCTTTTCGCCGTAGGTCTGTCTGTCCTGAGGATCGTGTAGTTACCTGGGAATGCGAGCATAAGCACTGGGCGTGACGCTGCATGGAACCAGGTTTCCGTAATCACCAGGAAGCCAAGGTTGTCTGTAGATATTATGTCAGCAATGTCTAGTGCATGGCTGAGAGTGATCTAGCATTGATTAGGGCTCCTTTGATCTGATTTAGTGGCCCATAGTATTGGGGCAGGGCTATGGTAGGGTGTGATGAGGATTTAAGTTTGAGGGAGGCATGAATGTTAGGTTCAGTGGTGAGGCTGATTCAGTTTGAGGTTTGTGGTGTCCGGTTCTTGGCAGCTCAATTGTGCTTAGTAGTCTTCTCAAGGCTATAAGTACTTCTCTAGGTGAGGTGTACATTCCTTGTAGTGGTCAGTGGGGTGGATGTAACGGGGGAGTCCCTGCTGTTCTTGGTTCTTACAGCTAGTCTCTGGTTTTTAGCCATAGTTTGGTATGGGAGGCTAGTTATGGTGGCATGATACCAGTGGGTAGGTGCCCTCTTGCTGGCAGGATGGGTTGGGGTGCATCTTATCTGTGGTAGAGCAGGATGGTGAGTGTAGCCAGGTGGGAGAAAGTGAGTAGGGTGGATGGTGCTGGAATCTGGGAGGAGGCTGGGCATGGAGAGCATTATGCAGCGCATGGTCACCGTGGAGTGTAGTTGCGGTAACACAAATTTTAGTGTGGGGAGTTAGGTGAGAGTTCTAAAGTTGGAAGACGACGATGTGGTCTGGCATGAACTAAAGGCTTGCCGATAGAACTTAGGTAAGTCAGTCAGCTGGTGAATGCCGTGCAAGGATGATGAGCTAGTAACCAGTGTTGCTTAAGTGTGCCGAGTAGATATGACTGAGTTGACAATAGGGTACAGAATTAATAGCAGGTCAATTGCAGATTAGGATGAGCCGCAGGTCAGTTTGGGCATACATAATGACAAAAGGGGATAGGATGCACATATAGTGCCTAATACCAACATAATGCAAGATACCATTTTAGAGAAATGAAGCAGTTATAGTGCATAATAGCAACATAATGCGAGATACAATTTTTAAAGAAAGGTTGCAGTTGTAGAGCGGGTAACTGTCATATATTGAGGTATAGCTATAATGCTGAAAACCATCACAATTTGAGATCCGGCTTCCGCCTTCTGGCATTAGGGATTGGCTAATACAGAAGCAGCTGCCCAATCAGCTGTACTGGGGCAGAGCCAAAGGTGACGTTAGGTCGCGGCAAGTCGATTCTTTAAGCGGTGGCTGTCTTGGTATGGCAATGCTTTGGCGGACTCAAAAACATGCTGTGTGCAAGAATCTTTCATAAGCACCGAACAGCTTCACTTTGTAGTAAGCTGTATTGCCACAATATAAATCACATGTATAATGGCAAAATCCAAGCGCATGCCCCGCTGTTCTCAGGGGTGGGCCGGCTGATGGATAGAGAGGGAAGGGATGCGAAAAAAGCCCAATAGGCTTACCTACAAGATTCATGATGAACAGGGGATTCTCCTTCTGAGATGCGAGTGATGTATATATTTATTAAAAAGGCAGTAACCAAAACAGCCAATGGTCTCTGATCAGTCATACAGTTTTCAAACCAGCCACAATATCTGCACTCTTTCTCTGTTTCCAGGAAAAATTATTCCTATTTTGAATTTCTAGTAGTTTGTATGAGCAGGGTATGCATGATGTGTGTGTTTTCGAGATTGTAATTGGTTAATGGTATTGTTGTAAATATCAGTGGCTATCCAGCAGCCCTTTGGAGTGTGCATTGCTACTCGCAGGTAGATATGGCACCCTGTGCAGACATGGCTATATTTGGACAAACAGAACATTATGTGTTTGTGGATATGTGGAAGCCGCGGCTATCCGACATTTTGGGTGGAGTAGCATCCTAGATGCATCAAGTGTTTCTGGGAATTGGGAGAGACCAGGGGATTGGAGGAGGACCATGGTGAGAGGTAGGGGGCTGGAATGTGTGTCAGAGACACTTTTTGGGATTTTGGGGGAGTGGAAATACATTGTTTTAAGTCGTAGTTTTTGCCAATAGCCGCAGCTATCAGCAAACGCTCATGCATGGGTTGCTCTTTAACCACGCTATAAAAAGCACGTTCGTATGCGCGTCAACACTTTTTTTAAAAATGTGTTGTGTCCGTAGGCACGGTTATATTTATAGCTGCATCTATAAACATATATTTTCTGTTCAATAATCATAGTGTTATGTGTATGATATAGCACAGAATTCTATCTATGTGTGTTATTTTGTGTGCTTAGGTGTTGTCTTGTCTTAGTTGAAGTTTTGAAGGTTGGCTTAGTTTGATTTTTTAGTTTGTAGAAAATGTACTAGTAGCTTTGGCTACAACTAAGCTTTGTAGCTGCTATTCTTGATGCTGGGCAGGGTTTTGTATGTGTTTCGGTGTTTCTAATTCGCTGGTGTTAATGTGGCAAAGGTGTACTTCTTTGTGATAGGGTGCAGTGAATATGTGACGGACATTTTATTAGTTTTCTTAGAATATAGTCCTCTTTCTCTGGTTTTTATTTTGGAAAGTATGAAACTCCCCATTTTTTGTCAACTTTTCTCATTTTTTGACTGCAGAACTCTCACACTGTGCAGTTAATGTTACCTGTGAAAAAATGTGATTGGCATTAATCAGTTGTTTGTCATTGTTTTTTTGAAAGTTGTATTTGATAATGGGGCTCCCTGTGTTTTTTTTTTACTGTATTTGTTAACAATGAAGTGGTTCTGCTGTATATTTAGAAAATGTGTGGGGATCATTATTGCAAGTTGTTTATTAGGAAAGAAAATTAATTTCAGTGAGGTGCATGATATAGAATCATTAAGTATACTTCCTCCACTCAAAATAAAAGAATGACCACAGAGCAGTAGAAATGTGATTTTATCTACAATGCTTTTATAGTCATTTATGGTGTGTGTTCAAGTGCTTTTTGGGGTGATATCAAAATGTGTTTGTTTATTTATTTATTGATGTATTTACTTTTTTTTGTATTTAGTTCCAAGAACTTTGACAAATCAAACCAACAAAGAGAAATAAAAACATCACAGAAACCTATATCATATAATACACAACAGCGTGAGAACTGCATGAAATAGGATCGCTTTTAGGCAGCAATTTAAGCATGGTAGTATAACCCAAAAGGGATACACTAAAATACCAAGAGTGAGGTAAGATAAAAGAAGGATAAAACAATGTTAAAACAAGAAATAATCCTCACAGCTATGACATAGATTTTTAAAATTCAGATAGTATTGATACAGTATTAAAACCCACAGTCACATTGCAATCATAAAACAACAATACAAAGCTAAACAACAATTTGACTGTTGTGTAGCGAAGCTAATGTCCATGTTAGGTGATAAAATGTTTAACAATTCCTTTAAGTGCCGTATTCACCAACGATTTCACTTAACGCTCGGAACGGCTTGAACTATTATGCCCCACAGCCGAAATAAGGCTGTGTGCACTCGTACTGACTCTGAGTTTCAACAAAGGTTCCAGAAGACCTAATCTTTTATATAGTCGTAGGTGTGGACAAAGCTACCCATTATTGTCATGTACGATGAGCCCAAGGATTTGCATGCAGTAATTAGATGTTTAGGGGTTTCAAGCTCGTCAGGTGATTTGCATATGCAACACATCCTGTTTAGGACCGGGATCTCAAGTTGCGGCCTGAAAAATGAATCACGTTTGCCCATGGTCCCCTTTGGCTTGGTCCATATGCTAGGCGGAGGATGGGGACTACACATTGTTGGCTTATTAGTAACGTGCACCGTCTGTTCTCTTTCTTTGGTGTTACACTTTGGTATACGAGAAGATAATCTTTCCATCATGGAAATTTCAGCACATAATGCCTCTAATGCGTCTTCTTCGTTCCCAGCCACTATATTTACAGAGTCTACTGATCTCCAGGAGACCTCCATCTCGTCATCCAAAACCAGGATTCTTGCTCCCCTATCAACCTATATGCCCCACTGCCCCTGCAAAGCCCTCTTGTTAAGCAGGCTTTCTAGGTCTCTAGACAGCGGATAGTTGAGGGCCTTGCGATTATTGACTCCATCTGACCCACAGGGGTATGTGCTTACCACTGAGGGGCAGGCTCACTTGGTTTCCAGTAATTTAGAGATAGAGTACTGCAAGGGGTGTTGATCCAGAGCCATAACAGGTGAACAAAGCTTCATGTTTAGCTAGCAAGTCCTTGAGGTATGGCAAGAGAACATCAACCACACTTGCGGGTCCTTGTTCACACAATCATGGTCAAAGGTTACTTCCACTGGGCTTCTAGTTCTGCTGCCAGCACATCCAGGTTAGGACTGCTAGATAAGTTGGTTGCCAGCAGTTCTGCACTTAGGGTAAGGCCTGGCCCTGCTGAGTTGCTTTTCAGGTTTCTACATAGGGTTAGCAAAGAGCCATTATGGTCCAGAGATTGGACAGAGCACGAACTCTGTGTGTTTGTGTCGCCCATCATACTGACATTTGGGATTTTGTCTTTCAGACATCCCAACTTGGGTTTGTGCTGCATGGCAATGGGTGTCAGAATTGAACAGCAGAATGGGGGTGGGGGGGTTTGGGGTGCAGGAGCATTGTACCCAGACAGTTGGGTAGAGATAGATGTAATCCCAGAAGAAAAGGCTGAGATCCTTGGTTGGGTATTAGTCGGATCGCCACAGTGCATCCTGTGTTCCTTTTCCCCCCTTTTAGTTTTAGGTGGCACTTTCTGTGTTTTACACGAGTGTATAGGGCTCCATGAGCGTTTCCCCTTCTCAGCCACATCACTGCGCAAACCCATTCTCCGGCAAGCCTTATACTTCATAGGCATAGTCCATGAAGTTGCGGGACAGAGTGATTAGAAGTGTAAGAGACACTATAATAGGGCCACCTGTGGGTAATAGCAAATATGCAGATAACACCCTTTACAGGATAGATAGAGAAAATTACAGGTGCCCTCCACTTCAGTGTTTTTATGTTCACAATCCTCCACTGCGCAGACAGCGATGACAGCACTCTCCAACAGCAAATCGCCACTGCGTGCGTGCCGAATGCACGTGGCCTGGGTGTTAAATCACGTTCCTGCTTCTGGGGGCGGGCCTTAGACTTTAACCAATGGAATGAATGGGCTGCTCGTACATCATTCACAGAGTTTATTCAGGAAGCCAGTAAAACACAAACTAGTCAATGCTCGCAGGAGCCCTTAGAAATCACCAGCAATCACCAGCAAAGTGGAGAGCAAGAC
This sequence comes from Ambystoma mexicanum, assembly GCF_040938575.1. Taxonomy (NCBI): domain Eukaryota; kingdom Metazoa; phylum Chordata; class Amphibia; order Caudata; family Ambystomatidae; genus Ambystoma; species Ambystoma mexicanum. The sequence goes on from NC_090926.1 coordinate 548,125,825, forward strand.
AGCAATTACAGCACTCTCCAACAACACACCACCACAGTGCGCGCTGTGGCGGTTTGTTTGAAAAATATTTGTGCTGGTGTGGGGTGATTTGGAAATGTGTCTGCTTTAAAAAAAGATTTTGTTTTCTCAAGTGTTGTTACTGCGTGGTTATCCATAAGAGAAAATGCATTGTCTTCATTTGTTTATTGTTTTGTGAAACCTAGGGTGTCATTATGACCTTGGCGGTAAGGGGTTAACGGCGCCGGTAATGGTGCCGGAGCCATCAATCCCTTACCGCCCCATTAGGAGTCTGCGCGTGGGACCCTCAAAGGGCACCTGGTAAAACCAGGTGCCCTTAGCGGGTCCCGCTAGCAGACCAGGGAGCTAACAACGGCCTGTTATTAACAGGCCCGTTGTTAGCTCTTGCCCCATTCCCATTGAGCCCTATGGGGGCTCGAATGGGAATGGGGATGTACCGGGTCCAGGTTCCTCGAATGAAGAATTAACGGGTCCTCCAAGGTTGGAATGGCCCGGTAATTCCTCCTTTAAGGAACCAGGTACCCGGTAAGGGGGTAACCATGCCGTAAATTGCAGCATGGTTACCTCCAAGGTCGTAATGACCACCCCAGTGTTTAATTTCATGAAAAATATGTATGATTGGTTTTGTTTTTGAATATATATTCATAAAGAATATAGGAATGGTATTAGTTGTGCAAACTTCTATTTTGTAAACTAGAAATGGAATGGATTTTCTGGTGCAAATTGCCATAATAAATGCAGGTGCAGTAGGTGCTTAGCAATCCAATTTTAGTACACAATTTACAGGTTGTAAAATGTTGGGATGGTTTATTAGAAGTTTTCATGTGCAACATTTTAAAATAGGAAACAGACTGATTTTTTTAATGTTATTGTTACTTTACTGCTAATTGATAAAGAAATAGTGGCAGCTGTGAATTCCAGTTTACTGGGCACACTGGTTCTACCATGGAATTAAGGTGAATATTTAGCATGTTCATAGTTACATGTCCGACTAACGTGAGGGCTTTAATAAAGACTGTGCACCATTATCTGATGCATGAATGTCCCCTTGGCTCTGGGATTATTGCAATTAGGATTGTGGCTCATTATACTGGAGTAGTAATAATGTCTTTATTTAGTTGGAGAACAGCTGCAGATGTGATGATTTTTTACAGTAGATTCCTGTGCGCAGATTATAGGGCATGCTTTAAAATGGAGGCACAGGATGTTCAGTGCACATTGTGCAAGAAAACAGTAAGACGTGGCCCTTGTAATGTTTTGTCACAAATATTGGGAACATGAATCATGATAAATCATGTAGCGTGAGTCTCCTGGGATGATGCGTATTAGAAAATGTATGTCCACACCAAAAACAAATGATTGGGGCTGATGTGTTAGATGCAAGGAAATTGGCACCACATCCAGTAGGGTATCCACCAGTGCGACCCTACCAACAGTGAATGAACCCTCGACTTTGCCAGCAGTGTCAACTCCATATGTTCCAGTTTTACTGTCTGACAATGTCTAAGTTATGAAAGTTATCTGTGATCTATGCCACCAATGGGTAGCTGTGGGAGGTGGTGTAAGTACGGATTGGGACAAGTTAATACCTCAATAATGATTTTACTCAGGCTGCAGACTTTTTTGGCTTATATGTGGTTTTATATATTCACTGTAGTTGTGAGTAGTTGTGCAGAATAAATCTCCACCCATTAAAAAACAACTAGAGTCTTCAAACACATGCAGCACTGTTACACTCTATTAGAAGAGTCATTATAAATGCTAGAGAGGTTCACAGAGGACGTTTCATTTTTGTGCATTGTCTTTTTAGAGTTGTCATTTTTGTTATTTTATATTTTCATCACCAGTTGGATATTTGAATATGTATAACATTGTGCAAGAAAACACTAAGACATGCCCCTTCTAATGTTCCATCAGAAACTTTGGAACATCAATCATGATAAATCATCTGGTGCGAGTCTCCTAGGATGATGTGGATGATGCGTATTGGAAATTGTACAAGATGGTCTGGCCCATAATGGGCTGCAGCCTTTTTTGGCTTATATGTGGTGTTATATCTTCACTGTAGCTGTAAGCAGTGGCTGTACATAATCAACCTCCACCCATTAAAATTTCTGCTAGCAAGAGTCTTCAAACACATGCAGCACTGGAACACTCTTTTTGAAGAGCCATTAGAAATGCTAGAGAGTTTCAGAAAGGAGGTTAAATTCTTTGTGGCATTGTCTTTTTAGAGTTGTCATTTTTGTCAGTTCTGTTTTCTTTACCAGTTGGACATTTAAACATATCTAACATTGTGCAAGGAAACAGTAAGGTGTTTAACCTCTAATTTTCCATCAGAGAGCTTGGGAACATCAATTATGGGAAATCATTTGGTGCGGGATTCCTAGGATGATGTGGATGATGTGCATTTCGAAATTGCATGTGATAGTCTGGACCACACAGGGCTGCAGCATTTTCTGGCTTATATCTGGTATTATATATCCACTGTATCTGTGAGTGGTGGTTGTGCAGAATCACTAATCTCAAACAGCTATATCCACATCTAGGGATTACCACATTCTTACTACATGGGTGTAAACATATTTTTTACAAAAAGAAGATGTGTAACAGGGTGCCTATATACTGGGTATCCAAAAAGACAATTTTGCAAAACTGCCTTATGTTCTCGTACAAAAAAATACACATTTTATTAATCCGAAAAATCTATTTAGAACAATCATAAAAATTATCATATTACATAAAACATTGCATAAAATACAACACAAAAAAAGAACAACACAAGTTGACCAATGTGTATGGGTCCTATTCATGTAGTACACTCCACACCTCCCTGTGACTATTCACACTGGGGATTTTTCTCCTTTCAATTTGGTCTGTTAGGTATTTCCCCTAATGCTTTATAACAACCCAACTTGTACAAGTTTCTGTCCTTTATAAAAAATCCACGTAGGACATTCTTCAGGGGTAAATGTTGTCTTGTGTCTGTAATGTTAAAAAAAATGTTCTTGACTTTTTTTCATATCCTTCCTTCCGAAACATTTTGTGTGGTACCCTGTGCAGAATCACCCTCCACCCATTAAAGATGCTGCCAGCAACAGCCAGAGGGCCTCCATACCGGGTTCCAGCTCCATTTTCCTTCAATGAGGAATTACCGGACCATTCCAACATTGGAGGACCCGGTAATTCCTCATTGAGAAAATCCATCCCCATTCCCGTGTGAGCCCCCATAGGGTCAATGGGAATGGGGAGGGGGCTAATAACGGGCCTGTTAATAACAGGCCCGTTATTAGCTCCCTGGTCCCCTTGCAGGACCCGCTAAGGATGTCTGGTTTGACAAGACGTTATGAGCGGGTCCCGCAAGGGGACCTCGTAATAGGGCATCCCGTAATGAATGGTGGCGGTCGCGCACCGGCACCCTTCATTACGGGAGCACAGGGTCGTAATGTGGCCCAGAGTCTTGAAATACCTGCATCAACGGAACACTCTATTTGAAGATTCATTAGAAATGCTAGAGAGGTTGTTTTCCTTACTGGTTGGGCATTTAAACATGTCTAACATTGCTCAAGAAAACACTAAGACATGTCTTTTCTAATGTTTCATCAGGAAGCTTGGCAACATCAATCATGATAAATCATCTGGTACAAGTCTTTTGGAATGATGTGGATGATACATATTGGAAATTGCAAAAGATGGTCTGGCCCATACTGGGCTTCAGCCTTTTTTGGCTTATATGTTGTCTTATATCTTCACTGTAGCTGTGAGCGGTGGTTGTGCATAATCAACCTCCACCCATTAAAGGTGTTGCTAGCAACAGCCAGAGTCTTGAAACACTTGCAGCACTGGAACACGCTATTTGAAGAGTCATTAGAAATGCTAAAGAGGTTCAGAGAGGAGGCTTAATTTTTTGTGACATTGGGCCTCATTAGGAGGTAGGCGGCCACGGAATGAATGGTGCCGGTAAGGGATCAGCACCGTTCATTCCATTTATGAGCTCTTGAACGCCTGGTAAGAACAAGGCATCCGTAGCGGGACCCGCTAGCAGACCAGGATGCTAACAACGGGCCTGTCATTAACAGGCCTGTTGTTAGCATCCTCCCCATTCCCATTGAGCCCTATGGGAGCTCAATGGGAATGGGGATGTACCGGGTCTGGGTCCCAAGAATGGGAATTACTGGGCCCACCAAAGTCAGCATGGCCCGGTAATTCCCTATTCCTGGAACCCAGACCCGGTACCCGATATGGGGTAGCCATACCACTAAATGTGGCATGGTTACCTCCATACTCGTAATGAGGCCCATTGTCTTTTATGAGTTGTAATTTTCATTATTGCATGTTTTGCTCACCAGTTGGACATTTGAGCATGTCTAACATTGTGTAGGTAAACAGTAAGAATTTCCCCTTCTAGTTTTCTGCCAGAAAGCTTGGGAACATCAATTATGATAAATCATTTAGTGCGAGTTCCCTGGGATGATGTGGATGATGTGTATTGGAAATTGCATACAATGGTCTGGACCATACTGGGCTGCAGCATTTTATGGCTTTTTATGTGGTCTTATATCTTCACTGTAGCTGTGAGATGTGTTTCTGCAGAATCAACCTCCATCCATTAAAGGTGCTACTAGCAACTGCCAGAGTTCTCAAACATCTGCAGCATTGGAACACTCTATTTGAAGAGTTATCAAAAATGCTAGAGAGGTTCAGAGAAGAGGCTTCATTTTTTGTGGCATTTTTCTTTAGAGTTGTCATTTTTGTTATTTTATATTTTCGTCACCAGTTGGATATTTGAATATGTCTAACATTGTGCAAGAAAACAATAAGACTATTGGAAATTGCGTGAGATGATCGCGACCATACTGGGCTGCAGGCTTTTTGGGATTATATGTGCTGTTATAAATTCACTGTAGCTGTGAGTAGTGGCTGTGCATAATCAACCTCCACCCATTAAAAGTTCTGCTAACAACAGCTAGAATCTTCAAACACTGGCAGCACTGGAACACTCTATTTGAAGAGTTATTAGAATGCTATAGAGGTTCAGAGAGGAGGCTTTTCATGAAGTGTCTACAGAGGTGCTGCTCGTATCGCCATCAGTACCACTTGGATGAGTGAGAGTCTTTCACAGTATCTTTTCTTTCTGATGCAATGCATCTGCCGGAAGTCTTCATCCACTTCATCCAGGGGTACTAATAGTGTCTTTATTCAGTTGCAAGACACTGTGGCATTTCGCAACTGCAAAAAGTTAAAAAAAGATGCCCGCTATGGAATGGGATATGAAGTCTGTTCATCCTCTTGATGGTGGCCATTTAAAACAGTAAAAAAAAAATACTAAACAAAGAAGACAGCCACCATGGAATGGTAGAGGGGACTACATATAATATTTTCTCTCTTGATGGCCATTAAAAAGATAGAAGAAAAAAACAAAGAAAAATGCTGCTATAGAAAGGGAGTAGGGAGTTCATCTAGTCCCTTCTCTCTTTCCAGGGCAGCCACTCACAGGACAAACACCAAGGGATGTAGTTGTGACAGGTGCCTTGTCTGGATGCTGGAAGGGACAATCAGATTGTTTGTAACACTCCGATTAACATTGTCAGGAACTAATTGTACTTTAAACTGTATACTTGGATAAAATTTGAAAAATAAACACATTCAAGATATAGTGGAAACGCAAAACTGTTACATGATCAGATTACCTGTTACAAACAGGCATGAATCCGCGTAGCTGCATCAATGCAGCTTTCAAAGTGATTGAGCCTTTCCTCAATGTGACTATGGCTATGAGCAGGCGTGTCTTCCCATTGATTTAGGAGATTGGTCAATAATGTAGGTGCAAACATGTCATTGCGCTTGGGCGTACCCGCACATACGGAAAACACATTCTGGTTCGCTATATTGCATAACTGTGGTTGTACCCCTCTCCCAAGCACCTCTTTCCTGTTTTCTGTCATTGCTTTTTGTCTCTTGGTGGGTGAACTTCTTTTTAACCCTTCAGGAACTTTTAAAAGCAGTATCTTTTCTGTATCTTGATATATGCATTTATGTTTACCTTCCTTCTTCCTATATCTCTGTCCTTTGTCTTGTGCTTTGTACTTTGTCATTTTTTGTTATTTTAGCTTAAGTCGATATGCATATGGGCAGTAGTCTTGTAAAGATGTATTTTAATATATATTGAGTGTAGTCTTTGTACACAGTTATGGTAAAATTTCATAACTTTCTGTTCATCAACATTACATATCATTTTAAGCACATATGCAAACGAAGTTGCTATGAACAGGTTTATTTGGAGGGAAATGTGATTGCACAATTTCTTTTAAATTTACTTTGCAGACATGATGCATCATTTTCATTAGCCCAATTGTCAGTATTATTGATGTCAGTTATGTATGGAATAACAAAACCCTTCAAATTCAAGAAATAAACTTTAGTTACAGGGATGCTAAAGTGATCAGTAGTTGTAACAAAACTTTTAAAATTCAAGGAAAAAGCTTCCTTCGCTGGGAGGTTAAGGTACTTAACACACCAAAACCCCTTAAATTCAGCAAAAGCCAACTTAACTTTGCGCCCCCTGTTGCGCAGCCATGATCACAATGATGACATCACTAATTACATTACAACAGTAACCAGCATTAACAATGGACTTCATCCATGGTAAGTGTGCATGGTCACATTTATTTATCACATTAATGAGTATTAATGATCGCCTTTAGTCATGGACACTGGTCACAGTCTTCATCCATGTGCACTGTACATTTTAAAACACTAACAGACTACCGACCATACACTTTGGCCTTCACTAGTGGCTAGAGCTTTCAGTTATGTCCACTGTATATTAATTTTAATCAAAAGAAAAGCAATGGACCAATAGATAGAGGATGACGAAATTCTTCTTCAACGTAATCTTCATACATCTAATTGTATTCTTATCACATATTATATCATATCACAACAATAGAAAACATTAAATTGCATCACTGTTTTCTCATATTCAGTATCCCACCGCTCTTACACATTCATCCAACCAACCATAGCTCTCTCTCTCACTACAAATCAGCATTCGTTATTGATACACATATACCTTACAAAACAAAAACCTCTAACACAGAGTTCTAACAGCTAAATATTTTGTTACAAGTGTGACTATACTGTAATTTTTACAGATAGTGTACAGAAAAAGTTGACACGTGCTTCAGTCATATGTCAAGGGCTATACAGATCCAGATTTAGATGATCAGAATTTCATCGGGGCAGAAATTATGTGTCTAATATGCCAAGCTTCAACATTAGCAGTGGTGAGTATCTTCACTCTCCATCATATAACTTGTGGGGCAAGTGCAGCCAAAAATGGACGTAATCCCATATAGACTCCACTGATAGGCCAATGTTCTAGTTACGAGCTAAGGTTTCTTTCACAAGCTTCTATTGCGGTGAAATTGCCTTCATTGTATTTTTGTGTCCATTAGACAGGGGAGAACTCTCATTTTCTATCTCTTTAAGCATGCACATTTGTTTTTTTTAACACTAACCAACCGCTAGCTATGGCCTTTGATGCTGGCCAGTGACCCCAGCCTTTGCGGGTCCACGGCCTAAATTGTTATTAAGGTAATCAATGTTTTCATGAACTAACTTATAAATGATGTTATGTCCAATTGCATTATTGATGTAATCAGTTATATGAAATGTAATTAGTGTTGTCACCAGTGATGGGATTTGTAATGTCATCATTATTCTCATACAACCTATATACCTATACCATATACCTATATAAGCACGTTCCCTCTAGGGTGGAGAGTACAGGAGCCCCAGCACAATCAATGCAGGAGCCCACACTCGGAAGAGCCCGCCAGCCGCCATCCACTGCGTGCCTGCTGCATGCCGTAGCACATCTGTTCCGTGCTCCAAGGCCCACACTGCCTCCAATGCTCCAGTGAGATCACTGTGCAATGATATATTGAATTAGAAGGTTGTTTTAATTTGAAATTGAAACCTACAGCCTTGAAACAGCCGATTTGTGGCTGCAACGTACCTGCTTCGCGGATGGTGATAAGCCGCTGTACACTTTCCAAAATGTCAGATGCAAGGCAGCGCCACAATGAGGTTGTTATTCAGTTGCCTAGCAACTGAAACCCTTATTAGCCACTACCATCCACGGCCAGGCGGAAGAGCTGGCCAACAACTAAGGCCTAGAAAAAGGCCCTGTTTGCCCCATTCTGGCAGAAACACATTCCCTCTAGGGTGGAGAGGGCATGAGCTCCAGCCACCATCAGTGCAGGAGCCCCCACTCGGAAGAGCCCGTCAGCTGCCATCCACCATGTGCCACTGCATGTCGTAGCACACTTGTTCCATGCTCCGAGGCCCACACTGCCTCCAATGCGCTGGTGAGATCACTGAGCAATGATATATTGAATTAGAAGCATGTTTTAATTTGAAATTGAAACCCAAAGCCTTGAAACAGCCGATTTGTGGCTGCAACGTACCTGCTTCCCAGATCATGATAGCCACTGCCTACCTTCCAAAATGTCAGGCGCAACGGGGCGCCACAACGAGGCTGTTATTCAGTTGCTTAGCAACTAAAACCCTTATTAGACAAAACCATCCGCCAGCAGGCGGAAGCGCCAGCGAACGATTAAGGCCTAGAAAAAGGCCCTGTTTGACCCTATTTGCCTCAGGACGGCGAGGTTATTAAAGACCACATTTCTGGTCCACTGCAGTGCCTGCTACACACACCGTGCACATAAGGTACTCACTGCCGCCACCTCACTCGGCATATCTTGACTGCATCTCTCACATATGCGGACAATCCCATGCTCTTGCACGGTAACTTTGTATTGGGTTTGCCTTGCTCGTTCTGTCACAACCTCCCTAAGACCTTGGCCCTGCTCCCACCTCCATAGTCCGACCGTACCCACATTATTACTATGCCTTACCCCAGATACAGAATGCTGCCCATTCGGGTACACTATAGTTTTTAAACTAGCCTAGCATGATGATAATCACTGTACCGTACCAAATCTGCCTAATTTGTAGTGATCTGTCCATTTCCTAAACTGTACCGCACTGTTTATGCCCATCTTGATGTAATCTATTCACTAAAACACTGTACTGTATATATTACTCCCATAACCAAACAGTACCGCATCGATCTTGAATATCTTGGTTTTATTTGTTGACTAAACATTGCTGTGCACTGTTGGTATCCCCACTGTCGCTATGCGCCCATTGCCAAATTGCATAGTTTTGAATGTGCTATCTGCTCACTGAAGCTCTGTATTGCCCTGATTGTGCCCACTGCAATGATTTCTGCCCACTGGTAAACTGTATTACTCTGATGTGCATTGTTGGTATCCCCACTGTTGCTAGCCTCCCATTGCCAAATTGCATAGTTTTGAATGTGCTACCTGCTCACTGAAACACTGTACTGCTTTGATTATGCCCACTTCAGTGTTTTCTGCCCACTGGTAAACTGTATTACTCTGATTTCTCATTGCCTTATTACTGCAACTAATGCACATAACCTGTACTCGGTTACCTTGCACTTACTAGGCTGAAATCCTAGTACTCGGTCACCTAGTGTTTACCTGCGACTATGTATGCCTCCATCAGAAACTTAGTTCTGGTTAGCCTTCTCACCCTGGTTGCTATCATACGTGTTAGCATCTTCCCACCCAAAACCCACTCCACTAGTGTCAACATGTATACCCTTACGCCTAAAAGCCACATCACCATGGACAAGCAACCTAATTCTGACTGATATATTAAGCCTACCAATTACCTTCCACCTTTGAGTCTTCCGGCGATGATTAAACCTACTCCATTAATCCCCCCTTTGAAGCCTATGCATATCTCGCTACTTTCCAGAACCTCCCCATTGTCCACAGCAACAATCCCCCGCAGAAACCTCAACTTGCCACATGACATCCCGCAAGTCATCAAGACCATCAGTCCTGACATTCCTGAACCCCTGGCTATTCCCACCTTACTGCTCACTCATCACCCATGCGCCATAACTAGCAGAAATGACAGGCGTGGCACCAGACTCGTAAAATCATAAAAGGTACCACCTGACCCACTGCCCTCCAATAACCCTCCTCATCACACCCCCCCTAAAAAACCTAATTATTTAAAGAAGAGCAGATTCATCTCAGCCACACCCAAACTCTCTTCACACAGTAACAGCCATACTGTTATCCACTAATCAATGCCAGGTCCTGGGTCGCTCATGCAGTAGACATTGCAGATCTAATTTTAGAAAAAATCTAGACTTCCTTGCAATTACTGAAACCTGGTTACATGCATCAGCAGGACCCTCCCTCCTTTTAGCAACCCCTGACAATTATACAGTCCTGAGATCAGATAGAGAATCCTCTAAAGGAGGCGGGGAGGCTTTCATAGCCAAAACTAAATTGGGACTCAGAATGGTCTCACACACCCCTACTAAATCCTATGAACTAATGACGGTGAAACTTCCCCTTACAAATTCACACACTACAACAGTGCATCTAATTTATAGACCCCCTCAACCTTTGGGCCCCTTCGAAGAAGAAATCAATACACTTCTATCCACCAACACGAAACCTTCTTCGCATATTCTCCCACTAGGCGATTTTAACCTAGGTTTCAATGACCCCACAAACCAATTTGCAGTGTCCTTAGCCAATTCCCTGGTGGAACTTGGCCTCACTCAAAGAGTCTTACTCCCTACACATGACAAAGGAAGACTCCTTGATTGGGTAGCGGACCTTAACTGTATCACAACTATCACTTCTATTGAGCCACAACCCTGGACCGGCCACTTCCTACTGTCATTTAATCTTCAAGTCTGTACACTTACTAACAAAGAAAATCTTAATTCTCCACCCATTCCAACCAGGAACAAAAAGAATATTGCAGTGGATAAACATATGCCTTTCCTCCAACCCTTACTTAAACCTTCCCTAGCTTCCTCCTACCCAGCAGAACTGGTGGACCTTTATAACAAAACCTTGACCACAGCTCTAGATAGCATTGCCCCATTATAAATTCGTAAAAGCAAACCTAAAGCACACTTGAACACGTGGTTCACCTCCAAACCTAAAGCCATAAGAAAAAGAAAATGTGAACAACTTGGAAAAATAACCCCTCCACAGTCAACAAAGACACCCTGCTCAAAATCTCATCTAGCTACAAAAAAGAAATTCTGCTAGCAAAAAGGGATATCCACAATACCAGGATTGAGAAAGCGAGTTCAAGTTCCAGAGAACTATTAATATTCTAAGGGAACTTGAATCCCCCATCCCTACAACAGATAACTTCATCAAGGACAAGATCAGGTGCACCAAAATTCAAGATGCTCTAACCAACAAAATCACTCTGCTCCAAAAGAAAATAGCAGCCAAAAAACAGAATCTGTTACCTCAGCCTAATACACCTAAATATGCCCCCACCACCCTGAAACCACATCAACGTTTCAAAATCACCTCAGTGTCCACCAAGAAGTAATAAACATTATTGCTTCACTCAAACCTTCCAATTGCCATGGTGAAACCTGCCCAGCATCAGTCATTAAAGACGCTTCCAAAGAACTTGCCCCCTTTATCACCACACTCATCAATGCCTCCTTTCACACAGGCACCGTCCCAACCAACCTGAAGAACTCATGAGTGCTCCCGCTTCTAAAATAACCTTCACTAGACCCCATCATCCCCACCAACTTAAGATCCATCATTACTATCCCTTTTTGTCTTAAAATCATTGACAAGGCAGCATACAACCAGATTCAAACGAACCTGGAGACCAATAAGCTACTTGGACTCCGCCAATCTGGATTCAGAACCCAACATGGGACAGAAACTACCTTTGTTGACTTGAAGATCCAGATTGATGACTTGAAGGTCTAGGGGAAACTAGCTCTCTTGCTCCTGTTGGATTTGTCGGTCGCCTTTGATCTGGTAGATCATAAGGTGCCATGCAGACACCTATCCACTGCAGCCCACTTTTCAACAGAAGAAACGGCTTGGATCCAATCCTTCTTAAATAATAGATCCATGAGAGTCTTTTCAGCCTCAGCAGCAGCTGATCCCATCCCCATTTCCTGTGCTGTCCCACAAGGTTCATGCGTATCACCTACCATGTACAATGTGTTCACCAAACCACTGTTTTGATGTTCTGGACCATCTGGGTGTCACCTACACTAGCTATTCAGATGACACCCCAATCCTCTTACCCCTGACAGGAGACTACGACAAAGACCTTGCTCTTATCCATACAATCTACCTCATCATTCAGGCCTGGATGGCTACTCACGGTCTGTGCCTGAATGATGAGAAGACTGAGTTGTTCCTTCTAGCCTCTCCTGCCAACATGAGAAAACTGAGCAACCAATACCAATCCTTCAACATTGATGGAAATTACATAAAGGTGGCTAATGAAGTAAAAACTTTGGTTTTTTACCTAGACTCTTCACTGAGTCTGCACAAACAGGTCAGTGCAACAGCCTCAGCCACAGCATACACCTGCAAGCTTATTCATTCTTGCAAACCCTTTCTCTCCTTGAAAAGCTGCATCACCCTAGCTTTTTTTCGCCAGTAATATCTAAAATCGACTACTGAAATGCACTATATCTAGGTGCCAGTAAATACATCACCAACAAACTACAGATCCTGCAGAACAATGCCCTTAGAACTGCCCTGGGCATCCCTGACTCATAAATGCCTCAACAGCACAGCCCCTCAATACCTTGCAAAACAATTCTCCAAAAACAACCCAATTCGACCCACCAGGACATCCAACTCTGGCTGCCTAAGAGTGCCTAGGTACAAACTAAAATATGCAGGGGGGAGCAGTTTCCCAATCATGGCTGCCCAATTATGGAACTCCATAACCCTGACACTACTAACGGAGCAATCCTTCTATAAATTCAGAAAGGACACCAAACTTTGGCTTATCTCCAAAGACACACCGTAGCAGACCCTAACTCTAGCCATTTATACTAACATTATACTTGGATACACCCACCTCCTCGTCTGTACATACTGACTGTGCATTCTATCTCGTGCTATGTTTTGTATGTATTCCTTACTGAGTAATACCCTTAACTCATACTTCCCTATTCCTGTATTCCCCACTGTGCATCTACATTTATATATCTCTCTCCAGATAATGTTGTGTATCTAAATGTACATACTATGCCTCCAGACAAAGTTGTTGTGCATCTAAATGTATATACTATGTCTCTCCTATAATTACTGTGTGTACTGCCCATTCTGTAACCATGAACATGCATATCCTTGTAATGTGCCCAGTTACCTCCGGGTTCGCTGCACAATATGATATGATATGATATGTTATGCTATGTTATGTTACTTTGCATTTATATAGCGCCTTATGTACCATTGGTATGATATCAAGGTGCTGGTAGGTTGAACGCCCTCGGGAACCATAGTTCAAGTCAGTAGAGCAAGAGAGTCATAAGGTGCCTGTGTCCACTGGATATGTGTGCAGCAGGTGTGGCACTCGTATGATAGCTGCTCTTAGCGGTAAGTGTGGTGGTTGGGAGATCAGAAGTATGTGTTTGTTCTGGCAGGGGGATACCAAACTGATTCTGGCTGTGGTAGGCCTGAGGAGAACGCCTAGGCTGACGGGTGCGCAGCCAGCTGTGTTTAGTTAGGATGATGGGGAGTATGTGGCAGGTGTTGGTATGAGAACAGCTATACCGAATGTGTCATAGTATTGCTGTGTTCTAATTGAGTGGTGGTGTATAGAAGAGAGTAAGCATGGTGATGTGATATGGTGGTCTTCAGTAGGTGCTTGAGATTGAGCTGCTTCATGCTCCATACATTCCATGCACTCCCACCGTTCCGTGCGCTCCAACTGTTCCATGCACTCCAACCGTTCCATGCACTCCAACCGTTCCATGCACTCCAACCGTTCCATGCACTCCAACCATTCCATGCGTTCAGCCGTTCCATGCACTCCAACCGTTCTGTGCACTCCAACTTTTCTGTGCACTCAAACCATTCTTGCACAATGTCCTTCCATGCCCTCTAACTGTTCTATGCATTCCATCCGTCGCATGTACTCCCTGAGTTCTATGCACTCCATCTGTTCAATCCGTTCCATGTACTTCATCCTCCACCCACTCCACACTCTCCACCCGCTCCACACTCTCCACTCGCTCCACGCTCTCCATCCGCTCCACTCTCCATCCACTCCACCCACTCCATCCATTCCACCCACTCCATCCGTCGCACGCACCCCATCCGTCGCACGCACCCCATCCATCCCATGCACCCCATCCATCCCATGCACCCCATCCATGTCATGCACTCATCGATTTCGTTTGTTCAGTTCATTCCATGCACTCTGTTGTTCCGTGCCATCTATCTGTACCATGTACTCTATCTATTCCGTGCACTCCATCGGTATCATATACTCCTCCTTTCCATCCTCTCGTACACTTTATTGCTCTCGTCCACTTTGATCCTCTTGTCCATTTCATTTATTTCATCCATTTCCTTAATTTCATCCACTTCACTGCTTCCATCCAGTTTATTCCTTTCAACCACTTCACTCCTTCATCCACTTCACTCGTTCTATTCAGTTTATCCATTTTAATTTACATTAGGGGTTATTAGTTTTCGATTTCTCGCTCGGATCATGCTGCTAGGTTGTTATTTACAATAAAGCAGCTTTGGACTAAGGTCATTGCTTGCTGTTATCGAGTTAGAGTTAAGAATTGATTTTATGGGAAGAGCCATATTTTCAGTAATTTGCGGAAAGACATGAGGTGCTCAGTGAGTCGGATGTGGGGTGGGAGTGTGTTCCACAGACTGGGGGGGAAAGGGGTGCATGGAGGATGGTAAGGTTTTAGTTTATCTTGAAGATATTGAGGACCAGCTTTATGCATTGATTGGTGAGAGATGCATAGGTTTTGAAAGTCACCCTTCCGGCAACCGGAAGCCACTGCAGAGTTTTGAGGGTTGGGGAGATGTGATCTCTTGGGCCAAGTGCTAGTAGCAGTTTGGTTGCAGCATTTTGTGCTCTTTGTAGTTTAGTCAGTTGGTACGCATGGACTCCGAGGTAGAGGGGATTAGCATAGTCCAGTCTTGATTTAACAATTGATTGGACCACGGAGAGTCTTTTGGGAAAGGAGAGGTATGGAAAAATGTGCCTAAGAGTTTTAAGGTGGTAGTGGCAGGACTTGGAGACATTGTTGACTTGGAGCGAGAGGGTTAGGTCTGAGTCTAGGATGCATCCAAGGCTTTTTACTGAATTTGAGGGTGTCAGGGAAATGCCCATGGCAGATGGCCAGGGTAGCGGGTGCGGTACAAGTTCGATATTGCCACATACCATGATTTCAGTTTTGGAGGGGTTTAGCAAGAGATGGTTAGTGGTCATCCAGAGATCTATGTCGAGGAAGCAGGAAGCAAGGTCGGGTTGGCAGCTGAGTTTTGAATTCAGGAGTTTTAGGATTAGTTGTGTGTCATCGGCATAGTTGTAGCTCAGTATATTGTGCGAGCGGATTATTCGTGGGAGGGTGGACATATAGATGTTAAACAGGAGGGCTGATAGGCATGCTCCTTGAGGAACTCCAGTGTTGACTGGTCGGGCATGGGAAGCATAGGTGGAGAGTAGGGTTATTTGGTTCATATTGTCGAGGAAGGAAGCTATTCATTTGAGAACATTTCCACAGATTCCTAGGGAGTGTAGGTGGTCAAGGAAGATTGAGTGGTTGTGTAGAAGGCGGCGGATAGGTCAAGAAGGATTAGTGCAGCGCATCCCGCAGAATCAGCAGTGTTTTTAAGGTCATCCAAGATTGAGGTTAGGGTGGTTTCGGTTCCATGTCGGGCTCTGAAACCTGATTGAGTGGGGTCTAGGAGATTGTTGGCTTCGACAAAGACATTTAGTTGGGAGTAGGCGGTTCGGTCAATGAGTTTGCCAAGGAACATGGTGTTTGAGATGGGTCGGTAGTTTTTGGGCTCGAGAGGGTCGTGGGAAGTTTTTTTTTAAAAGAGGCTTGACATGAACAGTTTTGAACACAGGAACAATTCCCGATGAGAGGGAGTCGTTTATGATGGTTCTTGCGTGTTTTCCTGCACAGGTAGATGCAAACATTTCTTTGAGGGTTGTGGCTGGGCAGGGGTCCAGCGGGCAGCCGGATGGTTTGCGAGCAGAGAGAAGGTTGAGAAATTGGTCAGTTGATATTGGATTGAAGGAGTCGAAAGTCGGTTGGGTAGCGGTCACAGGCGGTGGGTTCGCAGGTAGGATGGGTGGATTGCGTGGTGGGGAGGGGTTGGACTGGTGTGATGGGTTGATTGGATTTGGGTCGGAGGATTTGAAGGTGGGGTGTGGGGGTTTAGGACTTTCAGTTGTGGTCGGTGAGAATTTGAGGGAGAGGGGTTTCGGGTAGGTGAGGCAGGGAGGGAGGGTGGTGATGATCGAGATTGGGAGGATGAGGAGGTGGAGGTGGGTCGAGACAAGAGTTGCAATGAGTACTCAGAGATTGAGGTAGACCAAGTACTTTTTCTCTTCAGTGTTTTTGTTGTGGTTGGTGAGTGAGAGAGGGTAGGGGGAGTCGGAGGGGGGAAAGGAAAGTGGCTACTGTTCTTGTCAGGGCGCGGCGTGTAATTTTTAGGGAGGGGAAGGAGTGGGGTCAGAGGGGGATGATAGTGGGAGTTGATGAGGAGAGTGGGGGGGTGGATGGTAGCGGGGTTGGGTGTGCTTGGGAGGCTAGGCGGGCCATTAGTCGGGGGAGGGGGCATGATTATAGTAGGCGGGTGGGAGGAGGGGATGGGAGGAGCAGTGGTCTTAAAATGGTTGGCGCGCCATTGTGCCCCTCTGGCTTGGTTTTTGGATAGGGGATGTGGTGGAGGGCAGGATGGTTCGGGGAAGGGGGGGATGGGAGGTAGGGTGGGCAGGAAGGGTGGTGGGTGCGAGGAGGTCATTTTCAGCAGACCTTGGTGGGTTGGGTGGACTCATGGTTTGGATTAGTTTGAACTGTGTTATAGTTGGCGTGGGATGATTTTGTTCACACCTTCCCACTTCAACTATACCAACAGATGTTAATTGAACACACTCTCTATGGTTAATTGTCCTATCTTTACTGATAATTCGCACTTTCTAAGTTCAACTATACCACTCGGTGAGATTATTCACAGTTTCTAAATTCAACTATACTACTGGGGCAGATTATTCACAGTTTCAAAATTTTAACTAAACCACAGGGTGGTATTATTCACACTTTCTAAGTTCATGGTAAATCTTCCAACCCGCTGTCACCAGTGCCCATCGTTGCTGTGTCAGGATCCGTCTCATCCCTTGGGTAATCTCAAGGTGGTTGCTGAGGTGGCTGTGGAGACAGAGGCTGGTCCTCCAAGCCCACAACGCCACCTTAGTCGCCACCTTAGTCATCCTTCCCGTAGGGCCTGCTCTTGACGCATAACTCATCCTGGAAGGTTGGTAAGCTCCTCCTCTGGTGTACCTGGGCCTTCACGGTCTCGGTCGAGCCAGTGGCCTTCACTTTAGAGGGGGGGGGGAATCTCAACCCTGCTCAACTTGGGCCTTCTCTGGAGGGCCTGTCTTGTCTTCTCCACGAGCTTGCCCGGATGGTACGACTACCTCTTTGAAGATCCTGAGCGTTGGCTCATGGTCGAAGCCACTGGAGATGCTGTATTCACCCTGGCTGCCGAGGAGCCTGTCGCAACGACGCTCCCGTTGACAGTGGACTTGCAGAACTTATCCTTATGTTGGGCCTCTGTGGGAGGAGCGCCCTGAAAGGTCTTAGAAGACCGCTCAACTTTCTTCTGGGTAGGGGAGGCATGCTGCCGGGACTCACCCAGAGAATGGGCCCTTGGCCTGCAGCCACTCGAGACGTCTGTGCGAGCCGCTTAGCATGCGGGACACCATGTCCTGACAAAACACACAGCCATCCACGTGCGTCGGGTACGAGTGCAGGCAATAGAGGCACAGGGAATGCCCCTTGTCTGAAAAGATGTTCCATCTTGAACAGGGGCGCTGAGTGTTTTTCAACGGCCATGTCCACGCGGCATTGGCTTTGAAGAAGCTTCTGGAATCCCCCACGAAGTAAATGCGATAAGTTTGCCCTCGAGGGGTGCTGAAGAATCCAAAAAATGGGTCCATGTTAATCGGAAGGTAGATCGATGGAGCTTGAGGCTCGATTGACTGAAAAATAGAGTAAAACTCTTTGAAAATGCACAAAACGCAGTAAAAGCCCGAGAGCTAAGCACGAGGACTCCCAACACTTGAACGTGCAGTACAAATCTGAAGATGGCTGCCAGAAGAGGGGCTTGGGTAGAGGGCAGTCATTTGCTGAGGGCAGTATGACCCAGAGACCAGTGATTGGTTGTTAGGAGAGAAAGACAGTTCAGAAATGAAACAAACAAATGTTTCTTTACCGAGGATTCCCAGCCTGACAGGGAATATTCATGAGCATGTGAATCCATGCTGGAGAAAGATTAGAAGATACTTTCTCATAACATGAAGACAGTTGAAATTCTCCAATAAAATCTACGTAAGCCTTTCCCAGCAGTAAAAACAAATTACAACCTATGAAGGGACAAGCAAGCCAAAGTCAATCGATTAGAAGGGTGCCTTTAAGGAGCCAGGACAGCCAAAGTCAATTGTACACAGAGTTCTGATGCACTTCATGGATGAAGTCTTTCACAAAGTCAGATAGTTCAAGAAAATCACTGAAGGACCACAAGCGGCTAAGCCTCTGCAAGGGGTGTTCAAATCAACTCAGAAAAAGTAAGCCAGTGCACTTCAAGTGAGCAAGCACGACTTCTGGCAATAAGGCAAGTACCCCAAACCCCCTCAGTACCTCTGGTTTGAAGAAAGTGTTCCAGCTGGATTACTCCTTGCTACAGCCAAACAGACCCTTGTTCCCGGGCCTCAGTTGTGGGGACAAGGGGGAGGATGTCTGGCAGGCTCCTGCAGCAGTACTCAGGAGAGTAGTTAGCTACAGATTCAGCTCTCCCATGGTTTCAGCGAGTCGCAAACCGCACTATGCAGAATGAATATCCCTGGTTGGACTTCCCTTGCTCCTTCCGTCCTGGACTCTGGTGAGGGGACTTGGATCAGGATTTCCTGCTTCTGGAGTGCCCTTAGGCGGCTCTTGGAATGATTTGTTCGGAAGACCTTGCACTCTATAATGGACACTCTACCTCTGGCATGGGCTTATGCAGCAATGGAGAGTCACAGCAAGCCTGGGATTGTGCCAAAGTGGAGTTCGTCTCAGGGCTAGTTGGTCTCACCAGCCCAAGGGGAGAAGGCGTCCAGTCTGGAGATTCTTATCGATGTGAAAAAGATCAGCACAGCTGAGCTTCACCGGGCAGTTTGAGGTCCAGGAGGTTGGAGTGGGCTTCTCTTCACAATTTCTTCTTTGCATGTTTCTTCCAGTGGTCGACTGCCTGTAGTCCCAAGAACCTTGCCTCTTAAGCTTGTTCTCATTCACAGCGCTAGGCTGACAATCGCCCAGGAGGGTGGTCGTTCTTCCTGGACAGCCAGCCGGCCAATCAGGACTGGTTTCGTTCAGGCACACCTAGAGACAAAGGACAAGGGGGGGTTTCTGGACCCTCCCCTCACTTCCTGTCCTTCCAGACACACTAGAGCCAGGGGCCAAAGACAAACACAAAGGGCTCAAACCTGTCTCAACTTACAGAGCAAAAGCCAAGAAAAACCTCAACCAGAAAATAGCAAAAAAAAGACACATGGGCAAATTTGACAAATGGTCCCCATGGGTGCTGAACTGCAGCTGAGTGTTCAGCCAGCGGTAAAAATACACATTGGTAGTAAAGAGTAAACCACTGCCTCAGGCCATTTAAAGTTTTACGGGTAACAAAAAATGTTACATGAGAATATGGATACAGGGCTACTAGCCCCCTGCACTCCACTTAAAATGGCCTTTGCTCTCCAAACCTCCAACCCTCCAACCTTGACATTCCCTCTGTCCTGATACTATTTTATCTCTCCTCTGCTTTCGACACAGTCAACCATACCACCCTGCTCAATCGTCTCCGTGACAAGCTGGGTATCATCTATCAGGCTCTGGCCTGGCTGACCTCTTTCCTCTGATCGACCCTCCCAGGCTCAACTTGGGTCCTTCCTATCTTCTATATCCCTCTCTACCTGTGGTGTTCCCCAGGAGTCTAACCTCTCGCCCTGGCTTTTCAACCAATACCTGGCAACTCTCACCTACTGCACTTCGATTTTCTGCTCAAATTTCCAGTGCTAGGCGGATGACACCCAACTCATTTTCAGGCTTCCTTCAGCCACCTCCTCTCCTTCCCTCATCTCCGACTGCCTAATCGCCATTCAAAATTGGTGTGCCGCCAATGATCCTTGTTTAAATGCCAGCAAGACGAGATCCTCCTCATTGGTACACCTTCTGCATCCATATGATATTGCATTTATAACACGCCTATACACAGGTGTTTCAAGGCGCGACGAGGCAAGGGAAGGGAACAACGGGAGGACAGACAACAATCCTACTAGGCCAGCTTAAACTCAGATCGCGCAAGTGCAAGGGAAGGGGGCAGGGACAGTGCAGTACATGGGTATTAATAAAACAATAAGTAAGGTAATGGCCAGCATGTGGCAAGTGCATGGGTAAGTGCACACATCAGGTGACACGGGCTGGTAGAGGGACTGTAGAGATATAGAAACAGTCCCCAAGTACGGGGGTTGTCAAGTGAGCAGTGCAGGTGTGTGACACTGGTGGGGGAGGGACCTGGGCCCGAGATCAGAGGGAGTCCAGGTAGCCAGTACAGTTTCAGTTACAGCCAGGAGGTCAGGAGAGGAGGGGTAAAAAGCAGAAGCAAAGAGAAAGGTTTTGAGCTGCTTCCGGAATCGGAGATGGTTCTCCTCAAGTTTAAGGGAGGAAGGGAGGCTGTTCCATAGGGAGGCACCAGCCGAAGACAGAGATCTACCACCAACTTTTTCCTTGGAGAAGCGACTGACCCCGAGGGAGTTGGAGGCAGATGAGCGGAGAGCTCGAGAAGGAAGATATTTAGGGAGAGAGAGTTGAAGGTATTGCGGCCCCAGGCCCCAGAAGGCCTTGTTGACGAAGCAGACGGTTTTGAACTTAATCCTCTCAGCCACTGGGAGCCAGTGCTGGGATTTAAGTCCTGGAGAGATGCAATCCCTGGGCTTGAGGCCAAGGACAAGTCTTGCAGTCCTGTTCTGGATAAGTTGCAGAGGGCGGAGAGTAGAAGCAGGCAGATTTCGAAAGAGGCTGCTGCAGTAGTCCAGCCTAGAGCCTAGAGAGAAGCTCTGGAGAATGTAAGCTTCTGGGGGAAGGGGCGGAAAGGAAGAATACCTCTAAGGAGGTGCAGCTGGTAGTGTGACTTCTTAGAGACGTCAGGGATGTGAGGGGAGAAGGATAGTGTGGAGTCGGAGATGACCACAAGGTTTTCAGCCTTGCAAGTGAGAGCAGGAAGAGGTCCAAGAGAGGCCGGCCAGAGAGCTAGAGGAGAGGAGGGAGTGGGTATGCCGATGAGAAGAATCTCAGTCTTACTGGCATTAAGGCAGTGTAATGCTCACCTGGTATCCACAGGGATGCCACCCAGCCTTTTTGGCCCTCCTACGACCTCGAACCCTTCCCTGGAAGCTGCTCGACTGGAGACTGGGCCTGAAACACAGGATTGCCAGAGTTTAACTCTATTGTCTCTGCTTGCTTGACCCCCTCTTCCCTTCGGGACCAAACCTTCCCCTTTGTCCACTCCTCACCTTGCTTCCTTGTGTGATGCGCTGTCGGTCCAGCCCTTCAGTGTAGGGGTGCATTGACTGGTGTGGGCTCCATGCTGCCTAGTTGCTTCACTGGTGCGGCCCAATGGACTGGGCTTTCTGTAACTTCAGCCCGACCGGTAGGTTGAACGATTCTTATGAACTGTCCTTTTGACTCTTGTCCCTTCTATAACGTGTCTCTCCTCCCTTAGGTGTTGGAGGGGGACGGAGATGGCGTTGTGAGCGCAATGCACAATTCTGCCCGCTCTTCCTTGTATTGACCAATGTTTGTCTCTGTGTCCCTTTTAGGTGCTGCAATCCCAGCGTTGTTGCCAGCTCAGAGGATAAGGTGCGGTGAGCAAGGGCGATGTGCGGTGCCTCTTTATGCTTTCTGTGCTAACCTGGAATGTCTTTTCCCCTTGCAGGTCGATGGGATGCTCCTGAGCTGAAGTTACCCCGGGCGGCTTGAGTTCAGGCAAGCGTTTGACTCTTCTTACAGTTTTCAAGTAAGCTAAGAGGTGAAGAATGCTTACTAATGTCTTTTCTTCTGTTCGTTTTCCTCCCCTAGAAAGCAGTGTGCTGAGATGGAGATGACACCACTGTAGCTGCCCACAGGACCAGAGGAGCGATGGATGGAAGCTGGATGCTCTTCAAGGTAAGTATAAGATTAATGCGGTTCTTGTTCTTGCAGGTGCATGGGATGCGGAGATGAGGCGAAGGCCTTCAGGAGACCGATCCAAGCACGGTGAGTGTCACACTGCAGGGGCAGAGAAACGCAAAGCACAGTGAGTGTCACACTGCAGGTGCAGAGAAATGCAAAGCGTGTTTCTCGGCCGGGACATGGTTTAAATAGCTTCCAGGTATCCCAGGTATCCCTGGGTTGAACCACACCCAAAAGGCTAGACCGCATACTCAGTTCAAGAAACTGGGTCATGTGGGGGCATCCATCTTGCCCACAATACATTATAAGTCCAATGCCAAGTGATTCTTAGAGCTATGTGTGAACCTGGCGCCACAGGCGCCAGGTTTGACTCCAAGTGGGTCTCTGGTAAAATGGAGAGGTCCTTAGGGGCCACATAGGGGATCGTGGCCTGGCTCCAGCCTGATGTCTCAGGGGGCTGGGGGCAGGAATAATGACAGCACTCCCCCCCCCCCGAGGCCCCTCTCATGGTGGCTCTCCTGTCTGGCCCTGGTTTGGTTGGATGGTTTTGATGGAACCTTCTAAGCAAGCGAGGTGCAGGGATATACTCGCAAGGTTCCCATGTTCTGTCCTACGGACCATACCCTTTCCAATCCACTATATAGTATAGATTAGATCTGACATACTTTGTATCCAGGATGTCCTTGACCTCCAATTCTGGCTCTCCATCGATTACTACTGGCTTCGGTGGTGTTGTAACATGGGTCCCTGGTTGAACAGCTTTTAGGAGAGATATGTGGAACACAGGATGAATCTGCATGTTAGATGGTAAGGCTAGTAAGGCTAGTTTGACTGTTACTGGATTTATCATGGGGGTGATGGTGAATGGGCCCAGGTATCTTGGACGGAAAGTCCGGGTTCTCTTAATGGGCACATGTTTAGATGCCAACCAGACTTTGTCTCCAACTTGGTAATTGGGGTCTTTTTCTCAGCATTGGTCTGCAAATTTCTTCTGGCGATTCTTAGCTTGGAGTAAGTGTTCAGCCGCCCTTTTGAAGGTTTGAGAAATGGTTGTGTGCAAGGTTTTAATTGCTGGCATTTCCAAGGTCGTAGCAACGTCTAATTCAAAGGGCGTGGATGTCTGCTATATATGGTATAAAAGGGTGTCTATCCAGTGCTGGTGTGTAGGATTTATTATAGGCATATTCAGCTATCCATAGTTGGTCTGACCAGCTTCCTTCAGCTTGATGTAGCATACAGCGTAGATACTGCTCGAGCATTTGGTTTGTTCTCTCTGTTTGACCATCCGTTTGGGGATGGTGACTGGTGGATAGTTGGATGTCGATTGGGGCCAAAAAACAGCACTTCCTCCAGAAGTTGGACACAAATTGAGTGCCTCGATCTGAGATCAGTACCGAAGGAAACCCATGGAGCCGTACGATGCGTTCGAGAAACACCTTTGCCAGAGTGGATGCATTTGGGAGACCCTTAAGAGGAATGAAGTGTGCCATTTTTGAAAACAGTTCCACAACCACTAGAATCGTGTTAAACCTTTGACTGGGTGGTAAGTCAGTAATAACATCGAGGGATAACGTATGCCAGGGTGCTGGTGGAATATCCAATGGTTGTAAGAGTCCAGCCGGTTTCTGCTTGGATGATTTGTTTTGTGCACACCCTCCACAGGAAAGGATGAATTGGGTGATGTGTTGACGCCACGTGGGCCACCAGTAACTCCGTTTTACCTTGGCTTGGGTTTTTGCAATTCCAGGATGGCCTTCGATTAAAGAATCGCGATAACTGGACATGACTTGTTCTCGTAGTTCTTGGTTGGCAGGAATAAACGGTTCCTGAAGTAGGGCAACTGATCTTTTATTGTGTGATGTTCCCCTTGTGTACCCCACTTTTTCAATTGCTCAGAGCTCATCAAGCTTTGGATCTTTTCAAGTAACTCATTCTGGGTTATGGTTGCTGCGATTCCTAGAAGTTTGTCACTTGGAATGATGGCTATCGGGTCAGGGGTCTTGTATCCCTGTTCATCAACACCCAAACGGGAAAGAGCATCGTCCTTCCTGTTTTTAACTCCTGGTCGAAACGTGATCACATAGTCATATTCAGCAAAGAAAAGGCCCCAGCGTAGTTGTCGTGAAGATTGAGGCTTTGCTGTGTTTAAGGTGCTGGATGTTTCGATGGTCAGTTATTATGGTGATTGTGTGTCTGACACCCAGAAGATAATGTCGCCAGGCCTTAAAGGCTGACTTGATGGCTAGGAGTTCTTTGTCCATAATAGCGTAATTGAGCTTGGGGGGAGTGAATTTACGCAACCAGAAAGCAACAGGGTGCAATTGACCAGTTTCTGGGTCTTTTTGTGAGAGGATGGCTCCCATAGCCATATTCGAGGCGTCCGTCTCCACCACATACGGGAGGTCTGGGCGAGGATGAAGTAGAATCAGGGCAGAAGTGAATCTCGCCTTGAGTTCCTGGAAAGCCTTTTCTGCTTCTTCTGTCCAGTGAAACTTTTTATTGCATTTTCTTAGTAATGATGTGATTGGATGCACTATTTGCGAGAACCCTGGGATGTGTAGAAGTTTGCAAAACCCAACATGGTCTGGACTCCTTTGAATGAATTTGGAGATGGCCAGTTTAGGATAGCATCTACCTTGTGTACATCCATTCGGATTCCATTTGGGCTGAGAATGAAGCCAAGGAATTCCACCTCGGAGACATGAAATGAGCACTTTTCGAGTTTGGCATAGAGCTGGTGTTGGTGGAGTTTTGCCAGTATGGATCGAACATGCTTGACGTGGTCCTGCTTTGATGCGGAGTATACCAGGAAATCGTCAATATATACTAGGGCATATACATCAATTAATTGCCTTAAGACATTGTTCATGAAGTATTGAAATGCAGCGGGCGTGTTTCAAAGGCCAAAGGGCATTACTTGATATTCGTACAGGCCACACTTGGTACAAAATGCGGTTTTCCATTCATTACCCTTTTTCACTCGAACGAGATGATACGCTGCTCTCAGATCTAATTTTGAGTAGATTTGGGCGTCTTTGACTTGATCAAGCAGTTTAGGGATTAGTGGCAGAGGGTAACGATTTTTTACGGTGATCTGGTTCAGTGCGCGATAGTCGATGCACGTTCTCAAGTCCCCTTTCTTCTTCGGCACGAAGAATAGGGGACTGGCTGCTGGGGACTTGGAGGGACGGATGAATAGTTTGCCAGGCATTGATCTAGATAGGACTTCAGGTGCTGGTTTTCTGGTTCAGTGAGTGCGTAGATTCGTCCACAAGGGATCTGTGCACCACATATCAGGTCGATCTGGCAGTCGAATGGCCTGTGCGGTGGTAGGGTATTAGCTTGTTCCTTCTGAAACACATCCTGAAAATCCTGGTATTAACTTGGTGACGTACCGGTTGCCACTGTTCCAAGAGTAGAAGTTCTGGTATCAATTGGCTGCCTCCCTTAGCGATAACAAGTGTGAGCGCAACTCTCGGAAAAGGCCAAATCTTTTGCTCACCAATCTATACGAGGATTATGAGCTGCCAACCACGGCATTCCTAAAATCAACCGGAACTGAGGTGCCTTGATGAGGTCAAAAGTGATAGATTCTTCGTGTCCATCCTGGCATAGAAGGGTTAAGGCTGCAGTGCATTGGGATACTGGACCAGAAGCTATTTCCGTGCCATAAACAGTGTTAACAGTGTCTGTGGTTGACTTAGGGAATAAAGGAAGCCCCATCTTTGCTGCGAGATCTTGGTCTATGTAGTTCCCAATGGCTCCACTGTCTATGTACGCTCTTACTACGTGCATCCGAGATGGTTGTTGGTGATTGATCAAGATCACAGACAATGCAAAATGGGAGGTTTGTAGTTCACTTTCTTTGCTCAACAAGAGGACCTCTACACTTGCCGCGCTTGGCAGTTTTCCGATTCCTTGGTGGTATCTTCCTTTTCCGTGGCTCCTAATGTTCTCTTTGTTGGCTTCACTGGGCACTCTCTGAAGAAATGGCCTGACTTTCCACAGTACAAACATAACTGCTGCTGTCTCCTTTTATCCCTTTCAGCCTTAGTCAAGGGGGCTCTGACCCCTCCGATCTGCATTGGTTCCCCTGAGCTCTCTGTTGTTCGAGAGACTTTGTCCCTTGGACGCACAAACATAGGGTGAGGGTCCGGTCACGTTCAATCTGCTCTTCGGTCTTGCAATCTATGATCTAATTGAACAACTCGGTTAATAAATTCTTCACAGTCTTTCGGGGGCTCCACCACTTGTGCAAGAACATCTTTTAGCTCTCCCCGCAGACCCCGATGAAATAACGTGGTTCTCTTCTCCTCAGGCCATTCTGCTTCAACCACAAGTCTATTGAATGTGACTATGTATGTTATGTTAATAGGTCTTGGTTCCCTTGACGAAGGGACAAAAGTTTGTTATCTAATGCCTGTCCATGAGTACGACAGGCGAAGAGTTTCTCCATCTCCTGCTGAAAACCCCTGAAGTCATGTAGCAAAGGATCATCTTGAGTAACAAAGGGTACAGACCAATCTGCGGCACTACCGCTCAGATAGGATAGCGCAAAAGCGACCCGTGATTGGTCTTTTGGAAAGGGCCCTGCAAGGAAATGCAGACGACATTGGTTCATAAATGTTGCATACTTCTTGGGTTCCCTGTGAATCAGGAAGGGTTATCTGAACAGGGTTGGCTGAGGGTACTGGCATTGAAGACATGTTACCCGGTAACGGTGCATGTCCCGCTTGTGACTGGAGAAATTGCCGTCTTAAATCTTCAGTATGTTCTTTAGCAAATATCAACTCTCTCCTCAGGGTGTTGGTATCCTGCCTGGCTGCATGTACTTTGGCACATAGTTGCCCCAACATTTGGACTAACTGGTCGGTTTCTGCCATTTCCATGAAACCCAGGTGGATTATGGTATGAGGCTTTGCATTCTGTAACGCTCACCTGGTATCCACGGGGACGCCACCTAGCCTGTTTGGACCTCCTACGACCTGAAACCCTTCCCTGGAAGTTGCTTGACGGGAGACTGGGCCTGAAACACAGGATTGCCAGAGTTTAGCTATATTGTCTCTGCTTGCTTGACCCCCTCTTCCCTTGGGGACCAAACCTTCCCCTTTGTCCACTCCTCACCTTGATTTATTGTGTGGTGCGCTCTCTGTCCTGCCCTCCAGTGCAGGGGTGTGTCAACTGGTGTGGGTTCTATGCTGCCTAGCTGCTTCACTGGTGCAGGCCCAACAGACTGGGCTTGCTGTAACTTCAGCCCGACTGGTAGGTTGTACGATTCTTATGAACTGTCCTTTTGCCTCTTGTCCCTTCTATAACGTCTCTCTCCTCCCTTAGGTGTTGGAGGGGGTCAGAGATGGCGTTGTGCTGCTGAGGAGAGCCAAGCAATAATGGTGAATGAGAGAGCAATGCACAATTCTGCCCGCTCTTCCTTGTATTGACCAATGTTTGACTCTGTGTCCCTTTCAGGTGCTGCAATCCCAGCGTGGCTGCTGGCTGAGAGGATAAGGTGCAGTGAGTAAGGGTGATGTGCGGTGCCTCTTTATACTTTCCGTGCAAACCTGGAATGTCTTTTCCCCTTGCAGATCGATGGGATGCTCCGGAGCTGAAGTTACCCCGGGCGGCTTGAGTTCAGGTAAGCGTTTGACTCTTCTTACAGTTTTCGAGTAAGCTAAAATGTGAAGAATGCTTACTAATGTCTTTTCTTCCGTTCGTTTTCCTCCCCTAGGAAGCGGCATGCCGAGATGGAGATTACACCACCGTAGCTGCCCACAGGACCAGAGGAGCGATGGATGGAAGCTGGATGCTCTACAAGGTAAGTATAAGATTAATGCTGTTCTTGTTCTTGCAGGTGCGCGGGAATGTGGAGGAAAGGTGAAGGCTTTCTGGAGACCGATCCGAGCACGGAGTGTCCCACTGCAGGTGCAGAGAAACGCAAAGCATGTTTCTCAGCCCGGGCGTGGTTTAAATAGCTTCCAGGTATCCCAGGTATCCCTGGGTTGAACCACACCCTAAAGCCTAGACTACATACTCAGTTCAAGGAACTGGGTCATGTGGTGGCATCCATCTTGCCCACAATACTTTATAAGTCCAATGCCAAGTGATTCTTAGAGCTATGTGTGAGCCTGGCGCCACAGGCCAGATTGTCAGAGGATGTACATGAAGCACGCCATTTCCTCTCGGCCACCCTGCACTTGCGTTTAAGGGTGACGGGGTCTGACTCATACCAGGAGTTGCACTTGGCTTCCGGCAGATTCTCATGACAGGGGCAAGGATATCAAGAGTATCAGATGTAGCACAGT
Source organism: Ambystoma mexicanum (assembly GCF_040938575.1). NCBI lineage: Eukaryota > Metazoa > Chordata > Amphibia > Caudata > Ambystomatidae > Ambystoma > Ambystoma mexicanum. The sequence goes on from NC_090926.1 coordinate 548,154,514, forward strand.
GGAGCAAGGAGAGGGTTGTGTCAGGGTGAGAGTCAGCCAAAAGTGGGGGGTGAGAAGGTGGCGGCGAAAGCCTCAACTGACACGCGCTTCATGGGTCGGATGACCGAGAAGGTGGGCAGCAGTGATGGAAGTGGCTTGGCTGGGCCTCACTATAAAAAAACAAACAAACAAACATGTAATTAGTGATATCATCAGTGACATCATCTGTGATGTCATCATTGTGGTCATACGCGGCGCAATGGGGGTGCAAAGTTAAAGTGGCTTTAGCTGAATTTCAGGGGTTTTGTTGCGTTATGTTCTCACCTTAACGTCCCTGTAACTAAAGGTTTTTATATATATATGTTACATTTTTAATTGGCTGTTCATTTTTCTATTTCTTCAGAATAATGGCAATATTTGTTATTACATTCATCACTATGATTGCTTGAACATTACTAATAACAAAAACTCTTTATCATGGTGATGATGAATTACATCATATGTCCGACCTTTTCCCAACATTTTCTTTATTGATGGCAATACTTATAGAACATTAATTAATAAAAGACACCACTGTGAATGCATTTATGTGGCCTTTTTAGTATTAAACTGTGACATTTTTTATAATGACTATTCTTCATTGATGGTTTGTTCATATGTGTTTCTTCATAATCACATAATTCTGACCAAACATCTATGAGGTTCAGGTAAACATGTAGTATCATTAATTCAAACAATACAAAAATAGCAGGTTGTCTAATGTACCTTTCCTTAGCACCGGTATGTTTTTTTAACGTGTCAGATTTGGAAACCTGTTAGCACTGTACACTACCGTATACAATATTGAAGAGAACAGGATTATCCTGTATTGTCTATCTGTGTTCTTATGAAATGCCTACAAGGCCGTGCCTTCAACACTCTTTAGTAGCTTAATGTGTCAATCTCCACCATGTGTTCATGTGCTGTGTACATTGCTGTACTTTTTTTACTGGCTAGACTTTTCACAAACTGATTTGTGAGTGTCATCCGTGAAAGGTTTGTGTAACCTGAAAATGTGTTATGATTAATTTCCGTAGGAATCCACTGAACAAACAATAGCAAGATTCCAGTTTTCTTGTTGTCAGTACAATATGTTATCGCTGTGATCTATTTTCTTTCGTTTAGGTTTGCTCTCATCGTGTTCAATGTCCCTATTGTTTCTCCCAGTCAGGGATGTGGAATACACAATATAGAAAGGCAATATAAACCCACCAATCAATAGGGCACTTTCTTTCTTTTTCATGGGTCTCAAAGACAAAGTTATGAAAACATTTTGTACATTTATTCCGCAAAACGGTGTATTTGGTATAATTTCCAAAACCTCCGTTTTCATATTTCTTGTGGTGACTGGTTCAAATATCACTACGACAACATGTACACGTTTCAATCTGTCAAGATCATATTCGGATGGCTATACAGAAGCAAAAAGCAAAAACAAGAACAAAAAACAAATCTCACTAGTTAATTAAGCAACAGTTATCTCAATATATGCCAGCCTTACCATCTCAAAACTCTGCAATTTCTGCTAGGCAACCATAAACTGATGTTTCCATGGCACAACAAAGCTAATACTCATTGAGCCTCATTACGAGCCTGGCGGTAGCCATGCCTGTATGGCAGGCACAGCTACCGCCATGCTCGCTACCGGCACTGCCTCCCGCGATTGGGCAATAAAATAGGGCACAATGGGGTTCGGGAGCATGGTTGCACCGGCACCGTTGATAGCGGTGCTGGTGCAATCACAAGTTTTCCTAGCGGGTGCCGCACAGCCGGCAAGGTAAGACCCGCAAGGGATCCTCGGAATTAGGCGGTAAGGTATGGATGGTGCCGGTGCCATATCGGCACCATCCATACCGTACCGCCAGGGTCGTAATGAGGCCCATTGTATACAATCTGCTACAATATGTCTCCAATTTCATGTGACTTTAGATAAGCTGCATTTCACACCACCATGCCTTGTAAATCCTATGTGTGACTAAGAGCCCCTCTGCTGCCCAGAGTTATAACATGACTGAAGTCTCTGAGTGCAACAGACCTGTCTATTCACCAAAGTAACAAATGTCTTACAGTGGTGCAACATGACAAATCAGTTCCCAAAGTGGATGTCATATCTCGTGAAACTACGCACCTTACGTGACCCGATTTAAACCAGACCTCATGTCCAGTGAGGCTTACCTGACTTGTCTGAACCGTCCTGCGTCTAACAAACTGCTCATGCCGACCTATGCCATTGTAGTAGCTGTGCTACCATTTCGCACTGCCGAAATAAAGAAAGGGCTCACAGACCTATATTGTTCACTGTGCTAAAAAAAGGCGGCCATTTTAAACTATGGCTTTCAGTAAACATTCTGTGAATGTGGTTTTAAACCCTTAAACTGAAAATAAAATCAAACAAAGCCATACTTAAATATTCTGAACATGACGGCCTAACAAAACCATGCATCTTAACTGTTGTTCACAAAAATGCACAAGTTCACAATCCAGAATGTGAACATCCTCCTAACACCTTCCTGAATTTACCATTTTTCAAGCAGCTACCCATCCATTTAATTTAGAGCAACACATGTAATAGTTGCTTCTGTGGGCTCACTCAAAACATTTCATGTAGGCACGACTCCAAACTTACAAATAACGCTAATTTCATGTACGGAATGAAAAACGATAGAAAGATAAAAAAAATGATAAGGAAATAATATCACACACGAGAAATACAATTAATAATCAAAATGGGCTACGACATAGTGAAGTAAAAACCAAACTCATAGCAAGCTCTCTAATGACCATTCTTCGTGTGTCCCTGCTGGGTACATAGTTTGTAGTTTACAAATTCCAAACGCTTCACATGCAGAAGAACAGTGATGGCTGAATTTTCTTTTGGTACTTGTTCTTATTGTGGTATTGGTTTAATGTATCTCTGTTTATCAGTGGAAAATAACAAACGTATTTAGAAAGTGAATGTGCTTTGTACCTATAACAAGGTAAAGTCAGCAAACATTGAGGTTGGCAACCTTAGTGTACAAACACTAAGTACAAATATATGAACTCTTTATATGAACAGGCTCATTACACTAGAAATTAAACTCTACCTTCCTATTGTTTTGTGTCTGACTATTGTGCGTGTAGGCATTACTTGCTATGTACCATTATTGACCTGATTTATTTCATACATGTGTAATTCGGAGCACATTATTCTGAGCATATTGTTACTGGCCATTGTGTGGTCTTGTTTGCAGTGGCTGTTGTTTATGAATATTGTGCTGAGTTTGATTTTGCATCAATACCTTATCATTTGTTGCTTATGTTCACCTGTCACTTCCACTTCATTGTCACCTTCACACCACCTCTAATATTTTGTCTTCCATTTTGATATCTTCTCTTCACTCTTTCAGCTTTTTTTTGCCCTTTCATGTAAGTCTTGCCAACCATGACTATCTTATTTTCTGCACACCTCTCATATTTCCCCATTTAAACTTGAATGACTTTGGCAGAAAATTCACTGTTCAGCTGAACTTAAAAGGATACCGTTTTGAACAAAATGGCTTCAATTGAAGGATGCATTTTGCGGTAAACTAGTGTGTAGGGAATACTGATGAGGATATTGATCAACACTGTGTCATTGAAAAGTAGAAGTGAACTAAATGTTATCTTGTGAGAATTTCAGTCTTGACTGAGGTAAGAAGGAAATAATGGGCCAGCATCCAGGACTTAATAGTGGAAGGACAATCAGAAATAGAAGGATGACATTTTTCATTGAAGGATGTGAGAGACATACATATCAGAGTTGTCAGCATAAAAGTGAACATTTAAGGAGTAGGAAAGATCGAAGGAAGAAAGCAGAGAGAGAAAAGAGTAGAAGTCCAAGAACTGTACCTTGCAGAACACCACAACATTAGGACAGAGTGGCAGAGTGGTCACCAGCACACAAAGTAAAGTTTCCTAGAACAATATGAAGAACACCAAAAAAGAGCAAGTGAGGAGAGAGAACAGCAGAGAACAGAGGGATCTGCCCTATTGAAAGCCGCAGATTAATACAAATGGATAAGAAGGGATGATTGATGTTTTAGTGATAAAGATGCAAGAAAGTTATTGGCATGCAAGAGAGCAGTTTCAGTATAGTTCGCGGGAAGGACGGCCGATTGTTGTCAGACAAGGATAGAGGTAGAGCCAAGATAAATAGAAAGATGGCAATGCATAGCAGTAGATGGAAAGGGAAAAAGAAAGATAGGATGATTGGTTGCGTGGAACTACGTGTAAAGAGAGGGTTTTTTAAGAACTGGAAAATTACCAGCATGCTTAAAAGATAAAGGAAAAGCACTGGATGTGAGAAAATAATTCAAATTAAAGTTAGAGGTCAGATATGGAAGAAATGCAGATGGACTGGAGAGATAAGGACAGAAGGCAGAGAATCTAGTGGTGCAGCAATCAGATTAGCTCTTTGGAGCAAGAGGTTATATGAAGCTTCCGAAAGAGTGGCAACACTAGATGAAAATCCAGGACCATATACAATTAGAATCGATGTAAAATTCTTGCAAGCAAACCTATTTTTTTAAGGTCCATTAGCAAATTAAAAGTAAATGCATTTGTCGAAGTTAATCTTAAGTGTATTTTACAGTCTAGGTGTAGCTCCAAGTCCAGTCCAAGCTTGAATGACAGTTCCAACCTCAGCTCCAAATCCATCTCCAAAGTTCCATGCATGTGATGTAAGTTTCTGCTTAAAAATAAATCTATAAACAAGACAAACATTAATAAACACTGTAATGCCCTAACAGATGTATATAGCCCACATCTGCTTATGATCATGAATAGGAGGCATTTAAAAAAAACACTTCAAATGTGAGCACTAGTTTTGAAAAAAATATAACATTGATATAAGCAAGCTAATATCTTAAGCTTGTATTGTGAAGTAGTTGTCAGGTGTGAGTTAATTGTAAGATTTTGCATTTAGTGTGATTAACTTTATCTTGCTTTAGAAAATTAGTTAATTGAAATTAGTGCTGATGACTTAACTTTGACTTAACTTTGACATTCTAATTGTTTGTAGACTTTACTTTAGGGGTGAATGTATGCACCTTACCATTGACGTAGCCAATGTGTTTTGGCTTCTTCTTTTTTAATGCATCTCTAGCTCCTTTTCCAATTCTAGATACAACAAATGAGCAATTAGGTAAATACATATCATAACAATGTGTGATTCAGCATCAGGAGCAAAGGAGGGGGTAAAAGCTAGAAAAGGGGTGGAGTTCAATAAAGGGTAATGCCATAGGACAGTTGTGGAAATATAGAGCTGGATGGTATGGAGGGTCTTGCAAGTAGATACATTATTCCACTTCTATCACTGTTTGTTTGTTTATTTGTTTATTAATTTATAGGGCGCAACAAACCAGTGGGTAACTGGGCACACAGCATACAAAGAATACTTAAAAGCTTAGTTGCAGGAAGAAAAGGTAAAACTACATACATATATACTTAATAGTAGGGTCAAGATACAGTGTAAAATAGATACATACATATATACATAACAGTAAGGTCAAGAAGCAATGCAATGGGTGCTCTTCAAGGATGAGTCTGTCATTAGTTTAAGGTTGGTTCACTCATTCGTCATAGTGGTCATTGGACCGTAGCCAGTTAAAAGGGTTGTGTCTGAAGCTATAGTAGGACTGATTTATTCTGAGCTCAAGTGGGAGTGCATTCCAGTATTGGGCAGCTTTAACTGGAAAGCTGTTTCCGCCTGTTCTTCTGATTATTCTCCCCATGAGGTATGGTGGGGCTGCATTATTTAAGCATTTGTGTGTTAAAGATACAGTTTTGAGGAAGATCCTATCGCTGATTTTAAGCCAGTGATGGTCTCTCCTTGTGTTGGATACATGCTCTCTAGTTGGGAAGTTCAGTGCTGTTCTAAGAGCATTGTTTTGCAATTTCTGAATTGTATTTATAATGTAATTGTTGGCTTCTGGGTATAGGGTGTTGCAATAATTGAGTTTTGATAACATAAGAGCGTTAGCTAGGATAATGCAACTAGCTTGTGATAGGAAAGGCCTACATGATCTAATCAGTTTACAAGTGTAGGCGGTTGATGAGACTAGAGAGTTGACCTGTTTTTTTAAGGTTAGGGTAGAGTCCAGATAGAAGCCAAGCGTTTTCACTTCTTTAGCTACTGATATTTGTTACCATCAATGTTGAAGGTAGCATAATTGGTATCTAGTTTTTTTAGATTAGTAGCAGAGCCAAGAATCAGGATCTCAGTCTTATCGTCATTCAGGCAGAGGCCATAAGTTGCCATCCATGCCTAAATGAGGGTGTATATTTCATTTACCAAGGCTGTATCAGCGGCGAAATTGCCTGAAAGGGGAATGAGGATCTGGGTGTCGCCCATATAATTAGTGTAGGTGACACTGAGTCTGTCCAATTTGTCAAATAAAGGCTTAGTAAAGATATTATACATAGCTGGCGAGACACACATGCCGTGTGGGGCTCTGCATGTTGTTTGAATTGTGTCTGCTGATGCCAATGTGGACAAGACTTGCATAGTTCTGTTGTCCAGAAAAGACTGGACCCAGGCCATGGCTTCACTAGAGAAGTGGGCAGCTGAATTCTAAGTGTTTGCATAAAACTGCATGATCAACCAAGTCTAATGCTGCCGACAAATCGAGGAGGAGGAGCATGGCAGTGCTACCTTTGTTGTTAAGCTTGTCGATTTGTGCCTTAAGGTCAGTTAAGGCTGTCTCTGTGCCGTGTTGGGGTCTAAAGCCCGATTGGCGGGTTCCTAGGAGTTGGTTAGCCTCAAGATATTTCTGAATTTGGATATAGGCTACTCTTATCTATTATCTTGAGGAGGAAAGGAACCGTGGTGATAGGTCTATAATTAGTTGGGATGGACGGGTATAGGGTTCGTTTCTTAACAAGAGGTAAAGCCCATGACTCTTTTAGATTACTTGGGACAGTGTTGGATGAGAAGGAGGCATTGATAAGTTTAGTTATGAAGGGGGCTAAATCTCTTGCACTGTCCGTATGTCAGTAATTATTTGGGCAGGGCAATTGTCACCTTTACAGTTGGACAGTTTCTGTGATGCAATCATATTTTCAGGTTCCAAAATAGTTACCCTAGTAAATTTAAATGGATGTAGATTGGGTTTGTCGTTAGGAGTGGTGGTCATAGGTGTCTCAGATGGGGGCAGGGAGGCTTTTTTTAGTGCAATTTTAGTTTGCAGTGTTGTGATTTTGTTAGCTAAGGCATTCTGGATGGTAGTGCACCATTGTTGGTCTTTTGGTACATTGTCAGGAGGAGGTATAGGGGATTCTAGTTCACGGAGGATCACAAACAGTTCGTTTGTGTTCGAATTGGCATTTGAGATTCTTCCGTTGAAGAGATCTTTTTTGTATGTAGAATTTCTTTCTTGTAATTGTTAGCCCAGAGTTCTAATTTTTGTTTATTTTCCTCCATCTGGGAGTGTCGCCATAAAGATTCAAGTTTCCTTTTTTGCAGTCTTAGTTCTTTAAGGTGTGGGGTGAACCAAGCATTGAGGTGAGTCTGCTGCTTGCTGTTAAGTAACTTAAGTGGTGCAATAGTGTCAAGGGCCTTAGCCATAGTGTTGTTGTAGGAGTCCACTAGAGTATTTGGGTCAGAGTTACTTGGTAGAGCGTTAATACTAGGGAGGAGGAGAGGTAGAAGTTTGTCAGGTGTAATGTTTTTCGTAGCTCTAGTAGGGAGAGGGGGTGCCATAATTTTATCTTTGGCTATTTGTTCATCTAATGTTAGACTAAGGCCAATGAGATGGTGGTCAGTCCAAGGTTGGGGTGTAATTTTATTGATGAGAGTAGGGCAGTTCAAAGTTGATACCCAATCTAAGGTCCTTCCTTTATCGTGAGTTGGAGAGAGGACTTTTTGGATAAGGCAATGTTCAGCTAGCATAGTAGCAATAGCTTGGGCTTGTTTGTCCTCAGGATCGTTGAATCCAAGATTGAAGTCACCTAGAACGCGTATTTGGGAGGAATCTTTGGAATGTTTTGCTAAGAGGCTAGATAGGTCCTCTTCAAATGTGCCAATAGGTCCTGGTGGCCTGTATATAAGGTAGATAGCTAGGGTCCGGCAATGAGTAGCTTGCATGACTTAGGTGGAGGTAGAGTGGATAACCGTAAGTTAAGGTGAGCTTTGGCGTTAATTGCTAATCCGCCTCCTCTAGTGTTGGGTCTGTCCATTCTGATGAGTTTATAGTCCTCTAGTATAGCTAGCATCAGGGCTGGACCTGCTGCCACATGCAGCCAGGTTTCTGTGATCGCTAGGAAGTCAAGGTTATTGGCAGTTAGGATATCAGCTATTTCAGTGGCATGAGCCCCTACAGATATGGCATTAATTAGCGCTCCAGATATTGTAGTTGTATTTGTCAGTCTCTGTAATTTCAAGGTTGCAGGTATGTTTGGATTAGATTTAGCACACTGAGTCGTACGTATGGCTTGCTCTGTGAACAGGGTGGTTTGCTTGTGGTAGGGGCATCGGTTTGAGTATTAGTAATTTTAGGCTCATGGAGGTAGGAAAGTCAGCTCGTAGTCTACGGTTTCTCTCAGAAGTGGGGCAAGGTATACATTTCGTTTGGTCCATAATTAAAGAGATTAATTGTAGGGTCAGCAATGGTAGACGGCACATCAGAGTTTTTCTGACACACATCATTTAAGTGGAAGCGGCGTGGAGTGGTTCACCGTTCAATGGGATAAGACAGAATATGCTGTCCAGTACTCAAGTAGAGAAGTTACAGTTCAAGATGAGGAGGTCATCATGGTAAGTGAAATGCAGCTTTCAGTTAAGTTAGGGTCTCATACGTGGGGTAGTTGGAGATAAGGGTGGTCATATCTAACATGCACCGGGCCAGTATAATTTTAGATGTCTAGACTAACCTTAGTGATGTAGTTATGCACTGGGCATGAATCCAACTAATATGACAAGACATACTCAATTAAATAGGCTGGTCAAACTTTAGATAGGGAGTTATACATTCATGAAAGACTAGCGTAATAAGGCACATGCACAATATGAGTAGGCTAGTCCGACTTTAGTGGCATAGTTATACATTCATTTAAGTCTCTGGCCTAGCAAGGCATACGCACTTTGTAAGGAGGCTAGTCCATTTTAGTAATGTAGTAATACAATCATGAAAGTCTAATATAGCAAGGCAAGTGCACCTTACAAGTAGGCTAGTCCGACTTTAGAAGGGCAGTTGTACATTCATGTGGTGAAGTTTAATGCAACACAGTAGATACAAGAAAAGTTTTTGCAAGCAAATCTAGCCGACTGAATTGTGCACAACTTGGTAAGTAGTGAGCCAGTAAAAAAAAAGAAAGTTTTGTAAAAGGTCTATCCGGTTAGGCTACAGTTCAACATTACTGTAAATAGCGAGACAAGTAATCAAGGACATAACTTAACACCTATCTGTACAGGTAGTTATAGCGGCCGGCCTAGCAGGTGATCATGTGACTGATCGTAGTGAGCATGTGGATAATCGTATTGGCAATGATTTATGAGGCACTACAGGTAAACATAGAGACAGAATCTATTAGGTAGCAGAATAGGTAATCACAGATAGTCGGATGGCCTGGTGGGTGTGGTGCTAATACGCACGTAGGCAGAGTCTGACGCAAAGTTCAAGAGTATATTGGACACAGCTGTGTGTGAAATTGGAGGAGTAGGCAGGCGAACTTGGGTAGTGGCGGTATTTAGCTAATGCTGTGCGTGGAGAGTCTGCTGAGGGATCATTAATAGGGCAAGTCTATACATTTGGCATAGTTTGTCTAATCAATGTGTACAGTAGATATGCGAATAGAGGTTAACTAGAGGGTTGGGCATTCACATTCTTACTGCATGCTGTTTGTAAGCGGTCCAATGGGTTAGGTAACTGCCTTTTCGAAGTTGTAGGTTGCACTCAGAGCGGTGTGCTAGGGACAGCTATGTAGTCTTCTGGTCAAGAATGTTGCCAAAGGGATTTGTTTGGTCACGCGTGTGGGTTGTCGAGCACACAGTGCGCTAGGCCCCAGGGCCCTTCCAGCTCAGACAGTCCAAAGCCTTAGGACGTGGGCCTTAGGGATTGTGGGCCGACTCTCGCACTCCAGTTTGGCCAATCGGTGGAAATACAGGCTGCTCACCAATCGGAGCGTGCGCAACTCAGCGTGATAATTTTGCTAAGCATCCAGGATACAAACGTGCTGCGGCGACCATTTTAGGAGCTGCACGCGGTCACAGAAATTACCAAAATGTATTTTAGCCATGCAAAAGCGAGCACAGTGGACGGCATGGGCACTTTGTGATTGCTGATGTCGTGGATGACAGTGTGTAACATCTACTCGCTCAGATATGTTTCTCCTGGAGGCTTTAGCCAGGATTTAGCTTTTTGTGGGTCTTAGTTATTATTTTATTGTAATTTTCAAACACGCCAATTTACAAAAAGTTGTTTATAACAAAGATAAATTACCTTACTGCACTATTTTAGTTTAGATATAGCTTTAGGTAAAGGGCTAGAGGGAGACCATTGTAGCTGCAAAAGTTTTAGAACAGTGGGATCAAGTAGAAAACCTGAAGAGGAGAACCTAGGACAAACTGGAGGGTAGAGACTTGTGGATGAGGTTGTGAGGAAACAAGAAGCCCCACTTTATTAAACTTGCATAGGAAGTTGACAGTGTGGGCTTGGTTATGGTAGCTTCTGCCTGTTCTATCATGCAGGGTTTCTTTCTCTTAAAGTTTCCATGTAATTCAATGGAATCTGTTCCATGTTTGTGAGCTTCAACATTTCAGGTTGCCAAGATTTTACTGATCAGTTCCTGTTAGGTTTCCAGTTTCAGCAAAACTGTCTAGGAAACCACTGCCTCCTTTTGGATCCTGAGTAGAATTGAGGCAATCTGCTTGAAAGTAGGATAACAAATTGAAGATGACGCCTTGATCTATATTAGTTATATGATATTGTTTTATTGTTCAATGATTAAAAACAAATCTATTTAAAAATAAGCTGTTTCTAAGTGTGGAGGAGGAAAGATAAGGTGAGGGAGATGAACAGAAGGGAGAAAGAGTTGAAAGAGACTTCAGAAAAACATAACAATGAGGTAAAAGTTAAAACAATGACTGATAATGATATCTGACAACACAACAGCGATGGATGAAAAAACAAGTCTGATGAGTGTATAATTTCACATTGATTTAAGAGACAACCATCTGATGGCCTTAGTTTGTGTAATCAGTTACATGATGTGCATGATGAAGAATAACACGATGAGCAGGTGAGGTAGACATCTCCATGGGATCTCAAAGCTGAGAGTCAGGGAAAACATTTTTTAAGAATGTGGTTCTTAAGGCCATGTTTTAATCAGATAAATGTGGGTTCAGATCATACAACTTTAGGTAGGTCCCAATGCAAATTTTGGGACATTAGCTGCAAAGGGCACACACACATTAAATGTTTCTTGAATCTAGGGAGAGACCAAAGTTGCTCAACTGAGGATCTTAAGTTTCTGGTTTGGTGTCATAGAATGATGAGCAAAGATAGGCACTTAGGACCCAGAATCAATATACTAGCTCAATTTGGATTGGGTTAAGTTGGTGCAGTTGGCATTTGTTAGGTCCTCTGTAGACACTGTTTCTGTAATTTGGTTTGGACAGTATTGGAGCTCTGTTCAAGTAGATTTTTTGGTGCTCACTGGTAGGGTGTAATTGTACAAAGCATGTGTTGTATGGAGAATGACTTGTATGAGACCTCATTTATCTGTGGGTTGTAGAATGTGTCTGTGTCGAGGATAACATATACGTTTCGAGCTCACTTAGCAATTAGTAGCAGGGCTCATAAGGATGTTCGCCATTTAAAGAGTAGTGTAGAGGTGGTAGACTATATGAAGACTATATGAAGACAAGGATTTCAGTTTTTCTGCCTTAAGGCAAAGATGTATGCCAAATATCAGTGCTTGGGCTGACAGTGGACTTTTAGTGAAAGAGCAGCAGAAACAAGATAGGTTGAACACAATTTGGGTACAGTAAGTGTAATCCTGACATTAAGGAGATAATTTGTTTGTTAAGATTGCTAAAGGGTTTATATAGCTTTACACTAACCGATTTGACACGGTGGACCCTTATTTGATTTAATTTCATCATTTGTATAGCGCCGTTCACCATGGGTATGGTCCCAACGCACTTTAGGTTGAATGAGTCAGAGTCCAAAGAATGGGAAATTGGGAGGTGCTATTATGCGTGTGTGCATTTTGGTAAACTGATGCCTAACGTTTTAGATTTCAACTTGAAATCCCTAACTTTGACCAGTATGGTACATTCTTTGAGAACATTTCAAGGCATTTATGTGCTTGTTCATCAATGTGGATATTTGAGCATAGTCTTTTCACATGCAATATTACATGCTGATGATAGTCCAGCAGAAAAAGATGTGATGGGATGTTCTTGTCAAGAGATATTAAGATTTATGTTTATCATACCTTCTGATGGGCCTAAAACCAGATTGTTTTTATGCAACGATTTATGAGATTTAGGGCCTCATTACACGGATGGCGGTAGGGATTTACCGGTACCGGTGCTGGTAAAATACCGGTACCGGTAAATCCTTACCGCCTTACTACGAGGTCCCTTTGCGGGTTGGGGGATTTAACGCCTGCTTTTTGCAGGCATTAAAATCCAACCCGCTAAGGGACCTCAGAGCTAATTACGGCACCGCAAAATTGCGGTGCCGTAATTAGCGCCTTCCCCATTCCCATAGAGCCCTATGGGGCAGAAATGGGAATGGGGAAGGGCAATGGTGGAAGGGGGATTTACCGCCCCTCCAACCTTGGAATGGGGCGGTAAATCCCCTTTCCACCAAGGCGGTGCCGGTATTTTACCAGCATGAGCCATGGCGCTAGTAGCGCCATGGCTCACCGCCTACCGTGTAATGAGGCCCATAGTGTGATCTGTCAATTGGAGATCATAATGTCGTCCAGAATGATTTTCATGTAAGGGCTGTTGGAAATGGGATGGTAGTTGTTCATTCTGTGAGAGTCTATTGAGCATATTTTAAGGATCGGTGTAATGGTGGCTTCCTTAAAGGTGCAAGGGATTATTACTGATCTTAAAGATACATTGTAGATCTTGGCCATGTGAAGAGCTAGAGTGGGGGCGACCTCTTCCAGGAATGGAGTTACTTGTTCTCTTGAAGCTTTCAAAGTTTTCACTAGGTTAATAATACCATAATGCCATTTGGGGAGAATTGTTTAAGGTGCCTGTGAATGGTGGAACCCAAAGGGTCATCTGGTTAATTGTGTTTGGAGATAGTTTGGTTAGCAATAGTAGCCTGAATCTTACGGTTTTGTGTGGGAATGTTTGTAAGTAATAGTAACCTTGATTCTTTATAAAAAACATAATCATCCTTATTATTGCATCGTTTTAAAAACATGTATGTGTTTCACTGTGCATTCCTAACATAAACTGACATTATGCGTGCTTGGTATGTGAATGTTGTTCATAGGGGTTGTCTGTCGATATAGTGTTCCCCTTTCAATTTCATGCAAAGAGTGTGTCTATGCATACAAATTCTGCTTGCTTATTAATTTTACATTTGTTCTCAATGTTTGTTGTCATCTTTAGCAATCTGTGTGTATGGGGGTGTTTTGGTACCTACCGCATTAGTACATGTTGGTGATTGTTTCTGTTAATGGGGCCATACCTCAATAGCAAAGTGCATAATGAGGACTTCAGACTTTCTGCAGATACACTCTCACCCTCTTGCTTCCACCATGTAAAACTCCATGTGCCACACTGCATACCATTATCCAAATCCTCCAAGCCACTTACCACAACCCGCACTCCTCAAATGAACTGCTTTGGGTGCCTGAGGCTCAGTTGAATTGTGCCACTGGGCGGGACACTGTAGAAGTGTCTTCAGGTGTGCATCGAGGTGGGTAGAGACTCTAATTGGTTCAGCTGAATCACTTCAAGTGGGTTCACATCGTCTTCCAAAGAAGGACTCAAAGCTACAAAGGATAGGCCCTGCATTTTACAAACCTTTCTTGAGATGTTTGTGTAGTGTACGGGTAAGCTTGTGCTCTGTCTATTTCATTTGAGTTGTGCATGAATTCTGCAACTCATGTGATTCACAACCTTCTCAAGGCTCAACAACTGCACTGGTTATCCCAGCCTCATGTGTACCCTCAGATGAGTAGCTTGATTTTGTCGTGTTCGTTTTCACAGTTTGTCTGAGTCACCAGATGGGCCGTGCAAACAAATGTGTATGTGTCTCCACAGTTGTCTGGTGAAATCAGTGTGATTTCTCTGCATGCACTTTTACATCAGAAAATAGTTCCTTACTGTGTCCCTGTGGTTCTCTGTGATGTAATATCTGTGAGGGTCAAATGAGTGCTTTGTGCTGTCCCACAGTGAGGCTGGGGGCAGTCAGTGTTGCTATGAATGTACTAATCCATACTAAGACATACCAGAGTGCCATGACTGCCCTGAGAATTCTGTGGAGCTCTGTCATGATTTTGGGGTAGAGAGTGTATGGTTATGGTTCCTCAAGTCTTAGGATTTGTGGACGGGTCCAGATCCCCTAAATTGGTCTTTCATGAAGATGACTTTCCCCTGCCCTGTGGCAGAGGCCAACGGTGCAGTATAAGAGGATCCGTCCCATATCACCTCCATGTTCCACATCCACTGGCTCAGGGTGGCACCTAGCTCCCCGAGTCACCTCCTCCTGGCTGTCCACAGAACCAAACTGGTACTTCTGCACAGTCAAAGAAACATATTGTTGTGGGGATCTATGGATTAGCCAAAGAAAAACACCTTTTTCAGCATACTAAACATTTTCATGTAGCTTCACTAAATTTAAGTTGTGCCTTTGGATGTGGCAAGATCAGTTGCTTCCAATTTAGTGAACATTCTTGCATGAGGTCAAATGTTACAGAGGAAAACAATGTATCATGCTTTTTTGTTAAATGTCATGTAATCAGCCTCCACAAAGCCACCCAAAGGGGCAAATGTGCTTGACCTCTGGCCAGGACCATTGGTGACATTACATCCATGGCGGGTCGATTGGACTTTGCCTGAGGCCTGGCTCAAGTCACCCAACTTGGCCACTCACTGAAGGTCTATGCTCTGGCACCTTTCCTGTTCAGTGGCCTAAGTCCTGCCCCACCTGCACCACCAAGCCATCCAAAGTAGTGACTGGGCATAGTTTTCATCCAGGTGCTGTATGTATTTACCACAATTGTGGGCCATGGCCTACAACCATGGCCAGTGCCCGCTTAGCTCAGGTCACCGACTTCAGCCATATCCTAGAACCCCACCAGCCATTTGAAGTGGCCACTGGTTTTGATCATGGTCACTTCACCCCCTTTGTGTGTCTGTGGGACACTTGAATTGGCAGCTTTAGCTACTTTGTCAGTAACATGGCATTTGGCCCTGCCCCAGACCCGGCTAGTCATCCAAAGTAGCTATTGGACCTGGCATGGAACCAGGCCCAGTTTCTGGTTTGCCCTTGTTTCAGGTCTTTTGGCCACGGCCCATGGCCTGCTGCCATGGGCAGTGGCCACTTTGCCCGAGATCTGTACACTCAGAGGCCCCACAAAGTCACCCAAAGCAACCTGTAGCCAATCCCAGAACCCATTTTTACTCACATCCGGGTCCGCGATACACTGAACATGTCTGTGGTGGTTCTGTGGGCTACTACTAGCAAACTGCAAAAAAGTGCAAATTTGTATGCTCCCCAACAAACCCGATTGACTATTTTTCAACTAGCCAATCCAGTTGACTTTTATTACATCTGCGAGCCTGGGTTCCTTTGAACTATATTTGTCGACCTGGACACAAAGTATCGAATCGTGGATGAATTGTCCATGTATGGATCCGTGGACTATATCAGCCAAACTTAGATATCACCTACTGTAACAAGAGCCACAATGCCTGTGGGCTGTTGTGCGCTCTACAAATGTGAATAAATAAATAAATAAATAAATAAATAAATAAATAATTGATTGATTTCTGCATACATTTAACACTTTTAAAAGAAACTGCGGCACGAATGTGCACCTTACCACAGAAGCCTTGTTAGTCACGCCAGGTGCAAAGTCCTCACAAACATCTGACACAAATCCATCTAGCTAAGCAGGATCCAGGTGTGACCAAAAATGGGATAACGAATTAAAGGGAAAACGTATGTTTTGGAACCCTCTAGTGCCCCCTCCTCCTAGTTGATGAAACTGCATGAAACATTTCATAATAATCCATACAATTCACAACAGGTCTATATTTTTGGGAAAGTTAAGGACACGTTTTGTAACGCAACACCCACGTTATTAACTAAAATTTTGCATTACTTTTCAAACCCTTTGGAAAGCCATGTTGCAGTCCTTCTGTCTAGCTGCTGATGTGTTCAGGAACTGTTGAAGCTTTACAAAAGATGATGGCTATAATATAGCATTGTTTCAATTAGCAGTGCTGTTAGCAGTTTTGGGGGTTTTAATACAAGAAGGCCCATCCCAATTTTTCAATCCACCTCACATTTCTAATTTCTACAAGATATAGAAAAATGCCTGTTTTAGCTGAGCGGTTGGGTACAATATTTCATGCTATCTGCTAATCACAGGTGCGCATCTGGGTGCCTAGCTGCTCTACACAGTGCATTTTAAGCGTCCAATCGGGACTTTGGTCTGCAGTGGAAACCAGTTTTGCCTGCCATGGGATCTGTTCAAACCGGCCTGAACATGAATTGTGTACAGATTGCCTGATAGTCTTTCCTCTTCAGCGTATCCCTTTTCTGGCCTTTGTTCTCAGACTTAGCGTTTGTGTTTGCTGTGTATATAGTATTTATTAGGATGAATTTGCGCCCATGGCTGCACCTGCTAGCACGCCACCAGCATGCTCTAACATACCCGTATGTTTTACATGAACAATTGGTCGATCCTGGCTGATCGTCCAGTGATAAGGCCATTGGAATGTAAACACGGCAATTTTAAATGGTTATTTATGGCTCTTGTCACAAGAAGTATAATATTTAGGCCCAGGGAATGGTTGCTGAAGTGGGGGTGGGGAGGCGTTTAATTTGTCAGGCAAGTCTAAACAAAGTGCAAAGCATAACAGCTGGATTTTTCTACTCCGCGCACCTGTCTAACCACAATTTACTGACTGTAGAACTGGAAGATCCTCATCCTTTGGCAACAGAAATGCTTTCCCTCGGCTTTTGCCTGCCCTCGAAGGAGCCATTATTGACAAAATGTGTCAACCTGTCTTACACACGGGCACACGGACATACATACTTACCATCATGTGTTTTCCTTAAAGCAAAGGCTGGCCTAGAGAGATCTTTACACGGAGATATTTGTTTTCATTCTGCAAAGGTCAGAAGGGTGCCAAATGTTTTAGACTTAACATCATTTATTCTTGACTGTTCATTGGATGTTCGGCTGGCACTTAAGGTGGAAATATTTTTTTAGGGTAAATTACATTTGAAGACCAATTGTCATCTGCTGCAATCCTGCAGGTGTGTTAAAAACTATTTATCGACGTAGGCACAAGGGCAATAAACAGTTTTAGCAGCTTGCAACCAGCCAGGCCGTTGCGTAATCTCAATCAGTGAGCAGCATTGGTATTCAAGGATGCCTTGAAAGAAATATTATTTTGGAGAGAAGGCATAAGACCCATTTTCATCTAACAAATTAAAAATCATGGTGTAATATGGACTGTCATCATGGAAATGGAGCATAAATTAGCATAAATGTAAAGGATTAAAAATTCCAAAAATGACCACCACGAGCTCCTATGCCAAGAACCCAGCTGTGAGCATTTTGCAGGGCATCTTAGGTGTCATGCAAAAGCCAAGGAAGGCAAGGATACATTGTTTGCCTTGCAGAAACGGACCATGGTGATTACAATACAATAAAGGAAAGGTCCAGTGCTAAAGCCTACCATTTTGCTTTCTTTTTTGTGTGCCGTTATGAGTGACTAAATAGAGATTTTGCACCCCAAAGTCCATCTTTTCTATCATGCGCAATGGTATCCAAAACCATGCGGTTTCTTTTAAAACTGTGAATTATGATAACTAAAGCTGTCTTATCCTGGAAATAAGCTTATCAATCAATCAATCAATCCGTTGATACTCTATGGTGGCTCTTGGTGTAAGCCGACGGTTAAGTATGGCATCATTGCTGGCTTAGCTCTAAAATGATTAGATCCATTTACGTGTTCTAATACTGTATTTTTTTTAAAAAAAACTGTCCAGCATGTTTAGGATAGGGTTTGATGCTCAAGTTGTATATTTGATGAACATAGACCTACTTGCCATTTGCACCCAGGTAGAATTTAAAATTCAAGCCTTATTTACAACGTTTGGGCTCATTGATTTCGAAGGAACTGTTTTAGAGATTGTATATTATACAAGATGTATATTTTGATGATTGCTAATAGAACGGTATTGTTATTCTTGTTGATTGATGCATTTTTGGTTTACAAACCGAAATAAGGTATTTTGATTGACTGATTGAATCAAGCTTCTCAGTTCAATGACTCATAACTTTGGCTGCAGACAGGCAACTGAACTTAAAGGATTTTTGATAAAAAATGATGTAGAATAGTTGGGAGGCCTGTGTGCATCACACATGGTCGGTTACATTGAGATTCTTGTTTAAAATGTAAGCAATACTCGCTCTTTTCATTTTTAACAGCGAGATACTGGGAATTTCAGGAAAAAAAAACAAATTATCTAGGGGAAAATGTAGACTAACCACAGATCTGCCATTGTAAAAGATGATAAGAGCGGAGGGGAGATCGGTACAGCGAAGTCCACAAAATTCAATGTCAGCTTCCCTCTTGACATCAATCACTATGGTTCTTGGCAGTGCTTACAATTCCCCAAAGATGCCAACGGAGTCCAATCAACTCATCTGAGGTGTTGTCCATAATCCCACGGTTGGTCCAATTGTTCAGGGCCAACTCCCAAACTGAGCCATGGAACAGATTTCCCACAACCCAGGACACCTGCCTCTAAGCCTGCAAGCCTGCCCGGGGCCACACATCCACCAACCAACAGCCTCAAGGAGTTTAGTGTCTGCTCTCAGGTCTGCCGTTCAAATCATTATTTCTAACTACTGAGAACTTTGAGGCCAGTGTGAGGGGTAAATATGAATGATACTATGACAAAGCTCTTACATATATGTAACATGACCTCCTGTAGTGCCTCACTACAACCTACTGTAATATGAAATGCTGTCATGCTAGAATCTCCTTATTGGCATGTTGCAATGGGCGTTCCGTCAATGGAACACTGGTCTTCCTCTATCATGAATATAGACACACCTGTGGGTGATACCTCTACCTTGAAGAAAAAGCACCAATCATAAAGTTAGTAGTTTTGCCTCAGTCCCTGATACCAGGACCAACCAAGAATAGTTCAAGCAAGAGGTCCAAGCTTAACCGCTTTGACAATGGCAGATCTATGTAGTTCTATTCCAAGTCACTTTTCCTGAAGCAACACTTGCCACTCCCCATTTCCTGCACCATGGAACCCTTTCCTTTTTTTTCCTGCCTGCCCCTAATGTAGGGTACACACTCACAACCATTGGCATCATGCGGATATAACCCTTCAACCTTCAATCTTGATGCACTATACAGCCCCACAAAGTGGTGGAACCCTCCTTCCCTCACACCCCAGAAATCATGCAACCCACTTGCCGTCTTGCCTTAGTACCCCCTTAAATCTGCACATCACTCACCCCTTCCTACTTACCTGAGCTTATTGGTCAGATCCTTGACGAGCCTACCACTACTGCCAAACTTGTGTGTACCTGCTCCCACTATGTTGCACGTTGCACGCATGAAGACTAAACATTAAACATGTGTCATGCCAGGAAAGCACTTGTGGGAAAGAGGGGGACAAAGACGATGACGAAACAGTAACTTTCATCCAGGCAGCTCGGCTATATAATGCATGGCAAGCAGAAAGTAAGTGAATGGTATGATGGTGCTGGAAAATTCTCAGCCATTCCAACGAAACGCATTAACAATACAAACAGTGAAAGCAATTTAACAATGAAAGGTCCACCAAAGTCCAGCAAAGTCAGTAAGACAAACCCCAGTATGTGGCAGAGTGGATCTGTGCACCCAGAGAACATGGAGGCAAATTGCACCCGAAACCTGTTCCCTTGAATGAGCCACATATGTTGCAGGCCACCATGTTGACCACAACGCATAATATCCAAATCATCTAGCTGTGCTATATGAAGTAGAAGCCAAAGGGTGGGTCAAAATAGGATTTAATGCTCTTCCCTTTCAGTGATTTGGGGTTCTACAGCTAGTGAAAGCCTGATTCCCCAAAATAGTGAACTCACGTGCACTGTGTGAACCCATGTGGTGTGTAACCATATTATTGAGACTTAATGAAACCAAAAGGAAGACCTACTCCTTCTGTAATTGTGTTTTAAATTACTAAAACAGTGTCAGAGGCATATGTTAGAAACGTCTCAGGACATATTGTGGTCATGTTGAGAAGATCAAAACCGTTGTCAAAATAACAACTGTTTCCCCACCATCATATACATCGTTGCACAATGTTATAAAAACAATCTGTGTATATTTTGCAACATAGAAGATTACTGATCTTCTCTGGGGTCCCCCCCCACACTGCCTCTCTCCATCCTTTGTTTCAGTGGCTTATGTGGGTGGCACGGGTGGTTATTAGATTGCACGTGTTCTTACTTGCGTTTTTATAATGGTATGTCTCTAGAAAGTCCTTTCTCACTTTTGATGGGTAGAGTTTGTGTGAATCAGTGAAACAGGAGGTAATAAATTCATTCAAGCCTCAGTTTCTCTGCCCTCCACCTCTTCCTCCCCGGTCCACCATTTCAAGGTACCCTTGTCCTGAGGTGAAGTTAAACAGGAAAACAACGTGGAGTAGGTAGAAGCAGGGTTAAGCTGTCAGGTTTAGTCATTTTATGAGAATGCTGATCCCGAATCCTACACCTTTCTTGCATTATTTAGCTCTTCTGGGGGGTTTGGTAAAGATAACCTATGCAATCGTGTTAATTAATTCCCATTAGAGTTATAATCAAAACATTTGTTCCTTATGGAGACCCATGTGTCTCAGTGTCAATTACCTTAGATGTTCCAAGCCATCCTCCCTAGTATTCCATTTTAACAGCTCAAACTGTATAATCATGGCGGTATACATACTTTTGGGCCATAAATCCTTCTTTTTCCAGATAGGTTATCCCAGGATTTTGAGAAGCATACCCACTGAGTGTACCAGTGTTGTGGGGACAGGCCAGAAAGTAGTAAACTCTGAGCAACCAAATTGGAGGTTCTGCAGTTTCATTCAAAGATGGGACAAGATGGCTGTATGATTCCAACTCTACCATCAAATAGTTTCATTGAAACTTAGAATACTTTCCCGAGGAAAGAGGTTTTATGCCCTGATTATTTCTGAGTGAATATCACTCAGCAATTTCCAGGGAACTGCTACTTTGCTTATTCATGATGGAATTGAACATGCGGAAGATTCTATCAGTGTTCTCAGGGATCCTCTCCTTATTCCTACTGAAAGTGTGCCTGAGCATAGAATATCTTGCTCGAGTCAGTAATTGCATACAAGTTACACTTAGAAGAGATGAGTGCTTTCTTTGAGAAGAAGATATCATTAGCAGAAAGCTAGATAAGCATTCCACCACAATGGTCGTTTTCCCCATAAATTATGACATTAAAATGATTAATCACATACCTATAATGGACAGAACGAGATGGCATTAATGGCATTAAAAAACGGATGATTTTCAAACCTGAAGATTCATCAAAAATGTTAGACTTTCATGGATTTTGGAGTGACCAGATTATTTTGCCGAAAGAGAGAGACGTGCAATACAGATGCTGTGCTAGCCAAATCGCCTACAGAAGCTAACACCAACTGATGTGTATTAATGAACATATGTAAGTATTGTCATGGTAGCATATTTGCATGTTGTGGATACACCAGATTGTTATCTGTTCCTTCACAGACCAGGATTCCCATTAACCTTCACTCCATCATCCATTTAGGGGTGTGCACAGCCAATGTGGGCTTGCCCTGGAATCCAACTCACCTTGTGGACTCAAGAACATAGCTCGAAAGGAGCAGCAGACTCCCAGCATTTATTTTGTAAATGTCAAACCCAGCCAAGGCTGCTTTTCTTGCGGGTTCTTACCTCCAACATTATTCTGCTTAGGTGGACCATCCAGCTCATGTCGATTTTGCTCTTGCAACAAAAAAGTACATTTGTAATACTTAAATCTGCCACAAATAGTCACACAATATACTATTACACCCAATTACCACTTATTCAAAACAGTGTGATTGACAAATCCGTGTCAGATCTGTTCTGCAGTGCCCACAGAACCAATGGCTCTAAGCACCATGCAACGCTTCAATTTAACAATTTCCTTTGTGGTAGATTGCTTTCAATCCTAAGGCACAATAAGAACATTAGCAATGTCATTCTTTAACTTTAGTAAATACCAATTTTTACCTAAGGAAAGGTACAACAAAATCTACATAGTTGTGCCCCAAACTTTCATTTTCTTGTCATCATATTTGATAATTAATGTCACTTTATCCTGGGGGGTCTGCTTAGAGGAGGGTTGTGTGGGGCATAATACACATTTCTTAACAGGACATACATTTCCTGGTTTGACAAGCTATAGACACTTCTTTGCAGTTAAGGCTGCTTGGCACTTTATGGGGCACTTCCGAGGCGACGGGGTGAGCTCTGAGGGAACCTCTGGATGCCAATTCCAGGGCTCACACCTCATAGATTGTGGCTTCCCTTGGCGCCAAGTGCTCTCTACTCCCCATGTGTGGCCTCTCAAAAGTGACTCTGTCTCTGTATGTTTGGATCGTATTTATAAAGTGTAAACCATGTTAGAAGAAAGGGAGCAGTGCCTATAGGTTCACCTATAGAAAGGGAGGGTTAAAGTGAGTGTAGCTTCACAATTGGTAGTAGAGGGCTCGCCTAAACAGTGCTCAATGGTCCACGGTTCTATTTGCGGAATTCCTTTATCAGCAAGGCCTTCACTTCTTTCCTGAATGGGAGGGCGATGGACCCATATCTGATGTACTTTGATATGATGTTTCAAAAATCCAGCGTGCAACAGAAGAAAGCTTTTTGATTGATGACTTTTTATGTTCATTGATAGTGATTCAGTGGGATAGAACCTGGCCTGTAAAATGTTTGTGCCATATTTAGAGATTACAAAAGTGTATGCAATGAAATTCATTTAATTGAAAGTCTGCATCCTTGACTCTGATCTAAACAAGTCCATAATCCCACATCTATAATCCCAACCATGCAATGCTTAAATTGCCAGCAATAAGATCAGTGTATCCTTGAATGCTGGTGTCTCATTGTTGACATATGCAGCTCAACTTTGTGCGGAAGAAAGCCCCTAGTCTGTGTGATGCTGGAAATGCATCGGCGGGACAAGGCCTCCGTATCTTTGTCCTTTACTGCTTTTTATTGTGTGTTCTTTCGTGTTTTCCGCGCAGGAGTTCATGTGAGACTCCTGGCGGTGCAGCTCTCTCTTTTGGTTTTGGTGAACAGACCCATGGGATACCCCTATGGCACCCCTGGGTGGGGGTACAACCCTGTGCCCCTAGTGTATGTTTTTGGACCCGAGCAGGGTACGGGCTGGTGGCAGGCCCTGTCATTGGAATCGTTAGATGCCTTCCATCGCCTGTTACCTTGATCTTCCCGAAGTCCCGGGAAGCCCTGACTCTGTCCCTTAACCCTGACTGGCTGCTGGGTGGATGTTCCGTATATGGTAGTGTGGGGAAGTGCTGACCAGACTGGCTGGAGCCTTCCCAAAGACCGTATGTTGTGGGTACACCTGTGGGTGGGACCTGGGTGAATGGAGTGTGTGATGAATACGCATTCTGTGTTTTGGATGTCTAGTATCTGGTGTTTGACACAATGACTGAGACAACCCTGCACGAAACTGGTATGAATGCAGTGTGGAGTGTTGAATGGCTGGGTACTTGTCCCAATACACATAACTTGTTGTGAGTGTCTGGAGAGAAGTGAATGGCCTGAATGCACTATGCAGCTGATTGGCTGCCTACCTACATGAATGCCCTTCACCGTGATTGGATGCTTGAATATGACCCAGCGGAATGAATGGGAGATCAACAGTATATCTGGGGGCCTCTCACTGCTAGGAATCATGTTCAGAAGCTGAAGTCCACTACGACGAGTAACTGGAGTGAACCTGAATCTTAACCTTGAAACTCTGCTGGAAGAGAAGAATTGCTGTTGCTCTCCTTCACAATCTGAAAGCTGCTGTGTCTCCAAGGACTGACCCAGAGAGGACCTGGTAAGGCACCCTCTTCCAGAGCTACGAGCGCCCATCATGCACCTGCTGATCTTTGCCAAAGCTCCCTGGTAGACAGATCTACAACAGGCTGCCGACCCGAGACGGGGACTGCTGCCGAATCCCAAGTAGAAGCACCCGGACTGTTGTCTGCCACTGTTGACTACCGCCGTCGCCGACCGAAGCCGCCATGCTCCCGTTTGCCTAAGAACTTCATTTGATCCAAGGACACTCTCATCTGCATCGTTGCCCGTCTTATCCTGCTGGAGAAGGCCTGACCGTTGACGCTCAGAGGAACATCTGCCGGTGGGTTTCCCGCCACCCGAAGACCACAGAGACACCGACGACTCGACACCCTTGCTGGGCCACAGTTCTTCCAACTCTTTGCCGTGCAGAACTATCGACACCGAGGTGCCCTGCACACCTCTTCCTTGCAGGACGTTTACGCTTCCCTATCAACGAGCACTGCTAGGAATGAAGCTGCCACTTCACCGTCGTAGCTCACCCTGTTCTCCGTCAGACGTTCGACGACCCGTGACTCCTGCCTTAAAGGGAGGGTACTCAAGAAGGGTCGTCGATTCCCTGATGAGGAACTCTACAACGCCAGGTACTTTGGGGTTGCAGAACTATTGGAAAGTCTCTTGTGAACAATATATGGACTGGGCTTGTGATATCTTTATTCCACAGGTTTCCCAGGTGGGGGGATCTCCACACAGAACTGTGTTTAATGGTAGTGACCAGTATTCTGCCAATTGCTCTTACCAACTGCTTTCCTCTTATATCTATTGTTGGTTTCCTTTACAAACTGATTTGTGTGACATTTAACCGTACAGTTGATGCACTTTAAAGAGATATAATACTAATTGTGGTACCACGTAGAACTGTATATTTGCCATTATAGATAACCGAGTACAAAGTGAGTTATTGTGATATTGTAGATAACCTTGGATATTAATTGTATAAAGACTGTGTTCTAACCGATACAGTGTGCGGACATTCCTTTGTGGGTGCTTGGGGACTACACTGTACTTAAGAACCAGCCTGCATCACCTCCTGAGAAGCTAGGCCTTGATTGCTCGTCCATTGCTACCACAATAGACAATCTTGGCTGGGGTCCTCTGTGCCTCTCCTCTACCATATAGAGATCAGAAGTACAGTCACCCCCCTCAGGTCTTTACACTGGTGACAGCGGTGGGATGCTTCTGGTTTTAAGAATCAGTGTATAACCGTGCCACGTACAAGAATATCTCCACTTCGTTAAATTAAGGTTTAGTTGTGCACAAGATAACTGCATTACAAGCAATGGAATCTATGGAGAATGGTAAATTGACTCGGATGAGCTTAGAGGCTCTCCAGAGTGCTTGTGAAGCCAGGGAGTTAGACTTTGTGGATAAGTCTAGGGCTGAGCTGATAGCTGCCCTGGTGGACTGCCAGACTGATTATGAAACTGTTGAAGGGGGGGGATGCAACCAATGAGGACTCTACCCCAAGGGTTGTCGCCAAATCTGATTCTGGGAATGCCGCCATTCCTGCTGCCTCTGTTCCAAACCCCAGCAATTCCTTGGAGCTTGAGTTATTAAGGATGAAATTGGCCTTTGAATATCGCAAGTTGGAAATAGATGCTGAGCTTAAGAAAGAGGAGCTGGCACAGCAAGTGGAGCTCAAGAATCGGGATCTTAAACTCAAAGTTAGAGATCTTGAACTCAAAGATAAGGACCTTGAACTCAAGAACCGGGACACTGAATGTCAGCGAATCCAGTTAGAGAAAGCTTGAGTGGAGACTTCAGCTAAACCTGTCGAGAGTGTCAGGTCCCCAGCAACCAACTTTAGGAAAGATTTGGTTGGTGTGTAAGCAGAGGGTTCTGATATCCTCAAATGGATTGAAGCGTTTCAATGGCTTGTGCCATTCACGATGTTGATAAAAAAGATTGGGCTAAGTGTTTGTTAAGCAGAGTGCCTCAAACTGGACATGACTGTATTCTGAAACTGAGTGTGGAAAAAAAGGGTCAGTATGAGTGCATGAAGTCTGCTTTAATTGACAAGTTTGGCAAGACACCTACCCATTACCTTAAACGGTTCAGGGATTTTAAGAAACAAGAGAATGTGTCTTGTATTGACTGGGTGAGTGCTGCACACATGAACATGATGTGGTGGATTGATGGTTACAAAGTGAAAACGTTTGTTGAATTGTCCCACCTTTTGTTTTTTGAGCATTTCTCGGAAGCCTGTTCACCAGAGCTGGGTCAGTATGTTGCTGACCAGAATATTTTGGATCCCTTTAAGCTAGCTAGGTTGGCTGACAAGTGGGTCTCACATCTGGTGTCCCCTAAGGACTCCAGTGGGAAAGACAAGGACAAAGAAAAGGGGATCTCTCAGAAAGCTGAGGAGTCCCAGAAGCAATCACAGTCAGGTAAACCAAAACCTTCCTCTTCTAAGACCCAAAAACCTAGTGGGGATAAGTCTGTTGTGGGTGGGAGTAAGAGTAGTGGTCCGCCTGCTGCAAAGCAGGGTCCCAGTGGTTCCAGTACCGTACCCCACACTCCCGCCACTTGTTGGGATTGTGGGTCTCTGGATCACCAAAGGTGTGACCCCAAGTGTAAGGGTAAGGCACTTGGAGTCCAGGCTGTCAGCCTGACCTATCCCTACTCTGTACCTGAGGTGGAGGCCACTATCCTCCCCTCCTCTACTGGGATCACCTTTGGTGCTCCCATAGAGATTTCCTTAGTCGCCCAAGGCCTGGGACCAGTACACAGAAGTACTGTCGACTATCCCACAGAACAATCTTAGGTTTTTGAGAAGTGTCCTCTTGAATGGCCAGCCTTCTACTGGTTTGAGAGACACTGGGGCAAGCATGACAGTGGTGGACAGGACCCTGCTCAAGCCAGAGGACTATGTAGTGCTCCTCTGAGAACCACCAGGTTAGATGGTGGGCCTCCCAAATTATCGCCTGTAGCCTTAGTCAGCATTACGATTGGAGACAAGACAGCTAAGCTTCCGGTCCTGGTTCAGGACAATGTGCCTATGAACATTTTGTTAGGAAAAGATTTGGTCGAGTTGGGGATGATCATGGATGGTCTACCCATGGCTGCTGTGGCGGTCACCCAATCGCAGGTCACCCAGGGTCCGGCTGCGAGCCCGGTACCCTCGCTGACGGGGAAACCCAAGGTGTTAAGGAAACTGAAGGGTAGGAAGGTCACCTCTGTGGAGCGAGCCCCTGCTCTTCCTGCTGTTCCGACAGCACCCACTGGATCCATGCTCCGTACGGGCTGGGTCCAGTGGTGAAACCCATTACACTTCCTGTGGGAGAAGTGGCAGAAGACTTTCCTGTGGGAGAGGTACTCAACCCGGAGGACCACCCTGACCTTCAATGCTTGTTAGCTGAAGGGGGACCCTCCCAGGCGGACTTCTGTAAGGGACAAAGAGAGTGCCACTCTCTCGAGGGTCTGAGGAAACAGGCCCTGTCCCAGGCACAAGGAGAAGTGCCTAGGACATTTCAGATTTATTGGGAGGGTGAGCTCCTTGTTAGTGAGCCCACTAAGCCTGAACCTGGTGCCCTCAAGAGGTTGGTGGTACTCCCGGTTTACAGGCCCTTCCTGCTGCAGTTGGCACATGAGGTGCCCTTAGCTGGTCATCTTGGTACCAAGAAGACTAAGCAGAGGCTCTCTGCCCATTTCTACTGGCCCCGGATGGGAGTAGAAGTGGAGTCCCACTGCAGAACCTGCCCAACTTGTCAGTTGTCTGGCAAGACTGGAGGCAGTGTCATTGCCCCACTGCAGCCAGTGCCAGTTGTTGGCACACCGTTTGAGAGGGTGGGCATCGACATTGTCGGTCCCCTTGACCCTCCCACTTCAGGTGGACATTGGTTCATCCTGGTCTTGGTCGATCATGCCAACAGGTACCCTGAGGCTATACCCCTTCGGACTATTACTGCCAAGGTGGTTGCCTAGGCTCTCCTGGGCATTTTCACCCATGTTGGATTCTCTAAGAAGGTTGTCTCTGACAGAGGATCCAACTTCATGTCTAGTTACATGAAAACCATGTGGAAATAGTGCGGGGTAACCTACAAGTTCTCCACCTCTTACCATCCCCAGACCAATGGTTCGGTTGAGAGATTTAATAAAACTCTCAAGGGCATGCTAGGAGCTTTGGAAGAGCCCCTAAGGAAGAAATGGGATCTCCTCCTGCCATGCCTGCTGTTTGCTTGCAGAGAGGTACCTCAAGAGGGTGTTGGTTTCAACCCCTTTGAGTTACTCTTTGGACATCCCGTGAGGCGGTCCCTTGCCTTAATCAGAGAAGGTTTGGAGGCCACCCCTCCAGGTCCCGCCAAGCAAGTGGGGGACTATGTTTTAGGCCTCAGACGGAGGATGACACAGATGATGGGTCAGGCAACAGCAAACCTCAAGGCCAGCCAGGAATTGAATAAGTACTGGCATGACCTTAAAGCCTTGCAAGTGGATTGGACTCCGGGACAGGAAATCCTTGTGATGGAGCCTACCAAGCCTCGAGCTTTGGCAGAAAAGTGGACTGGACCCTTCAGGATTATCTCCAAGATGGGCACAGTCAATTATCTGGTTGACATGGGAGTCCCTGAGGTAGCCCCTCAGGTATTCCATGTTAACAGGCTCAATCCTTTCCACAGGTGAGCAGAAGTCTCATGTCTCTTGCTAGCTTCAGAGTAAGAAGAGGATGAGAGTGAGCCCCTTCCTGATTTGCTGCATAGCAACCCTCAGGATGGCTCAGTGGAGGGAGTACATCTCTCTCCCAATCTGACGACAGAGCAGGGCTTTGCTCCGGCAGTAGGCCTCTCTGTTTTCACTGACACCAGGCCTTACACCGTGGTGTAGGCACGAGATTGACACCGGTGACAGTGTGCCTGTCAAATGCAGGTGCTACCGTATGTCAGATACAGTTAAGAAACACATCCAGGCTGAGGTCGCCAAGATGTTGGATCTGGGTGTTATTGAACCCTCAACCAGTCCCTGGTCCAGTCCCGTGGTCCTTGTCCCCAAGGCAAGTTCCCAGGCAGGTACCAAGGATTGGAGGTTCTGTGTGGACTACCAAGGAGTCAATGCCATCACCAAAACTGACGCGCACCCATTGCCCAGGGCTGATGAGCTCGTGGACACCATAGGTGCTGCCAAAATTGTGAGCACCTTTGACCTTACCTCAGGTTATTGGCAAATAGCTCTGACGGACCATGCCAAGGAAAAGACGGCATACTCAATACCAGAGGGACTCTACCAGTTTAGGGTCATGCCTTTTTGGTTGAAGAATGCCCTTGTCACCTTCCAGAGATTGGTCAATCATGCGCTCAGTGGTCTGGAAGCCTTTTGTGTGGCTTCCTTAGATGACATTGCCGTCTAAAGTTCCACCTGGGAAGAGCATTTGACACATCTGGATAAGGTGTTGCAGGCCTTGAAAAGGGCTAACCTCACTATCAAGGCCACCAAGTGCCAGATAGCTCAGGGGAAAGTCACATATCTTGGTCATGAGGTAGGAGGGGGTCAAATCCAACCTTTCCCCAGGAAAGTACAGGATGTTCATGACTGAGAGACCCCCACTACTCATACCCAAGTGAGAGCCTGTTTGGGCCTCACTGGATATTATCACAATTTCATGGCAGACAATGGAACCATAGCTGCACCCCTGAAAGCTCTGACTTCACCCAAACAGCCTAGGAAGGTTAGTTGGACTGAAGACTGTCAGAGGGCCTTTGATGGCTTGAAAGAAAGTCTATGTCTGGCACCCGTGTTGTGTGCGCCTGACTACAGCCGACCCTTTATCGTCCAGACGGATGCCTGCGACACCGGAATTGGAGCTGTCTTGTCCCAGTTAGATGACAAAGGGAGAGAACATCCTATCATATTCATCAGTAGACAACTCAAGGGTAGAGAACTTAGGTGGGCTACTGTTGAAAAGGAATGTTTTAGTATAGTTTGGAGCCTTAGGCATTTTAGGCCCTACCTTATGGGGTCTACCTTCAAGGTCCAAACAGATCATAAGCTCCTGAAGTGGCTTATGCAGATGAAGGGTGAGAACCCGAAACTGCTCAGGTGGTCCATTAGCCTGCAAGGGCTAGACTTCACCATAGAGTATAGACCGGGGAAGAGTCACGATAATGAAGATGGCCTTTCCAGAAGGTATGTTGACCGTCTGGATGAGGGTGTATATCTCATGAGAGATTAGGCACCCTAACCTCAGTCTGGGGGGGCTACTGTGATGCTGGAAATTCATTGGAGGGACAGGGCCTCTGCATCCTTGTCCTTTACTGCTTTTTATCATGTGTTCTGTCGTGTTTTCCGTGCAGGAGTTCATGTGGGACTCCTGGCGGTGCAGCTCTCTCTTTTGGTTTTGGTGAACAGACCCATGGGATACCCCTATGGCACCACTGGGTGGGGGTACAACCCTGTGCCCCTAGTGTATGTTTTTGGACACCTGTGTGTGGCCCACAGAGCAGGGTACGGGCTGGTGGCAGCTCTGTGCTGAATTGACTGGGGCCCTGAGCGTCCTCCATTTTGGGATGCCCAGGCCCTGTCATTGGAATCGATAGAGTCCTGGTGGAGACAAAATGGCCCCCATGGCCTCTTGCCTTCCATCGCCTGTTACCTTGATCTTCCCGAAGTCCCTTAACCCTGACTGGCTGTTGGGTGGAAGTTCTATATATGGTAGTGTGGGGAAGTGCTGACAAGAATGGCTGGAGCCTTCGCAACAACCGTATGTTGTGGGTACGCCTGTGGGTGGGACCTGGGTGAATGGAGTGTGTGATAAATACGCATTCTGTGTTTTGGATGTCTAGTATCTGGTGTTTGACACAAAGACTGAGACAGCCCTGCCCGAAACAGGTATGAATGCAGTGTGGAGTGTTGAATGGCTGGGTACTTGTCCCAATACGCATAACCTGTTGTGAGTGTCTGGAGAGAAGTGAATGGCCTGAATGCACTATGCACCTGATTGGCTGCCTGCCTGCATGAATGCCCTTCGCCGTGATTGGATGCTTGAGTATGACCGAGCGGAATGAATGGGAGATCAACAGTATATATGGGGACCTCTTACTGCTAGGAATCGTGTTCAGAAGCTGAACTCCAATACGACGAGTAACTGAAGTAAACCTGAAGCTTAACCTTTAAGCCCTGCTGGAAGAGAAGAATTGCTGTTGCTCTCCTTCACAATCTGAAAGCTGCTGTGTTTCCAAGGACCGACCCAGAGAGGACCTGGTAAAGCACCCTCTTCCCGAGCTACGAGGGACCATCGTGCACCTGCTGATCTTTGCCAAAGCTCCCTGGTAGACAGACCTATGACAGGCTGCCGACCCGAGATGGGGACTGCCGCGGAATCCCAAGGAGTATTGCCCAGACTGTTGTCCACCACTGTTGACGACCGCCGTCGCCGACCGGAGGCGCCGTGCTCCCGTTTGCCTAAGAACTTAATTTGATCCAAGGACGCTCTCGTCTGCATCGTCGCCCGTCTTATCATGCTGGAGAAGGCCTGACCGTCGATGTGCCGAGGAACATCCGCTGGTGGGATTCCCGCCACCCGAAGACCACATATATGCCGTAGATTCAACGCCCTTGCTGGGCCACAGTTCTTCAAACTCTTTGCGGTCCAGAACTATCGACACCTAGGTGCCCCGCACGCCTCTTCCTTGCAGGACGTTTATGCTTCCCCGTCAACGAGCACCGCTAGGAACGAAGCTGCCACTTCACCGTCGTAGCTCAATCTGTTCTCCGTCGGACGTCTGACGACCCGTGACTCCTGCCTTAAAAACAGGACACTCAAGAAGGGCTGTTGATTCCCCGATGAGGAACGCTACAACGCCAGGTACTTTGGGGTTGCAGAACTATTGGAAAGTCTCTTGTGAACAATATATGGACTGGGCTTGTGATATCTTTATTCCACAGTTTGCCCAGGTGGGGGGATCACCACTCTGAACTGTGTTTAACGGTAGTGACCAGTATTCTGTCAATTGCTCTCACAAACTTCTTTCCTCTTATATCTATTGTTGGTTTCCTTTACAAACTGATTTGTGTGACATTTAACCATACAGTTGATGCACGGTTCTAGGTCATTTGGTCGAATCTAAATGGTTGACAGGACAAATGGTCGACACCAAAAGGTCGACAGGTCAAATGGTCGAATTTTTAATTTTTTGTTTTTTCACATTTTTTTTATTTTTTGGGGGGTCCTAAAAAATATATATATAAATTGACTAGACACCTTGATGCACTTTAAAGAAAAAACCAGGCGTGCATACCGGGTCCTGTGAGGGGAAGAGGGGAAGAGGGAGCAAACAACGGGCCATCTCGTAATGGCCCGTTGTTTAATCCCTCTCCCATTCCCATTCAGCCCTGTGGGGGAAATGGGAATGGGAATGGGAAATGGGAATGGGGATGAACCGTGTCCGTGTCCTCGAGTGAGGAATTACCGGGCCATCCGAACTCGGAATGGTCCGGTAAATCCTCATTCCGAGGACACGGACACGGATGCGGTTTTGCCGGCAGCCATGCCGCCAATAGCGGCATGGCTACCGGCATACCTCGTAATGAGGCCCAGCATGTTTGATTTTTATTAGGTAGTAGCAGAAGTACACGTTCTCCGAACAGGTTCTGTAGACCTGATAACACTGATCCTGTAGGTCGCTGTTCCGATTCGCTTATTGCTTGATGTGCTTTGCACCCTGAAGTCAACTGCATTAAGAATGGGCTGCATGGCTGGCTGACATAGCCTGGAGCAGACGTTGGGTGGAGGCGAGAGTTGGTGTGTTAATGCATACTGGGAACTTCTGTGCTCTGTCCCCACCTATCGCCTCACCCTGACATGGCGCAGTTCGTTGCACTGCATTGTGGTGAAAATATCTTGAAAACCGAATTCCAGAGCCTGGACCTCGAGTTTGTTCCTTGTGTCCGAACCAGTCCTTCTATGATCAGATTGATATTTCGCCGATTTCAGTCAACCGCCTCATGTGTGAAGGTGCTGCAATCCGGGGAAAGGACGAAAGTGTTCAAATGTCATATAGCTAGTAATGTCTGGAGCGTTCTAACAGGTAACTATGCTAAATGTGGTGCATATTGGTGAACGGTTTGGAATTGTATGTGGAAAACGCTTTACCACAACTATCACCACGAACAAACACATTTTGACTTTTACATCGATAGATTGATAGACAGATAGATAGATAGAAAGATAGATAGATAGATAGATAGATAGCACCTATTGGTGTAACAGTTACTTTACAGAAAGGGTAGGGTGATTTTGGTTGAACCTATGTTAAAGCAATATGGATTATTTTGTCATATGATTTTGGTAAATCTTGTATTTTTGCACACATATGTGACGTTTGCTGTAGAATTAGTCCTGAGGATGGACAGGTGTCCGAAATGCATCAATTACGGTTTCTGTCACTTCTATTAGAAGAAAAATATTAAGGGCCTGGGTGGGAAGAGTGTAGCATAGTCGTTCAATCAAGCAGATTAGGCATCAGGTGCTCTCCGTAGCAGCACTGCCTTCAGGGTTGAAAGCCTACCTGTGATTGAATGGGAATCAGAGTGTGAGCCTCATCAATTCGGCAACGCATACAAGTATTTCTGGGGTTATATTAATATTTGTGTGCTTATTATTACATGTTTTTATGGGATACAGACTCTTTCAGATGTAATTCTGATTCTACCATTGGGACACTACACACATTAGTACACATACTGTATATACCATATTAATAGCAGAGTAGAGGGAGCAGGGTTTGAAGTTGCTACAGTGCCTGTGGGCCTTCAGATGATACAAACATCATCTCTAAGTACCAGAAGATATATGTGCTGGACCAGGCTCAAACCAGAGGGAACTCGCAGAGACGTTTCTCGTATCAGGGTAAAGGGTGCATCAACCAAATTCCTCCACTGGAAACACATTCATCACTGTTCTTGTGCGCTATTACTTAATTATAGCATCACTGAGGTAGTGACATTCACTTTTCATATCTTGCCTCTTTTTAACCTGCTACACCCCAGCCATCCGCTCTTGCTGTAAAGCAAAGCAATATGTTGACAATTAAATTCAATCTGCCCCCTTAGCATTGACATTACTAACGTCCCTTTAACAGGGCTTTTGTTAATAGGCAATTGTGGGCAAGTCACCAAAGACTTTGCCCTTCTCCTCTGGCACATGTTGATATCAGATCAGTGTCTTTCCTTTCGATGTACCATAAAAGCGTGCATTAGCATTGCCCGCCTCCTTTTCCCAACAACATTTATTTATTTATTTAGTAATTTATAAAGCGCTCAAAACCCAGAGGCAGCTAGGCACTTTTTACATAAAATACAATATACATTTAAGTATAATTATACACACAGGTTGTACAGGTAATCGGCTGGTGGCTAAGCAACTATTGCAGGAGGTCTGTCCTAAAGATTAAAGTTTTTCGGTGTTTTCTAGAAATTGGGTTGACAATGCTAGACAATGGTTTCCAATTAACTTCCTAATACCGGTAGAGTAGAGCGCTCGCTTTGACACCCGTGCAGAGCCTGCTAACGCAGGTTCGAATCCCGGCGGGGCCAAACTCAGCCTTTCATCCTTCCGAGGTCGATAAATGAGCACCACACACCGTGGGTAATAATAAGCATCGCTCAGATACCTGAGGGTTTGTAGCGCTATATAAATGCCAAATTATTATTATTATTATTATTATTATACATATTTGATGGCTGTTTTCAGACAGCATCTCTGGTGGGGTGTTAGAATTGGGGTTGAGGGACAACCAAGGGAGTAGGCGGGTCTTGTCAGAAGAACCGTGACCAGACTTAGTTCATCAATTATACTGCAGTGGTCTTACCTAGTGGGTGCCACTAACGTACTTTATTTGCATGTATTTACAATACATTATTAACAGTTGATAACAAAATGGTCAGTGATTATCACCAGCTGTGGTCTTGGGCAGATGGTGGGTGCATTGAAAGACACTAAGACCACAATAGCCACATTTGCAGATTTGTGGCCACTGCACAACAGAACATGGCACTTCCCTATGTCATAAATCCACAGCACAAGCAGACTGGAAAACATACATGAAACAATAAAAATAAAGTCTAATATTGGAGGCTTTCCTGTCACTTTGTATGTGATGCATATTGTTACTCAAACTCAGGGTCCTGCAACCTTGGCCGTTCAGGTGGTTTGGCTTACAGCTAACCTTGGTCCTAGACAGCATGGTCAATTATAACAGAGCATGTGAGTTGTAGTCCATAATATTAAGAGCAGCACAGGTTGTGGACCCTGGCAGAAACTCTTCAGACTACAAGATTTCCACCTGGCGGTCTTTTTCCTGGGTCATCGATTTGCGATTCCTGGGCTCTGCACTATACCGTCTATGCATATTAAAAGGTTATGCAGACCTCTTTTCTATACTGATCATGGGAAAGGACCCTAACTGCAAATCCTGTCTAACAAACGTATAAGAATACTGTAAAAATATCTAATGTCTTGTAAACTACAGGTAACTGGAAAAGAGGAAAGGAAAGATTCCAAAGGGCAGGTATTGCATTTGTTCATTGAACGTCAAGGGTAGTATTTATTGTTAAAAAGTGAGTTCCTTATGTCACTAATGAAGATTTCTTAAAGATGCAAATCTGTATCATCAACGATACTGGACCTCATTACAATAGTGGTGGTACAATGATAACGGCGCTGGTAGTGATGCCCTCGCCGTTATCACTGTACCGCCATATTACGAGTTCTACTCGCGGGTGCCGCTCTGCACGCCTGGTCAGACCAGGTGTGCAGACCAGGCGTACAGAGCGGCACCTGCGAGCATACTCTCACATTGTCCTTGTAACACCCCTTTCTATTACGATTCCACAGTTTCACTTACATCCTCACATGCTCTTCCCACTCTCATACAATACAGCATTGATTCAGCCAAGCCTATTTGGCCCAGCATTCAAGGATCCCTTGTTGAGTGGTCCCAGAGTGAAACTGGGACATTTGTGACACCAGCAGTTGCAGAAACCACCAATGAGCTATACTTCCCAGGAAACAGAAGTCTGCTGTAATGTGTTTTGCGTGTGTGCGTTCTGGATGATATCCGAGTTCCTGGGGAATGTGTGGAATGTGTGTTCTCTTGGGTTCCAAGGGTGACCGTTGGCCAGTGGAGTGAAGGGAGATGGCTGTTGTGGTTGTGGGGAATCCAGTGTCTGTGACTGTAGGGCCTCATCAGAAGTTGTACGGTAACTCTGGCGGTATCACCAGTATCACTATTAGCCCTATCGCCAAACCCCCCGGCGTCATTAGCGCCGGATCACGGGTTTGGCGGAACGGTTAGTTCCCATTCCCGATTGGGCCCATTCAGGAATTCCCCATTCCCCATTGGACCCAATGACGAATTCTCGCACTATTACTGCCAGCGTTATTAGCGCTGGCGGTAATAGCGCTGAAAATCAGCAAATCCGCCAAGCCCATGATGTGGCAGACTCTTAAATGCGGTGATAATAGCGCTACCGCCGCATTTAAGGGTTACTGCCAGACTCGTGATGAGGCTGTCTTGTCTGCGTGTACCTGCTTTTCCTGCCTCCTTCATGAACCCCAGGTGTTGGGCAACCAATGGACATTAAAACGTTTATGTTTACCATAACTGTGCGCCACCCGTTATTTCAAAGTCCAATCCACAAAATCTCGCGAGGACTTGAAATCCTGCAAGATTTCGGCATGAGCAGCCATTTTGAGCTACACTGCTTAGCATAACATATCTACAAGTGGCGCTTACCTGCTGGAACTCAGCTTTCTTTTCTAGAAGGTTTTCCCTCCCATGAACATTTTCCAGAGCTCCTCCTCACATCGCCAATAACCACAGGCCATTCTGTATGAGCGTTGAAAACTGAAAGACAAAAGAAGACACAAGAAGACAAAGAAATACCTTTGTGAGTAACTCCAGTAGATTTACTGTATAGACATACCTGTGAACACATGTTAGGAAGAAGACACGCTCTAATTGGTCAAGGACAGGAAAAAAATCATTACCAGTGACTATTTGATTTATTTGTTTTCAGAGGAAGACGTTCCTCTGTGCCCAAGGTCTAGGATACAGCCGTAAGGGCCAAGTGATCCAGCAAACTCAGGATTGGGAGATTTGCCAATTAACTATCATGAGCATGGCCAGATGGCCTGTGGAGCTCAGCAGTGAAGCAATAGCCGAGAATCCCCTCACCGTTTATTAATATATCCCTACAAGCTCACTAACATTCAAGTACAGGGGATATAAGGTAAAAAGGAGAGGGTTAATATGCACACACAAAAATGGCCAAACAGCAATTTCGGGCCTCGGCTCACTCTCCCGTTTGGCTGTCCCTTTGCTGCAAACTGAACAGGGGCATCATCTCCCAATTCCCTTTTTACCTTGTTGGGTTTCCAGTCTCACAAGAGGGTAGGAACCTTAAAAGGGAATCGAGGAGCTCCATGACATCCCTGCAGCACGAGTCAGGTAAGCATTAAACATACTCACAGATTCAGAATAGGCACTATATTAAACATCATATGTGTTGGCGTCTCTGTGTGTCTGTATGTCTCTCTCTTCCTCTCCCTCTCTCTCACTCTCTGTCTCTCCCTCTCTCTCCCTTTCTTCTTTAACATACTCTGATAGGTTATGCGCAGTCTGCATTCATTATGTTGTGTTATGTTATCTTATGCTCTTTTACTGGGATTTATACCACACACTGCTGACAGTCACATGTTCATCAGACACACTCGTAACCTCTCTACATGCCCCCTATCTCGCCCTCTCTCTCTCACTCCTTTTTCTTTCTTTTCTCTCCTAATCTCTCCCTTTCTCTCTCTCTCTCGCTATTTCTCTCGCTTTCCCAGTGTTTGTCTCTCTGTTTCTGTATCTCTCTCTCTATCTCACACCCTTTCTTGTGTAACTTACTCCAAGGTGGTCTAATACGGATGATGTGCAAATATATCATAATATATATTGCAATATAATATACTGTTTCTTTTCCAAAGCCTACCAAGAGTTGTATGCCATCAGTCTGTAGAAGGACATTGACAATCCCATTTAGCTTGATAGCACTGTGCAATGTCCGTACTATGCTGTCCTGCTCCTACGCTATCTCTCTCAATCGCTTCCTCCCTCTTTCTTTCTCTCTTTCCCTCAGTGCAGTGTAGTCTTTGTCATCTCTGTGTGTCTGTCTCTCTCTATCCCGCTAAACTCTCTCCCTTTCTTCTTTACTTACTCTTATTATGTATGTGTACATTCTGCATGTGTTATCTTATATGTTTTGTATTGTTTTGTTATTGGGATTCTCCCTCTTTACTTTGCCGTAATCTATCTCTTTCTTCTGCAACGCAGGCCAATGTATCTTGCTAGGGGTGATGTGCTAAAATATTATAATCTAAACTATTTTCTCTTTACAAAAGCCCCCCCGGAGTCAGCCATGTCAATTTTCAGAGAACTATTTTGGGAGCAAGAGTGCCCTTCAAGGGAATCTGTCTTGTAGGATGCAAATAACATTTTTCAAAGACCCTTTCACACACCATTCAACTGAAAGGATAATAGGAGTACACTCTTACAAAAGAGACTACATGGTTTTTGACCAATGAAATTGGACAGTTGCTAGAGACTAGATAATGATAGCATCCACCTTTTAAACATGTCCAAGTGGTAAGCAGGCCAAATTGTCCATAGCACATATTTACAGTGTTGCATTTCTTTGTACAGTGTCATGAGCAGCAAACTGCCACCTGTACTCTGTGCAGAAAGGGTGTGTCCCATGGGAAGGTCTGGGCCAATCTGGGTTTATTATCATTGCTAGGCCATTTGAAGCAATGTCATGAACAAGAGTGATATGGCGGTAGGAGAACAAGGTCTATGTACTAACCCGACTCAGTGAGTTATGTGAGTAGAACTAGACATATCATAATAACCAGTCATGAGTACAGCGGCTCTATGCTGAATTGGCGATAATTCTGGCTGTAGATCTTTTGGCATATGCCTTTGTTGGAAACTAAGGTGTCAGAGATCTGATAGAAAGTGATGATGCCCACTGGAACGTTCCCAGGTGGACTTATTTCTCATGCAAGGCTGTCCCTACGTTTTATGTTACGATACTTCTTGTACTAAGGATTGTCTCAGACAGGTTATAGGGTGAGAAAGGCCACTTCACTATGGATATGTGGGCAGTGTGCAGAGCACTCATAACATGGCTCTAACAGCACATTGGGTT
Organism: Ambystoma mexicanum; assembly: GCF_040938575.1. Classification (NCBI taxonomy): domain Eukaryota; kingdom Metazoa; phylum Chordata; class Amphibia; order Caudata; family Ambystomatidae; genus Ambystoma; species Ambystoma mexicanum. The sequence continues at coordinate 548,194,063 of NC_090926.1, forward strand.
ATATTTGCCTTTAGTGGTGAAGAATTGAAGTAATCACAGAAGTGGTATGCTGGCCACCAACACGCCCCTTTGTCTTTGCAATGTTTTGATGGCCAACATGACCAGACATCTGGGATAAAGTGGAGCATGTGGTGTCAGAGTGGATAACTCCCTGGCAATAAACATTGGGCTTCGTGGCAGCAGACAGTGGATCCAAAAGCTGGGGAACACAATGCATTTGTTATGCTCACCACCTTGTGGTGACATATTTTGTCAGTGATTGCTCTCCTTTTTCTAATATGCTTGCTTTGTGACACACAATCCGCTCTCATTTCACTTGGCCATAAAGCCCCACAACTGAGTGGTTTGTGGTGCAGCAGAAACACCCATTCACAAGCTAAAAATGTCTGTGTCAACCTGTCTGCGTTTAACACTTCATATGCTTACAGCATTGATCTGTGACCAACACCATGCTGCAAGTGAGAATAGATACAGTTGCAGTACATGCAGCAGTGGATGGGGCCTTCTTCACTCTGACTCAGTGGCAGCTTATGCACAATGTCTGCTGTTTGTTGTGGCTATTTTGGAAGGCCGTGCTGCATGTGTGCTAAATCCCTGTGTCACTGAGTTGCTCGAACTGAAGCAGTCCAAAGGAACAATGGAACATGATATATGGGTGATCCAGATATTGTGTGCCTGGTGAAAAATATTTCAGAATGATCCACGTAAAAAAAGCATAAAAGACAACATTGAGTATCTTTCGGCATCCTTCATTGAGCCACACTTAAGTTTACAAATGCTGCTTTCTATACTGTGCATTAGGACAATCCATGCAGGCGCCATAGTTGCAATGTGCAAGACTGTACAGGATAAGCATTTGCAAGATCACTTGCTTGCAGAGCAGAGGCTTGAAGGACAGGCAAAAACAACTAAACATCCTCAACAGCCAATAAGAAATATGTCATCATCTACGAGTGCCCTCTCCACTGCAACTGTGTCTGTGTCAGGTGCTGGGGTATCCCAGGTAGGGTGTGCAGCCCATACACACATCCCAGAGGAACTCTAAGATTCATCTGTTTTCAATGTGTCTGAGACTGGGAGAAGAGTAGGTAGCAGCGCCTGGAGACTTGCCGTGGGTGGTAGTGGCATGCAGTAGAAATCAGCATAGCCTAACATAACATTAGTGGGCCTACAGCTACACAGATGATGGATGCGTATTTGATTAACATATGCCAGAGAGGTAAGGACAATGACCTACTACAGTATGTACTCTTTAAACGTTGTTGATGGGCAGTAACCCTTGTCTATGTAACCCTTGATATCCGAAGTTGCCTCCCAGCTATGGTACAGTGAGATTGTGTTTTCAGTGCTGCTGGTGATATTGTCTCTGATCTCAGGAGAAGCCGCTCTGTAGCTCATGTAAAACAACTCACTTTCATTAAAATGAAAGCGCAGTCTATTCAGTCGACAATGACAAGGTACTGTTGCTTTTGCAAGCACAGTGGTAGGCCCTGAAAGTCTGCAGCAGATCAGACATGATTCTGAGGATGACTTGTGTCACAGAGAACAGAGCAGCCTGAGTGGTGGGTGGTGTCTACTGTGGATTCCATTGATAAAGTTATCTCACACTCTGTAAATGAAATTGTATTGTGGTGGTGGTGGAGGGTGAGGGAGGTGATGATAAACAACAGTGTTGATGATGCCACCGCCTAGATTGTGAAGTACCACGTGTGCACCACTTTTTGTGTCTTTTATCGGAGAAAACACAGGTGAAAGCACACTGACATTTAATGCCATTCCTTCTTTCTCTCTGGAGTCAGGGCACAGACTGAATATTTATGTGTCTCCTTTCTCACAGGGTTGGGTTCACACACTAATGTTTACATCTCACCCTTCTAGCATGGATGAGGGCACACACTGAATGTCTATGTCTCTCCTGTCTGGCAGTGGTGGGCACACACTACACCTTTCTAAATCCCTCCTGTCTCACACGAGTGAAGGCAATTACTGAATTTGTGCATCTCTCCTCTCTCACTTTTGTGAGAGCTCACACTACATGTGTGTGTCCCTCCTGTCTTGCAGGAGTGGGGCACAGACTGACAAGGTTGCCTGCACAGGTCCAAGACTACATTCCACCCCCTCTTGTTTCATGGGAGAACCGTCATCTGCTGGACTGTCCTCCCGTTCCCTCTTTCTCCCCTCTCCCACCACAGCATACCCTAATCCACTGGCCATGCAGTGGCATTATCAGCATGATTACACTCCTGATGATGATGACACTGCAGATGTTAAATCATATATATCTCAAAATTGGCCAAGTCGATTTTCAATAAATGTTTTCAGTACCACCAATTCCTGATAAGATCTAAGAGCATGCTACAAATTACACATATCTAAGTGGCAAATTTAAAGATATTTGTGCCTAAATGTATGGTCTTCCTTTTAGGAACTCCCCATGTTAAAATCTGTTCAAAATGGGATCAAAGTAACATTTTTTTAAAAATATTAAGCCGTTCATGAAACATTCTGAAATTTTCCAGGTGGAGGCAACCACCTCGACATTTTACTGTGGAATATTTTCAGAATTTTTCATAGAAGTGTTCAAGAGTTATTAAGGCAAGTTATTTTCTAAAACTCCATAGACAATTCATCTTAATCTTTACTATGCCATGTGGTAACTCAATGGCATAATGGGGGTAGAGGGCTGTGGGTAGTGGGTAGGGAGATGGAAGGATATATAGTCCAGGTAGGACTACGTGTATGCTTTGTCTCTGTTGTTTTTACCGATGGCTGAAGCCTATTGGACTACCCGCTAGGATATACTAGCACCTACATGGTATTTTTGTCTGTGCTATAGATATAACACTGTTTAATGTTGTAAGGGCTTGTCACGCATCCAGACAGCCTAGTGCATACAAATTATGGCATCACAACAAGAAAGGGAAAGCCTGAGAAAAACGCAAGCGGCTTCACATTTTTGTGAGAAGCAACCTGTGAATAAACCTACACTGCAAGTGCCTACCCTGGACTCACCATCTAACAATGAAATCAGATTGCTTAGAGAATTAGAGAAATTAAGGCGCCGCAAGATCAGCAAATGGTGGTAGGAACACTCCCTACAAAACTATATTGACGTTGGAGGTATTCCGAGAGGCTTGCGCATCCTTACCACACCGTCTTTTGAAGAACAAGATCCAGCCATGCTAAAGGAATGGGACGAATCCAGTAACACCTGCTCAGTAACATTTCTGAATATTTTGATTAAATATGCCCGCACGGATCGTCATAAGATATTAGTCAAGATCCAGGGCACTGAAGAGGAACTGGAAAAGCTCAACCCTTGAAACACTTGTGTATAGGCGCGTTACAAATGCCATATCATATCATATCATAACCCAAGTGAGGAGGGCAAGACCCTTTGAACAAGCATGGAAAATGGATACAAAGCTTATGAGGAGGATATAAAATTACGCAAACAAAGGAAATTCATCAGGGATAAACAAGACTATGAACAAGGAAGAGTACTGACCTTCGCAAAACGCTTTGATACTTTGTGTCAGAAGCTCCCTAAACCAACAGCTAATACCACTGATGATATTCCTACTGACATATCCTCCTCAGATGTTAACACCACTGAGAGTGAAGGTGAACAGCCCTCTAGAAAGCTTAATTTTTTAGAGGAGATGAGACTGTTAGGCATGGAGGGCAGGTTAAACAGTGGCAAGAAAACCAGAGGCCAAAGAGGCAGAAAAAAACAAGGCGGGGAAGGCGTAGCATCAACATCGAACACGGACAAACCAGAGCGACTAACACGCTCTGGAGCAAAGAAATAATTCACATGACCATGAATTCATCGGACATGCCTATCATTAATTTGTCCACCCACCATTTTACCGCTGAAGAAACCAATGTATTGCAAATGGGCCTTAACTTTTGTCCGTCGTCAAGATACGATTATGCTGAAACTCGGATAGACTTCGACAAATACATGCGCAAAGTAAGATTGAAAAAATTCTTTAACATTTATCCACCTAAATCTAAACCTAAGCCTAATCTTCAGGGTGGCACTGATGTTTCTATACAAGATGCATTTACTTTGAGGGACTTGGAATATTTAGAAACCGATGGTGATAGAGACACAGATGTTTGGGACCAAGAATCTGCCTCCATGTATGTTGATACTGCTTGGCCAGGGAAGACACAACTCAAAGCAAAATCACGCTTCAACCCGGTATTCAACCCAGGAGGACATGTTGAGGCTTTTCAAGATTTAGTTGTCCAGGACTTAAAAAAAATCAGGAAGAAATCGGTGCCTCACAAAACTAATCTTACTTCATCACAACAATGCACCATCGAACGTTTGAGTGCCATGACGGAGTGCATTATTAAACCATCAGACAAAGGCATGAACATTGTCCTCATGAACCATGATGATTATATCAAAGAGGCCCATAGACAACTGCTGAACAAGGATTGTTATGCTAAATTAACAAATGATCCATCTGGAACCATGAGTGATAAATTAGGGAATCTTTTACAGACATGCAAAGAGAAAGACTTGTTGGATGAGGACATTTGTTCTTGCTTACATCCCAAGTTCTCCCAAGTTCCCGGTTATTCCGACTATTTATTTTCTGCCTAAAGTACACAAGAGTCTTATAAGGCCTCCGGGCAGACCTATAGTCACTCTATGCGGGGCTTTGCTAGAAAATACTTCAAGATTTATAGATGAGACTCTGGTGTCCTTTGTTACTACTTTGCCATCTTATCTTAGAGACACCAAAGATTTTCTCAGCCGTATAGAAGAAATACCCTGGGAATCCACTTATTCATTGACAACACTGGATGTAGTCTCTCTCTACACGTCAATACAACACACATATGGTCTTAAAGCATGTGAACATGTTCTGCATACAAGATCCTTGAATTACCTTCAACATTCTCAAATGATTTTGGAAATGATTTTGCTTTGCCTTACTAACAATTGTTTTCTTTTCAACAAGCAGTTCTTCATGCAATTACAAGGTACTGCCATGGGCTCTACATGTGCCCCCTCGTATGCCAATTTATTGATGGGTTGGTGGGAGAAATTTGTGGTTTGGCATCCCAGAAACAGTCATCATACATCCAAGATCGCCCTCTGGCTGAGATATATAGATGACCTGTTTATTATTTGGGAAGGAACTAGTGCAGAATGGTTGGATTTTGTCTCAGTACTTAACATCAATGACCTCAATTTGCAATTCACGGAGAGCCACAGCAAGACTGCTATCCCATACTTGGATATTCTTGTTACTGTGGCTCAGGGTGAATTGATTACCAGTCTGTATAGAAAACCCACTAGTTCCAACATTCCACTCCACGCCAAGAGCAACCACCCTGCAGCCCTGAAATGGAGTATCCCCTATGGGGAGTTTATTCGCATACGCAGAAATTGCTCTAAGATCGAAACTTTCGATTGCAAATGTGCCTTTATGGGCAATAAATTTAAGCAACGGGGCTATCCCAAAAAAGTGTTGTAGAGAGCCTTTCAGAAAGCTAGAGACACTGATCGCTCCCTACTGTTGTTAGCAGACACTACTGAACACAGAACGACAGACACCAGTGAGACACGTCTTATTTTAACCTATGGTGAAGGTGCCCATAATATTCGACAAGTCATGCAACGACATTGACATATCCTTAAGTCAGATGAACACTTAAATACCATTCTGGTCGCATTAACATTACTTTTCGCAGATCCACTTCATTTAAGGATACACTAGTTCCCAGTTTTATGAGGCCGATTGACAATGCATTGACCAACGGATGGTTAAACACCAAACCACAAGGCTTTCACAAATGTGCCAAGTGTAAATCCTGCACTTATGCAGTTAATAAGACGTGTTATATACATCCTGTCCTAGGTAACAATGCTCAGATCGCATCAAGAATCACTTGCGATACAGATTTCGTGGTTTATGTTTTGAATTGTCCCTGCAACTTGTGGTATGTTGGCAGTACGAAAGGCAAACTGAAGCTGAGAATGCTTTAACACATCAGAGCCATAAGAAATGTTGATTCTAATTATCCTATGGCTCTGCATTTTCAGTCTTAACATGGAGGTAAATTGGAGGGTTTCTCCTTTTTTGGTATCCGGACAGTGCCTAAACCACCCAGAGGTGGTAACCAGGAGTTACTGTTGAGACAACTAGAAACCAAGTCCATTTTGGATCTTGAGACAAAAAAACCCAGGGGTCACAACCTAGATGAGGAGCTATACACATTTTTAGGTACTGACTAGTATATTTACTGAATTTTTAAAAAAAACATATTTTTGAAATTTATGAAACCTTTAACGTTTTAGAGTGACCCTCTAATGTTTAACATCTTTCTATCCTGACCCACACAGTAAAATGTATATATATATTTTTTCCCTTTTCTCTGACGCACTTTACAGATTGTTTTTAACATGATTCTTAGGAGGGTGTTTTTTCTTAATATTAATTATCTTGAAGAATATTTTTTGATATAGCTTGGTTATTGGACTCCCTAATGCTTGTTCTTTTTAACTCTTTTCCCGTTCACTTGTCTCGCTTTCTTTTGTTTGATGATTCATAATTTCCAGCTTTTAGATGCAGTCTCGTTGAATCGGAGATTTCCCAGAGTTGGTATTTTCTTTCCTGGGTTTATCGTGCTCAATAGGTTTTTTAAGGGAGTAGGTTGCCATTTAAGATGGCAATTTTAAAGGTTCCATGCACTTGAACTTTATTGGGGACAAACTCGTTGTCTACTCTCCAGTCGTCCATGTATGCATGTTTTCATGTTTTGTGACATGAGTGTATTTTTGGCCAATGTTTTAGAGACCATGATATTTTATCATTTTGTGATATACATATATTGTTTTTTTTTATCCACCTGATGTTTAACTGTATAATGTTGTGATTTATATTGACTATACACTCATGAACATACTAGTGCATCCATGGACTCAGAGCACTAGGCATAATATTATTCCTGTTGAGAAGACAATGTTTTCCTTTAACTCCTTCTTTGCTGCTAAAGCACTAAGCACTTTATATTGTTAACCACTGTATTATTGAGCTCGATATGTTTATCATTTTGTATACATATATGAGTATTTAAACTCATATGACTATGCATATAGGTTTGTGCGAGACTCGTGGTGAACACTTGGCATGATTATATATTTTTTCATGTAGCAGCTAGTGAACTGTACGAATGATGGATGGTTGGTGGGACTGAGTTGAGGAGATGGCCATAAAAGCTGGAGAAATTAACGTGGATCTTGGATTTGGGATGCAGACTAATGGTGGAAGCTTTATAACGGCATCTTCTTCAAAAAGACATAATATTATATTCTGTCACATCCCTTTAGGATTATCATGGCTTTGAAACACACATTTTTATTTCGAATGTGATGTTTTCTTCTTTTTTCGAACTTATATTTGATATAATTTGTTCTGCTTCCGCCATTCACCCGCGTTTTCTGCCATTTTCTCCTCAGTCCATGCAACTATTACATCTGCGTACTTGCTGTTATATTTTGTACCATACAACATTGGTTTAATGCTTTCATGATTGTGGTGTGTTTTTACTTATATAATACACTGCATGTTGTTATGCATTGCTGTCTTTTTACTGTTATAAGATGGCCGCCATTTGTTCACCACATTGTATTCCCTTGTGAATGGGGACATTCTATGCACTAGTATCATAGAGGTTTTAAAGCATTGATAAGGAGTCCCTTTTCCATGTAATTCCCTACCTACGTGAACAAGCGGTCAGTGTACCGCGAAACGCGTCATTTTGTTATCCAGGCTTTTCCTTTTGCTGCACCTTTTACAAATAAAGAAAAATGTGTGCTTCCTGGACCAGCTGTCATGCCTTTTCCTTGCTGAGACTGGATTCCACGCCTCAGCTGCTCTTGGGAGTGCAACCCGTTGGATTTTGCCTTGTTTCAGGGCATTATTTTCGTTTTGAAAAAAAAAAAAAATACATATATATCAATGAAAAAACTTTGTTAAAAGGAAGTTATGGTTACAAGTAAAATCGAAAAAAACCCAGAAATTCGCCAGTTATGGTAAGCTAAACAACCATAACTCACACCACCACCGTGCACTGCTAAAACTAACACCCAGGACATCAAAGATGACATCATAAATGTCATTGATGACATCACTGATGACATCACATATCTGGGCCACTTGTTATTGTTCACTGAGATATATAGGCTAGGTGGTTTTGCTCACTGGCAGTCAGAATATTAAAATTTAAAAAGGTGCTATGTATCTAGACGTTAACCTTGTCATATGTTCTTTAAGTACTTTCCTTAGGGTTTTGTCTCAGCTCATGGTGCGCATACATGGTGAAAGGAGCAGGCCTCAAACACACAATTCATTAGTATACATGAAGATAAACTTAAATGTCATTAACATTTTCTGATGATGCTGTTTCTTTCTTCCTTACTTTAGTTTCCCTGTATGTGCCTCTGATTTGTATGCATTGTGGTTGTTCATATGCATTGTTTGTACCAGCATAAGTGTTGTAAGTCTTGAATTGTTAGCTAGTTATTACATTTTTAACATTGCTCAAAACTTTGATAAGGTAGCATTCATTATTGTACTATCCAAAATTACAAGATTATAAATAGTCTACTTCTATGGTGCATGCAGCAGTCATTGCCTATGTTTATATATGATTAGGTTTCTGTATTAACATCAACACTCCAATACAATGATTTTAGATGAGTACATTCTTTAATAAAGTAAGTAGTTCATGATAGGTCTCCCAATCACCCCTGACATCTTGTTACCAACAATATAAACACAACTCCTTGTAGGGACTATTCATCAAAATATATTTCACATGTGATGTCATCAGTGATATGATCAATGACTTTTGTGATGTCATCTTTGATGTCCTGGCCGCTAGTCTTAGCAGTGCATGCTGGTGGCGCGAGTTATGGTTGCTTACCTTACCATAAATGACGAATTTCAGTTTTTTTTTGGTTTTACTTGTAACCATAATGTCCTTTTCATATAGTTTTTTACATTGAATTTCTTAGGTTTTTAGTAGTGCAACTTGACAATAACGCCCCTTTAACAAAGTTTTTTCAGTGAATTTCAAAGGTTTTTATTCGTGCAACTTAACCATAACGTTTCTTTAACAAAGTTTTTTCATTGAATTTCATAGGTTTTTATTAGTGCAACTTAACCATAACATCCATTTAACGACGTTTTTTTCAGTGAATTTCATGGGTTTTTACCAGTGCATGTTATTTTCCTACAATTTACAAATATCATACTTACCCAATATAGAAATATTTGTGTCAAATTTACAAAGTGTCACCTTATAACTTTGTCATTTCCCATCTTCTATAATCATTTTTAACACTTCTATACAGTTTTTGCAACTATTTCAACTCGTTTTACATCCGTAGACGTCTACGAACATCTGACTTCATTCTGGACCTTCCAGACAGTTCCACATGACCATAGGCTGGCGCACGCCATGATGACGTGTCCGAGAACCCGTCCGCACTTCACAATAAGATCCGTTCTTCATGGACAGTTTGGAACAGCATTTTCTACTGATCTAGGAACTTTCAACTTTAAAATTGCCCTTGCACAGCTCCAACACCTATTCCTACTCATTATTCATTAACAATCTAGTACACAGAACATACTTTTAGCAAAACTGCTATTTATCTTAAAATGGCATCAGCTAATGCCATCCCTCCTCCCCAAGAGCCACCACCACTGCTGTAATCAAGGAGCATGAGAAACACTGCCCCCTACCTTAGAAATAACACACGCGCAACATTTTCCCATGTCCACCTACCCCTCCATATTAGTGTTTGGTGCCTCTTCCCTCATTTCCCTCCCCACATTTCGTTCTTAGCTCTCCTGCCAAAAATAAAAATACATCCAAAAACAACAAAAGAAATGTTCCTTTAGGAACCACCTTTCACAGCTAAAAAAATAGAACTAAAAAAAAAAACGTATAGACTCCATCTAATTTATATTTCTCAGTAAAGTACATAGACTCAATAAGATTTTCCAGCATTTCCATTTTGTGTTAAGCTAATGGGAATATTGTGATGTTCATCCTCCATTCCAGGGACTGGAACAGTGGATAACGGCCCAGCAGCCCAAGTTATCAGCCCAAGGAAAGCAAGGGTGCATAACGAGGTCTCTGGACCATTATCCCCCCATTCTAACCCCTTTAATAGGGGATGAAGGCCATTAGCACCGTAGTTTCCCAAATCGGGAACCCAGGGTACTAAAAAAAAAGATTTTTCTTCCTACACCGGGACACCTCTGGTGTCCCGGTGTAGGAAGGAAAATACTTTTCCAAGATGGCCACCATGGAAAGGGAAGGCAGGGTTTCATACAGGGCACCGCTTTGCTTTCCATGGCAGCCTGCAGAAGGCGAAAAGAGAACCATATAACCATATTACCACAAGCACTTTTTTCTTCCCTTTCAAACCTATCCCAATTTCAAATAACTTTACCACAAAGCCAGTTGCAAAACCATGCTTTCTATTGTATTTGTATTTTATTTATTTGTTGTGCGCACCGTGCCTCGTGGCATCTGGGCGCATGTTTAAGAGGCAGTTACAGGTTACAGCAAATAGATTCAATGTACATTTGACACATATTTACATAGAGTTCAGAGCATCGAATAGAGAGGCGCATCGGGCGTATGTTTAAGAGGAAGTTACAGGTTACAGCAAATAGATACAATATACATTTAACACATATTTACATAAAGTTCAGAGAGGAATATACAGTAGAAACAGTCTAAGTACAGTGAGCAAACAGTAATGGGATTGGCAGATGTAGAGATTATGAAAAGGAGGCTAGGTCATCCCGTTCATGTAACCACAATTTGGTTTTAGCTTTGAAGGAATGGATGTGCGGAACGTTTCTGAGAACATTAGGTAGGGTGTTCCACAGCATAGCCACGAGGACTGGGAAGCTCGAGCCTCCGGCTGTCTGAAGCTTGAAACTAGGAATAGTCAGCGTTTTAGCCTGTGAAGATCTTAGAGGTCTAGTTGCTGTGTGTTGTATGAAGCGCGTGGAAAGGTAAGCCGGAGCTACGTTGTTCTGGGCCTTGTATGTTAGTACAGGTGCTTTGAGGGATATGCGGTGAGTGATGGGTAGCCAGTGCAAGTTGCATCTCATGTTAAATATGTGTGAGCGCCTGGGAATGTTGAGAGCTGCCCTTCTGGCATTGTTCTGTGTGACCTGGAGTTTATCAATGTTTCTTTGACTAGTCCCAAGGTAGAGGGCATTGCAGTAATCGATTTTGGACATGATGAGGGTTCTGGCGAGAATTAGACAGTTCTCCGTTGCAGAAAGGGGCGACGTGCTGTAATCAATTTGCAAGAATAGGATGATGCTGAGACAACTGAACTGCATTGGTTTGACGATTGAGGGACAGAGTGGAGTCTAGATATATTCCAGTGTTTTTGTGATGTTGGAGACTTTAATATCATTCCCATCAATGATGAAGGAATTGTATTTGGGGTCAAGTTTGGGGAGTTTGTATTGAGAGCCAAGAATTATTAATTCCGTCTTTTCATCATTAAGGCAAAGCCCATGATGAGCCACCCAGGCCTGGATTACAGTGTATACTGCATTGAGCGCTTTAGCATCTGTTACATAATCGCCAGTGATAGGGATGAGTATCTGGGTGTCATCCGCATAATTAGTGTAGGAGACACCCAGATAGTCAAGTATATCAAAGAGCGGTTTAGTAAACACATTATAAAGTGTGGGAGAGACACAAGATCCTTGTGGAACTCTGCACGGGACAAGGGCTGGGTCAGCTGCGGCTAGGGGAGAGAAAACCCTCATGGTTCTGTTTGCCAGAAAGGAGCTGATCCAAGATGTGGCTGCGTCAGAGAAGTGGGCTGCAATTTTGAGGTGGTGGCAGAGGATTTGGTGATCGACCAAATCAAAGGCTGCTGAAAGATCAAGGAGGAGCAGGAGCGCCAGTTTGCCCTTGTCTTTCAGCTCCTCGATTTGGGTTTCAAATCAATTAGGGCTGTCTCTGTACCATGTCTGGGATGAAAGCCAGATTGTCTAAGCCCTAAGAGATGTTGGTTTCAAGATAGTCCTGGATTTGGCGATAGGCTTTCAGGTCCTTGTCAATGCTCCTTACACAAGTTTGCTGGAAATCCACCCTTGTTTTATTTTTTCAAAAGTGGCAAATGTATGAACATACAATCGTCATATAACCTAGCCCCCCCTTAACAAAATCCATTCACACTTTACGAAAATATTTATATGTAGATCTATAATCTTTTTGCAAACCTTTGTGTAGATTTGTCAAATGGCACGACATTTATAAGCCTTTACAATATTTTGGGAGCCCCGGCCTCCAATTTTACCCCTCTTGACAAAATCCCACCAAAACTGGCTAAAACATTTATATCTAGATATGTTATGAGTTTGCCCAATAAAGTGCAGATTCATCAAATTGCACCTCATTTATAAGCCTTTACATTATTTTGGGACCACCCTCCTATTTTTCCCCCTCTTGACAGAATCCTACCAAACCTTTCAAACTTATTCGGAATCAGGTCAGAAATCTAATTGCAAAATGTCATGCAGTTTCATTAAGTGGCGTCAAAGTTATAAGCCATCCAAGAACTCCTTTTCACCAACCCTGTAATGATGCGGTGTCCGCGAACTTCTCAGGATTGTTCGCGGACTTTCGCGGCAAAAAAACACCCATTTTTTTTGCTTCTTGCAGCCATATCCTTCCCATCCTCATCACCTCTCACCTCAACAGAGATTATTTGATAGGTTTCACAGGTGCAATGTTGTGTTTTTTTTAATATGTTTTAACCGCGTTGTCTGCGGACACCGGCCTCTGTCCACGAATCCAAGATGGCAGACGTTTGGTTAAGTTGCTGTTTCCATAGGAAGAACACTTTTTGGGCGGCTTATAACTCCGCTCTCCCTGGACGAATCCTCACCAAACTTTGTAAAAAAAAGTATATAGCCCACTCTGAATTATTTTGCAAAGTCTGGTGAGGTTTGCTCCTGAAGGGGCAAAGTTATAGGGGGGTCCTAAAATGTCTTTTTTCCCCAAAGGCTGAATGGGGAAAAATCTTTGCTCACGCCTACAGCCCAAACCGCTGGACGGATTTTCACCAAATTTGGACCAGGAGCAGCGGGTCCCGAAAGCATGCTTTTGCAAATTTGGTGAAAATCCATTCAGTAGTTTTGTTTTAAAATGACCAAAAAGTAGGTCACAAAAAATGAGTGATATCTATGTTCTGTCCGTGGACACACTTCCATGTTCAGTCTGCGGACAGTGTCCTGATTGGCTAATCGGCTTACGTCATGTCTGCGGACATGCAACGTGTTCGCTGATTGGATGGTGAAGAGCATGAAGTGCGTAAAAACATATTAAAAAACACAACATTGCAGTTGTCAAACTTATGAAATAATCTCTGGGGAGATGAGGAGTGATGAGGATGGGATGGGATATGGCTGCAAGACGCAAACACCTCACCATTACAGGGTTGGTGAAATGCAGTTCTTGGATGGCTTATAACTTTGGTGACACTTAATGGGACTGCATGAAATGTTGCATGTATATTCCTGACCTGATTCCGAGTGAGTATGCAAAGATTGGTGGGATTCTGTCATGAGGGGGCAAAATTAGAGGGGGGGTCCCAAAAATAATGTAAAGGCTTATAAATGAGGTGCCATTTGACAAATGTACACTTAACTTGGGAAATTGATCATATATTTAGATATGATTGTTTTTGCGAAGTTTGATGGGATTTTGTGAAGAGCGGGCAAAATTAGAGAGGGGGTCTCAAAATAATGTAAAGGTTTATAAATGAGGTGCCATTTGACGAATCTACACTACATTTGGCAAACTGATAATAGATCTATTTATAGATGTGTTTGTGAAGTTTGGTGGGATTCTATCAAGAGGGAGCAAAATTAGAGGGGGGGTCCCAAAATATTGTAAAGGCTTATAATTGTGGTGTCATTTGACAAATCTACACAAAGGTTTGCAAAACGATTATAGATCTAGATATAGATGTTTTCATAAAGTCTGAATGGATTTTGTCAAGTGGGGGCTAGGTTATATGACGATTGTATGTGCATATATTTGACACTTTTGAAAAAATAAAACATGGGTGGATTTCCAGCGAACTTGCGTAAGGAGCATTGGCAAGGACCTACAAGCATGGTTTTGGAAATGTGCCAGTGTTTTATTATTTGACAAGTGTCATAATGTAGCTACAAAAAATAGCGGTATACCTTTAGTGACTGAGGGGTAGCCTGTGGCCATGAGCAGTGGCCCGATTGTCCGGGTCATGGAATAAGGTCATGATCCAGACAATCTGGTTACTGGTCATGACTACAAGGGACAGAACATAGGATTCAAGTGGCCATGTCCACCTGGGACTGGCTTTGTGGTAAAGTTATTCAAAATTAGGATAGATCTGAAAGGGAATAAAAATGCGCTTGTGGTAATATGGTCATAGGGTTCTCTTTTTGCCTTCTGCAGGCTGCAATGGAAAGCGAAGAGGGGCCTGTATGGAACCCTCACCTTCCCTTTCTATGGTGGACATCTTGGAAAAGGATTTTCCTTCCTACACCGGGACGCCTAGGATGAAAAATCCTCTTTTTTAACACCCCGGGTTCCCACTTTGGGAACCTAGGGTGCTAATGGCCTTCATCCCCCATTTCAGGGGCTGGAATGGGGGGATAATGGTCCAGAGACCTCGTTATCCACCCTTGCTTTGCTTGGGCTGATAACTTGGGCTGCTGGGCCGTTATCCACTGTTCCAGTCCCTGGAATGGAGGATGAACATCACAATATTCCCATTAGCATAACACAAAATGGAAACACTGGAAAATCTTATTGAGTCTATGTACTTTACTGAGAAATATAAAGTAGATGGAAGTCTATACGTTTTTTTTAGTTCTATTTTTTTAACTGTGAAAGGTGGTTCCTAAAGGAATATGTCTTTTGTTGTTTTTGGATATATTTTTTTTGGCAGGAGAGCTGAGAACGAAAGGTGGGGAGGGAAATGAGGGAAGAGGAACCAAACACTAATATGGAGGGGTAGGTGGACAAGGGAAAATGTTGCGCGTGTGTTATTTCTAAGGTAGGGGGCAGTGTTTCTCATGCTCCTTGATTACAGCAGTGGTGGTGGCTCTTGGGGAGGAGGGATGGCATTAGCTGATGCTATTTTAAGATAAATAGCAGTCTTGCTGAAAGTATGTACTGTGTACTAGATTGTTAATGGATAATGAGTAGGAATAGGTTTTGGAGCTGCGCAAGGGAAATTTTGAAGTTGAAAGTTCCTAGATCAGTAGAAAATGCAGTTCTGAACTGTCCGCGAAGCAGAGATCTTATCGTGAAGTGCGGACGGGTACTCGGACACGTCATCATGCCACGCGCCAGCGTATGGTCATGTGGCACTGTCCGGAAGGTCCGCTATGAAGTCAGATGTTCGTAGACGTTTACGGATGCAAAACAAGTTGAATTAGTTGCAAAAAGTGTATAGAAGTGTTAAAAATTATTCCGGAAGGTGGAAAATGGCAGAGTTTTAAGGTGACACTTTGTAAATGGGAAACAAATATTGCTATATTGGGTAAGTATGGTTTTACTAAATTGTAGGAAAATAGCATGCACTTGTAAAAACCCATGAAATTCACTGAAAAAAACTTTCTTAAAGGGACGTTATGGTTAAGTTGCACTAATAAAAACCTATGAAATTCAAAGAAAAAACTTTGTTAAAGGGACGTTATGGTTAAGTTGCACTAACAAAAACCTATGAAATTCAATGAAAAAACTTTGTTAAGGGAACGTTATGGTTAAGTTGCACTAATAAAAACCTATGAAATTCAATGAAAAAACTTTGGGGGAAGGGCTAGCCGGCGTGCTATGAGCACGTAGTTTCACAGAGCTCCCGCTCCACTGGTCGAAATCCTGTTTATATCCAACATTGAAACCCCATAAACTGACCCAGAATCAGCACGATCGCTGCAGAAGGGACAGGTGTCATGAGCAGAGGTCCGGAGGAGAAGAAACGTGGATTACAGGCCCTGTGAGCCTGATCGGGAAAGACTGCAGAGGGCCCGCGCTTGCCTGGTGCAGTTTGCCTGCTCGCTGCGCAGACCAAGGTGAAATTAAGACCACCTACCTGCCACGAAGATATGGAACACTAGACCGGCAAACGGCTGTGCGGCATATCGTGTAACGGTGCGAGGTGGGGAGGGCGAGACCGGGAGATGAGACACGGGCACTAAAGAGGCGGGCCCATCTGGGCAACAAACTAGACGTGTACGGTCTGGGAGCCCCGCACTAGCCCACCTATGTAGCAACATATGAACAGGGAGGTGCCACACCCGATCTGGAATACCGCAGGGCCACCCTTTGGAATCTGGAGGTGAGAGCAGGTAAAGAGGGGAAGTGGAGCAGGCAAGAAACACGAAACAGACACACAATGAGGTGAGAGCTGAAAGCGCAGCAGTTGACTTTGGAGTCTCAAACTCCCCTCCTATAATAAGCCGTCCCCAACCGCCTTTCTCCCTAGTCATGGCAGTGGGACAATGACGATTGAGGGTGTGATCTGGGTCGAAGAGCTGAGACTGGAATAAGGGGTGAAATCAGGAGTGGACGAGGCACCATAGACTTGCGTGAAATAACACTGGGTGTGCTGGCTTGGAGGCCTAGACTGGCCACAACAACCAAAGAAGATGCAGCGGAGTACTGGGCTGCATACATAGGCACTGCAAACTAACTCACCCGGTAAGGCAAGGAAGTGAACAGGGAGGAAACGGATCACACTCCTGAGGTCCTGGACACAACTACAAACCACAACCTACCCCCCCCCCCCAGACATCTGGCAGAACGGGCCGCAGGCTGGAATTGAGGAAGAACAGAGCTACATAGCCGAGGAAAAACCTCTGCACCGACGAGGGAGCCAGAACTATAACCTTGAGAGCAGCTCTGAAGGGAAACAGGGCCAGCATGGTTAAAGGACAACAAAGGATGGAGAAGTATACAGAATCAAAAGGCAAGCCGCAAAAGCAGGAGGGGTCGGACCGGATCATGGAGGAAGGAGCAACAGGAGGTGGCAGTGGAGGGGTGACCCGGGACACATTGATGGAGGCAATTCAGGTGACTAGAGCCTCCCTTGAAGGAAGCATTAAGGAGGAAGGAGTGGATGTCTTCCTAGTGAGGGCTAACCTCTGCAAGCTGTGTGAGCGAGTCACAGAAATGGAACAAAGGGTCAGTACAGTGGAGGAAAACATTCAACACCTTAAGAACCAGGTGGCAGGTCTGGTGAGGGCGACTAGGATTCTGGAGGTAAGGGCGGAGAATGCAGAGGGCCGCTCCAGATGCTGTAACATTCAATTGGTAAGGGTGCCAGAGAGGGAAAAAGAAGAGCTATTTCTGGAGAATCTGATACTGAAGGTGCTAGGGATAAAATGTCTGTCCAAATTCTTCACAGTAGAGAGGGCTCACAGGGTGCCGGGCAGAGCCCCATCAGCGGGTGGCCCACCAAGAGTAATGCTGGGGAAGATTATGAACTTTCGGGATCGAGACGTCATACAACAGTAGGCTCGCAGGGTGGGACTCTACAAAAATGGGAACTCAAAAACGTGCATCTTCCTGCACTTCACTTTGGAGGTACAACAATGCAGAACGTACGATGCAGTGAGACGCTGACTCCGAGAACTGAGCTTAAAGTATATGAGGTTATTTTCAGCCAAAATTAAAGTTATATCAGGGGGAAGTCATGGTTCCTTACGTCCCCGAAAGAGATGTGGGATTGGCTAGACACCCCACCATGAGGAAGGGATTTGCAAGATGAGAAAGGGGTGGGGGGGCACATTCGGGGGTAGGGGACTGAAGATAACAGGAATGCTCTGGATTGTGAGTGGAGAATTGCTACGAAGGTGGCACCTTGGAGTAACTCTGGGGCAAGGAGGTGGAGATGATTTGCAACAGGCAGTTGGGAGCAGGGGCAACGTGGAACCCCCCCTTAGACGATACCACTAGCTGCTAACCCACAAGTAGAGGGAAAAGGTGGGCTATGCTAGTCGAGTGGTCCAGTGTGCCAGGGTTGGGGGATGGAACCCGGTGCAATGACACCCAGGAGTAATAGTTTGGGGATTGGGTGGGTGTAGTCCAGAGGGGGGGAGGGAGGAGAGAGGAAGGGTGAAGGGGGTGCGGACTAAGGGGGATTTGGGAGGGAGCATCCAAGTTTGGGATGGTTAATATCTGGGGAACAGTTAAAAGGCAGGGAGAGAGCTGGGGAATTGAGATGAGATTGAATACTGGGAGACATGAGACCGGAAATAGGTTCAAGGGAGAATTAGGTCAGCACAACAAAGGATGGAGGAATTACCAGCAGAAGAACAGATGGGGATGAGGGATGAACCCGGACGGGAGAGGACCCTGAAGGGAGGTGGACAAGATAGGAAACCTGAGTGATAACAATGGTGGAAACTAGAGGGTTGAAAATTGGAACTTGGAATGTTCAGGGATTGGGGTCGAGACAAAAGAAACATAGGGTGGAAGAGTTTCCGAAATGACAGGGGATATGGGTGGCACTGATACAGGAGACACACATGGGTAAAACGAAACTAATGGCATTGGGGAGAAAATGGGGCAGACAGGAGGTGGGCACGTCTTACTCAACACAGGTGAGAGGGTATTGTTCTGGGTGGCGACAGGGGTGCCACTGCAGGTGGAAAAGTACTGAAAGATGAGGTGGGGAGGACAGTGGTCATGGTGGAGAAATGGGAGGAGCGTTCAATATGCTTATTGAACTTGCATGCACAGAACATTGATGATAAGGGATACTTACCCTCGGTGCTGCAGATGATTGGAGAGTTTACAGGTGAAATGATCATGTGGGGAGGGGATTTTAATTGTCACCTGGACACACACCTGGATGGAACGGGGGAACAGGACCCAGTAAAAAACAGATGACAGCGTCACTTCACAAGGTGATGGAGGAGTTAGATTTGGTGGAAGTGTGGAAAGAAAAGCACAATGAAAAGAGAGGGTTCTCATACTTCTCGGGAGCATATGGGTCATACTCACGCTTCGACTATCTACTCATGGGGAGGGAACACTGTGAGCAATTTGAAGGGCCAGAATATCTGGGGTGCACACTCTCGGACCATTCCTCCCGGTGGTTAAGCTGATGAGGAGAGGTGGGTGACCCCGCAACGAATGTGGTGCATGCAGAGAAAAGCATTAGAGGACAGAGCCTTCAAGAATGAGATACGCAAGGGGATGGAAAGATAGTTTGAGCTGAATGCAGGGTTGGTGACATCAGTAGATGTGCTTTGGGAGGCCTTTAAGGCAAATATGAGAGGGGTCTGTCTTTCAATGACAGTGGGGATGAGAAAGAGATTGCAGGACACATTACGATGAACAGAAGAACAGGTGGTAGAATTAGATAGGGAAGCGGAAGCTGCAAGGTGAAATCAGGTGGGGGACAGACTAGCCCAGAGCCTGGCGCTTTACCACAAGACCCTGACAAATCTAGCACACTTTGACAATAGTAGGCGGGACGTTTGGCTGCATGAGGAGGGGGATAAGGCAGGGAAATTACTAGCCTGGCTGATAAATAAGGAAAACCCATGCTTGTAATAACTCAAATTAGGACCAAATTGGGGGAAATAGTGGGCATGCAGAAACGGATCAATAGGGCGTTCGATTAATTTTATGCGGAACTATACACAAGAGAAGGGGGATATGTGGAAAAGGATGTGGAGGATCTGTTGGACATGGTTTGGCTACCAAAATTAGGGGTGGATATGCAGGAAGAACTGGAACCCCGATAGAGGAGGGGAATATCCGATGGGCAATACGTTCCATGAGGAAGGGCACGGCACTTGGTAGTGATGGGTTTCTTATAGAAGTCTACTCTGAGTACATAGACCTCCTAACCCCATGGCTCAAGAAGGTATATGACAAGGCTTTTGAGAAGGGATACCTCCCAGAGTCCATGAGGGAAGCCATTATAAAAGTAATCCTAAAGGAGGGGAAGGATCCGCTGGACTGCATGTCATACCGTCCCATATCCTTATTGAATATTGACGGGAAGATCCTGAGGAAGATCCTGGCAGCCAGACCAATGCATGTTCATTGGAGGGAGGAACACGACGGCAATATCGGTCACCTTCACCATGCGATGGATCATATGAAATCTCAGAAAAATGACATGGCGATTGACTCCTTTGCCGCCATGAAGGTGTTAGACTCGCTTGAATCAAAGTGGTTATTTTGTGTACTGAAAGGGTTTGGGTTTGGGGAAAATATCTGTAAATGGCTGAGCCTGCTCTACAAAAAACCGGCAGCGATGGTAAGGACCAATGATTGGGTCTCGGAGAAGTGGCAACTAAGTAGAGGGACACGACAGGGGTGTGTGGCGTCCCCAATACTATTTGCTCCGGCCCTAGAGCCACTGGCCGGATTTTTACGGCAGGAAATGATAGAAGCAGGGATTGAATTGGGAGGCGTGAAACATATAGTATCACTATACACTGATGATCTGCTACTATATGTGGGTAATCCACGGGAGAATCTTCCAATTTTGTGGGAGGTATGAAAGAATTTTCAGCAAATGTCGGGCTTTGAAATTAACAAAGTTAAGTTGGTGCTGTTCCCTCTGGGGGAGGGGGGCTACAGGGATGTCCAGCGAAGGACCTACCTGTGGTGGGGATAAAATGGGAGACAAAGTCATTCAAATATTTGGGTATAATATTCCATGAGATTGAAGAAACTTTCATAAACAATGCGGGAGGGCACTATCGAGCATAGGAGACTTGGTGCTGTTCTGGAAAGGCCTACCTCTCTCCCTGATGGGAAGAGTGGCTTTATGCAAAATGGTGATTCTTCACCAACATACCATACATGGCAAAAAAAATATTCTTTAAAATGTTGGATAGTAGGGTAGGGGAGTTTCTATTTCCCTAGTGACACTTCAGACACCAAGGACATAAGGCGGGCTGGGCTTACCTGACTATGAGAAATGTTTCGTAGTGGCACAGTTTCAGGCGGTCTTGGAGTGGGGACAACCAGCGGGCGTGACGTCCCGAAGGGGTTGGTGGGGGATTTTACACCATACCGAAGAGGGGTTGAACTATTGTGGAGTCCGATGGGGAATAAGGGGACTACAATCATGTTTGAGGCAGTCAGAAAGACATGGAGGAAATATGGTCGGAAGAAGGGTCCTGTGGGGCTCAATGGGGAAATTTACCCTGGGGAGTATACCGGAAACTGCGACAAGCGATAGGGAATGCAGGGTTACAGAGATTCCAGGGAAAGGGATGTGAGAAGGTGGGGGACCTCTTTGAGGGAGGAAAGTTGCTGACGTTCTCAGAGTGGTGCACAAAGTTTGAGTTAAAGTTGTGTCAAAGGGCCTGTTTCTGGCATATGGAGCAGTAGTTAGGAGAGTGGGGAAAATATGGAAAGGAATTCCGTAGGAGCTGGAAACAAGCCCCTTGTTGTGGATACCGCTGGAGCAGACAGAGGGGAAGGTGAGAGTCTCACGCATATATAAGGCCCTACAAGAGGAGGAATATAGAGGGGAATTGAAGGTAAACGGGAAATGGGAAGTGGATATGGGATACCAGATCCCAAAGAAAGAATGGATAAGAATATGGGAACAGGTCCAGAAAGTGTCACGAAATGGGAGATTCCAATTGGTCCAATTTAATATCATGCATAGGACATATGTGACCCCTATTAGACTACGGGCTATGAACAGAACATTAACAGATAAGTGCCCCAGATGCGGTAGAAGCCCGGCACGATTCTGGTGCATGATATGGGATTGTGGAGTCATAGCAAACTATTGGGATAAGGTGATCAAAGAGGTGAATGGGTTGCTGGGGACAAAAATGGAATATAACTCGAGAATATGCATTTGGGGGATCCTTCCAGGGGGAAAGAGGCATAAAATGTGGAACAAGATGGTGAGATTTTTATTGATATTAGCTAAACGCTGCATGGTCATCGCATGGAAACATCCACCATCTATAGCGCTGTGGCAAGCAGATGCCCGTAGATGGGGGTAGCCGAACTGGAAACATTGCGGGTGGCGAGAGCTGACATAGAGGGGGATGGGATAACGGTAAACTGGGGCCAACTGTTGAATGATCTGGCTATACCCAATGACCTGAAACTGCCATGAGAGGTGGGACAGGGGGGAAAGTGAGACGATAAGGGCAAGGGGAGGAGGAACAGAGATATGGGAAGGGTTTAGAGCGACCTTCCGGGAGAAGCAAGGTGCACGTTGCTGGCTAATTACAAAGTCCCGGGAGGCTGGAGGTGTGAAAGGGATGAAACTGGACACGAGATCTCATGGGAACCCGTTGAGGAATGGAAAAAGGGGGGGTGGTAGGGAGGAAAATGCTGAAATTGTTCTTGTTTGCTTTGTTTACAAAAATGCAAATAAAAGTGTTTGATACAATTAATGGCATTAGACATAGCATGATTAATATGTTAGCTCATAAAAACTTAGATTTTCTTAATAACAATTTAAGCCATGGACTTGGACATGATGAAGGCTGTGGTCACTGGCCATCACCAAACACCATAGCTAGTGGTCAGTGTTGCAAAATACTAATGTGCCTGGTTAAAAGCCATGCCTAGTGGCCCATCACTGTTTTAAAATATACAATGTTAAAAATTGAAAGCTGCAGTCAGTGGCCGTAGTTAAAGGCCATAGCTAATGCCCATGAATATGTTAGAATATACAGTCGGCACAACCAAAGACCCTAGTCACTGGCTAGTATTGTGTTGAAGACCATAGATAGTGGCTGGTTATTGTATATAATATACAGTGGGCACAGCCGAAGGCCATATATAGGGGCTGGTTAGTGCTGTTTAATAAACAGTGGGCACGTCTGAAAGCCATCGCTTATGGCATGTTATTGTTTTAAAATATACAGTGGACATGGAAAAAGATAGATGTACAAACTGCTCATTGTCAAAGGCCAGGGCTAGTGAGACCCATTTATATATCAGAATATATAGTGGGCACAGCCAAAGATTGTGGCCACTGGCCAGTATTGTTCTAAAGCCCATGGCTAGTCTCTGATTAGGGTATATAAGAAACAGTGGACACAGCTGAAAGCTGTAGCCACTGGTGAAGGTAAAAGTCTAGTGCACATGGGTGAAGACTGTGGCCAGTGTCCATGACTGAAGGCCATAATTAGTACCCATTAATGTGTTCAAATATATTTGGCTATGCACACTGACCATGGCTGAGGCCATCCTTAATTCTGGTTACTGTTATAAAGTAATTAGTGATTTCATCAGTGATGTGGTCTGTGAAGTCATCATTGTGGTCATCGGCTGTTGCGTTAAGCTCTCACTTTAACGTCCATGCAACTAAAGTTTTTTTCCTTTGAATTTCAAGGGTTTTGCTATTCCATAGATGTTTAGATCGCTTCCAGGCCACTACCATGGTCTTGGGCCAGAGGCTGTGCCCAATGTCCATTTTAATGCTGCCAGACCACTAGTCATGGCTGGTGGGGACAGCTGAACACTACCAAAACACTTACCATGGCCTTCGGCCCTGGCCGGTGGGCATGGCCACTTGAAAACACTTGCTATCAATCGCTCAAAGACGGTCATCAATCACAAACAGATTTTATCCTGTTTTGACAGTGGTATTGTGATGTATAAAAGATTGCAGGCTTTGAGAACTCAAAATGTGTTTAGGCAATGTGCAGAGAGATACATTATTTGCTATGGACCACACACTTTGGTTAAGCAGCATGCTCCAAGCACATTGTTTTATGGCGGGTCTCTTGGTGACTGTTGTCATACATCGCATGACCCCAACTAACCACATATAATCAGCAAGGAAATGGCAAAAAAAAATAACAGGCAACAAGAATAACATATGCCCAGGTACTTTCTGCACCCATAGCAAAACTCAAAAGCTGGAACCCATGAATATATGCACAGTAAGTGCACATATATCTTAAAGTGGCATATACAAATGTAATTCATTTGACCTTCCCTTTAGAAGAAAGTGTTCAAGACAAAATGGCATTGGACTTTTAAAAAAAGTAATGAACACCAGAAAAATAACCTGAGCGAGGAAATGTTCCAATAAATATGTTAGAAAAGTGTAAAAGGTGCTCACCTTTTAAACCCAGCAATCTGTTGTGAAATATTCCCTGGTAAACAAAATCCAAACATGAAACAAGTGCTTGTTGTCTTGTGGGTTAGAGTCTGCACTGAGAACATGACAGCCTGAGTAAAATCCTGGTAGCCAAATACTTGTGCAAGCTTGCCAACCTCAAAGAACCCTATATGTTGCGTCTGTCTTCTGAAAAACAATTTCACATATGTGTCCTTTACCTGTGCCCTGAAAAGCAGTCACATTCTGGGGGATTACGTGCACCAGTGTCCAGGATTACAAACTATCTTGCCACATCATTGGGCAAATACTCATGACCTACTTGCCCTCTCATCATTTCCCATCCTCACCATCGTGTCAGACTTTCAACAATATTCTACTTTATAAAGAAAGCTTCCACTCAAATATATAAATCCTTATTTAACTTTGTTAGGCAAATAGTGTACATTTGTGCTATTCACCCCTCTTGACTGGCAGACTAAAAATACCAGAGTGCAATTCAGCGAAAGGCAAACAAATGGTCTCTGAGTGCAATACTTTTAAGGATTGACAGTATCACCATTACAAAAAGCAGATGCCATGTGTTTTCTTAGTGTTGCTCTAAGTGGTCTTGTAACTTTGCCTCTCTTTTTAGGCACAATGGCCTGTTGGGGCTGGCCTTTTTCTCGCTTTGAAGCTAAGCAGAGTCCGTCCTGGTTTCTGCATGGATGGGAGACCTGGGTCACTAGTGATTGTTCACCGCCGATGTCACTGCAGGTGTAGAAATATCTATTTTTTTTAATTATGTATAAAAGATTGCAGGCTTTGAGAACTCCCAATGTGGTGAGGATAAAACACTTTGGTTAAGCAGCGTGCTACAAGCCCCTTGTTGTATGGCCGGTCTCTTGGTGACTGCTGTGATACATCGCACAACCCCAACTAACCGCATTCGCAGCACGTCAGAGGGGAAAAGAATGAACAGCTGCAAGAATAATATTTGCCCAGGTACGTTTGCCCCCATTGTGAAAATCAAAACCTGGCACCCATGAAGTTACGCACAGTAAGTGACCATATATTCTAAAGTGAAATATACAAATGTAGTTCAATTGACCTTATTCTTAGAAGAAAGTGTGCAAGACAAAATATCATTGGACTTTTAAAAAAAGTAATGAACACCAGAAAAATAATCTGAGAGGAAATCATCCGATAAATATGGTGGCAAAGTATAAAAGGTGCTCATCTTTTAAACCCAGCAATCTTTAGTGAAATATTCCCTGGAAAACAAAGTCCCAATACGAAACAAGTGGTTGTGGTCTTGTGGGTAAGCGTCTGCACTGGGAACATGATAACCTGTTTACAATCCTGTTATCCAAATACTTGAGCAAGCTTGCCAACCTCAAAAAAACAGAAGGGGTTGCTACCGCCCTCTGAAAAAAAGTTACTCTCTCCACTCACATGCGTCCTTTACTGATGCCTTGAAAAGCAGTCACAATCAGGGAAAATAACTGCACCAGTGTCCTGGATTGCAAATTCTCTTGCCACATCATGGGAGAATACTCATGACTTACTTGTCCTCTCATAATTTCCCCTGCTCACCCCCATTGCTAGCTTTCAACAATGATCTGCTTTATGAAGCTAGCTTGAAGAGTAAACATACCATAGTTTCACTCAAATATGTAAGTCCTTATAGAACTATGTTAGGCAAATTGTGTACAATTGTGGCATTATTCCCCCCATCTTGACTGGGAGACTACAAATACCTGAATATAATTCAACAAAAGGCAAAAAAAAATCACTCTGAATGCAAAGCATTCCAGTACTGACAGTAGCACGGTTTAAAAAATAAATAATGTGGATGCCATGTGTTATGAAATGTTTTAAACTATGAATGCAAAAAACTAAGAAAACACACAGCATTGAGGACTGTGGACTGTCTCGCATCCATACAGTAACCAGGACGGACCCTGCTTAGTTTCACAGCAAGGAAGGATCCAGCCCTCTTAGGCTACGTTTCTCTAAGTGGTCTTGTAAGGCGGGCTCACTTATTAGGAAACATGACCTTAGGGGGCTGACCCCTTCGTCCCTTTGAAGCTAAGCAGGGTTAGTACCAGTTACTGCCGGAATGAGAAACCCACTGTTGCTGTAAAAATATAATTTTTTAAAACATTTTCATTATTGATTGGGAGACTCCAAATATCAGAATGCAATTCAGCAAAAGGCATAAAAAGGTCTCTGAGTGCAAAAGCTTCAAAGACAGATAGTAGCACGGTTTGAAAATACAATAATTCGGATATATGCAGTAACCGTAACTGACCCTGCTTAGCTTCAAAACAAGCAAAGGGGTGGCCCATTTCTCTAAGTGGTCTTGTAAGGTTGGCTCACTTATCTGGCAACATGGCCTGAGGGGGCTGGTCCCTCCTCACTTTGAAGCTCTCCAGGCCCTCACCAAGTGCCCCTCTCATCTGTCCCGCTCCCCAGATGGCCTCCTCGCCTCCCCTGCGCTCCCCTGCCCTCTCTCTTTCCCCCCATAACACATGCTGCTGTTGCTTCAGTGATGCAGTTTTGCTTTGAGATTACAGCTATTGCACGCTATAGCCCAGTCTACAGAAAGCTTTGTGTTGCAAACTCAGACCCCCTCCAACTGCCATATTTCATTGGGTGCCCTCTAGCCACACCCCCACCTCTAACCTGATGGCATTTGCATGTTTTTTGACCTGCAAATAGCTTGTTTCATGCATTTCATTTAATTTCCCCATATCCTCAGCTATAGCTGCCGTTATCTCTCGCATTGAGAGAAAAACAAGATAGTGGCTGTTTCAATTCTAAAAACACACGTTTTGGGGTAAATCCCTGAGTTACAGCTGGCGAAAAAACAATTGCATGGAATAACCCCAAACCAGGCATGGATCCCGAGTCAATGCTTCTTGCACAAGTTGTTTCAGACCTGGTCCAAATCTGTCCAGTGGTTTGGCCTGTGCGCTTTGACAAAAATTGACCTTGTTTGTCTTTGAGAAACTGAATGGGAAGTAGGCTGCACTTTTGGGAAAACAATAATTTTTTCTACTTAGTAACTTTTTTATGTTTTAACGAAACTTTACGAACCTTTGCAGTCTGGGAGTTATTAACTATATAATTTTGAAGGGTTCTTACAGGAGCCCAACTCCCCTTAACTATAGGGTGGCTATCATAATAGGGTGGTTGTTGCTGTCCTATATTTAAGGTGAGACCTGTTTACTTGGATTTTTCTCGAAATTCTGAGGCTAATTAGTTTTGACTTGATAGACAGATTTGGGTTAAATATTTTGTCCCAGTCCCCCCAAATGTTCATAAAAACGTGGAAATGTTATTTAAAAAATAAACGTTGTTTTCAGCCTGGTCCCATTTATTTTCAATAGAGAACAAGTTCTTGAATTGCACACCTGTAGTTTGAAAGCGGGTAGACCAGTTTTCACCAAATAACAAACAAGGTTGGCACAAAGTGCCATAGATGTGCCTTTTCTTGTTTTGGGGTAAATCCATACCATTGTTTTTAAACTATCATAGGAAGAGGTTGATGCCCACTGCTCTGAAAAACATTTAATAAATCACCCATCTGCCATGGTGTTTTAGAGCAGAGAGGCTGAAAGGCTTCTTCGAAATGAAAATTCATCATTTTCTTTTTTTTTTTTCTTTTTTTTGCTCAATGAAGCAATTCACATGGTAATACCATAAGGAGCCGAAAATGAAAAGTGCTCAAAATGATATGTGAATCAGGAAAAAGGGTGTATTAATTTCAGACTGCATATGGGGAAATGGAAATAAGAGCAAATGTGCAGTGGAAAAGTTTGGGTGGGCTGGGGAGCCTGTTTTGGGAAGAACAATCAATCCCACTCTCAGTCAGCTCACCTCAACTCTCTCTTAACTAAATATTTTTTTCTTCAATATATATGTACATATATGTTTGTATTTGGTTTGTGTTTGGTTGAATCAAAGGGAATCAATCAAACGTGCAACTTCCAAAAAATAACTTGAGTCTTGAGGTCTGCGTTTATTTAAAAGCATGCTGCGGCTTCCATTTTTAAGAAGGTGGCTTCCCACTTACACTCTTGTTTCTATGCTATTGAGCTATATTGGTATATTGTTCATGTTGGTTTCAGTGTATATATTGATTATGTTAGTGTTCTTCATGTCTTATGGATGTTATGTTAATATTCTTCATGTATAAATGTATATATTACCTAGTGTACATGTTCATGTGGAGTGCATGTTTGCTCTATGTCTAATGCAAGCGCCTGTTACTGTTACAACATTAGCTTGAATCTTTTTGCCATCTTCAGCTTAGATCGATTCTATGGCCCTCATTACAACACGGGCGGTAACCAATGGCGCTATTAACACCATGGTTGCTGCCGGTATTGTAACGAATTTGCCATGGTGCAATGGGGAATTACCACCCCATTCCAAGGTTGGCGGGCGGTAATTCCCCATGGACCATTGGCCCTTCCCCATTCCCATTTTTGCCCCGTAGGGCTCAATGAGAATGGGGAAGGCGGTAATTACGTACCGCAAATTGCGGTACCGTAATTACCTTCAAGGTTCCTTTGCGGGTTCCTACTTTAACGGCTGGTCCAGACCAGCCGTTAAGGTCGGGAGCCGCAAAGGGACCTCGTAATTAGGCGCTAAGGGGTTAACGGGGCCGCAGCCTTTTACGGTGCTCTTAACCCCTTAGCGCCAGGGTCGTAATGAGGCCCTATGTCCTGTTGTACCTTCCTGGGATAAGGGTGCTATGGATAGGGCTATACCACAGATTATTGGACACATGGACACAATTATCCATATACTTGCTCAATTGCTTTGAGTCATCTAGCACACTTTTTCTCAATCTCTTAATTTGTATGCTTACTTCAGGGAATTGATCTGGTGCCATTTCATTTGTCATTGTCAGAGTGTTATGCTCATGTTTACTGTTCTAGCTGTGTTACAAATGAACAATTCTCTATATTCGAATATTGTAAGTGATTTCAATCCGGCACACACTCAAGTCAACGCCTAGCAAGTAGTGCACAACTGAAATCCTTATTTATTTTTGTCTAAAAGTTCTTTATTCTGAATGATAAACCACTCATATCACGCCCTTCTCCTGGAACACCCCCGGTCACACTGAACCAGGAATACAGCTGGTTTGCAAAGGTAAATATTTATTTTTGTATTTAAAATGTAATCACAATACGTTTTAATAGGTCCACAACAATTACCAATGGGGTGATGTAACATTGAATAATCTCTTTAATACACAAGGAGTAAATATTGAGCAAAACAATTCAGCACAGAAAATAATACTCTTGTGTGGGTTCAGATCAGATAGCACTGTAGTTCAAGGTTCCCCCTGCACAACCCTCAACCCCCAATAGGTAATGTAAAGAGATAGGAGGAGAGAGCAGGTATTCAGGAATGGCAGAATTCAAACAGAATATCAATCCCATTTTCCCCCAGCAAACATAAAAGAAAAACGAATTGACTATCACGCTGTCAGAATGGCTTTTCAGATTGTCTTTCAGAATGGACTGGGCAAAAACACGAAATATGTAAAAAATTGCTGAAATTGTTATAAATTCTTATCGGAGCTGATTTGAATAGATGCACACAAACACAAGCAATGATTTAATCCCAAGAAAACATTTGAAGTCTTAAAATTCTAGTCAGAACCAATCAAACGCTGTTTTACACGTGTAGAAATTTCCCAAAATGAAAATTTGCGGCAAACATTTCACTGTGCGATATTCACGATAACAGGTGTATTGCATTGATTTGAAATGTGATGGGTAGATATGAATGTTAGCTACAAGCAGGAGTTGAAATTTTGTTTCTATCACAAACAATAAAGGAGTTACAGATGTTTTAGTAGAGGTCTTTTTTTCGAGATAGGTGCAAGAATGGAAAACAGGAATGCACTTTTAAAATGACAAATGGGTTCCTTACACTACAGGATGACTATGAACAAAACAAATACCACACAGGAACACAGTCACTTAATCTGGGTGACTGCCTGCTAAGAAAACTCGCCTTCTTCAGATGAGAAAAAGATTAGCGCAGAGATAGTTTTAACAATACTAGTTCTGGAGGAAAGATAGGATGGTTTAGATAGAGGGTTGGACAATGCAAAGATACTCCTAACACTACAGGTTCTGAATACAAGATAGGATGGGTCTAAGATACGGATATGATTATGCAAAGTACATATGCTAGTGACACAATTCTTCCTATTTATACTCACTGGATACGTTTTTAAATGGGACTGTCATTTCTGGTCAGGGAATTGGATCTGATTTAGGAAAGACAGCTTGGCACATTTGACTGGGCAGGGTCAGCAAGGCGCTCTGGTCACAGCACGGCACAGGACTGGACTGGATCTGCCCTTCTTGGTTCTGAGGTTATTTCTTTTCAGCAGGCAAGCAGTAACAGCACAGCCCAGCTGTATTATGATGCTTCCCCTTAGATTTGTGGGGTTCTGTTCTAGAATTTGAGGCCTAGCTGAGAATGGGTCAGCTATTGAATGGGTCAATTTCTTTGCCAAGTTTCTGGAGTCTGGAGCAAGGAAGATGTAGAGTTCAGCAGCAGGGTGCTCCGCCAGCATCAGGATAGTGACTGCATCTGTCTGTCCTTATGTGTGGTGAGCCGTCTCTATTTATGCTCTGAAATGACATCATACAGGGGGTGTGTGGGCCAGTTTAGACACGCTTGCCCCTTTGAAAGGTGATTGGGTCAGAGTCTACTCTATGCCTTGATAGGAGGAGAGAAACAGAGTGTCATCTTTATGGTGCAATTTTATGAGGCTAAGAATCCATCCCTAGCCCCTGGAACACAAAATCTACTTTTGGCACAATACATATTTACACATGTGCAACCTCTATACAAATCACATATACAGATTGCATATTTTACATATCAGCTATTCCTCAAAACCCCGTAGCTGTGGGATCTTGTGTCCGCTTTTCACAGAATTTTGGCCTTTTCATTACGAACACAATGACCAATTTTTAAGCAAATTTCTACAAGTGTGCATGTTTAACATGGCAATGAGTGTATAAAGTTTCACAGTTCTAGCGGAAATACATTTTACGTAAAATCACATTTCTTGCCATTGCTGTCCAGAACAAGTCACACAGTTCTGGCGCCTCTTCACCCATACATCCAGAAATTACCTTAACAACTCTGTTATTTTTATATTTTTCACAATTTTAAATAGTAAGTTATCAGTCCTTTTAAAATATGTTCTTTGTCCATGTTAAGCAACAAATGGATGTTTGACTCCACCTCTTCGTCTCTCCCTGGAAGCCCAGGAGCCATCGCCCATGTTTGTTCCTTGCAGAGGCCATTTACGACTGTCTTCACACTTTGAATTTCCTGAGCTGGGGCTTGTCATTGTTCCTTTTGCCTCTTTAGACCAGGTTCTTTCTTACCCTGTAATTAACACTTTTCCGTGATTTCCTGCTGGGGGAAAGAACTTCCTTCTGTGAGAAAACCTGCTATTCCAGTTTGGCAGCTTCAGCCAGGTTTATTTTAATTGTTAACTCTGTTGACTTTTCCTTAGCACAAAACAAACTTGTTGTATCAAATACAGCTATAATTATCATTCAAGATTTTAAACCATGGGATCAAAACAATTACAATATGGGTTACTATCAGTAACAGGCCTCTTATATTGCAAACATTTGATTTTCAGTTTATATATGTTAAAGTTTAATCAGCTAGGCCCCTGACAGCTGTCATCCCAGCAGCCCTCTGCTGCACATAGATTTTTTACAAATCCACAGACAGGCCACTTTTTCTGTAGAAATCTCTTTAAGCTCTCAGCCTTTCAGGACCTTGTAGGTTCACAATGATTTCTTAAACTAAGTGAATTGTAGCAACCAGCGAGAGTTTTGAATATTTGAAAGTGTTCTGTACTGGCATTCTGAAGTTTCAGCAACAAAGAAAAAGTGATTTAAGCAAGATTTGAAGTTTCATTTAGCAAATCACTGCTTTTTCCTTCTGCACTACACTTTCAATTGTTGTGGAGCTCAGTGACACATTTCAGTAGTGAGCTCTGTTCCACCACTGACAATATGCGTGGTAGGTTGGCAGCCATCTTTTTGTGTGTAGAAAAGCCTGATTTTCAGGGGTTTTGGCGTGCACAAAGGCTTTGCGGCCATTTTGCTGTTTCTGGCCCCACCATAACAGAGTGATGCAGCATAGCAGAGCAAAAGTGGGTCAATACATCCCACAATATGCAATAAGAATTAGAAAATAAAGACCAAACAATGTAATAAAATGATGATAGGATCATGATGGCTACCATGTACAACTTATATTTATTTACTTTATTTATTTGCATTTATAAAGCGCACTGGCAGCCGAGGGGCATCGAGGCACTGTTATAAGAGAGTGGCTTAGTTACAGGTTTATGGCATTGCTACTGGTTACATGAGACATAGCAGATTTGGAGCAGGTTACATGGATAACAGAGTATATACATGACAATCATTTGGATAGGAAGCAGTGATACATGCAGGACAATTGAACATATTTAGAGCCCAATGTGTGAATACTGAGAGATTGCAGATGAACAGTTGTGTTTTGATTTCTTTGCGGAAGGTTAGGTGGGATGAGATCCCTCTGAGGTTGGGTGGAAGGGAGTTCCACTGGGTTGTGGCAATGAAGGGGAAGATGGAACCTCCCGCCCGTGCTTTTGTGACCTTGGGTACTGAGAGTAAAATGGTGTATGGGGTTCTCAGTGGTCTTTCTGGGAGTGTTCTGGTGAACCTCTGAGACAGGTATTGAGGTGCTACATGGTGGATGCATTTATGTGTGAGAGATAGTGTTTTGAATATGACACATAGCTAGGGGCATAATTCCCCCTATGTGCTAAGAGAGAATATCTTATTTCATTCAATAAATGCATTGTTCCACCAGAGGAAAGGTTTCTTCCTTCTCTTTAAATTGAAAAGTGCCTGCAAGAAAACCTTCAGTTAAGTGTGCAAGAGAATTGTTTTCTAAAACAATATGTGCTTTTCAATTTCTAACACTAGAACTGTCTGTCAAAAGTTCCAAGCTCCTAGAAAAGAATAATAGTTTCAAGAGACGTGCAAGGACCAGAAAAGCAAAGGTGTATGTGCTCCTTTTGATGAATGTTAGATCAGGTTCTTCTGCTAGAAATTCTGCTGTTTGACTCTTACTCTTGCTGTTGCTCCTGCTGCTGATTGGCTCTATTCATTGAGTGTGCATGGCAAACGTCTTCTTCCCCTTGGGGTTCAATTGTTTCAGGCAGTGGGGTCTCACCTCAATACTGCTTGGTTCAGTTGAGGTGAATCCACAGGCGCTGGCCTTCAACTTTTACAGCAGATGGAGTAATATATTCTACAACATCGGGGCCCTGAAAACGTGGCATAACACCTGTCCCCAGGGTAGAGTAAGAATGTCTCAGCACATTTTCCAGATCATCTTGTTCATCATTTTCATCTGTGTTCTTTGAACCCCCCTGACACGCCTGCACCGGTGGAGTCATACATTTAAGAGATTTCCTTACTGCTGTTAAATAATCATGCATTTCCTTTCCTAATACAGCAGCAGCACTTTCAGCATCAGTGTGAGCCCATGTGGGAGAAGCAATGGGAGTATGCATTCTGCGTCCCGTCACCAGCTCAGGTGGAGTCAGGTGATGGTCAGAGTCTAGCTGATTATGTAAGGCAAATAGTGCTAGAGGAAGGCAATCTAACCAACTTTTTTTCATAGTCTCTTTTAGTTTGGCAAATTGTTTTTTTAAGAGGCCACTGAGATGCTCAGAAATGCTGTTTTGCTTGTGGGTGATAGGCAGATGAGAATTTGTGCTTTATCCCCGAGAGGATAGTAATATGCTCAAAAACTTCATTTACAAAGTCCAATCCATTGTCGGAACGCAATACGTCAAACACTCCCCACCTTGGAAATATCTCATGTTCGAGGAACTGTGCTGCACATGTGGCATCTGGATGTGTGCATGGACCTGTTTCGATCCATTGGGGAAAGCGGCATACGACTACTATCATATACTTGTAGCCATTACAATTTTAGAGTATATCCACATAGTCGACATGCAAATGCTGAAATGGTCCCATAGGAAAGGGTATTGCTCCTCTCACAGTTCTCAAGGTGTGGCCAGTAGTACATTTCAACAGTTAATAATGGAATTAGTAACATGTTCATACAAGTTGGGGACAAATCAATCCTCCAAAATCAGCACTGCAAGACATTCTCTTGTTATATCTGCTGGGTGCTGCAGTTGTTCCAGTGCTACTGTAAGTAGCCCCAGTGGCATAACTGGTACTGTCCTGCTGCCACACCGCTTCTGTTGGGGACAATGAGAACCCCCTCCTTATCTATAATTCCTTCTCTTCTGGCAGTGCCCTCCCCTGTGTTGTTGGGTGCAGTCGCAATGTCAGTTACTTATGGGAAATATGCTGCTCTTTTTGCTTCTAAATCAGCGGCCTTGTTGCCGCAAGAAATCAAATCTTCCCTCTGGTGTACGCTGGACAATTAACCACAGCGATAGCCAATGGGAGTTCAAGTGCGTCTATGAGCCTGTCTTATAATGGTGCATGCTGTACTGGTGTGCCATCTGCATGCAGGAAACCCCCCTTTTCCAATGTGACAGTCCTGCATGTACTGTTGTCATCTGTCATGCTAATCTTCTTCTGCACTTGTCAATTTCTCAGCCTGTTCCCATATGGTGTCCTTGCTTCCAAGCTGTTAGCGCATACCTTCAGTACCTTCTTGGATATTCAGCGGGTTATGGCCTCACTGCCGGTTCTTCTAAGTCTGACCAAGCTACCTCTATCATTACACATGCCCAGTGAAGGTGCTCATATAGCTTCCTCTTCGTGACTTTCTTCATCATCTTCCTCTTCTATCGACGTGAGGTTATCTTCCTCATCCTCTCTGTCCTCAAAATCTAGTCTCCTAAGAGGATCTGTTCTGTGTGTTCCACTTATCACTTCTTCCATTATATCCCTGCCTTCCTTGGGCTTCCTATTGCACCAATGCTGTTCTTTCTGTTCCTCTCTAGACTGTGACATCTCCTTCTCATAACAACTTCTTGCTCTTTATCTGATCCTGTATGCATGCGCATAATGACATCAACTTACTTGAGGCATCTCTGTAAGCTCCTCTCTCATTCCCTTTTTTCACCTTTCCATTTCTCATGTTCGCTCTCTTTACCTCTTTTCTTTGCCCTTTCTTTCTCTTCCCTTTTCTTTAGTCTTGCTCTGTCTTCCTCTTGTCTGTACGCCTTTGTCTTATCTTCCAATTCACTCGGTTGTTCTCTATATACCTTCCATTGGTCCGCCCTTTCTGTTTCTTCCCTTTGTCTCTCCCTTTCTCTCTTTTCTCTTCTTAACTCTCTCCTCCATTCTTTTCTCTTCTTTCTCCTTTCTTTCTGTATCTTCCCTTGCCTTTTCTTTGGACTCATCGACACCCTATCCATCCAATTTAAGAACAATGTGTCCTTCTACCCATTAATTTGCTACAATCGCTGTCTCACCATTTTCATCTTGCTTGCCCCTCTCTCTCTCTAAACCTCTACCTCTGCTTCCATTAACCTGGCTTGCAATTGTGACACTCATCAAATTCTATGTAGACACTGGATATTGTTCACTCATTTTCTCTCTTATATAATGCTATATGAAGGAAGTGCATATGCAGGGTTAGTATATCCTGCCGCTGGTTTTAACACATGTGCAGTTGCAGCTGCTCCTCACTTTGAGGAAGAGGAGCAGGAGCCAAGGGTGTCATACACCCATCGTTCTGCTGACTAAGCATCCAATTGTTTGTATGTTGTTGCATTTTGTCTTCTTAATACATTTTCCATAATTCCAACCTGTTCCGTAACTGTTTTCCCTTATATGTGGCATGCAAAAATGTGCATATGTGTTGCAGTACTGTCTTCAAATGAGTGCCTTCTTGTGGCCAGGGCATAGACAACGTGTCCCCTGTGTCTTTAACCCATTCCGTGTGGTTCTCAAGAATTGTGTCCTTATACCAGGGCAATGCTTTACATAAATGAATGATTGGAGTGTCCCCCATTATAATACTTCACAACGCAACTTAAAAATACTTACCAAACTCTGTTTCAATTCTCATTCACCCTTTTCTCCACCTTTTCAGACTCCTCCCCAAAATACATTTCCAGAAATTAATACTTCTACTTCTCTCTCTGAGACCACATCTCTTGCATCACCCAATCCTTCTGAACGGCACCACAGAGCACCACTCATGCTCCAGCAGCCCCACCTCACTTCTCCCTTATCGGACCACACTCCTCGGTCCACACCACCAATTTACATCCTCCACAAATACACAAAAATCCACTTCTACAGGTCCTTAGTTTTCTGACAGCATCAGGCCGGTGCCAGCAATCACTGCTCAATAAAATACAATATAGTTATTTGCCTCGCCCTCTGCGAGGTATCCATCTCTTTTATTACTGCCCGGTAAAGAGGCTTACCACATGATCTTTCCCAACCCTTGTTGAAAGTTAACTCTTTCTTCTTCCCTTATCTCTTTATTTTTTCACAATCCCCAAATATACAAAAATTGCCTCCCTCTGTTTTGCCATGCTTATGTCACGGATCTGCTGAAGTTGATGTTGATATTGATATTTTATCTGTATCCCGCTCGTACACAAGTGTTTCAGAGCATGAAAAGGCAAGGGAGGGGAACAAGGGAGAACAAAACAACGATCTTACTAGGCCCAGTGACCTGAGAACGTGCAAGTGCATGGGAAAGGGGAAAGGGGAAAGGGAAAATTGCATGGGAGGTGGGGAGAAAGTGGAAAGTGCTGAGCAAAGAAATAAAAAATAAATAATAAATAAACAAATAGTAAAAAGCAACAAACAGTGGTAGTGCAGGCAGCAAGTGGCAAGTGCTAGGTTTAGGGCAACAGAAGGGTGTGTCTGATAAAGAACATGAGGGGGCTATAGGGTTACAGATACCCAGTGCAAGGGATTGCCAGGAGGCAGGGCGGGTGGGTGGCAGGGTGAGTAGATACCTGTGCCCAAAAGTCAGATGTAACCAGGTACACAATGCAGAGAGAGAACAGATCAGCAGGGGAGAAGAGGAGCGAAGGCAGAAGCAAAGAGGAAGGTGCTTCCGGAACTGGAGATGCTTCTCCTCAAGTTTCAGAGTGGCAGGGAGGCTGTTCCAGAGGGAGGCCCCAGCCAAAGACAGAGATCTAACCCCATCTCATTTCTTTGAAAAATGACTGACCCTCAGGGAGTTAACGGTGGGGGACAAAAGAGCTTGGAAGGAAAGGTATTTACGGAGGGACAGCTGAAGGTATTTTGTACCCAGGCCCCAGAAAGACTTGTGGACAATGCAAAGGGTCTTGAAAGTAATCCTTACAGCCACAGGGAGCTAGTGGCTGCAAGTTGTTCAGTGTTGAGTCTCCCCTCTCAGCCTACAAGCCTCCACATCCTACGAGGAAGCCTACAGGGACTGGACAGGCCTTTTCTCCAAAGAGGGCTCCTGTCGACCTTTCTCTGTTGCACGTGCTCCTGGTCTCCACAGGTCGCCTCTGCAGTGTTCGGGGCACAGCGGGGACCCCTTGACAATCTGACGACCCTTAGCTGACCATCCTCTGCTACCATATGTTGAGGCGGTCCCAACAGTCCCAAATAACCCACAGGAACTGAAACAGTCCAAACCAGACTCAGATTTGGAGTAGACAAAAGTACAAGACAAGGCAAAATCCAGCTTTATTATCATCCAAATAAAGCAGGGACAGAATACAAGCATTAAAATCTCATGGCTCCCGAAGTGTTCATGCAAAATAGTCATTTAAATACTACAACCAGGTCATCTATTACATTATAGCATCATCACAATTTACAATGGGAATCAAGAATTGGTTAGTGGCTTTGGCTACATATAGATCATATAGGTGCTGCCATTTCATTGGGTTAAATATGTTTGATGGCACCTGGACCCACCTCTATATTGATAAAGGTAAGAATACATAATTTCTACAATACATAATTGGTTGGCCTAATACTCAATGGGCGGCATAACTCCAGGCGTTCTGATAGGGTGGCTTCTTGCGAACCAACTTTAGGCACATGACAGGTTAACAAGATATCAGCCAGACAAAGGGTAGGGGGAGAGACGCCCATGAGCTGTCAATTGTTAAAATAAAATTCACCATCCCTCATTCTCAGACCATGAGGCAGAGCATTCAGTTTGTACTTGACCTTGTGGGGCAGCTTGTGCTGATGTGTGCTTTTAGGGAATAATGCAGGTATGTTATCTGTTGCCTTGTAATGAATAGCCAGTGTTCTCCAATTATAGGTCACGTATTAGAAGACTGTGTATGAAATTGAATTACCTTCAATTTATTGTGATTTAGCCAATGTTAACGTGTGCGTTGTGTTTTCGGTTTCTACCAGGGAAACTCTTGCTTTATTGGAGTCTTTTGGCTCTCTGTATTGCTGCACCTGGCGAACAAAGACTGGTTGTATTCTTATAAAACCTTAATTAATCTGGCTGTACACTGCTTGCATCTTGGGAACTGCTATCTTGTGCCTTCATTCTGTCATTCCCGTCCTGCCTTATTCCAGTTGGACCTCAGCACTTATTGTCGCCTACCGTCTGAGCTCTACATTGATCTATATTTCTGTGGATTTAGCATTTTGAGTTCCCTCGAAGTATTTGTACCTCTGTTTATTTAAAAGTATGCTGCAGCTTGCATTTTTAAGAAAACTGCTGCCCACTTGCACTCTTGTTTCTATGTTAGTGAGCTATATTTGTGTATTGCTCATGTTGCATTCAGGCATGTCATTTGGGGGGTCACCGGGTATCGCAGCCGCAAACCCTGTATTCTCCCTTGCTACCCCTGCAATCTCCCTTGTTATCCTTGTAATTTTTTTTTTTTTTAAACTGAAGCGCCTGGAGTAGCGGGAGCCCCTGGCGCCTCTGTTGTGCAGAAGCCCCACCACACCAGGTGTGGAGGTGCCCCACCACTGTTTTCACCTATCAGAGTGAAGGCTGGGCCAGGGATTGCAGAGTAAGAAGGGAGCTCTCAGTAGGGGTTGGAGTTGACCATGACATATGGCATGTGTCACATGCTACGTTCAGCTTCAACCCCTTCTCCTCTGGTTTATTTGCGGCTCGTGTACAGGAACAAGGAAACTCTCCTAGCTTCCTGGTTCCTGTTTGTGAGCAGCACTGAGGAGTCGAGGGTGGTCAGGAGTGACAGACCAAAGCTGGAAAAACAGGTAGAAGGCTTTTTAAAAACAAAATGTGATGAGTATTTTGCAAGTGTAATGTGCGTGTCAGATGTTCAATGTGCTATGGGTCAGTGAGTGGTGTGTGAATGAGATGAAATGTGATAGTGCGTGGTTTTAAATGTTCTGGGTGGGTGTGTGTCTGTGTGGAGAATGCAGCGTGAGTGGACGCAAGAGTAGGTCTATAATGTGTGTTTGAATGTTCTGGGTGGGTGGGTGGATGCATTTCTGTGAGAATGCCATGCAAGTGAACGTGAGACGTATATGAGTGAGTGAACAGAGGATAGCACAGGAAACACGACCACGCATAGCAACAGAGGTATGAATCCCGGATCCGTGCTTAGTAACCAAACTTATGTGTGTTATAAAAAAACAATGAAAAATAAAACGGTAGGTGAGTGAGAGGAATGTGAATGTGTGTGTGTGTGTGTAAATGTTCTGGGTTGGTGGGTGCCAGTGTAAGTGTATGTGAGAGAAGGTATATGGGTGAGTGACTGGTAGGTCAATGGGTATGAATGTGATTGTGAGTTTGAATGTTCTGGTTGGGTGGGTGGGTGGGTGAATGCAGTGTGAAAATGTATGTTAGAGGGGTGTGTGTGTGTGTGTGTGTGTGTGTGTGTGTGGCGCCCTGTGAGACTGGGGATCATTTTTGACAAATCCGTTATTGACTTTGCATCTTTAACAACTATTTTTGGGCAAAGACAAGTTCATGCGTGTCATTACCTGGCTAGACTGGCATGTTGGTACAACAGGTCTAGTCATTGCTTACTGTGGCATGACATGTATTACTTGTCATCTTTGATAAAGCAAGCATGTAGGATGTATTACCTCGCTAGACTAACATTTTGGTGTAGCAGCCTGTATATTTCTTACTGTAGCATGACCCCATAAGGCTCAATGGGAATGGAACGGGCCTGTTATTAGCTCCCTGGTCCTTTAGCGGCTCCCGCTAAGGATGGCTGGTAAAACCAGCCGCCCTTAGCGGGACCCGCTAAGGGACCTTGTAATGCGTTGGCAAGGGGTTAATGGCACCGGCATCCTCACCGGCGCCGTTAACCCCTTACTGCCGCACTCGTAATGACCCCCAATGCATTGGGAAATGCACTTGTGCACTTTTGATGACTTGCATCTATTGTACTTTTTTCCATGAGTTACACTACACCCTACAAAACCGATTGCAAACTGTCTGGGCTTCTACCCAATTTTTCACAGAAAGGTGTAATGGACCATTTTAACCCATTATTAAAAACCTGTTCTCATTAGAGGAGGAAGAATTCCCCTGACCTCCAACCCTGTTTTCACTAGTTCGGGCCCCCTCATTGTGCTCGGTCGCAATCGCATTTTTGTGGCAAATATTTACACTCTCCAATAAAACAACTCACCAGCCACCAGTGTGGCTGGCATATTTTGGTACCATGCATCTCTATGCTAGGTGAAACATTTAAGCTTTGATAAAAAAACATATTTACTTCTTTCACTTGTAGTAGTGCATGCCCCTGCAACGGTATAATGATAATAGACATTGCACACACATGTTGGTCCAGCCCGGCCCGGGGTTTTGGCGTGACCTGTGCTTTGATAAGGAGCTTGGTGTGTTCCTCAGCATGGGGGGCCCCCACATTTTGTGCTACGCCACTGATTAAGCTCTGATCACCTTGAACGCATTCAAGTTTGATGTGAACAGTTGAGAGAGTCCATAAACTCGACCTGGACCCTGCTGTGGTGCAACACTGTTCAAGAAAATAAGTGTTGGACACAGAGTCTCAGAAGTGAGAGAGCCATGGAGTGACACACCCCTGCCCACTCAAACTGCTTCTTGGAAACGACTTTGGGAAACTTCATTCAATGGCTGGTCCTGTGTTGGGGGGGTGGGAGGGCTCATTGAACAATGCACCTTGCACATAGAGCTCTGAAAGTCATAGATGCATTGAGAAACACTCTTGAGGGAAGTGCAGCCCCAATCCCCACACCTCACCCTGTTAAAAAAGATTGAAGAAGAGGCATGTATCAAACCCTAGGACATTGAGGTGTTATGTTTGGCTCTGGGTTCAGGGGTAAAACATGTGGTAGCTTGTCACATAACTTAAAGATAAATGCACATGGAGACAGATGGCCTCAGCTTACACTCGCACAATAGGTTTCTTTTACCATAGTGGTAGCTGACTCATAGATACATTTATAACCAGGGTATTTTGTCAGGGTATCATTGTCAGACCTTGTTCATGCAGAATATTGCTCCTGGGAAAACAGACAGCGCACGCCTCCCCAGGTCAGTGCTTTTTTAGCTTGTTTACCACATCAATGCCACAGATAACGAGAACTTCTCCGTCCATTGATCTATAGGGGGTTCATACACTAGCTGTAGCCTGTGTTTGAGATTTTGGATACCTTGTTATAAGTACTGCATTAGGTATATTTTACAAATAGGCACCACATCGAATCTGGAAAATGGCATTCCCAAAATGTGTGATAAGGGACAAATATCACCTCCATATGCGCCTCAGTACTTATATCTGTTTGAAATGAGAGAACCTGGAAACACGGTTGTTAGATGTATCTGAAGATTGTGTGTCATCACTTTCTGTGATGCCACTTGGGGGCAGGGACAAATGGCATCACTTCCTGCATTTTGGTTGCATTCAGCATATACATTGATTATGTTAGAGTTATTCATGTTTTACAGATGCTATGTCAATAGTCTTCATGTATAAATGCATGGATTAGCTAGTATATGTGTTCTTCAAGTGTAGTGCATGTTTGCTTTGTGTCTAATGCATGTACCTGTTACTGTAACAATGCCAGCTTGCCTGTCTTTGCCATATTCTGCTTAGATTGTTTTGAGGTCCTGTTGTAACTGCCTGGGATACGTGGGGTATGGTTGTCTCAGTGAGTAACATTTCTCAACTGTGTGGTATTGGGCTGGTGGAGGACCAGAAGTTATGGATGACATATCCATCTGCCTCCCAACAAACTAATTATCAAAACAATAATGTAGCTTTTTTGGGACCAGGTGGAATCCTCCCTGACATCTAATACATAAAGTGGGTGGACCACACTATAAGGACAGACTTGTGATCCTTCAGACTGTCATGTAAATGCTGTTTCATTTAGGATTAAATAACTGCTCCCACATGATCTTTATATTTACTGTTTTGTTTGTAATAATGCCAAGCCATTATTTTTGTGGTCTAGTCGTCTTATATGGCAAACCCATTATTCATGCTGGTTCAACCATTACTCTTGGCCATTGTCAAATTCGGTTATTTCTTGTTACTATTCCCCTTGGGAGACCACTTTAATGTACTCTGGGATTTGGACCTACTTTGATGACCGTTGTTAGTTTCTTTCCTTTCTCTTGCTCTTCCACCCCCTCCCCCACCTTTGTGTGCATTTACCTGGTTCCTTAGTTTACTCTGTTCCTTACTTGGTCTGTAGCAGTTACTCCTAATTCTAAATAATGTGTATCCCTCTCTACTCTCCCACACATATTTCTGTCTGACCTGTCATGCATGTATCTTTTTTCATTTTGTAAATTTCAATACAAATTTCAAAACAAAACAGTTTTCTCTCTTAATGTTTGTTCTTTAAGGCCCACTGATTTTCATCATAACATGGGACCCTGCTTTTGTGACAGCCACTAATGAACTCATGTAGATGTCAGCTGCAGGAAAAATTAGGAGACGTGCAGACAAACTCAAATTTAAAGTGAAGAGGCACCAGAATAATGCAGCATTTCATTTATGATTTGTGCTTCTCCCCAGCTACCATGAAAAGGGTGTGCCTATGGGATGCAGGTAGTTACATGCCCACCTCACAGAAAGCTCCCTACAAATGGTGCAGAGTTTCCCACACACCAGAATCCATCATTTGATTGAACACGCCCTAGGACTGAGTTTTAACTAAATTAGAATTGACGACAGAAATGCTGAAATCTTTAGTTCAAAATTGAACTTTTTGCATTCATGAAAGATTTAACCATACCACATTGCCACAATGAACAGTAACGTACTCTGCTAATGTGGAGTCTGCCGAATGAAAAGCAGCATTGCATCCATTGACTAATACCATTACCCTTTACAAATAGCAGAGAGCAGAGTGAAAGAAAGCCACGGATGTTTGTGTTAACTCCTGGAAAACATTGTAATATATTCACCTGTAATATTATTAACCAAAATGTTGATCTGTGTTTTCAAATGAAGCATTACAGTGCATGATCCTGTAATTCCAGAAAGTGATACCTTTATCAATGCATGTAAATGACTATTGTAGTTACACAGTGATTTGTTGTGCAGATTTTTAAAATAGGGAGTATGTTGTTTAAATGTATAAGCAATCCATGGTTTTCCAATGCAGGCTTAGCAATGCTGGTTAGCTCTCCAGTGAAATTGCATACAAAATAATATCTTCTATTTAGCCCTGCATACATGATCAGAAGTCTCTGTTCTCTGCTAGAAAACATTGGCGTGTTTTTCACCAATTACGCCGATGACACGCAGCTGATCTTCGAACTAACTGGAGACTATGCAGCTCAAAAATTGAGGAAATCTACAACATCATTGATACTTGGATGCAGAGGCACTGGATGTGTTTAAATAACACAAAAACCGAGTTAATGGTTTTTGGCTCAAACCAGGCCAGGTCTAAGTTGGATTCCCAATATAAGACCTTCCATATCAAAGAAGCCACCATCCCAGTAGTAACTAAGGTAAACACCTTGGGTATGATGGTAGAAGCCTCACTAGGCTCAGGGGCTCAGGTTAACTATCTGTACAAAAATAACTTGTACTAGCTGCGCCTTTTGAGAGCA
Source organism: Ambystoma mexicanum (assembly GCF_040938575.1). NCBI lineage: Eukaryota > Metazoa > Chordata > Amphibia > Caudata > Ambystomatidae > Ambystoma > Ambystoma mexicanum. The sequence continues at coordinate 548,238,269 of NC_090926.1, forward strand.
ATTAGACCCTTTATAAATGAGACTAACTCGGTTTCTATAGCAAGAGCAATCTTGCTGTCCCGCTTAGATTACGGCAATGCATTGCTAGTGGGAGCCTCTAAGGGAGAGCTGACAAAATGCCAAGTAATGCAAAATTATGTGGTTCGCATCATTAAAAAGAAAAAACAAAGGGAGCATTATCAGAAGGTAGAAAGGAACTACATTAGCTCAGATTAGAGGATAGAGTTAGGTTTAAGTCAATTACGATAGTCCATAGATGTCTTTTTGGGGAGGCATCAGCCTACTTCAAGAAACAATTCTCCTGGTATGTGCCCCAAAGATGCCTAAGATCAGCAGACACAGGCCTCCTAAACATACCAGAGGATAAACGGGCAACGGGAAGGTGTAGATCTTTCCCAGTTAAGGCGGCTAAATATTGGAACGGGTTACCAGTGAACCTAAGACAAGAAGAAAACTACCTTAGCTTCAGGAAGGCTTTGAAAACGTTCTTATTCCAATAGCCTTGAAATACCTCATTGCTCAACCCAGAGTAGAGTAGACACTGTTAACCATTGTGAGATTTCAACTGTATATGGTACCTCCCTGCGCTCCCCACGCCCTGATGCCTGCAGGTTTACGGCATGTTATAAGCACAAAGACATAGACATAGACATAGAAGGGGGAAGGTTGAGTATTTCAGGAGATTTACGTTGGCTATTTGAAAACAAACAGTATTGACCTATCTTTCATCCCATGAACCCAGTTAGTTACAGATAGCAAAGAGACATCTTCGTCAGGCCTATGGGGTATTGAGATGCCCCTACCATTGTGAGCTCATTTAAAGAGGATATCCTAATAAATACATCTTTCCATTCCACAAAGGCTGAATCCAATATGACCCGAGATGACCTAGCCTGTGAGAAGTCAAGTCCAACTTCAAAGAATGGAATACACTTAACATATGACCTTTTCACATCAGTTAAGCAATAAGGCCAACCAGATAGTCAGTAAAGAAAAATAAACAATGTGGTCTTTGAGAGCTGTTTACATGATATTATATGATATGATATGATATGATATGATATGATATGATATGATAAATCATGTATTACATGCCTTTAGCAAGCGTTTCTAGGTGCGACAAGACAAGGAGGGGAGGGCAGAAGGAGGACAAAGCAATTATCGTACTAGACATTAGGGGTGTCACGGTATTAGTTTTATGACGGTACGATAACCTTCTTGCCAAATGACGGTATATCATGGTTATCGCGGTATAGCAGGTGGAGTTAAATAATCTTAACAAATATTTTCTAAAAGGTCACAAATTGACAGATTTAGCATCACAAACAAAACCAGGCACCCAGGGCCAGAATTGGGCTTTTCAACATACTTTCCAATGAAATGCATTGCTTCCACCAAACACAAACACACGTGTGGAGAGGAGGAGGGGGGGAGCCCTGCTGCAACTGGCAAAGCAAACTGAATAGCTTTTCTTAAGTGGTCATTTAGGCTTTATGCTCCCCCACTGGCTACTGGTGAAGATGAACATGTTGCCATCTTGATAACCTGCATGCCACCGATCAATGGAGGCTGATGGTAGTATATGCTTGTGCGCATATACACACACACACAGACACACACACACACACACACACACACAGACGCACTCTCTTTACGTTACAGCCTTTAGTTTACTTGCGGGCCAAAAGGCGTTCAGTAATCACGGACATGTTACCCTTTGGTATGGCAGCAGCGAATACCCACAGAGATTAGTGAATTTCGCAGTATGACTTATTATATGTAAATTCAATGATAGAACCAGGGAAATCCCCCATTGCCATATGTTTAGAGAACATTATCCATTATAAATATATAAAGCCCAAAGCCGCCAAACCAAAGTAAACCCTTTCCTTCTTGGCACTGTATCTATTATTCCTATTGCTAACATATTGATTTTGTGTCAGGCACGTGTGGTTTATGGAATGGCATTAAAAACTGCTCCAACTGAAACTACTTGGCAGACGGCACATCCAACAGTGCAAGACCAAGACTGCGCAGCACTTGCTTACTGCAGCCTTTCCAAATCAGATTGAAAAGCGCACTTTACGGTATGAACGGTATAACGGTATAAACAATGTGACGGTTATTATTTTTCAATTAAGTGGTTCACGGTATCTTTAACGGTATACCGTTATACCGTTACATCCCTACTAGACTTTATATCATTCAGATCACTCAAGTGCGGGAGGGAGGAGGAGAAGTGCCAGGCGTTAGAGGGGATGGGAGAGTGCAAAGTAACTCATAAGTGCAGAGACTGTTGGGAATGTAGGGATGCAGATAAAGTCCCTTAAGTGGTTGGGAGGCCTGGAGGCAGAGCAAGGACGACTGGTTGTGCAGGAGCCTGGTCCTGTAAGTTCAGTGGGTGGCCAGGTAACCAGTATGTGCAGCAGACAGGGACATCAGCAAGTGAGAGGGAGAGAGAAAGTGGAAGCGAAAAGTAAGGTCTTGAGTTGCTTCTGGATACTTTAGGTGGTCTTGCTCAAGTTTGAGAGAGGAAGGGAAGCTGTTCCAGAGGGAGGACCCAGCCGAGGACAGAGACCTACCCCTAACTCTCTGCCTGGAGAAGCGTCTGACCTCCAGAGAGTTGGAGGTTGATGAGCGGAGTGATCAAGAAGGTAAATGCTTAGGAAGAGAATATTCAATGTAGTGTGGTCTCTGGCCCCAGAAAGCCTTGTGGATGATGCTGAGGGTCTTGAACTTCATCCTTGCAGCCACAGGGAGCCAGTGGAGAGATGTCATGCCTGGAGAGATGCAATCCCTGGGCTTGAGCCCAAGGACAAGTCTTGCAGTCCTGCTCTGAATTAGTTGTAAAGGTCAAAGAGTAGAGGCAGGCAGATTTAGAAATAGGCTTTTGCAGTAGTACAGCCTGGAGAGGACCAGGGCTCTGGAGACAGTGAGTTTCTGGGGGAAAGTGAGAAAAGGAAAAATACCGTTGAGGAGATGCAGCTGATAGTGTGACTTCTTAGAGACGTCAGAGATGCGAGGAGAGAAGGAGAGGGTGGAGTCAAAGATGACAGCAATGCTCTTAGCCTCATAGGAAGGAGCAGGTAGAGGGCATAGGCTTAGCAGCCAGAGTGAGAGGGGGAAGGCGGCAGCAGGTGTCACAATGAGGAGGATCACAGTCTTACTGACATTAAGGCAGAGATCATTGGAGTCACACCATTCCTGAATTACAGACAGACAGTCAGGTATGAGAAAAGGAGCAGAAAAGGCTGAGGGGACCCTGGAGGAGAGCTGGGTGTCATCCACATAACTCTGAAAGTTACAGCAGAAGATAGAGATGCGGTGGGCCAGAGGTGCCAGGTAGTGGTTAAAGAGCCAGGGAGAGAGGTTAGTACCCTGGGGACTACCACAAGTAGAGAGCGAGAGATAGAAGAGAGGAAAGACCCAAGTTGGACCTGGGAGGGTCTATCAGTGTGAAAGGAGGTGACCCAGGCAAGGCCCTGACCGGAGATACCAGGTTGTCACAGAGACAATTGAGCAGGATGGTGTGGTTGCCTGTGTCGAAAGCAGAGGATAGATCAAGGAGAGTGAGGACAGAAGTAATGTTAGAGTCAAGATTTAAGAGCAAGTCTTCACAGGTGTTCAGGAGAGAAGTTTCCATGCTCCTGGCTGCTCTGAAGCCAGACTGGTGGTCATGTAGACAGCCAAAAGATTCAGTATGTAGATTAAGCTGGGAGATGGCCATCTTTTCCAGGAGTTTGCCCAGGAAGGCAGTGATGAAGATCGGGCTATAATTGGAGAGGAAGGATCGGCAGAGGGCTTCTTAAGAAGGAGGTGCACAAGAAAGTGCTTAAGGGGGGGTTCCAGTGGCAAAAGAGTGATTGCACAATTCAACCAAGTCTGGATCAAGGGTATTGATGTGGCCTTAATGGTTCTGGAGGTACAGGGGAGCACCTGCTTTCATGACATGTTCATAGATCGGACATGTCTAGAAACATTGTCAGGATTAAACAGGGGGAAAGAGGAGAAAGAAATAGGAGATACTGCTGGAGAGGGGACTGGAATGGTAGAGGGAAAGGACGAGGAGAAAGAGGAAGAGAGAGTGGATAGGATGTCCTGAGTTTTAACGGTTAAATGAGATTCCAAATCCGTGTAATGGGCCTGGGAGGGAACAGGAGAGGAATAGACTGCAGCAGAGTTGTCCAGCTCCTTGCAGATTTTGAAATATTTTACTGAGTTGTTGGAGGCCATTAAGTTGCGGGCTTGGATGTAGACACACTTCTGATAGTGGACAGAGAGTCTGTATTGCCTTTGGAGCAGGCGGCAGGCCATTTTGTCAGAGGAGGCTCTTGCTGCCCTCCACTTCCTCTCAGCCACCCTACACTTCCGCTTAAGTGTGGCAAAGTCGGAATCATACCAGGAGTTGCACTTGGAAAAAGGCTTCAAACGGATCCTCAAGACAGGGGAAAGGACATCAAGATTGTTAGAGATAGAGAGATGAAGGTTGGAAAGGCCAGTTTCAGAGTGTAATTCAGTCAAAGGTATAGGAGGAGGAGGAGAGAAAGTAGAGGCAAAAAAAACCTCCCCTTCATGAGCTGGATGACCGAGAAGGTGGGTGACAGTGCTGGGGTCAGCTTAACCTGAGGGGCAGAGAGCAACAGGTGAGAGGAGAGAAAAATGTCATCAGTCCAAGAGAGAGGAGTGGTGACATTGTTGGAGAGGGGGAGTTCTGATGACCCAGGGTGTGCCCTGCAGAATGAGTCGGGCCACAGGGTAGAATAGAGAAAGAGAGCGAGTCACAGAGGTTGCAAAAGAGACCCAGGTGGGGCTAGCAGCATCCAAGTGGATGTAAAGCTCTCAGCGGATGAGAAGTTGAGAAGTAGGGGCAAGGAGGAAAGTGGAGAGGTCAGCCCACTTGGAGAGGAAGAGGGCAACCTGGCCAGACGGCCTATAGATGGTGGCCACAGTGAGAGATAGGCCAGGGGAGATAGAGAGCCTGCAGACCAGGCATTCAAAGGAGGAGTAGGCCTGCATAGGAATGACAGAAGCAGGGATCCACTCTGAGAAGATCAGGGCTACTCCCCCACCACAGCGGTTGGTTCTGGGTTCAGAGATCAGAAAGGAGAGTGTCAAAACTTGTGACAGAGCTGGCCAAGAACCAAGTCTCAAATCAAGTTCTTCGAGGAGATGGCGGCAGATGCCAGAGGAGTGTTTGACAGTGGAGCGAGCGTTAAGAGTAGCGATGTGGAACAGTTTGCTACCTTTGCTTGACTTCTGTGGAGTTCTACAGGCATGAGATACACCCTGCAGAAGTGTTAGAGGTGCCCGAGAATGGGCAGAGGAGGAAGGAGGAGCTGGCAGAGTAATCAAAGAGGAAGAAGAGAGTGACAGAGAGGTGGTGGAGGGAAGAAAAGGCAGAGCGACCAGAGAAGCAGGCAGGGTGCCAGAGAGGCGGCAGAGGAAGGTGGTGACAGAGCAGTCAAAGAAGCAGTGGAGGGTGCCAGAGAGTTGGCTGAGAAAGGAGGTAGCAAAGGAGGCAGAGAGGGGTATATAGGAGTAGCAGAAGAAGAAAGGAAGTTGATACGATGTGGGAAGTGTCTATAAAAAAAGGAGGAGATTGGCCTGAGGTGCCTGGACCAAGACGGTACCATTTAAGTAGACATTAATGATAGTCTTGGAGGAGTGGAAGGGGGACAGGAGGGCCTCCCATCGGTTGCCACCATAAATGGGGGAGAAGTAAAAAGGAGAGACAACAGAGACCATTTGGGGGTCCATAGGCCTGGAGAGGAAATGACAAAGAGGATGTCAGTGAGGGTCTGTCTGGCGGAAGAACTGGTGTAGTTATTAGCGATAGGGAGGCCTGTGTTTGTGACCAGGATGTTCCTTTTGAGCTTCTTCCTACCAGACGTAGTGAGAGGGATAGGGTAGTCGATAGAATCACAGTTAGAGAAGATAGGGGAGACAGAGAGCACCATAGACGGTGTGGGGCAGAGATTAATGCAGGGTCGGGGCAGCCCAAGCAGGGGGGGGTCACACACTAGGAGCAAACTGGAGGTTGGCACACAGTCACACACACAAAAGAGGGGCAGCAAGTAAGTACACCACAGAAAAAAAACACGGGAGCCTTGCAGGGTCCTAGCGTGAGTGGGGAAAACAGTGCAAACAACAAAAGTACACTACAATGGAACTCAAGGGTGTGAGAGTGCAAGTACAGTACATAATACAAAGCTGGTGGTCTGAGGTGCCCTAGAGGGAAAAAAGTAAAATGCATGCAGTGCAGCACGTATACAATGTAATAGTAACCCAACAAAACAAAATACACAAACACTGATAGTCCCAGGAAACCTGGAAGTAAGAGGAAATGGAAGCAATGCAGTGGAATGACAATACAATAGTGAATACAATACAGTGGAATGACAATAAAATGGCCACAGTACGAAAGGGCATAGGATGCGAGACACAGGCAGGAAACAGGACGTGGCTCTGGGGAGCCTGAATAGAAAGGAGGCTCCTGATGCTCGCATGAGGGTTTCACAATTCTAAGAAATGTTATTTAAGGGTGGAACCACCCTCCATAAATGGGCCAATTGAATACACATTATTCATGCATTTAAAAACTTTTTTTGATGTAAATGCATAGCCATATAATGTACAATCAAACAGAAAAGTGTGTTATGACCTTGAGATCATTCTGTGTCAAATGGGTCAAAATCCGAATTGCCAAATTGTAATAATCGAGACAATTATGAATATTATAAACGTCATGAAAAATGATCATACATGTATTTTGCATGTCCCTTAGTCCATCTGAGCTGGACGATCTCAGAAATCCATATTTCATCCATGTGCCATATTGCTACGAGAAGATATGTAAATGATTTGAATTCAATGGTGTGAGAACAGGCAAGTATAGAAAATATGATCAAAATTTGAAGATTGACATGTTTATTCTGTGGGAGTATCTGACTATTCAGCAAGCCAATGGAAAGGTTTTACCAATCAAAATGTGTGAGATAATGATGACAAAGCGTTGGAAAATAACCATCACAAAATTGGAAACACGCAGGGAATAAAGAGAAATCTGTATTCAAAGGCTGCACAGAAGACTAACACTGGTCCCAATAGATGATAGCTGAACTTGGATATTATCTTGAGGATTGGGCATTGCCTTTGTGGAAGCCAGAAGTAGATTAATCTGAGGCAGATCAGCATTCCTGTAAAAATGAGAGAGGGACCAGGAGTTGCAAGCTGACTGAAAATTCCCCAGTAACACTTGCAGGTCTTGATGACTCTAGGATTTCATTACTTTTTCAAAAGCATGAAAACTTGACACATGCAATTGGATAAGTTCCCTGTAATCATTATCCTGCTGAGTCCCTGGAGTGAGAGGGAAATGGGGAGGTGGTTTCCAGTAGGGGGAGCCCATTCCAAATAAACTATCTTGATATTTTTAGCATGAAATGCAAAGTACTTTATCACTACATTTAAAGCCAAATGAGATTTGAATTCTTGTAGAAAACATAACATTTTTCTGTGCATCAAGTGCAGGGACAGACACACTATTGGTAACAGAATGAGGTTAGTATATTGATGTTTGTAGTCTGAGCTATAACCTGCTTGCACTGTACTTAAAGCTGGGTGAGTTTATATTTAAATAAGAATAAATGCTATTTTGCATTCTCTGTGCAGCATGTGTTAAAAGTATAGCTAAATAAACTGATTCCTGACAGTATACACAGATACAGTCAACACCTTAGGTTGTGCATCGGTGGCCAGGCTTCATAGCTTAAACAAAGAATTGATAAATCAACACCTGTGAAAGCCATAGATATTTTAGATATTTTAAATGACGGGGCTCATTGGATGTTTAGTGGTATCCTGGGGGTAAATCCACCAGGATACCACCAAGCAGCAATACCGTTACCGACACCTGATCTGCCGCTATTACCGACAGATTACAGGTGCCTGAAATGGTAAATTAATCCCCATTCCATTGTGTCCATACAACCCCATTGGTAGAACCGGTGCCAGTAATACAAGTAGTTATTTGCTGGTGGGGTGCCTGACTTACCTCCAGCTGGCAGTTGTGGAGGGTTTTGACCCATGTGGAATCATTAGACGGGGTAAATATGGGGATTAAGCTGTCGCTGCCCATCATTTTACTCCAGAACAAAAATAAATCATTGGAGTGGGTAAAGATGGGGATGCGCTGTCGCCGCCCATCATTTCATCCCAGAATCCAGGAGAGCTGCGCAGTTGTGCGCACACCAAAATGGTTACCTAACTTGCCACCCACCAGTGTAAAGAAAGGTCTTTGTTAACAAAATCCACTGTTACTGATGTCAAAAAGTTGCTGAAATCGTGACTCATTGGACCACTTTAAAGATTCAAACCTTTTTGTGGGGTTCCACATAACCATCTTACTGTAAGGAGCCCCATCAAAACAATGTTAAGCAAGGATTTACTACCATGTAAGAACCATTCCTGTTTAGAATGCATTAATCCAAGAAAGATCGCAAAATTGCATGCAGTACCAACAAAATCCTCAAGGCGGCACTAGCGGTCTAAACTCTGACAGGAGAGCTGTCTTGCAAAACTGTCTAAGTGCAAAGAAAGGGGTCTCATGTCATTAAATGTTCAAAGGGGTTGCCTGTCCTGAGAACTCTTGACACTTCAGAACTCAACACAAGGAGCCAAGAAATCACAGGGTTCTGTTAATTAAATGCAAAGTGGCTCCCTGGCCTCCTGATGTCAGCTTGCCAGACACCACACAAAGGACCCTTTCCTCTGAAAGGAATATGTTGATTTTTACTGTTTTACTGTCAACAAAGGCCTGCCTGCCAGAGGATGCATGTGACTGACCCACCCAAGTCTTGGAGGCGGACTCCAACACTCTGAGGACTGAATTGAAAGTAAAATATATATTTTACAAAAACACTGATAACTCTTTGTAATCAAATGACAGAAATGTATAACTTTGAGAGACTTAATTAAAAAAATGTACCTTTAATTCAAGCCCAAACTCCAAATTGTGGGATATTCTGGGACAAAACCCTGCTGTTTATTACTATTACAGACTCCCTGTTTCAGCTAGACAAACGAAAATGCATTGGTATGTGGGTAGATATGTGAGGAACAGTTGTATAAAATTTAATGAAGATCCAATGTTGTTTAGCACATTAAAAAGTGCTAAAAGTTGCCATTTTTGAATGCAAGCTCTTAGAAACAGCAGATTTGGGACAGAGTATACCTCATGTGATATGTGACATGGGTATGTAATTTCAAACAACTGTGTAACTGTGAAATATGTATTTTGATCAGATATAGATTTGGGTGCACAGATGACAGGGGAGTTTTTTCAAGAGATCATAAATGGCTGACATCACTCTGACACAACTTAGCTCCCCCAATCAGGGGAGAAATGAAAGCTGGACCAATGACAAGTGAGAGGGGCAAGTTTAGTTATGACCAACACACACACCCACTTGCAGAACATATAAATGGACCACTGAAACTTAGGTGGAGAGCTTCATTTCCATCTGCAGCTGGAAGCTCTGCCGGAAAAATCCATACTTACCTCCATCAACCTTCAAAGAGCCAACACTTGGACTCCAAGATAAACAGAGACTTCAAATCCCTCAATCGCCAGAATCCAGAAGCAGTGCTGTACCCAGAGAGAGAGAGTGCTGACCCCGATGCTGTGAGCAGTTCCAGAGGCCAGGCGCTGTGAGCGGAACTCGGGAAGACCTGACCAGACTGAAGTCCGTGACCAAGTCGCTTTCCGGTTCAAAATCTCTTGTGAGTACTCGGCAAAACTCAGAACACATCTCTTAGTTAAAATCATATAATTCAATCCATTTTTGATCTAAGTAGAACTGCAGCTTAGAAATTGTGTTATTCTGCCATCATTTTTAAAGCTGAAAAAGTGTTGCGTTTAAAATTTGCAAAACTAAAAACGACCTCTACTAAATCGGTCATAACTCTGTAACCGTTTGGGCTAGAGACTTGCGGTAACTTTCATCTGAAAGCTTAGAATCTTAGCTTTTAATCGCACATTCCTACCCCTTATAGTTTTACCGCAATCGTGGAACACGCATTCGCGAATTTTGCCGCGATTTGCAAATTTCGCCACGTGTAAAAATCTGATGCTGCTTGCCTTCCATTTGCCAGAAATTCGTTTAACCTGCTAATCATCCCTGAATCATTGCTAGTGTGAGCCTGGACTAATATTAACTAGATACCACTCACCCTGAACCTCTACAGGGAATTAAAAGCATTTTAGCATATTTTTCACTCCATTGCCAGCACATATAGAAGCATTTTGGGTTGTGTTTTCAACTTCTGTTGTCTAAGCTTGCTGGGGTGAACTGAATCACATTTGATTGCATTTCTGAGAACTGTGTGCTTTTCCTTCCATTTCCTTGCATTGCATAAAAGGGTGGGGTGAATTGCCAGAGAAAAGTGATTACATTGTTTTGTTGAAATCATATTGAGTATTTTCTGTACTGCATTTCATTCAACATTGCATCCATCTGAAATCTATAAAGCATTCTCTACCACATTATTCTTCTGTCCCTATTTACCAGTGTGCTACCTTATCCATTTCATGTCAACTCCTTAGTGATTATAAAGAAATGTGCTAGTGCCAGATTCTCCGTTGTTAATCTTTATCATATCAGATTAAGTGTGATATTCAATTATTAATTTATTATAAAGTGTGATATATATATCTATATTGTTTAAAGTCTCAAATAAACCTTTTAACTTGCAAAACTGAACTACTTCTTGGCTCAGTGGGGTCAGGGGGATTCCAACAGAGGGGTGTTATATAGGGGTAGTCATCCAGAACGCATGAACTGGACATAAAGATATATCAATAAGGGTTTTCATTCAGTATTATAGACTAGGCGTTGACTTAGCTGTAGTGTTGAATTGAATCCTCTTACAAATTGGGGGCTCGTAGCCGGACGTTTGGGTTAGATCTACCATTTGTGCAGATTAATACAGCGTGACAGCTGACCAGATACACATATCCGGTCGGATCACCACGCTGTGTTACGCTGTAAAGCACTCCTTAAAGGGACACTCCAAGAAAAGTTCTGTTCTGCAAAAATAAAATACTAACTTCTGTAAGTCAGGACAGAGACCAATCTCTAGAATGACGACCTTGGTAGATATGAAAATAGCCAGAGAGCACTTCTTACATAAAGTATTTGTGAGAGGTGAATGGGCTGAGCAGGGCCAGGATGCCTGGTTGCAGGCCATCACGCGACAGGTCACTGAAACAGGGTCAGACTTATGGAGAGATCAGGGTCCATTACATGTGGCCCTGAGTGAACTATATATGGCTCCTAAGGCCAAAGATGAACACGACAAGATTGTTAGGATAGCGGCATATTTATATTTATATATGGGAGCCATACAGAATAAATGTGCTGAAGGCCATGATCTGGCAAAAAGGCAACAGATGGCGTTAGAGAAGGCCCAATCTGATCTGGACTCTTCTGAGCAAAGGCTGCACAGAAGCCAGGAGTCAGAAAATGAGACCAGGCAGTACATCACTAAAATAAAGGCGGATATGGATGTGCTGCAAAAGGAAAAGTCAGAACAGGATACCAGATTTCTGGCCTTGCAGAAGGAACACCAAGAAGGTTTGGACTCCCTACTGCAAAGCCAGAAAAAGCTGGAGCAACAACTGGACTTCAACAGGGTATGTGCTGAGCAGGTAGTCACCCTGCAAGGCCACCTAGATAGAGTGAAGGCAGAGAGCAACAAACTAATTCTGAAAGACCTGGATACCCAGGCAGAGTTTGATCAGGAGCGCCAGAAAGCTGGTGCCTTCCAAAGGCAAAGGGACGACCTGGCAGCACAGATGCAGGCTCTCAGTCAGGAAAGAGACACCATAGGCCAGGAAGTCTGCCATTTAAAAAGGAAAATGGAAGAAAATCACCTGGCCCTCCAGGGGCTGGGTGACCTCCAAAAAGAAAACCAGAACTTGTTAGAGCACACCAGGAGGGTGGAAGAGGCTCTGGCAAGAAAGGAGCAGGCCAATAGGGACACAGCTCAGGAGGTAAACCTCCTGCAGCAAAGACTGGCCCAGTTCTCCAGGACCAACCAGGAAGCACAGAGGGAAAATGAGGCCCTCTGTCAACACAATGATAGGCTCCAACAACAGGTAGCGATGCAGGAGAGACTGATAGAGTCTAGTAAGGCCTTAACTGAGGAACTGAAGGCACAAATGCAGGCTCTTGCATTGGAACAGGGAACAGGGGCGGATAGAGATGAGGTTCGCTGGGAAATGGAAACTCCGGAGCATAACCTCAGGAGCCCTAGTACCAGAGGCCCTCATACCTCTCAGTCCCTGGACTCTGCCACCCCCATGTCCCCTGGCACACATGAGCACAGGGCCACAGGGATGGCAGATTACTATCCAGCCAGAAGCATGGGGCTCATAGGCCAGTACCTCCCAGGAATGGATGGGCGGGCATCTGGGCATGGGCACCCAAGCATGGTGCAATTCAGTGGGGAACCCCGGGAGAATAGGCCCATTAAGGGCATCCTGAAAACCTCTGCCCAGTTAGGTCAGTGGGGGGGGTACCCAGCAAATCCTGGCAGCAAGGAGGAATCTGAAGACTCCTCTGAACTGCGCAGGACACAGGAGACCAGGTCCCCACATTCTGCCAGCCATTCCCAGGCTCGCAGAATCCGGGAAAACCTGGAAAATCAGACAGGAACCTCTGGGAGCAGTGCCTCTGAGTCCGAGGATGAATGGACAAGGGTTACCCGAACCAAAAAGGCCAATAAGGCAAAAAGGGCCTTGCTTAAGGACCCTTTAAAGCAGATTAAGGCGATCAGGAGCGTCATCACGCCTTACCATAAGAACGCTAAGTATTCTGTTTGGGAGCACTTAGAGTTGTTTGAGCAAATCATGGAGACTTTCCATTTGAAGGACAGCCAAAGCTGTATTCAATATGTAAAGTGGACCTTCTCCCCGGAATACTCCAGTTTCTTTGCGGGGCTGGAGGACCAAAATCATTTAAGATGGTCCACCTATAAGGCGGCCATCTTGAAACATTTTTCTGTTCACAGAAATCCTCAAGAGGCTCGCAAGGCAGCCTACAATTTGCAATGTGGGGAGGATCAGGCCCCACAAGAATTTGTGCAGGAGTTAAAGCGTGCTTTTGCACAGACCACAAGAAGGGTGCGCACGGATAGCAGAGAATTTATTAATACGTTTTTCCATGCCTTGCCCAAATATATCATGACCCAGCTCGTGAGGGATTTCCACGAGAAAAGATCTTTAGACTGGGTCATTGAACAGGCTACCCAGATCTATGAGGTGCAGAAACCGATAGATAGCAAAAGTACTGCCCAGAAAAACCCCAAAGCCAACAGCACCCCTGCTGCTGCCAAGGTGGCAGAGGTAAAGGTCACCCCCGTTTTGGATTTGGAGATGGGGGGCCTAAAAACCTACCTGCACCTAATAATGCTAGGCCCAGGAGGTCCTCGGGCCAGTCACAGGCAGGGGGTGAAAGAGGTAGTCCCCCCAATGGGGTCCTTCGCTCTCCTGACTATGTAAGTCCTCGCTACAAAGGTAACAGACCCATCCTGGGTTATGTGTGGACTCCTCCAGCCCAAGGGGGGGGATCCAGCCAAGCACCTAACCCAGGGAACTTCCCTCCAAACTTCCCACAGGAGGGCAGAAATTTACCAAACCCTGGGCAGAACTTTTTCCCCAGATATCCACCCGACTTCCAACCCCAAAATCATCCATCCTTCTTTCCCCAATTCCCTGAGCCCAGACCACTGAATCGGGGAGAGGGGAGGCCAAGGGTGGAGGGGTACCCAAATCTTCCCAACCCGGGGTATTACCAGAGGAGGGACAGCTACCCTTCCCGGGATCAGCCCAGGGGAGAAAACAGGGCCCCGTATCAGCCTGAGCGGGTTTCCCGGTTAGAGCGCCAGGTTCAAAACATGGCGCGGGATCTGGGTCACATACTGAGGGCTCAGCAGAACCCTCAGATGGGCGTGCCGGTGCAGAACGCACCCAACTCTGGACCTGGTGCTCCAGAACAATGACGGGGGCAGCACCCCGATAACTCACCGGTTCCCAGGGAGGAGGCACAAAGGGAAGGGGGGTGTAAAGCCTTGGAGGAAGCTTCCTTCCTCACTTGTAAACAGCCCCTGGAAACCCAGGAACCGGAAACAAAATCTCTTGCCCCTGAAAGTCTGCCTCCTAAGGAGCAGAGGGGGGGTAGGAGAAACAAAAGACCCAAACAGACTCAGTTTGAGGAGGAGGTACAGATCTACCAATTTGAGGGAGAGGGATCCTCAGAGGATCCTGGGAAAAGGATCTTCTCCGTCAGAGAGGGGGGAACTCCTCCCAAAGAAAAATGGGTCCCTAGGGATGCAAATCCAGACTGGTGAGATGTGGAGACTGAGCTACCGCCGCCCACCATCTCATCCCAGAACCAACAGCAAGAAAACCCCCTGGTTCAAACCCATCCTGGTGACTGCCTCCAAAAAGGGGGGGGCGGCCCAGAAACGGAACCAGGGGAACCCACAATGGCTCTGATCTCCAGTTGCCAAATTTTTCTTTCAGATTCCCAAGGCTCTCCACAGAATTCTGCCCAAAATTCTTCTCTCGCGATGTCCAGAACCAGAAAATTAGCCCACCAGTTGTCCAAAAATGTACATTATCTGTGCCCACTTGAGGAGAAGGAGGGAAGATATTATGCCCCGGTACAAGTACAGGGGCAGGGTACAATCTCGGCACTGGTGGACACTGGATCTCAAGCTACCCTTCTGTCCAGAAGGGCCTTTGACGAACTGAATGCAGGAAGGGGAGAGAATTACCAAATTCCTCTCACCTCTCTTCCTGGACAACTGCAGAACTTTGACGGGAAGGAAATTCCCGTTGAGGGGACTGCAGACTTGGACATTAAAATTGGGCGACACAAATTGAAACACCCGGTCATAGTTGTGACCCCAGAGGGCACCCCTTGTTTACTAGGGAATGACCTCCTGAGAAGGTTGTGTCACCCCTAATAGATTGCTTAAACAAGGTCCTCTGGACCCAGACTAGCCGACCAATAAAATTAAAACAGAGTGTCAACCATGTTAGTTTAAACGGCACCTGCCACATGGTTGAACAAAAATCTGACCAAGTAGAATTTCACTTCCAGAACAACCAAATTCCAGACGTGACAGTAATAGCAGTAGGACAACAGACTGGTGATGGAGGGTCCTCTCTATTTCTGAAAATCAACCTTCCTTCCAGTCTAAAGTGGTACTCCACGCTGGAAGGAAACACTCTGAGATTCTATACTAATCCACAATCAGAAACTCCCACTCCTATAGTCCAGAAAGATGTGAAATCAGCTCAGAGCCTGGCTGATATTCAGCAAATTGGAGAGCAGTTGTTCATCCCTGTTCAGTTAAATGATGGGAAGGACTCTGTTCTCGCTCGAGTGTGTGTGAACAACGGTAAGAGCTTCATCAGCGAAGCCATGTTTCGCCAACTCCCAAAAGATCCAGCCATTCCCACCTTCAAACTGATAGACAAATGGGAAATGGACCTGGAAGCACCTAATTCCAAACATCTCCTGCCAAGCAGGTGTATGCTCAAAATCTCCATTGGCAACAAGAGTATAGTCCACAATTGTTGGGTCGTGCGAGACGTCCCTGCCGCCTTTTACTTAGGCAGTGACATTCTCAATCGCTTTGCCATTAGTTTGGACCTAATAAACTTCAAAGCTTGGTCCCGATTAGCGGATAATCCCATGGGCTTTGATGATCCAGAAAAAGCATTTAGGTCAGCTCAATTGCTACCTTATGCAGTTGAAATTCAGGTTAAAGAGGGAGTCACCATCCCAGAAAGGACCCGACAATTCTCCCTGGAAGTGAAAGTTAAAAGGGGACAAGAGTTGAAAAACCCTGATGCTTACATACATCTAACTGCTTCTCTCCAACAGCAAGGGTTGGGGGTAAACCCAACTTCATTAGTCAACATAGAACATGACACCATTCTAATAGAGGTGGATAACAGCGACTTAAAGAGTATTACTCTAGCCGCAGGCACCATTATTGGAATGGCGGTTGATGACCGACATTTTTCCATCGACTTAGTAAATGAACTGTTAGGACCAATCCCCAAGGACTGTTTTGACAGTGACAGTGAGGACAATACAACACCAGACAGGATTTTTACCCGGCATGGGGGGAACATCCTGGTGTACACTTCCTGCCCCTATGGTAAGGAAGATGTGACTTGTGACTTCAGGAGGGATGAGGTGATTTTCCAGGTCCATGAGGGCTGCCTTTCCCACCTGAAGCCTCCAGTCCAAGTCAGCACTCTGACCAGGGACTTCTCCACCCAGCTGGAGGAGGCCGCTGAAATAGCCAAACCAGAAGTCTTTCCAGGCTTCAGGCAGATGGTGGAAGAGAGAGTCAACCTAGCTGATGCCTGTGTGACTCTGGAACAAAAGCAAAAGTTGAAACAAGTTTTCTTGGATTTCCAAGATCTCTTTGCGGTAGACTCATATGACTGTGGTCGCACTGACATCCACACAACAACAATCCCCACGGACCCTGGCATGACTCCAGTGTTTGTGAAGCAATATCGCTTGCCTCTCGCATCAATGGAGTCACTTACTGAAATAATTAAGAACCTTGAGTCCCGGGGAATAATCCGTCCAGTCCACAGCACCTTCAATAATCCGGTGCTGGGAATATTGAAGCCAAACGGCCAGTGGAGACTCTGTGCTGACCTCAGGGAGCTCAACAAACGGGTCCATACTTCCCGATGGCCTCTGCCCTACATTGACCAAGGGCTGGCCCAGATCCAGGGGTCACAGGTATTCACTGTAATAGACCTGACCAATGGATACTGGACCGTGCCGGTCAGTAGGGAGGACCAATACAAGCTGGCTTTTACCTTTGGGGGCCAGCAGTATACATGGACCCGGACTCCCTTCGGATACCTCAACTCTGGTAATGAGTTCAATATTTTCCTACATAAGGCCATGCCCGACCTGGGTGCGAGGGGTAACCTGGCTTATGTAGATGATGTCCTCATTAAAGTTCATCTGTGGAGGAACACATAGCAGAGATCCGTTATGTTCTGACCCAGTTGAGGGCCGCCGGAGCAAAACTTTCCTTTCAGAAAGCACAGTGGTGTAGAACCCGTGTTAATTTCTTGGGGCATGAGATTACTCCTCAGGGTCTCTGTCCCCAGGAAAAGAAGGTGGAAGCACTTCAGAAACTGAAAGACCCCACAACTCTGCGGGAACTAAGGAGCCTCCTTGGGCTGACTAATTACAGCAGAAAGTTCATTGAGGGCTACGCAGAGATCACCAGGCCCCTGATTCATCTCTTGAAGGGGGGGGTCAAGTGGGAATGGGGTCCAGAACAATCCGAGGCAGTAAGACAACTCAAAAGAAGCCTCTCACAAGCGCCCTGCCTAGCTTACCCTGTCAGAAACAAGGAGTTCTTCCTGGAGACAGGGTTCTCTAATACGTGCTTGACGGCAGTATTATACCAAAAGCATGACAAGGTCAATAAAGTAATCTCCTATGCGAGCAAAACTTTATCCTCTGTGGAGGAAAAATTCAACGATTGTGAGAAGGCACTCCTGGCAACGGTGTGGGCATTGAAGAATTACCGCCCGTTTATCCAGGGGGAACACATCATAGTGGAGACTCCACACCAGCCTCTGCAATATCTCCAAAGTGACAGAATCCGGGCCGGAAATGTGAGTAATTCCCGAATTACTTCCTGGATTCTGTCAATGCAAGGCTTTCCTGTGGAGGTCAGATATGGCCAAAACAAGAAGAGTCCACTCGCGCAAGGTCTGGCTGACTTGCATGATTGTGCCAGAGAAAACTGTCTCGAGGACGAAAGTCTAAAAATCAAGGACAACACGGAGGCATACCTTAATTCCCCACACAAAGTCTTTGAAGAGGACAAGTGTGAGGGAATGCCCACTGTCTATGTGGATGGATGCTCTTACCATGTTGACAACAACGGGGAAAAAGAACTGGTGGCTGGCGTAGGGAATGCATGGGTGAATGAGTCCCCAGAATCCTCTGCTGGATACAAAATTGGTCCCCGAAGTAGTCAGGTGGCAGAATTGATGGCTGTGCATCAGGCCATCCTCACTGCTGTCCAGCATCAACTCCACGAACTGGTCATAATCACAGATTCGGATTATGTACGGAACGGGTTTGTGGAGCACCTGGTTAATTGGAAAACCAGAGGCATGTTATGTGCTAACAACAAACCCTTGAAACATGGGACGTTGATCCAAAACATTGATGATCTGGTCACCTCGAATGAGATGACCATCTATTGGAAAAAGATCAAGGGTCATTCCAAAGTAGAGGGACCTGACAAAACTGGAAATGACTTAGCTGATCAGCTGGCCAAAACCGGGGCCATCCAAGGGGATCTAATTGAGATTGAGTCCCTGTTGGGGGAAATCCAGGTCACTGCTATCACTAGGTCCCAGACAAATGCTCACAACGACCTTTCAATTGCACAATGGAGTAAGGAGACCCCTGATGCTGATTTGATTACCGCTCAGAAGGGGGATCCAATAATTGGTAAATTTTACCAACACCTTGAGGACCCTGAGAACTTTCCCCTGACGGATACCGATTACATTGGGAAAGAGGACCTAGGAGTGTTGATGAAATGTCCAAAAATGTTCCGGATCCAAGACGGTTTGTTGGTAAGGAAATCCAAAGCTGGCCATGACCAGTGGGTGGTTCCTACCTCATTCCGAAGCCTGATGTTAAGTCACGCCCATGATGCGGCTACTGCCGGTCATAGGGGGTTTCACAGAACATTGGAAATCTTAAGAGAGGTTGCATACTGGCCACACATGGGGCAGGACCTCGACCAATACTTGAAGGGGTGTCTTGTGTGTGCACAATTTCAGCCATCATCCCTCACGCATCGTGCACCTCTCCAAAAGAGGGGGATGACACTGCCATGGTCAGATTTACAAATCGACTTTGTAGGCCCCGTGATTCGCTCCGCGAGGGGGAATAAGTACATGTTGACTGTGACATGCTTGTTTACCAAGTGGGTGGAATGTCTCCCAGCCCCAAATTGCAAGGCAGAAACCGCAGCTGCCCTGATGATTAACCACATCTTTTCCCGTTTCGGCCTACCTCAAAGGATTGAGTCAGACAGAGGTAGCCACTTCACCAGTGAAATAATGACAAAGATGTGGGAGATACTGGGGGTCAAGAGAAAGCTACACATTGCTTACCGGCCAGCTTCTTCTGGGGCAGTAGAGAGATATAACCGAACCATTGTGAGCATGTTAAAGAAGTTTGTGGCAGATTATGGGCCAAGTTGGGATATCCGATTACCTCTGGTACTAATGGCCATCAGATCTACCCCTTCATCTGCAACCAAAATGTCACCATTTGAGTTGATGACTGGACGCAAGATGGTGCTTCCTCAGCATTTGCTCTACAGGACCCAAGAGCAGACACTGATAAATGCCTCCACTACTCATGAGTATGGGGAGAATTTAAGGAAACACCTCCAACATGCTTTTGCTTACGCTCAGCGGAATCTAGAAAGATCGGCTGATAGCATGAAGACCCACTATGACCTGAAGACTTCCAGCAAGGAATATCAGGTGGGGGACCGGGTCTATTTATACAACTTCCAAAGAAACCAGGCAAAGCAGCGCACATTTTTGCCTACGTGGAAGGGACCCTTTCAGATCATCGACAAGATCTCCCCTGTGGCCTACAAAATCCACATCCCCAAAGGTCCTTTGTCAGCGGGGGAAGACAAGTGGGTCCACATAAACCAGTTGAAGTGTTGCCATCCCAGGCACACTCTGCAACAACTGGAGGAATCCTCTGGAATCCTCGCGGGTACTGTCTCAGACTAATTCAGTTCCAACCATAAAACATACCACATCTAGTCTCTTAAATATTGTGATTCGCATGAAACTGTCTCTTAGTTATACTGTTTTTTTTGTTTTTTTCAAAATAAGAATGTAATGTTTCGTTATGATGAAATGCATATGCTGCCCCACTATCTCAACAGTGGTGGAAAAATGTCTATGGATAGGTATTGCCGCTCTTCCTTTGTCGTCCTAGGAGAAAGAAAACCAGGAGACGGGCCAAGGAGGACGATCCGGAGACCGGGAGCAGAGACGCAACGGGCCCGGGGTACCGCCCAATCTTCCCATCAGGACCGGCGAGGAGAACTGATCGTTCTGACCGGATGGAGAGGAAGATGCTGAACTGTGCCATCTACAGAATTGGAAGTAGATAATGTGGACATACCAGCGCCAGGGTTCAAAACCTCCCTTGCAACCGACTCCCCCTCGACTCAAGTCAAAGCGCAGTCGGGCGGGGGGGTTTGTGGAGGGTTTTGACCCATGTGGAATCTTTAGACGGGGTAAATATGGGGATTAAGCTGTCGCTGCCCATCATTTTACTCCAGAACAAAAATAAATCATTGGAGTGGGTAAAGATGGGGATGCGCTGTCGCCGCCCATCATTTCATCCCAGAATCCAGGAGAGCTGCGCAGTTGTGCGCACACCAAAATGGTTACCTAACTTGCCACCCACCAGTGTAAAGAAAGGTCTTTGTTAACAAAATCCACTGTTACTGATGTCAAAAAGTTGCTGAAATCGTGACTCATTGGACCACTTTAAAGATTCAACCCTTTTTGTGGGGTTCCACATAACCATCTTACTGTAAGGAGCCCCATCAAAACAATGTTAAGCAAGGATTTACTACCATGTAAGAACCATTCCTGTTTAGAATGCATTAATCCAAGAAAGATCCCAAAATTGCATGCAGTACCAACAAAATCCTCAAGGCGGCACTAGCGGTCTAAACTCTGACAGGAGAGCTGTCTTGCAAAACTGTCTAAGTGCAAAGAAAGGGGTCTCATGTCATTAAAAGTTCAAAGGGGTTGCCTGTCCTGAGAACTCTTGACACTTCAGAACTCAACACAAGGAGCCAGGAAATCACAGGGTTCTGTTAATTAAATGCAAAGTGGCTCCCTGGTCTCCTGATGTCAGCTTGCCAGACACCACACAAAGGACCCTTTCCTCTGAAAGGAATATGTTGATTTTTACTGTTTTACTGTCAACAAAGGCCTGCCTGCCAGAGGATGCATGTGACTGACCCACCCAAGTCTTGGAGGCGGACTCCAACACTCTGAGGACTGAATTGAAAGTAAAATATATATTTTACAAAAACACTGATAACTCTTTGTAATCAAATGACAGAAATGTATAACTTTGAGAGACTTAATTAAAAAAATGTACCTTTAATTCAAGCCCAAACTCCAAATTGTGGGATATTCTGGGACAAAACCCTGCTGTTTATTACTATTACAGACTCCCTGTTTCAGCTAGACAAACGAAAATGCATTGGTATGTGGGTAGATATGTGAGGAACAGTTGTATAAAATTTAATGAAGATCCAATGTTGTTTAGCACATTAAAAAGTGCTAAAAGTTGCCATTTTTGAATGCAAGCTCTTAGAAACAGCAGATTTGGGACAGAGTATACCTCATGTGATATGTGACATGGGTATGTAATTTCAAACAACTGTGTAACTGTGGAATATGTATTTTGATCAGATATAGATTTGGGTGCACAGATGACAGGGGAGTTTTTTCAAGAGATCATAAATGGCTGACATCACTCTGACACAACTTAGCTCCCTCAATCAGGGGAGAAATGAAAGCTGGACCAATGACAAGTGAGAGGGGCAAGTTTAGTTATGACCAACACACACACCCACTTGCAGAACATATAAATGGACCACTGAAACTTAGGTGGAGAGCTTCATTTCCATCTGCAGCTGGAAGCTCTGCCGGAAAAATCCATACTTACCTCCATCAACCTTCAAAGAGCCAACACTTGGACTCCAAGATAAACAGAGACTTCAAATCCCTCAATCTCCAGAATCCAGAGCAGTGCTGTACCCAGAGAGAGAGAGTGCTGACCCCGATGCTGTGAGCAGTTCCAGAGGCCAGGCGCTGTGAGCGGAACTCGGGAAGACCTGACCAGACTGAAGTCCGTGACCAAGTCGCTTTCCGGTTCAAAATCTCTTGTGAGTACTCGGCAAAACTCAGAACACATCTCTTAGTTAAAATCATACAATTCAATCCATTTTTAATCTAAGTAGAACTGCATCTTAGAAATTGTGTTATTCTGCCATCATTTTTAAAGCTGAAAAAGTGTTGCGTTTAAAATTTGCAAAACTAAAAACGACCTCTACTAAATCGGTCATAACTCTGTAACCGTTTGGGCTAGAGACTTGCAGTAACTTTCATCTGAAAGCTTAGAATCTTAGCTTTTAATCGCACCAAGAACCACATTCCTACCCCTTACACGCATTCGCGAATTTTGCCGCGATTTGCAAATTTCTCCACGTGTAAAAATCTGATGCTGCTTGCCTTCCATTTGCCAGAAATTCGTTTAACCTGCTAATCATCCCTGAATCATTGCTAGTGTGAGCCTGGACTAATATTAACTAGATACCACTCACCCTGAACCTCTACAGGGAATTAAAAGCATTTTAGCATATTTTTCACTCCATTGCCAGCACATATAGAAGCATTTTGGGTTGTGTTTTAAACTTCTGTTGTCTAAGCTTGCTGGGGTGAACTGAATCACATTTGATTGCATTTCTGAGAACTGTGTGCTTTTCCTTCCATTTCCTTGCATTGCATAAAAGGGGGGGGGTGAATTGCCAGAGAAAAGTGATTACATTGTTTTGTTGAAATCATATTGAGTATTTTCTGTACTGCATTTCATTCAACATTGCATCCATCTGAAATCTATAAAGCATTCTCTACCACATTATTCTTCTGTCCCTATTTACCAGTGTGCTACCTTATCCATTTCATGTCAACTCCTTAGTGATTATAAAGAAGTGTGCTAGTGCCAGATTCTCCGTTGTTAATCTTTATCATATCAGATTAAGTGTGATATTCAATTATTAATTTATTATAAAGTGTGATATATATATCTATATTGTTTAAAGTCTCAAATAAACCTTTTAACTTGCAAAACTGAACTACTTCTTGGCTCAGTGGGGTCAGGGGGATTCCAACAGAGGGGTGTTATATAGGGGTAGTCATCCAGAACGCATGAACTGGACATAAAGATATATCAATAAGGGTTTTCATTCAGTATTATAGACTAGGCGTTGACTTAGCTGTAGTGTTGAATTGAATCCTCTTACACGGTAAATCAGGCCACCCCAAAGGGAAACTTGTAATTTCGCAGTGCTGGAAAAGTGGCAGTAACAAATTCCTGCCACATTTTTCCTGCAACGCCAAACTTGTAATGAGCCCCAAAGTGTGCTGGAAGGACGTTTAGCATTTTCATTCCTATACAAAATAGGAATGACTGGATGATTGGATGCACTTCCAAATTAGCACTATAATTTCAGCATTGAACTAGTGAGTGGACCTCTTACTGGATGTACCCAAAATTTAGAAGGAGTTTTGGGGACAAAGATATTGTACTTTCAGAAAGTCAAAATTTGGGGTAGATAAAGGTGGATACATTTTATTTCTGTATTTCAACTATTAATGTGCATCGAGATTTCATTGAGGTGACTTCCTCAGCGTAAAGTTAGGTGACTAAATTTGCACTGATTATACTTTAATAAAAGAAAATATTGATTCATAATACAGTCTTTTTCTTGTCCCAGAATCGTGGAATGAGAGAGTATACAAGGGAGTATTATATCAGGTAGTGCCACTAACCCACAACCCACACAGCTCTTGCATTGTATGCCGCCCTCCAGATTAATTGACTGCTGCCTACATCCTACCCTCATACTGAGTACGTCACCACCCCACTTCCCACACGTCAACTGTGACCTCCACGCCCTTGGCGTACCACACAAAATATGCTTAGTCCAAGGCGCATACTGCAACTCCTCACTATTGCGACGGCCTTAGTGTCCTTATTGACTACACTGGTAAACCCCCACATCAACACGCCAAGTTTCACTATGACACAATTTCCTACACCATTCGGACAAAGGCCTACTAACCTCAGTACACTAGATCTGAAACGACAGCCATATCCATGCATTACGCCAGACAGAAACGGAAGACTCCGTGCAAGACTCCCGAAAATCTATGAACCACTAACTAGAAATATTCCCCCATGGAATAAAATATCTAGCCATATGCCCACACTACTTAACCTTAAATCTAAAGACCCACTTAAACCCACTACATCCCACCCTACCACCACCAAGACCCACTCGCCCATTGGCTTTCCATCTACTACCTCAGCCTGTAAACCTCTCAAGGGTGCCCTAATAAATGCAAGATCTCTGGTAGCTCATGCCTCAGAGATAGCTGATATTATACCAGCAGAACACTTTGACCTTTCAGCGATCACCGAATCCTGGCTTCATGCCGCTGCAGGACCAGCGCTATCACTTGCTATGCCCATTGGATATACCATCCTAAGATCAGATAGAGCAGAGACTCGAGGGGGAGGCATCACACTTATCGTACGACATAATCTACCTATCAGATTAGTGCCATCCCCAGACATCAATTCCTGTGAAAACCTGACTGCCAAACTTAACATAAACAGTTCACAGACCCTTACAATTCATCTGATTTACAGACCTCCAGGTCCCATCGGATCTTTCGAGTATGACCTATCCAACATTGCTTCTAACAACCTAAAAAACTCCTCCCGAGCTATACTATTAGGAGACCTCAACTTAGGCTACAATGACCCAAAGGACACATCCGCCGCCAGCGTGGCAAACATCTTAATGGAACAAGGATTCACCCAGAAAGTGCTTCATCCTACTCATTCAAAAGGTAGAATCCTAGACTGGATAGCAGACCACAATTGTAACGCCACTATCTCCGACATATCCCCTCAAATCTGGTCAGACCTCCACCTCATAACTTTCTCTCTAGTCACCGACAAACTTGTCACCATACCGCCACCCCCTGCTCCACCTATTCCAACGCGGAATAAAAAGAACATTACCTGTGACAACTTACTCCCTCTCATTTTACCCACACTGAACGCCATACCAGATAATACTAGACCTGATGTTATGGTCAGGGAATACAACCAGATCATGACCACCTCTCTAGATAACATAGCGCCACTCAAACTACGACATAGCAAACCCAAGGCCTACCTCAATTTATGGTATACCCCATATCTGAAAACACTACACTCCAAAAAAAGGCTTTGTGCAACATCCTGGCAAACAAACCCGCCTGAAGAAAACAAGACTAACCTTATGGCCATCACCTCCTTATACAAAAATGAAATACTCCTAGCCAAACTCGAAACTTATAATGCTAGAATATCCCAAGCTAAATAAGGTACGAAAGAACTGTTCACTATCCTTAAAGAGCTCGAAGCCCCTATCCCTGTGCCAGACAATTGTACTAAAGACATACAGCAAGCACTAGCTAATAAGGTTGCAACCCTTCAAGTAAAAATTGCTAACAAAAAAGCCTCACTAACCAGTAACACCCCTAGCAGAACTTCAGTAGACTCCGCTAATGCTACCACCAAATCCCTGTCCAAGTTCCCTAGATTTAAGTTCTCCAAAGTCACCATAATTGAAACAGAAAAAAACATTCTATCGCTTAAACCATCCAATTGTCAGGGTGACCCTTGCCCCGCCCAACTCATAAAAGATGCAGCCAGAGATCTATCACCATTTATCACTAAACCTATCAACGAATCATTCATATACAATACCATCCCAACTAACCTCAAAGAATCATGGGTGCTCCCTCTACTAAAAAAACAGACTCTAAACCCTTTGATCCCCACTAACTACCGACCCATTACTACGGTACCATTTCTTTTAAACATTTTAGATAAAATGGCTTACTCACAAATCCAAAAACACCTGGAATCAAACCCTGTGCTGGGACCTAGGCAATCAGGCTTCAGACCCCAGCTCGAGACATAAACTGCATTATTGGAACTAAAGGCCCAAATCGATGAACTGAGAGATATGGGAAACTAAGCCCTCATTCTACTCCTGGATTTATCAGCCGCCTTTGATTTGGTCGATCACCAGGTCTTATGCAGTCATCTGGGCACGCCAGCATACTTCTCCACTGAAGCCATAGCATGGATACATTCCTTCCTCAGTGATCGCACCATGAGAGTCTTCTCCCCTACAGCAGCAGCTGACCCCATTCCCATCACGTGCGGTGTGCCCCAGGGATCCTGTGTCTCACCCACATTATATAACATCTTCACCAAGCCCATTTTCGATGATCTGGATCTTCTGGGTATCGCCTACACCAATTATGCTGATGATACCCAGATCCTCCTACCTCTTACTGGTGATCATAG
Source organism: Ambystoma mexicanum (assembly GCF_040938575.1). Lineage (NCBI taxonomy): Eukaryota > Metazoa > Chordata > Amphibia > Caudata > Ambystomatidae > Ambystoma > Ambystoma mexicanum. Next base: position 548,264,623 of record NC_090926.1, read on the forward strand.
AAAGGATTTGTCCAAGTTCCCTAGATTTAAGTTCTCCAAAGTCACCATAATTGAAACAGAAAAAAACATTCTATCGCTTAAACCATCCAATTGTCAGGGTGACCCTTGCCCCGCCCAACTCATAAAAGATGCAGCCAGAGATCTATCACCATTTATCACTAAACTTATCAACGAATCATTCATATACAATACCATCCCAACTAACCTCAAAGAATCATGGGTGCTCCCTCTACTAAAAAAACAGACTCTAAACCCTTTGATCCCCACTAACTACCGACCCATTACTACGGTACCATTTCTTTTAAACATTTTAGATAAAATGGCTTACTCACAAATCCAAAAACACCTGGAATCAAACCCTGTGCTGGGACCTAGGCAATCAGGCTTCAGACCCCAGCTCGAGACATAAACTGCATTATTGGAACTAAAGGCCCAAATCGATGAACTGAGAGATATGGGAAACTAAGCCCTCATTCTACTCCTGGATTTATCAGCCGCCTTTGATTTGGTCGATCACCAGGTCTTATGCAGTCATCTGGGCACGCCAGCATACTTCTCCACTGAAGCCATAGCATGGATACATTCCTTCCTCAGTGATCGCACCATGAGAGTCTTCTCCCCTACAGCAGCAGCTGACCCCATTCCCATCACGTGCGGTGTGCCCCAGGGATCCTGTGTCTCACCCACATTATATAACATCTTCACCAAGCCCATTTTCGATGATCTGGATCTTCTGGGTATCACCTACACCAATTATGCTGATGATACCCAGATCCTCCTACCTCTTACTGGTGATCATAGAAAGGATTTGGCCTTGGTGAACAAGGTTTATCTCATCATCCAGGCATGGATGGCCACACATGGACTATGCCTGAATGATGACAAGACTGAGATCATTATCCTGGGCACCCCATCGTCACTTAAAAAATTGAGTCCCAAATACTCAACCTTCAATATTGACAACAATACCATCACAGTCGCCAAGGAAGTAAAAACCTTGGGGTTCTACCTGGACACCACCCTATCCCTCAACAAACAGGTAAACTCCATGGCTTCAACTACAGCCTACACTTTCAAACTGATAAAAGCAGGCAAAGCCTTCCTCTCTAATGACAGCTGCATTACCCTAGCCAGAGCACTCATACTTTCAAAGCTCGACTATTGTAACGCCATGTACATAGGAGCGAATAAACAAATAACCAAAAAAATCCAATTCTTGCAAAACTACGCTCTCAGAGCCGCCCTAGGAATCGCTAGGAGAGAACATATCTCTAAGACTAGAAGAGCCAACAATTGGTTATCCACCTCAGACAAAATTAAACTAAAAGTTGCCTCGCTCACTCACAAATGCATAAACAAGGCAGTCCTAATTTATATGACAGATAGAATTGTCATGAAACCTATGACAAGAATAACCAGATTATCCAATAGGAATTGCCTCCTTATCCCAGATTCAAACTAACCTGAGTGGGTGGTAACAGCTTGCAGGTAAAAGCAGCCAAGCTCTGGAACTCGCTCCCCCTCCACATCAGAACAGAGCAATCTTACCATAAATTCCGAAGTGCACAATTAAGTGGCTTACGGATTCTGACCTACAAACTAACCCATGACAACGCCAGACACTGATCACTACTTACATGCCATTGATCCTGCTTTGCCATTGACTATACATACCCTCATTGGCCTAAGTTTGTATTTCTGACTTGTATATATTCTAGATGTAAATACTTTGTAGACTTGAAACTCTATGTACTTTTTTACGTAACTGTAACTATGTAGTATATTGACTGTACACCTTCTTGTAACTAAGCTTTGAATGATCTTATGCAATGTGTCCGTATACCTTTTGGTCTGGTGCGCAATACAAGTAATAAACAAACAAACAATGTGGAAAGAGCAACATATCAACAAATATCTCAACAAAGCATACTGCATAAATGTGTTGAATTGATGTTCCTCTGTGATACACTTATTTACGCAGGTCTATTTAGTTCCTTGTGAAATGTCTGTGATCCCAATGGCAAGGAAAGAAGACTATCCGCTAAAATGTGAGTGTTACTCCTCATTTTGAATGGAGTGATACCATGGGCAAATTACTTAAAGGAATGTGATTTGGCGGCTTGGAATTTGACATTTTGCAACATAAGAAGACATTTTGTGGTACTTTGTTTAAGAGGAATTGCAGTATTGTATTGTAATATTCCTTAGTAAGTCAAGGGTGAGCAAGTGTATCAGGGTGTGAGAGAGGGAGATTGGATATAAGTCAGAGTGCTGGAGTGTAAGAGAGAGTGTCGATGTGCAAGTGATTGTGATGTGTTGGTCTGTGTGTGTGTTCGTGCGTGTGTTTGTGTTTGTGTGTGTGTGTGTGTATGTGTGTGAAGTAGGAAGAGAGCAACACAGTGTACAAGAGAGGAGCCAGGGTGCATGCTAGAGAGCAAGGGTTAGTGTGAGGGATCACAGGTGACAGAAAAGGTGGAAGCATGAGAGATAGGGTTCAGACGAGGGAGCACGGGCTTGAGAGGGCAAGAGAGGGGGTTCAAGACAGCTAGAAGGAGAGTGTCAGAGGGGAAGAGGGTGAACTAGAGGCAGCGTGGCTATGTGTGAAAGAGAGGGGATATGAGACGCATAGAGTAGGTGGGAGAGTTGGTTAGAGAGAGAGTGTGTGAGCGAGTGGGTGGGTAAGGGTTCATAAGGGCTGAGAGTTTAGTGAGAGAGGTTGATAGAAGGTGAGAGAGAGGATGACAGAGAGAAGATGAGAGAGAGACGGGGTGAGGGAGAGGGTGTGTGTGAAAAAGAGTGAGGGCGAGTTATTGAGAATGATAAGGTTAGCAAGAGGCGGGGGAAAGATGTTTAGAGAAGGGGTGAGCGAGAGTGGGTCCATGGCAGGAGGTTAGAGAGCAAGGAGGAATGGGGCATATGAGTGAGAAGGCGAAGGTGCATGAGTGCAGCGATATGAGTGGGATTTAAAGTGTGAGAGAGAGACCAGGGTGCTAACGGAGGATATGAGGGTGGTGAGAGAAATAGGAGTGTGGGTGAGTGTGTTAGTGACGAAGAGTGACAGTTAGTACAGGCTGTGAGTGCAAGTGAGTATAAAAGAGGGGGTGCAAGAACGAGAGGAGATGAGTGAGAGTCTGCTATGGAATTCAGGGGAACAGGTGAAGAGATGCACATGGGTGAATACAGCAACAGTGTGGTTGGGGAATATGAAAATCAGGTGAGGAGAGAGGCATACCAGAGTAAGAAAATAGGTGCAAACTGGAAGAGAGGGGTGTCAGTGAGATGTAGGGAGTAAACGATCATGATTGTGTAAGAGAGAGGGTCAGGCCTGGGGAAAAACCTGCTTCACAGAGTCCCCAGACCTGGTAGTCCACGCTCAATCTCGAATCTGAGGCGTGGTCAACCTTGGCTGCAGCAGAGAACAAGCAGCTACTGTGTGGTAGCAGCAGCAGGTATGTTATCTGTGACAGCAGAAGCCCCATAGCAATGGGTTCTAACTGCTGCTATCCCCAGCCCACTGCTGGGGCCCAGGAGTATGCACAAGGGGGTGTGAAGCTGTTTAAGAAAGGAATATGGTGACTGCTTTTTTAGAAAATATAAGCACTTCTGTAATTTTTTTGTTTGAGGGGCAGCAATATGATTATTTAAGCGGGATTCAGCATAAACAAGTTTGGATGCCACTGGTCTTTGTGTATTCTTTTAGAGAAAAGGACCTTCTGCAAACATGGGCAACCTGACCTCATACGCTCACACTTTAGTAGGTAGACTGTGATGGCTGGGAATTATTCACAGTTACCTGCCAGTTTACGGCATGGTGGCAATCAGCTAGTTTTAGCCATTTTTTGCAAATCATGAAATTGACATAAGCTGAAAAGACTGATCATTGTACCATACCCTATTGTGCCAGCACCCCAGTACATGCCATACAGAGATCAAAGAGTTTGCCCATATGTATTTATTTATTTATTGTGCATTTGGAAGGCGCTTATACAGCAAGTTAATTGTGTTCCAAAGCGCCCGCAGGACAAAAGGGAGGGAACATGGGAATGAAATAAAATATAGCTATGAGAGATAGAGGTGGACCTACTAGGTCTTGTGAGCATTCAGAACATGCAGGTACAGAGAGATGGAGAAGGGATGAGGGGAGGGGCATAGGTGCAAGGTGTAACCAGGAGGGAATTGCTAAGGGGGTGAGCAGCTTTAAGTGCTTAGGTGAGTGGTCAGCTGCCTATAAATAAAATAAATGCAGGCCTTTGGTAAATGCTGCGAGTGCTCAAAGGCTGAGGTGATTGGGTATGAGAGGCCAGGGCCCAACGGATCCATAATGGCCCTGGTCACCAATGTTAGCAACTGAGGGGATTTTAGCAGAGGAGAGAAAGGAAAGAGGAAGTGAAAAGGAAAGCCTTGAGGAGCTTCCGGAATTTGAGGAGGTCCAGCTCAAGACAAAGAGGAAGGGAAGGCTGTTGCAAAGGATAGCTACTTGGCCGAGATTCTCCAGCTTCTGTGCGTGCCTGTTGCACCCATAACTTTAACTATGGGGCCTCTGGAAGCCAAGCAAGAAGAATTACGCTGCTGTTGAGCAGCGCCGTACCCCATATGTGTACTGCCACATGACAGACCCTGTAAAGTCTATGCAGTTCTGCATCTACGTATGGTTATAGATGGCGAGCTGCACCCAGTGCTGTTCACTGGGTTGCCATCTTCAGTTGCCACACTCCAGTACAGTGCAAAGAACGTCCCTAGTGATCTTTACATGCTGGTGTGTCAGCGACACATGCACCCACATTCTAAACCCGGCACACTTAAAAATGCTGTTGATGGCAGAGTTTGCTATAGAAAGTCACAATACCACTTACATCTAAACCTGTTCTTCAGCAAGGATCATAAGAAATGTATTGGTGTGTATGGAATAACACCAAAGTCCTCCTCACTGATTACAAAAATATGTATTTATATATTAGTATTTATATCGCGCTCAGCAGCCCTGAGGCATTGTGGCGGTTACATATGATCATGGCTGGTTACAGAAGAAGGCTTGGTTACTTGGTTACATGAGTGTTAGAATATACAGACTTAGTTACATGCAAATATTAATCTTTTAGCTACGAATGTTTTTTATTTCACTGACAATATAAGTAGTAGTACGTTCGTAGGTGGAGCTTTGGAACACCCACAGAGCCCCTTGCCAGATTGAACAGCTATCTTTTTTAAAAAACAATCTGTACAGTGGCGTAGACCGTGTGTGGCATGTGGGGCAAGGCCCAGCATCCTGTCCAGGGGGGGCCGAAGGGCCACAGCACACCCATGCCGCTGTCCTAGGAAGGCCAACCCTGCTATGGAACCCTATGCCACTAGAGGCAAGCCCATTCTTTCCTTCAAAGTCCTCCCCTCTGAAAGCAAGATGGGGTCTGGGGAAGGCCACAGCAGAAGACACAAGTCTTCGCACTTGTTAGGCCATCTTTTGCAGCAGTATAATCGGGCTGCCCTATTGCTCCTGGGGTGACTTCACCGGTATCAAACAGAAAACGCAAACCCATCGACCCAGGGCTGCGGGCCTCAACGGCTGCTCAGAAGGTAAACATGACGTAAAGAAAAGTCCAGCTGAAGCTGATAAAGTGATCCACGGGCAGATAGTATCTGCTCACTAAAACAGCCCTGCTAAAAAAAAGGATTACAAAAAAAAAAGACTGAAGCACTTCGGGCTTTTTATGATGTTATTTCCAGGTTATGAAAAAAAGCAATTAAGATATTTTATCTGAAGTCATTTCAGTGAACACGGCCAGTTGTTGCTGCGCTCTATTAACAATTCGGAGCGAAACATGTCCCGACATTTTAGTGGGTTTCTTATATGAGGTTTAAAGAGTAGCTAATCTTGAGAGTCTGAACACAACCAGTCATAAACGAATTGTCTTTATTTACTTTGCGAAAGAAATGAATTTCCAAATGGAACCAGATTGGCTTTAAAGAGGCGCTACACCCAGAGCCAGTCATTGTGATGTGTTGGAAGGGTAAGGCAAGGAGGCTGCACTCTGCCGCGGAGGCACAGACATGAAAGCGGCTGAATACTGTAATTAGCATTGGTACTGCGATTGCCACAGCGGCAGGAGGGCTCGCTTCCTTGTTTAGTGTTTCCAATAAAGGCCTAGCATCTGCTGCCAGCTTTCATTAACCCGTGCTTTTGAAAACAAACACGCGTGGTAGGCAGTGTGTCCAGGGATGGTTTAAACAGGACTAAGCTGCTTTGGCTTTTAGTTATTTTTTACGGATGACAGTATGGAGCACGTTTTTGTTTACAGGCTAAACACAGGGGATGGTGGTGACCTGTGTAGTAGATAGGAGTGGTTGCCAACCCATAACATTGTACAGAATTCAAGCATTCCATGGCTCCCTCCCTTGGACGCCTGCACTACAATCTCTCTTCTGTTCTATTCCCGGTGGTTTTCAGTGCCAATGACATTGACAGTTAATTCAGTTCCACCTACTGACAGTTAAGCATCTGACAGGGTCAATGCTAAACCATCTTTTTAAATAACAAAAACGAAATATTATATGAAAGTGTGTGTGTGGGAGGGGGTGCTTTTAAAGGAAGGAAGGAAGGAAGGGAGGGAGGCAGCGAGGAAAGAAAGGAAGGGAGGGAGGGAGGAAGGAAGGAAGGAAAGGAGGGAGGGAGGGAGGGAGGGAGGAAGGAAGAAGGAAGGAAGGAAGGAAGGAAGGAAGGAAGGAAGGAAGGAAGGAAGGAAGGAAGGAAGGAAGGAAGGAAGGAAGGAAGGAAGGAAGGAAGGAAGGAAGGAAGGAAGGAAGGAAGGAAGGAAGGAAGGGAGGGAGGGAGGGAGGGAGGGAGGGAGGGAGGGAGGGAGGGAGGGAGGGAGGGAGGGAGGGAGAAGGAAGGAAGGAAGGAGGGAGGGAGGGAGGAAGGAAGGAAGGAAGGAAGGAAGGAAGGAAGGAAGGAAGGAAGGAAGGAAGGAAGGAAGGAAGGAAGGAAGGAAGGAAGGAAGGAAGGAAGGAGAGCAAAAACATGAAACAGGGAAGAAAGAAAGAAGGAAAGAAAGGAGGTCAAAATAGTGGGAAAAACATTATTAGGGCAAAAGGTGGGGATAGAAGGAAAAAGACAGCTCCCACGCGTGCAGACATTAAATAAAACACCGTGTGAATAAGCAAGACATCACTGAGACATGTTTTCACGCACTAAATGCTTTCTGGGACAAGTGCTTGTGATAGGAACCTTTCTGAAAGAAAAGCAGTGCCATTAGCGCTAGTGTACATGTGTTGGATCATTGTATTCCAAACATGTGGCAGACAGGTTTTCCTGACGATTATAGGTGAACTGGTCTGTCCAGCCAGAACAGAATTGTGATTTATAGAAGATTTGTGCCAGCACAAAGATGGTGTCACACGAATTAGGAGACTTCGTGGTCGTTCAGCACCAATTCGCAATGTGTCAATGCAGAGTGCGGTTTCTACCATACATTTCACTTTACAAAATTCCCCAGTAAAATAGTGTGACTTATTACAAAGTGAGTTCCCATTTACGAGGGTAATAAACAGCAAATCGATGTAAAAAAATGAAGCAGTATAATGAGCTTCCTCTCCAAAAAGGAATTAGGCTGAATAGTGGCTTAGAAAAACTTATTTGGCTCGGAGCTAACAGTCTCTTGCTATTTGGCTCCAACCAAATATATATTTTTCAGCACAGCAAACAAGGTCAGTAATAGCATTTTTGAGGGAAAGGCATTTTTAGGTGCGTGGGTTTGCATGGGGGGGGAGAAAGAGCCGTCTGGAGGAGTGAGAGGGAGCAGGACCAATTTGCAAACGGCAATGAGCAAAGAGGCAACAAATGGTAATATGGGTCGGTAGATGTACGGCGACAACTTTTGTGCATTTGTTATTTGGAAGGTAGCTGCACTGTTTCTCATGCTTCTTCATCACAGCAATGCTGCTGTTTCTTAGGGAGTAAGGATGCCTTTAGCTAATGTGATTTTCAGATAAGCACAACTTTTGCTAAAGATATATAATGTGTAGTGCATTGGTAATCGCTGCATACCAATACGTGTTGGCGTTGTGTAAGGGAAATTTTGAAGGTGGACGTTCCTACCTCAATATAAAATCTTTTTCCACACTGTCCACGAGGCATAGATCTTACTGTTAAGTGTGTAATGATTCTGGGACATCGCTGCATACCAATACGTGTTGGCATTCTATAAGGGAAATGTTGAAGTTGGACGTTCCTACATCAATATAAAATATATTTCCACACTGTCCACGAGGCATAGATTGTACTGTTAAGTGTGTACTGATTCTGGGACATGTCACAGTGCTGTACGCCCGCATATTTTCATGTGTAATTTTTCTTAAGGTATATACTGTTTAGGAAAAGACTCTTGCTAAAGGGACGTTATGGTTACGTTGCCCTACTGCAAATCTGTGACATTCATACAACATTATTTTATTAACAAGACGTTATACTTAAATTGACTTACTAAAAACCCATAAAATTCACTCAAAAAAAATTCATTTTAGAGTGAATGACATTTGTGATGTCATCTTTGATGTCCTGGGTGTTAGTCTTAGCAATGCACGTAGGTGGTATGAGTTATGGTTGCTTAGCTTACCATAACTAGCGAATGTGAAGGGTTTTTCAGTTTTACTTTAAACCATAACGTCCCTTTTACAAAGTATTTTTACTGAAATATATATATATGGCAGTGAACAAAAACAAAGGGGCTACACATGTGATATCATCAGTGAAGTCATCAATGACTTGTGATGCCATCTTTCAGGTCCTGGGTGTTAGTGTTAGCAGTGCACAGTGATGAGGGCAGGTTTGTTTGCTTAGCCTACCATAACTGGCGAATTTCAGGGGTTTTTCGGTTTTACTTTGAACCATAATGGCACGTTTGTAAAGTGTTTTTAGTGAATTTTGAGTGAATATATATATATATATATGTTCAATGAAAACACTTTGTTTAGGGGACGTTATGGTTAAGTTGCACTAATAAAAACCTATGAAATTCAATGAAAAAACTTTGCTAAAGGGATCTTATGGTTACAAGTAAAACCGAAAAACCTCAGAAATTCACCAGTTATGGTAAGCTAAACAACCATAACTTGCGCCACCACTGTGCACTGCTAAGACTAACACCCAGGACATCAAAGATGACATCACAAATGTCATTGATGATATCACATGTCTGGCCCATTTGTTTTTGTTCACTGTCATATCTATGTCAGGTAGTTTTGTTCACTGACAGTCAGAATATAAAAATTCCAAAGGTGCTGTATATCTAGATGTTAACCATGTCCTATGTTCTTAAAGTACTTTCCTTAGGGTTTGGTTTCAGCTCATGGTGCATGTGCATGGGGCAACAGGCAGGCCTCAAACACCCAATTCATTTGTATACATGAAAATAAACTTTAATCATATTAACATTTTCTGATGATGCTGTTTCTTTCTACCTTATTTTAGTTTCCCTGTATGTGCCTTCGATTTGTATGCATTGTGGGTCTTCTGTGGGGTGCATTTAAGGCCCTAAGCAGAAATCCCCTTTACCTAAAACTGCATTAAACAGTGCCACCAAAACGGCTGTGTGTTTGGCTTCCTGGCACATGTGTGGGAAGCAGTTGAACACTGCTTTGAAAAACGGACCTGCGTTTGCTTCATTTTCGTCTGCATAACTAGAAATTATGCCCTGCCTTCAGAACGGCTCTGCGTCCGTTTTTCTTACATCTGTAGAACAAAAAGTATGCACGACATCCAAAACAGCTTTGCTTGAGTGATAAATCACACGAGGGGCAAGTGTTTCTACATTACAGCCCAACATGGCTTTTGTTTCCCTTTGATGCAAATCAATGAGCTCAAATTACTCCAAATCAAAGAAATCCTGTGCAGTATCCCTCTGGGTTCATGAACCACAGGACATGCAAAACCCCTCCAAAGGACTAATTGAAAGACAATACCATGACCGGCAGAACCGCATTTTGAAACTTTAAATGAAAGGCCTGCACAAGTGTGAATCTGCTCTTTGGAAAATAAGGAAACATGTTGTTTAAAAGTCAACGTTGAATGACAGCTTTTGCTTGCACAAACATTTCTGAATATGTGTTGATGGGGGTTTGGCTACACAATGTACATTATATTTGTCCCCACAAAATTTAGTTGCATTGGAGAAGGCTCAGAAACCAGTACAACTGGTTTTTGGCTCAGGCACAGAATTCATTCGCAAACCTTGCCTCCCACTGAAAATGCACACCAATAAGTGAAACAATCCACAACGGCCTGTGAGGTGGCCCAGAGTGTGAGGATTCTCTGCTCTACCAGTCTAGCAGGCATTACTGGAAGAGGGGACAAAGGAAGCCAGTGTGGCTAGTGCGTGACCAAGAAGTGCGATTTCCTCTAGCACCTACTCTGAAAGAGGAACTTTCAAACTTCAAAGGGCATCAAAAAAGTCCTTTGTTGAAAGCCAATCCAGGAGGAGGCAGATTGCTGTGGGGGTCTGCAGCACTGCCCCATATGTAAGAAATCCTCTCCATTGACATTTAAGGACTTCTTCGCATTAAGAAATTTTCCCCAGCACCCTGAATAAGTAGTAGTTTTGCATTATGCTACTTTTCCATGTGATTTTTAGATGAATGTAAAGAGACCAGGTGCATGTTTCTAGCACTTTGTGAATTGAAATGGCCAGGAAAGACAAGTTTCTGGTTGTATTATAAATGGGACAAATATGAAACTAGATGGAAAGGTGGAAAATGTAATTATGAACATATGTAAGCATTGGCAGAATTTTAGCTATTATATATTTCATGAAAAAGGCCAAAATGTGCCAAAGGGCGATGTTACCTCGCACAGAGCTTGTGATCAGTTTGTCCAATTCCCTGGGACCCATTGAATCTGCATATTTTATTCTTATGGCGGTGGCTAGTGTAAGTTTGAAGTTTTGATCCATAACTAATTTTTGCTAAAAACTGGATCTGAGAACAAAGAAATGTCATAAAAGCAAACACACAAATGATGCCCTTTCCCCGGAACCAATCAGCCCAGGGGGAGGAGAGAGGGCTGGTAGGCTGTCCTATCCCAGGATAGATGTAATTCCAGAGTACTTCTCCACAGATTGTAAAATAGATGATGTCATTTGAGCTACATAAGGGGGACACAGAGAGTCACAAAGGAGTGATCCATCCATCCCATCTACAGCAAGATACACAGATTCCAGATCCAGACACACACACACAAATCCAGGGAGAAAGGGGAGGAGGCAGTTGATCCCATCTAAGAGAGTGCAGAGACCAGATCTTGCCTAGCTGACTCCACCTAGGAGAGTGCAGTGACCAGATCCCTTGGCCTAGCTGTCCAGGGTGACCAGATCCCTTGGCCTAGCTGTCCAGAGTGACTAGAGACTTCACTGGCTTTCCAGAACCCCAATCTCAAGCTTACATTGTAGGTAGCAAATAACCCCAGTCTCAAATTGCATACCCCTCTTTTTGAATCTTGCATCCCATAAAAAATCCCATCCAAAGTCCTAAATTGCCAGAATAATCCATTCACCTTGTCATAGACAAATCTGTATTAGCCTGTGTATGTTAGTGTATTCCTTTTATAGATCTTTCAATTGTCTGCATAAGTCCTTAGCATTATTTTCAAGGAAATTAATTAATTCCCCAATAAAGAGTTACACAGTATGAGTTAGTTGAAATTCGAAATTAACCAACTCGTGCCAAGTGCCTTTCTTTAATAACTACAGTCATTAAAATATAGACTCAATAGAATTTGTTTCTGAGTAACAAAAACTGAATTTGCCCGTGTACTGTGTGCATTCCCATGGATTCTGATTTTGCATCTGTCCCATAGAAAAATCCAAAACGTAATCCCATTGAGAACCAGAAAACCCCATTGTAGGCACCAACGAACTTGTAGGCCCACTCCCCGACTTACATGCCCAAGATACAAAAGAATATAACACACCCCAGCAGGGAATGAGGCCAGGAGGACAGGCTGCAAGAGTTTATATAAAATTTGGCATCCACAGAACTCTGCTGCCCATGAGCGCTCTGGCAAACATTACAAAGGTGGCAGCTTAAGTAAGAATATTGCATCATACATGACATCATTGCATAGGGGATTATATAGAAACATGATTGGATAAAAAAGTTGGATACATATGTAATACATGATGTTGCTCCCGCTGGATTGGTAGCTCAGTTGGCGGGAGGGCTCATACCAGGAGGTCCAGCTGCCTGTGTCTGGGTGGGGTGAGGGTCAGGTCATGATGAAGCTGGGCAGGCCCTAGCTAATCTAACGTAACATATTGCTACAAGCATGCACTAAATAACAGTTACTGAGGCTCCATTGAGCAAATCATTATCCTCTATAAATTCTAATCTTACACCCACATCATTATTCACTGGGGTCTTTGGGGGTTTATCACAACTCGGGAGGGCTCGTGTCATGATCTCTGCTTCCAAAAGGTCAGGGTTTTCCCAACTCCCTTGGAAGCAGATCCATAACCCAGGTTCCGAGTGCCAACCAGTCCCAATTGGGACCTTTTGGACCCAGTCCTGGCGCCAGTGGCACCAGGCTCATAAATATGCCCAGTCCCAGCGCTGGAAGCGCCGGGCTCATAATGCTTGGGTGGACTTACCTGCAGCAGACCATGCTGCTTACTTGCCTGCCAGTTGAGCCTCTGATCCTCTTCTGTTTGGAACTACTTTTCCTGTTGGGTGGGGCAGGAGCCACTCCCTAGATTCAGAACACTGGAACTCTTCTGGAAAGCAGGAACTCTTTTCTTACCTAGGCGTGGCTGTGGAAGGAGACACCTAAGCACTACAGGAGGCTATTTAAACCACACCCGATGGATGAATCTTGCTTTGCGTTATTCTGCATCCTCTGCAGCAGAACGCTCATCGTGTCTTCTGCATCTGATCCTGGGCCTAAGGAAAAAGGCTTACCATCCTGAATCCAGTCTTCAGCAACACCTATAAAGACAAGAAAGAACAGGTTAGCATTACGGTCTTCAGTGACAGCTCTTCACTTACCTGGTCCATCGGCTGTCACCAACGCCTCGCGCTGCATTCCGGCATCTGAAAGACAAAGGCTTACCTACTCTTCGTGCGCTCCGGAGGTCTTCACACTGCATTCCGGCATCTGAAAGACAAAAGCTTACCAACTCTTCGCACGCTCCGGAGGCCTTCGGTGCTGCATCCCGCATCTGAAAGACAAAACAAGGTGCGTTTAAAGACATTGGGGAACTTTAATACTCACGTGCCATTACTCCTTTCCACATCTAACCCAGTGGGTATTCCGGCACCCTGCAGCCGCTCCGAACTTGTACCTGCAAAATAAAAAGACAGTTAGAGCGCATCGTGAAGCAGGCAACAAGCGCTTACTTACGTGCTTCCAGGCGCTTCTATTCATCACACGGGCTCCATCTTCAACTCACTTCAGCCCGTCATCCGCCATCGCCGGAACCCTGCAAAACAAGAAACATCATTACTAAAGACTTTAAAGACATTAGAATTACTCGGAACTTACCGTTCGTGCAGTAAACGACGGACAGCAGTCCTCTGAAGTCAAGAGGCCTGCTCCCCTTATCCAGTGAAGAAACTGGTTACAGCACCCTGCCCCGAGGCAGATGGAGAGCACGGCGTTCACTTACCTAAGGTGAGAGCGTTAACCTTTGGGGTTCTACAGGAGAAGAGAAAGGGAAGAAGAGAGAGACATTCAATAACCCAGTTCCTTAATCCCATATTTTCTATCTGCAGACATCTTACCCCTCGAGTCAGACATACAGTGCACAGAGGTCCAGCCCAAAGAGCCAGCCGTGTGTTACACATCACCTTTGAAGATACGGTATATGCCCAGTCAAGACCGGCGCCTCTACGGGAATCAGGTGAGCGTTACAACTCGATCCAGGTGGGATCGTTGATCATGGGGTGGGTCTAGACGTATCAAAGAGACTAGGGGGCATGCTGACATTTGTTAGTTCTGAGGTGCAATATACTGTGACAGAGGTTGACATTTATTAGTTGTGGCACACTGGGGTGGGCATGACACTCGGGTTACGTATCTGGCACATCAAAAGAATACCTATCGGGGCCATGGGGTTGGAATGGCAGTAATTTTCCAGTATCGGGGTGAGGGGGGGCATAGGCAGGTTTTGTGCAGATGGATGTGTTTGCAAGGCATGGTTCGAGCCGTTTCACGCACAGGACAGTGATCTCAAAGGAAGGGTGAGGCGTTACATTTATATTGTCGCAATTACCTCCGGCTCAGGCGTGAGAAGGGAGCTGCAGGGCTTTCAGAGATGGGGAGAAAAGGTGGGGGCTTTTGTGAGCGCTGTGCGCGGCGCTGCAGAGGGGAGAGAAGCCTTCTCATAGTATTGCGGCAAAAATAGGAAGCGTCCTCCACTGTTGGTCGAGCAAGTGATGCATCTTAAACTAAATGGGTGAGGGGGGGCCCGAATGGCCCTGCCACTCCCACACATTCCCCCCTTTCGTTACATCTAAAGTAACAAATTACTTTTTGTTTTTACTCTCATTGTGATAATACTCTGCTTCAGCTAGCGCTTCGTCCCATGCAGGTGTGCCTTTTATGGGCATCCATGCTCTACATACACTTCCCAAGCTATGCCCATTCCTGGCGTACACATCGGGTGTACAGGTCATGTAGATTCCTCCATCCCCATCCAGGTCCACCCACACTTCCCTATACCAATGCAGCTCTGTTGGCTCTTTGATTGTGGTATGATAGAAGTGGTCTACCCTGTCCCCATTTTGATGGTAGACAGCAGTCATGCAGTATTTTGAGGGGGTTGGTTCTCCGGTTTGCATTTGTGCATCTATCATTGTTGCTACCATTGCCTGTCGGCCCATTGTTACCATCATCATTGCTGAACTAGGCATAGACTTTGCGCAACATCAGATCCCTAGTTGGCACACACAGAAAAATAGTAAAATGAAAAAGATGACTGGAACAAAATTTTCATCATGATACTGTGCCAAGAGGGTATCCAATTCAACATGTTGTCAAACCAGTTGCTTGGCTCTACTCCTTCTTCCCCCATGCGTTCCCCCCAGACTGCGCACTGCTGAGATAACGTGGGTGAGGGTCCCATTGTCCGCGTCCTCAGAAGGTACGAATGTACAGCACGTGCTCCCGATTTTTTGGCAAACACCACGTCAATCGCTGTGAGGAGGTCTAGGAAGTACCGATTCTGCATTGTCATTAGCCGCAAGGCATGCAGTTCCACCTTGATGACATTGAACCCCTCTTCAGTGTCGTTGGCCTGTTGGATCAGCTCCCAGTGGACGATCTGTAACCAGTTGGCGTTGGTACGTGCCTGGAGCCCTGTCGTTAGGAGGGACGCAAATAATGTTTCTGCTGTGTTGAAAAGCTTGTATTTTGAAGGAATTTTCAGCTAGGAGTTTGTAAGATTCCGTGGAAATATTATTTGACCTTTTTCTGCGGGACAGTCTCTCTTTTAGGTCATTCACGGATATGATATCGTATGCGTATGATTCTGTAGGTATTGGTTGGGGCGCTGCCAGTGTGCTAGCCGATTGCCCTGCTGCACCATTAGTGCAAGTGCAAAGTGGCCAGGGCCCAAGTACCTCTCCATGATGCTGCTAAATGCAGGTAGGCTTGTTTGCCACACACCCAATACATGTCCATAAGTGCAGCCGTACCTTTCTTCATGTCTGGGATGATGATGGTTTTGTTGCATTGTTTGTTGGTGCCCATTTCTACCTTCCCCTGTCCATGGAAGCATAGTTCATGTGAAATTTCCTTTTACGTTTTGATTGGGTTTTCGAGGGCAGTAACCCATGTCAGTTTTCCAATGTGCTGGGACCAGATGGAAGCACACGTGTCTTTGTCCCATTGGAAATTTTCTTCAGTTAGTCATCTTAGTGCTTCAGCTTTGCACTCTATTTTCTCGTCATGTCACTTATTATCTGTGAATCTGGTCCCCTTTATGACAACAAATGGTTCTTTGATGCAAATCACTCCCTGGCGCTTACTTGTACACGTTATTTCATTCTCCAACATTTCTATTGTAACTGTGTGTGCCTGGAAGGTACTGGGAATTCTACATAATACTAGATGAATCAAACATTGGGCGTCTTGCAAGGGTACTTCCTGGGGTACTAGTATTATAGGAGTTCCTGGTGCTTGCGGTATGAGGGATGAGGGAACAGACATAGCAGCTCCCATTAGTAGCTTGTTTTGCATTTGCGCTCATGTCTGAATACCATTTGTTGGACTGGTCTGGGTGGCGGGGGTCTTCTATTTCATCTAATCCCAACCCATGGTAAATGTCAATCTTCCCTTCCGCCCCCTTTCCCCCCCCCTTTGTGATTCTGGGATATTTTCACTTTTCGATAGTGTATGGGAAATACCCCTGCCCATGCCATATTAGTATGTTTGTTAGCAGCTTCCCACTCCTGTGTGTCTGGCGTTTCTGGTTTACTAGTAACAGCAATATTAAAGTGCATTACCGTGCTTTGCGAGGTAGGTTCTATGGTTGTCTGTGCATTGATATACATAAAATCATGTTCACTTTCCCAAAGATAGTCCCCATCATATTGATTGGTCTCATTTACAGTACTTGGAAGTGGAAAAAGAGGCATTGGTTCCGTTCTATTCTTGTGCAACCTGGTGAGATTTACATTATTAGAGGGACTGTGTTTCCACATTGTTTTGACCCCGGCCCAAATCAGTGCTGAGCCTTCTCGTATTAGGTCTACCCCACTCCCCCCTTCTTTTATGTCCTCTACAATAAAGGAAATCATGTAATACCACGAAATAAAAAATAACATTGCGGAAAACAATATGATGCTGTACTTCACCCCACACTCATAATTATACAACTTATTATTTCTATTTACTACCCTATCTCTAACTAAGGTTGTGTCATCATCCGTGAGCGCACTCTTTTCTGCCATTGTGTTACCAGAAGGGGCGATATGAAGTTGTTAAGTAACATGCATATATGCATTATAATTTTTACACATATTATTTTATTTTTCCTACTCTATTCTTCTACAACTCCTTTTTCTATGCTATGATGTGCACATCTTACTATTTTCTAGTATCGTTTCAACATTTGCAATCTTTTTCTTCTCATTTCACACATTTTATTTTTACATTTTACTCTTGCACCATATTATCATCAAGACGTTTATTCAAACTTAGCAAATATTCTGTCCCAAATCGGCGTATGGTCACTTTAATGGTGCTAATGTTGAGAAGAGGGAGGGCGACATATACATCCACTAGGTATGTAGCTATAGATAAGAGATAGCTAAAGAACTTTAGATAGAACTATATGTAGGCAGTTATCGAGAACCAGACAGTGAGAGAGAGCAGTAAGGACAGATACAGTATGACGTTATATATGGCGAGACAGATAAAGAGGGAGACACTGTGATATGTCAGTGGATATATATACATATTTTTTTTCAATTGATCTGTTGGACAGCTCGTCATTTTCTCATACTCATAGTGTTGTGCTATGTACTTTCCATCAACCGCTTCCAACTTCGTTGCTCGTACCATGGTCATTTTCAGGGATTGTACTATTGTGTGCCTTTCTCACATCTGACAAATGCACGCAATATTTCAATCCCTTAACCTTAACAGCTGTGGGTGTGCAATAAATCACCTCATATGGGCCATGAAACCTTGGAGAATTCCATCTCCACACAAAGCTCCAAACGTAAAAATGTTCTCCAGGTATTAGTTGGCCCTTTGGGCTATCATTCTCTGGCATTGCAGTATCAGTCACAGCAATATATGTGAATGGTGGTGCTATTTGTCTTGCTATGCTACGTACTGCACGAGCTAAGTTGGTGAGATATTCCTTAAACTCATCCCCAAGCACTGTGGCAGTTCTGTGAGCACCCGAAGCTCCTTGTATGGGGGATAGTGGCGTATGAATGTGTCTGCCTGTCACTATTTCGTGCAGGCTCAAGTGGTGGACCTTGCTTGGTTGCGTTCTGAGCTGGAACAGTGCTAGGGGCAGGCAGTAAACCCAGTTTTTCTTGAACGTGTTGCATAGTTTTGATCATTTGCTTTTCAGTAGGCCGTTTATCTTTTCCACCAATTCTGTTGGCCATCGGATGATAAATCGAACACAGTTTGTGCTTGACTCCCAGCAGTGTAGTCACTTCCTTGAAGAGGTCATTCACAAAGTGTGTGCCGTTATCTGATCTTATCACATCACAAATGCCCCACCTTGAGAAGACCTCCCGCAATAAAAAATTTGCAGCTCATTTGGCATCGGGGTGAGCACATGGTCCAGCCTCAACCCACCTTGAAAAGGGGCACACAATCACAATTAAGTACCTCTCTCCATTGCATCTCTCTCCCATAGCTGCATAATCAATATGCAGTTCTCCGAATGGGCCTATCGGTCGTGGCAGTGTTCCCCTTAATGTTCTTAGTGTCATACCTGAACTGTAAGTTTGGCATGTTGTACATTGTATTGTGAACTTTGACAACTGCTCTTGCAAGTTAGGAATGAACCAATGTTCCTGTATGTCCGCTGCAATGTGTTGCTTTGTAACATGTGTTGGAAAATGCAGCTGCTGGAATGCAATGTCTAGTAGCTCTAATGGCATTACTACTTTTCCGGTTAACTCTTGTCTCCATATCAAATCAGTCGCTGATTGCTTGCACCCTCGTTTGGCCCACAACTCTTTCTCTTCCGTTGGTGCCTGCCTTTGAAGCTCTATTATTTGGGAGGTTGGCGTATTGTTATACCCGTCTCCTAGTGTCTCTATAGTTGGTGTTTTAATGATGCACTCTATTGCTTGTGGCATATTGAAATACGCTGCATCTTTTGCTGCTGTGTCTGCTGCTGCGTTTCCCAATGAGATGAAATCTGTATTTCCTGTATGTGCCTGACATTTTACCAATGCTATTACTGACTGTTCTGCCAATGCATCCATCAATTTGTTCAGTAGGGCGGCATGTTGCACAGGTGAGCCATCCACCCTCCGAAACCATCTGCGTCTCCATCGTGATAGCCCTGAATGAACTGTTGTTGTGGCATATGCTGAGTCAGAATATATTGTCACTGCACACCCCTTAGGTGTGCATAGTGCTTCAATTAATGCTCTTAGTTCTGCTGCTTGTGCTGAGTAATGAGACGGTAGGCATTTCTGTATAATTATCTCATATTCTAAATCTTCCAATCGTACCACTGCTCCCCTACATGTGTTTCCCCTGTTTCACTGTCTATCGATGTAGACCCATCAACGAAGTATATTTCCCCTTCCTGTAGTGCATTTTCACTAGCCTTTGGTATGTCATCCCCTTCTCCTTCATACGTGGCACAATCGTGTGTTTTAATGTCTTCCACTGTGCATGGCTCTGTGATGAACGTGGCAGGGTTTACTGATTTGCACCTGACCACATGGACATTGGGACTGGAGATGATTATTTCATATGCTGTTGCTCTTTCAGTTGTCAATATCGACTTTGATCTCTCTAGTATTGCAAACAGCGAGTCCTCAGCGTATAGTGTTACTGAGCATCCCATGACAATTGTGGCGCTCTTTTCTATTGCGAAGGCCGCTGCAGTGAGACCTTGTTTGCATGCGAAGTAGCACTGCATTACAGAATCTAGTGTGCTGCTGCAATATGCCAATGGCTCATGGCCCAATGATGTTTTTTGCGTGAGCACTGCAGTCATGAGTATACCATTGCTGTGTGAAAAGAGATAAAATTCCCGATCATAATCAGGGTTCACTACCACTGGAGCATGTGTGATGAGCTCTTGTAATTTGAAAAATTATGTCATCATTTCTTGCGACCACTTTATTGGGACATTATTCTTTTGTGTGTCTTTCAGGGCCTGCAACAGTGGGCGTGTAGAAAGTGGCATAATCCAAAATCCATGCACGGCAGTAATTACATATGCCGAGAAACTTTACAGTTTTGGGTATGGTCATGTGACGTATTGCTGCCGCCCTATCTGGTAAGATTATTTTGGCATCTTTTGAAATTAATTGCCCTAGGTAGAGCACCTCTGCTAATGTTACGCTCACCTGGCTCCCACAGGGGCAACCGTCGGAACTGGATAGCTGCGGCCTCCACCAACGTGAATTGTAGTGCAGAGATGACTGACTGGACTGGCCTGCTCAATTTCGTCTGCTTGACCCGTAGGAGTATTCTCCTGAAAGCGGAGAAAAGGAATTAGCCACCCGTGGATTGAGCGAGCACACCCCCACCGTTTTCCCACTAATAACCTCCGATATTCCCCTTCACCAGTCTCACCTTATGGTTTTGAATGATGAGTTCTCCATCCTGCATGGAGTGCAGGGGCACGTAGATAACCAGTTACTTCACTTGTCCGAAGGAATTGAGTGAGTTCCAGACGAAAATTGACTCCGAGGTAAGTGGCGAGGAGCCATAAGTATTTGGTTCTTAAGAGTTCAAAATGTCTGTTATTCACTCTTGTCCGATTCCTTCCTTTGTCGTGTAGCTTGATTCGAGAGGAGGTTGTCCCGTAGCAGCTGATTGCGGTTAGGTAAGAGTCTGTGTTACTGTCATGATGCCTACCCCCGGAGCACCAGGCCAGGCCCAGCACCCCCGGAAGCAGGCATCATGCCCTCGGGTAAAAGCCCAGCGGCCCCTTATAGGGGCTCTTTGGACTCAGTCCTGGCGCCTTTGGTGCCAGGCTCATGTTGGACATCAGTCCTGGCGCCATAGGCGCCAGGCTCATAAAGGGAGGTGTTTTGTGCACTTACCTGATGCAGACCATGCTGCACGCTTCAGGCCTCCCTGAGACCTGAAAGGGACTATTTTTTCATAGGGACTATTTTTTCACTCGGGCGTGGCCAGGGAAGGATACATACCTAGTTGGGGAAGGATACATACCTGGGACTTCTTTGGAGGCTATTTAAGCCACGCCCAGACAGCAGCTCATGCTTCGCGTTGTTCTGCTTCCTGCAGCTTAACGCTCACTGTGTCTGCTCTTGCTCCTGGACTCCAGCCACGCCCGCCTCGAACCTGGAAGACCTGCAAGGAAGGTAGAGAAGAGAAAGGTGAAAACCAAGGACTATTTCAAACTTCTTACCTGCATCCGGAATCTTCTCGCCAGCATCCCTGAAGAAAAACTTCCATTTAAAAGCATTGCGTTGCTCGCTGCAGCGCCACGCTTCACTCACCTGTCCTCGAGACATCTCCAGGCTCCATCGCGGCTGTCAGCATCGGACGCCACATCTCTGCACCTAGGGGAGAGAGGAAGAAACAAAAGGTGAGCAGAAGGAACACAGAAGGAAAGCCTGATTAACAGCCATAATACTTACCGGCTTTTCTTCCACATTTCGGGCCGGCGCCGCCCCGTTGGCAGGTACCGTACCCCGGCCCCTATGGGGAAAGGACAAGAGACATTTTTGGGCAATGATAAGGACATTTAGAGGGATCGCCCTCATCACTACTCACCTCGGCAGTTTAACCCCTCGACGCATCGCCTTCATTCTGCACCTGAAATAAAGGACAGATCACAGGTTAGAAAGACAACATAAAGGGGGCCTCACTTGAACTTTGAACTTTCATACTTACGGCGCATCGCTCAGGAAAGTCAAGTGGATTTTGCCAGCGCCATTCTGAAAACCAGTGAAGTAACTGGACGAACGCGCGCCCCTGCACCAGAAGCAGGATGGAGAGTTCATCCTTCCAAACTATAAGGTGAGCTTAAACCGGGGTTTGGAGGAAGTTAGAGAGGAACGAACGGGGAAAGGGGGGAGCTAGCACACTATTCTGCAGGCTGTTAATCCCCTTTCTCATCTGCAGAAGGATATTCCTACAGGCCAGGCAAGCACGATTTGGAGGTCCTGTCCAATCGGTGTTCCGGGTCCTGCGCATCACGCTAGAAGAGGCCACAGCAATCCAGACTAGACCAGCGCCCCCGTGGGAACCAGGTGAGCGTTACAGTTACCCAACACTGTCCGGTAGAAAATGCCAGTACTTAACCTGTTGCTTTCTCTCTCCTTACAGGTGCAGCGTACGACGATGTGCCGTGTAGAAGAATAATATCTCCGGTGGTAACTCGGTAAGTCTATAGTGATAATGGAAATTGTCTTTGTTGGTTTTCTCGGCTCACCTTATTGTCTTTCTTCGTCCCCTTAGGTGCCGGGAGTTCAGTGATGAATGATGGCGCAGCGCCGGGTCGAGGAGGTGCTGTGAAGACTGATAAGTATAGCGCGGCGTTGCAGCTGGCGGTGCGACGCACACAAAATAAAGTCTTTTTCCCTGTTCAGATGCACAAAGGGTCCAGGATCAGATGAAGAATGAAGGTAATGTTCTTGCTCTAACATTTTCTTCTTATTTCCCTTCTTTCTAGGAGCTCCGGATTCGAGGCGGGCGTGGCAGAAGACTGGATGCTGGACTGACAGGCACAGTGAGCGTTACGCTGCAGGATTCAGAATAACGCGAAGCGTGTGCTGCTCATCGGGCGTGGTTTAAATAGCCTCCAAAGTAGTCCCAGGTAAGAAGTTCCCCAAGACCACACCCGAGTAAAAAATAGTCCCTGAAACAAAGTAGTTCCTTCCAGGCCTCACGTTGGCTTGGATTCTTTGCAGCATGGTCTGCATGAGGTGAGTTTCTTCATATGAGCCTGGTGCGTATGGCGCCAAGACTGATTCCATATATGAGCCTGGTGCCTACGGCGCCAGGACTGAACCCAGATAGCCCCTAGCCGGGGTGGCTGGGTTTTCAATAGGTGTCTGGATGCCTGCTCCCTGGACTGATGGACTTGGTCTGGATGTCCGGGGGTAGGCATCATGACAGCTAAGCAATATTGCAATTTTCCTTTGTCTACTCTGTACACTTTTCTGGCCAACAAATTTAGTAGTGCTATTGAGTCGGCCCTGCACTTTTCCTCGCTGTCACTGCAGACGAGTAAATCGTCTAC
This sequence comes from Ambystoma mexicanum, assembly GCF_040938575.1. Lineage (NCBI taxonomy): Eukaryota > Metazoa > Chordata > Amphibia > Caudata > Ambystomatidae > Ambystoma > Ambystoma mexicanum. The sequence continues at coordinate 548,287,530 of NC_090926.1, forward strand.
GTATTGTATTATGGCGCTCTCCACGTCAATGTTGCCAAGATCTTCATGTAATATCCTATTAAAAAATACTGGGACTCTCACAATACCCCTGTGGTAATCTGCAGTGCTCGTACCTGTTACCCCCAGTGTAAATGATGTGAGGTATCTGGAGTTTGCGTTGAGCGGTATCTAGAAAAAAGCATTTTTCGAGTCTACCACTGTGAAACAGGAAGCGACTTTTGGTATGCTGCATAATATTGATGCCGGATGGGGAACTAGTGGGAACTCTTTCTGTATGGCATCATTGAGTGGGCGTAGGTCTTGGATCATCCTCCAAGCCCCTCCTTTGCTTTCTTGATCGGGAAAATCGCTGTGTTACATGGCAAGTTCAATGGCACTATTATTCCTTGCTCAAGCAATGCATTTATAGTTTCTCTTATCCCTTCCTCTGTCTCTCTTGATAAAGGGTACTGTTTTACTCTAGGTGGGAGGGCACCTGGTTTTAATTTAATCCTGATTGGTGTCACTTCTTGTAGTAATCCTACGTCGTGTGGGCCTGTTGTCCAAATCTCTGGTGATACCTATTCTGTGTCTTTCTCAAATATAGTGGGTGGTATATTGACACTGGCCATGAGGGGGTTGTGTACCTCTCTGTGTTGGATCATAATATCACAGGGCACATTAATTTCCATTATTATCTCTCCATCACATTCATTGTCAGTAAATAGCTCCTCATCAGTTAGGTTGCGCAGCATCATACTCGGGTCTATGCATAACACTGTTCGCCATTCGCACCCATGTGTGTCCAGTCCTATCACCGCAATATGTTTACATGATACTTGTACTGCTTCCAAATCAATAGACAAAATTGTTCCAGGGACATTGTCTGTATTTACAATTGGGCAGAAAACAAAATCTTGAGGCACCTTCTATTCTTTTCTTGTTATCTCAGGCACCACCCGTGCCAGCACTCTGATACCATAAATGAACATGTCCATATCTATAGGTACCCCTCTGACCACCACGTTTGTCATTGTGCTGATCATTAACATTACCCGCATGGGGCATACTCCTGGGGTGGAACAAACTATTCCCCGCTCAGTAGAGGAAATGGTGACATTCAACTTGCTCAGAAAGTCCCTTCCCAACAAATCTATTTGCGAGTCTTCATGATACAATAAGGGTGCTCACACTGTTTTTCCCCCTGCTGTTATGTCAAGGTCTTTTGTGTAAGGAACTTTTAAAATAGCCCCAGAGAACCCCTGTGTTTCCAAATTTCTGCCCGAGAGCGGGAACCGGCCTTCCATGAGGCATGATTTTTCAGCATCCGAGTCCACCATTAAGATGAACTGTTTGTTGCCTATCTCTGCCCCCACTAGTGGTTCCTCTTCTGCACGTAGGGTAGTGGATAGGACTGGACACGCAAGTGCTTTTTGTGGGCTGTCCTAATCTGCATATGTCTCAGTTCCTGGAAAGGAGAATACATTATCCCCTACCACTGTTACACCTCGGGAAGGTGCTGGTGCACCGTTTGGAGATGTTGCAAAAATATAGTTGTTTGCGTTCACCATAGTGTTTTGTCATGCCATCTACTGTGGCATACCTCTCTGCTGCACATGCTGCTGTGGTGGCTGTGTCTGTTGCATTTGTTGTTCGTTACACCCTTGTCCCTGTTGTCCATTTCCACTGATAGGTAACCTGTACGGGCTGACTGGGTGGGGGTGGCCATATTGCTGCTCATTTCCCATGGGGGGCTGCCCTTGGTAGTATCCAATAGGTCTCATCCTGCATTCTCGTGAGTAATGCCCCCACCTTCCACAGTTCCAACATGATCCTTGTGGCCCTCCCCTGGTTCCAGGTCCTCCAAATCCTCTATTTCCAATTCCTCCGAAGCCCCCTCTTGGCCCTCTGTACCCACCTCGTCCTCTCAGTGTCCTTCCTTGCCACTGTTGCCCTCTGTATTGCTCCTCTCTATCCCACTGTTCCTGCCCGTTTCCTGTCCATGTTGCTGCCATTTTTATTGGGCCGCTTCCTCCCTCTTCTTCGCCTTCCTCCTGTCTGGCTGTTGATGTTGTAGCATTCATAGCCGTGACGTTCACTAATTTATTCTGTACCAATTTTGCTTCGTCTGCCAACCTTCGCTGCACTATCTCTTTTTCCCTTTCTTTGATCCTCCTACAGTGGTGTACAATTATGCTTTGAATCTCTGGCCAACCTTTGACTTCTATCCCAGCTATTTTATCCAAGGCCTTCTGAACCTCCTTCGGGAGCCCTTTCTTTATTATTGTTAGGGAGAATTCTCTGTTTAGGCTGAATTTCCTAACCTAGTGAGTCCCCCAGCAGCTTTGCTGCGCTGGATTTCTGGAGTTTGTTTTTTAACATCCTGCCAAGAGTGAGACTCTTTTTCTCCCACTCTTGGACATGAATGTGTGTGATTCCTTTGAATGTCAATGTGTTCTATGGGCTATGGGGTCTTTTACTCTATAGGGTCTCATATGTTTTGCTATGTGTGTTACACCGCACCCTCCGTGCCGTAACACAGGGGCGTCCTAGCGGACCTCCATCATAGACTCCATACCCGGGGACTGACTACTGTCTCCCCGGGCATGTAAAGTCACCATTGGCTTTACTAGACCTAAATTTACTAACAGAACTAGTAAAAACCATCCTATTGTGGACGTACTAGTAGGGGTAATTCGATTACTCCTAGGTCTGTTATTCGAGGGGGCACTGTCCCGTCCCCCCTCGTCAAGTTTTGGCTGGTGGCAGTGGAAACTACTTGTTATGTTCGACCCCGGTATATAACCCTATGGGATTCTTCCCATTGTTGGAGATTGATACTGTTTCTCGTTAATCTCTAACATACCTCCGGTCTACTTATCTTAAATAAGTCTATCGGATGGTATTTTCTGCCAGAACTCGGCTTTTTAAAATGGCGTTTGTGTTCGTCTCTGTGACTCCTAAACCAAAGGTTGAGCCCTTTGTTCCACTTTTGGCGGGCTTCTGTACAGAGACCCTCCAAAGTGGTGCCATTCTGTCTGGGTTACCACAGGGGTGTGGGAGGGGGTTTAGGCACCCTGGACCGAGTTGCCTTGCCAACTCCGGTCGCACTCTGGTGTGATTGGCCCAAGTGGTGAGCCTCTCCGCTCACCACTTAGCATGTTTTGAGTGACAGCTAGGCTGAATGAATGGGGGTTTTCTGCATAAAAGCAGGGCTTTTGGGACTGGATCTTCAGAAGTCGCCAAAGGACCTAAGTATCCGACGAGGGTAAAGCTGAGCCGACCTGCAACGACGACACCTCTGGTGGATCCCTGCTGAACCGACTCACCACTTCCCGACGACAGAGGAGATCTCCCTGCCGGAGAGTCTCTTCCCCTGACTGGTGGGAACAACTAGTCCCCTTTGCTTTTTCTTCGCCTCAGGACGCAGTGGTCGAATTGCCCGTGCAGAGCACCTCGGCAACCGGATAGCCACTACCCCTGTACCGCGACCAAAAGGTGGTGCCTTGTGACGGAGCACTCTGCGGCTGGTCTCTTCCCTGGTGGTGCAACAATCTTCAACTTTCCTTCGACGACGAGATCATCTCTTCTCTTGGCAAAGACCGGACGTGCATCCACCACCAGGAACAACTACCCCCGCCGGAGCTGTCTCTCCACAATCAAGGTACTGTGTCCGCCTGGCTTCCCTTGTTGCCGGATAGAGTGAGGTGTCTTAATCCTCGCCTCTCCATAGGGTCGCCTCCAAGCTTTCTCTAGCATGTTGTTCTGAACTGGTCCAATCTGCCGATGACAATTTGCTTCAAAGACTCGAACGCATTTCCACTAAGATACTTTTTGGGACATATCGCCTTGCCTCTCTCCGAGTGGGCCTGGCCTCTGAACTTTATGATCTACCGTGGTTATTGCCTTCTTGCCTTGCATTTGTCCGTAAAGTATTGGAACCGCGTTGATTTCGTAACCTGCTTATTTTTCTCTCCCGTCCTAACAAATACTAGAGTGCCATCTAGATTGAAGCATACACCTCTGTCTGCAAATAAGTGATGCTGGTAAACCTAGACTTGTCGAACTATTGTTAGGGGGATTGATCTTTTTCTTCGTAGAGTAATTGTAATTGAAGTGTTTGCCGTAATAGTGCCAGAGTGTTTTCTATAGATGTGTCGTTATAAATAAATACCTTTATATCTTTACACTGAAGCCTTGTTGCGTGTTTGCTTGTCTTACGGTGTAGAATTGCCCTATGTTGTATACTCCACATACTGCCTAACTCTTCTTGAGGGAAGTCTGACTGCTCAGCCACAGCTACCAAGTGAATCTGTGTGGTACAGACTGCTACCAAGTGGGTTTACTGCCAAACACCTGCAGTCCTAAATCTTTTGCAGTGGTCCCAGAGGGAACTGCACAGGTTTCCGCCTAACAATTATAAAATAAAATAAGGCTGTTGTTTGGTCCCAGGGCATGCCAGTTTCCCTTCTCCACAGGTCTTGTACCCGGAGGATAAATTGAGTAGGCTCCTCCTCCTCTCCCATAGTGCATTGCATCACTAAGTGTAAATCTGGAGTATCAGGAAACGTCCTTTGTAATGCATCCCACACCATAGCTCTGACATTATTAATTGCTGACCCGTCATGGCAGTCACAACTTAGAGTCACTCCTGGTAACCCCGCTTTTACCCACACTGCATCTGATTGATCGCCCACCGCTGATAACAACAAAATCTTTACATCCCCTATCGCTAAAGGGACCCCTGGTGTATGTTATTCAAACGGTTGTATCCACTTCCCCGCCCCACCCTAGTGTGGGGGGAGGAGCTTCAAGAAGTTATTCTTGTCCATTTGCGCCCATGGTATGTTATTGGGTCTCCCTGCTCCCTTGTCTATAAGAGGTATTTGTAGCGTTGTCTTTCCCCCTCTTTTGCTTACCATTCCCTTCTTTGTTTTACTTACCGGGATGTTTCCTACTCTCTGTCTCAACATCCCTTGCCACCTTGGTGGCGATCTAACATCTTCTTGATCAAAGTGGAACGGTAATGTTATTCCCGCTGCTACTGCTGCTCCTTCGCATTCATCTAAGTCACTCCACACTTCCTCTTCTTCTGACTCCCTTTCCCCTTGTCCTTCTCTGTGTTGGCTGTCTGGTGTTGCCGGTCGTATTATCCTAACCGGTTTGCCATTTAGATGAAACAGGAACTCTTCAGACTGCCACTCTTGCTCTTGTCCCCTTGGTATCTGCACAGGTGCTGGTGGTGGTGGTGTCCCCCCTACAACACTTTCTCCAGTGATACTTGATCCCGCAACACTAGAAGGTGGTGTGAGTTCACCAATTGTCAATAGTGGCATTTCCCCTCCCCCTTGCAACATTTGGCTCCTGTCACACAATGCTCTTAACCTCGTTATCTCCATCTGTGCATGTGCTAGCTGTCTATCTAAGTCTCCCGTTGGTCGTGTTATGTTCACCGGGGGCACGATAGTTGGTCCATACAGCCCTCCTCTCTCATAGGGGGGCGGGGCAGTGGGAGATGCTGCTGTTCTTGGGGTTGCTGTAGTGCACGCTGGAACATACAGGGGCTCACTGTACCCCACTGCAGGCCTTGCCAGCAACGGGTACATTTTGGTCGACTCGCTCTCTTTTGGTGGTTGTGAGCACTCCCCTCCTGCGCATCCGTCTCCTCCCTCCTGTTTTTCTTCCTCTTTTACTATCGAGTCTTTACTCACTTCACTGCTAGGTGATACCTCCTCGAACATGCACCACAAATCTAGTATTTCCCTTCTGTTTTGCAACTGCTTACCTTTATATTTTGTTAGTAAATGTGTTGATACCAGATCCAATACCCTCTTATCGAAGGACCCTCCTTCCGGCCATATGGGCTGTACGCTATCTCCTTTTATTACCGTCACCCTCTGATCATGATACTTCTGTATTTTCTCGCTATATAGAGGGAGATGCTGACAGATATGTGCTAATGTCGTGCTCCCTCCCATAGTGGCGTTTGTATTACCTTGGCTCGTGTTTAGCACCTCTTTTTCCTTTTCCCTCCCCGGGTCAAATAAACGTTCTCAATTTACTTTTCAACTTCATTTACCAAAAGAAAATTCCAACAACTCTCCAATATTCAGAACATTTTTGATCGTCAATCACAATTTTGTCAGTACCACTTCTTGTTAAATATTATGTTTGTCAGACCACAAATGCAACGGTACTTACTGACAGACAAACATGTAACAGAAAATACAAAGTACATGTAACATAAACTGCCTTCTCGTTATCCCCTATTTTGGCTTAACTAATGCTATCTCCCCTCACTCTTGCTGTCTCACACACACACTCCCCACCTTTAAGCCCCCTCAGGCTACCTTTCCAAGAATTTCCAAGAATTCTGCTCACAGGGAAAAAGAATAATCTAAATTACTACTCCGAGCCTACTCAATATGCGAGACTCCTACATTTTCTCTTTATCTTCACTTGTTCCCTGCACTGGACGAGACAATGCTACGCGGCGCTGCCTTCTACCCCGTTCGGGCTAGGCTTCCGTACTCCCTATTTACTTCTCTTTACTAAAAACCTAATGGCCATATAAAGGATAGATGAGAAAAAGCCTCAGTAACATTCACACAGACCCTGTAGCTTGTCCCCCACTGTTCTGTACTTTTACCCAAGCCGTTCCCTGTCCCTTCCTACCCCAATCCCTTTCTTCCCCTTTCACAGCCAGTACTCACATGTTCAGTTGGGTGGTCCGAGAGCCACCGTTCGCGGTCCATCCACAATCTGGTCCGCACCCCAACCAAGCTGTGGCCCGCCCTGGCGAGCAGTTTTTAGTTGGGTATTTGGCAAGTGGGAACCCTTGGACCTGCTCTTTTGTGCGCACTAACTGGTCGACCGTGGAGGCAATGGTTTTGATAGGGGGCGTCCCGGATCTCGCCACACAGCACAGGGGCCTCGGGCACCTGTCCCAATCACGTTGCGGGGGTCACCAAAATGTAGGCCCACTCCCCGACTTACATGCCCAAGATACAAAAGAATATAACACACCCCAGCAGGGAATGAGACCAGGAGGACAGGCTGCAAGAGTTAGTCGTTTATATAAAATTTGGCATCCAGAGAACTCTGCTGCCCGTGAGCGCTCTGGCAAACATTACAAAGGTGGCAGCTTAAGTAAGAATATCGCGTCATACATGACATCATTGAATAGGGGACTATGTAGACACAGGATTGGATAAAACAGTTGGATACATATGTAATACATGATGTTGCTCCCGCTGGATTGGTCGTTCATTTGGCGGGAGGGCTCATACCACGAAGTCCAGCTGCCTGTGTCTGGGTGGGGTGAGAGTCAGGTCACGATGAAGCTGGGCAGGCCCTATCTAATCTAACATAACATATTGCTTCAAGCATGCACTAAATAACAGTTACTGAGGCTCCTTTGAGCAAATCATTATCCTCTATAAATTCTAAGCTTACACCCACATCATTATTCACTGGGGTCTTTGGGGGTTTATCATAACTTGGAAGGGCCCGATCCAGGTGGGATTGTTGATCATGGGGTGGGTCTAGGCGCATCAAAGAGACTAGGGGGCATGCTGACATTTGTTAGTTCTGAGGTGCAATATACTGTGACATAGGTTGACTTTTATTAGTCGTGGCACACTGGGGTGGGCATCGCACTGGGGTTACATATCTGGCACATCAAAAGAATACCTATCGGGGCCATGGGGTTGTATTGGCAGTAATTGTCCAGTACCCGGGGTGAGGAGGGGCATAGGCAGGTTTTGTGGAGATGGATGTGTTTGCAAGGCATGGTTCGAGCCGGTTCACGCACAGGACAGTGATCTCAGAGGAAGGGTGAGGTGTTACATTTATATTGTTGCAATTACCTCCGGCTCAGGCATGGGAATGGAGCTGCAGGGCTTTCAGAGACGGGGAGAAAGGTGGGGGCTTTTGTGAGCGCTGTGCGCAGCGCTGCAGAGGGGAGAGAAGCCTTCTCGTAGTATTGCGGTGAGGCCAAGTGTCTCTCCAACAGCCCCACCTGCGTCGTCATATGCACGGGGGCTGGTTATGTACACAGAGGCAAAAATAGGAAGCGTCCTCCACTGTTGGTCAAGCAAGTGATGCATCTTAAACTGAATGAGTGAGCGGGGGCCCGAATGGCCCTGCCACTCCCACACAAACTGCTTAACAAACTGGACCCCCTTTACCAGACCTTCACTATTGATAAAACACCTATCAAGGTCTCCCCTGCTGTTAAAACTCTTGGGGTCTACATTGACTCTACCTTATCCATGACACGCAATGTGAGTGCCATTGCATCCTCATCAGCGTTCTCTACCAAAATAATCAATGCAATAAATCCCTACTTGTCCGAGACTACCCGACTTTCAATAGCCAGAGCCACAGTTGGTGCAAAATTAGATTATTGTAATGCTTTACTCCTTGGCACCTCCAACAAAAACATCCACCGACTACAAATCACTCAAAATAATGCTCTCAGGGCTGCCCTCTGCATTCCTAAAAGGGAACATATCACACAAGCTAGGAGGGAAGCACACTGGTTACCAGTCAAGGAACGGATTCTCTTCAAAACCTTGGCAATAACACAGAAATCCATATCACACACTGCACCGCCCTACCTGACATCAAAGATCACTTCCCTCTCCTCCTCCAGACCTATTCGGTCACACCATGCAAACATGATGTTTGTCCCTACCTTCAAAAGAGCCAAAGCTGGCGGGGCTAGCTTCCAACATCTAGCACCCAAACACTGGAATGCCCTACCTACAGAGCTCAGAAGTGAAGCATCCTACGCAATCTTCCGAAATGTTCTTAAAACTAAACTGTTTAATTAACATGTTCTACTTGTTCCACTGTAACCAAGGAACGCACTGTAACCTGTTATCCAACTGGAACACTCTCCTGCTACTATTGTCCCTATTCAAATGTATGTATACAATGCTTTGCTCCTGTAACTACGTAAGCTCTCTGCAACAGCTCCGCGATGCCCAATTTGAACGCTTTACAAATGAAAATAATTTTTTTTTTTAATCCCTTTATTCGTTATGTGCCTTTGTCCTTCTCCTTGAAGCTGATTTCTGATTTTGACAGTTAAGACTTTTTCTTGACTGCCTGTCATCACCCATCCCGTGTGAAAACGAATTTCCATTCTGCCGTGTGTGTTTTCCTTTTTCATTTGTTTTCTTCTCTAAAACTGATTTTCTTACCTTGTGTTCATGTTGCCTTGGTGCTCTGCTTAGTAGTCTGTAAGCTTCCCTATCTCTCGAGTATAGCAACACAAATTTCTTTTCTAGCTGTTCCACCGCAGTTGTAAGCTGCTGTGCGACAAAGAAGTAAAATCTCATTATGCCATTTTGCTCATAAATCGGGTTTTCGTATTGTTTTCTGGCCTCCCATCTTAGTGGGATAAATTCAAAATCCGATTTTTCCCTCTTTATCCTGACTCCTTGCCACTACCTTCCATCCAAAAAGAATTAAGTTAGCAGATGTTTGGTGGGTGAGTGTAGCAGGTGTAGTGCTTAACATTAGTACCATTACATGCTTTAAAATAATGTTTCCTGTTTTGCCATTAAAGATTCATGTGAATTGTGGGGATCTTGAACTGACTGTGTTGTAGGAATCTTTGCATTTGTATGCCACAACATTGGTGGCTTCTGTCCAATTGTTTGATTTTGATTTTATTTTCATTGAACCATAAAATTAATAAATATCATATTGATATACTCAAATAAAAGAACCTGTGGTTAATTAAAGACAGAAATAGTTTTTATTGTGCGCCACATTCATTGTCAGGGCAAAGAGACCCTGGCTGGAGTGTGCCGTGTTATAAAACCATTACACTTCATATGTATTGTTTCTACTAGCACAAGTGTGTTGTAAGTCTTGAATTGTTAGCTAGTTATAACATATTTAGCATTACACAATCACCCCTGACATCTTGTTACCAATATCATAAACACAACCCCTTGTAGGGATTTTTATCAACATTTATTTCACATGTGATGTCATCAGTGATGTCATCAATGACATTTGTGATGTCCTGGATGTTAGTCTTAGCAGTGCACAGTGGTGGTGTGAATTATGGTTGCTTAGCTTACCATAACTGGCAAATTTCTGAGGTTTTTCGATTTTACTTGTAACCATAAAGTCGTTTAACAAAGTTTTTTTCATTGAATTTCATAGGTTTTTATTAGTGCAACTTAACCATAACGTCCCTTTAATAAAGTTTTTTCATTGAATTTCATAGGTTTTTATTAGTGCTACTTAACCATAAAGCCCTTCAACAAAGTTGTTTCATTGAATTTCATAGATTTCTTTTAGTGCAACCTAACCATAATATCCCTTTAACAAAGTTTTTTCATTGAATTTCATAGGTTTTTATTAGTGCAACTTAACCATAACGTCCCTTTAACAAAGTTTTTATATTGAATTTTATAGGTTTTTGTTAGTGTAACTTAACCATAACGTCTCTTTAAGAAAGTATTTTCATTGAATGTCATGCGTTTTACCAGTGCATGCTATTTTCCTACAATTTACTAATATCATACTTACCCCAAAATAGCAACACTTTTGTCCAATTTACAACGTTTCTCCTTAAACCTCTGCCATTTCCCACCTTCTAGTAACACACGCACAACATCTTCCCCTGTCCACCTGCCCCTCCATATTAGTGCTTGGTGCCTCTTCTCTCATTTCTTTCCCCACCTTACATTCTAACCTCTCCTGCAAACATTTTTACAAAAAACAACAAAAGAAAGGTTCCTTTAGGAATCACCTTTCACAGTTAAAAAATAGAACTAAAAATAAAATCTTATGGACTCCATCTGATTTACATTTCTCAGTAAAGTACATATACTCAATACGTTATGGCACTGAAACGGGGGATAGCGGGCCACCAGCCCAAGTTATCGGGCCAAGCGTAGTGTGTCTGTGTGGGCCCTGATGCCTTCGGGCTTCAGCTTGTAATAAATAAATAAATAACGAGGGCTCCAGAGCATCATCCACCATTGTAGCCCCTGCAATGGGGGATAAAGGCCATTAGCACCCCAGGTTCCCAAAGAGGGAACCCAGGGTGCTAAAAAATAGATTTCTCTTCCTACAACGGGACCCTGCGGTGTCCCGCTTTAGGAAGGAAAATCCTTTTCCAAGATGGCCACCATGGAATGGGAAGGTGGGGCTCCGTACAGAGCCCCTTTTCCCTTTCCATGGCAGCCTGTAGAAGGAGAAGACAGAAACCTATGACCTTATTACCACAAGCACATTTTTCCCTTTCAAACCTATCTCACTTTTGAATAACTTTACCACATAGCCAGTCCAAGGTGGACATGGCCATTTAAGCCCCATTTTTCGTCCCTCGCGGTCATGGCCAATAGCCAGATTGTCTGGGTCATGACCTTATACCATGACCCGGACAATCTGGCCACTGCCCATGGCCACAGGCTATAGCTCAGTCACCAAAGGTATATTACTATTTTTTGTACCTACATTATGACACTTGTCAAAAAAATAAAACAGATGCACATTTGCAAAACCATGCTTTAAGGTCCTTGCCAATGCTCCTTAAACGAGTGTACTTGAAATTAGCCCATGTTTTATTTGTTCAAAAGTGTCAAAATGTATGTTCATACAATAGCCATATAAGTTAGCCCCCACTTGACAAAATCCATTCAGAATTTACACAAACATTGAAGGTTAGGTCTATAATCTTTCTGAAAACTTTTGTCCACATTCGTCAAACGGCAACAAAGTTATAAGCCATCTAAAAACGTTGAGACATCCCTCTAATTTAGCCCACTCCTGACAAAATCCCACCAAATGTCAAAGAAACATTTATATTTAGACCTAAAATCTTTTTGCAAACTTTTGTGTAGATTCGTCAAATGGCACCACAATTATAAGCCTTTACAATATTGTAGGACCCCCTCTAAATGTGTTCCCTCTTGACAAAACAGCTCCACACTTTCCAAAAGCATTCAGAATTACGTCTAGAATAGCATTCCAAAATTGCATGCAGTTTCATTGAGTGGCGGCAAAGTTATAAGCCATCCAAGAACTGCTTTTCACCAGCCCTGTAATGCAGAAATATACACAGATGTCCCCAAACATCTGGAGTGTCTGTGAGCTTCACAAGACCCCCCCCCCAGAACGCCCAGGCTGTTTGAAGACTTTTGGAAAACACCAATTTTTTGACTTCTTACCATCCTCATCACCCTTCACCTCCCCAGAGATGGTTCGATAAGTTTGACAACTGCAATGTTGTGTTTTTTTAATATGTTTTTAACATGATGTCTGCGGACAGCGGCCACTGCCCGCGAATCCAATATGGCGGGTGTTTCCAAAAATCTGATGCTCTTCACGACTTTGACCATCCAATCAGGGGGCGCGTCCCATGTCCGCAGATATCACGTCACCCTACAGGGAAATGGGTCAAAAAGCAGAGCCAGATATCACAAGTTTTTTTACCTGCATCTTGGCTGTTTTAAAAAAAACTGCTGGATGGGACCAGGACGCCGCTCCTGTCGCAAATTTGGTGAAAATCCGTCCCGGTGTTTGAGCTGCAGGCGTGAGCAAACTTTTTTCCATTCAGTCTATACAAAAAAAAAAATAATTGGGACACACCCTATAACTTTGCCCCCCCCTTGACGAAACCTCACCAAGCTTGCAAAATAAATTCAGAGCGCGCCACATACATTTTTTTGCAAAGTTTGGTGAGGATTCGTCCAGGGGGAGTGAGGTTATAAGTTGTCCAAAATGTGCTCTTCCTCTGAGTTTAAAACTTAACCATAACAAAACAGTCGCTACCGCATGCCGTGTAATTATGAAAGTATTTGCTCTTGTAGTGGAAGCCTGGAGTTGTGGCTTGGAGTTTATGACCATTAGTGAGTCGTAGCTCCCCATCCCTTTTCTGTGTGATTATGCTTGAATCACTTAGGACCTCATTACAGGCATGGTGTTAACTATACAAACAAGCAGGGTTCAAAATATCTCCTACTTTAAAAATACCACCTAATTAAAGATTGCAATAGCCGGCAGGACAGCTCATGGGAAACGCGTTTGTCTTGGAAGCAAGACAACACAGAGCAAAACAGGTTTAAATACAAGTCCCGTACCTAAAGACAAGTCTCAATGCATGTTATAAAAGATACATTTATTAATTTAATTAATAGCATGGAATATTTAAGACATGAGGTGCATACACATGCTGCATGGGATAAATATTTACCCAAAGCATTACTTTTTACGTACCCTATATAATAAGTGGCCCATTTGCTCCAAACCTGTCATTACATAGTATTTTTCAAACATTTGCAAAAATCAGATGGTACTTTACTACATTGCATTAATATTTCACGTGATTCCAGCTTGTAAGACGGTATTTTAAAAATAGTAGGTATTTAAAATGCCACGTGTGTTTAACGTTGCCACTACGCCTTTAATCTCCTTTGACCTGATTCACAAACACTGGAGTGTCATACTCGTTTATTGTAAATGGAACACATGTTTGCTAAAACTAAGTACATTGTGCAATTATCGTATAGTGTGTTTTTCCCAACTCTGTTACAAGAAAATAAATATAAAAATACCTATTTAATATATATATTTGCTAAAACAAAGACTTTTTTTCTGTAATGTGCATAACATTCAGAGCATGTGGCAGCTCAATAACCCATGTAAATTATGTTTCATGGCACAGACAGATTGCACATATGATGTAGTACATGCGTGATAAAAAGGACTGTGTTCACTCTATATAATACAATCTCAAAGAAATTGTTGTATTGCACCCCTCATTTAAAACCTGTGTGCCTTTAAATGCACCAGTGAAATAAGACTGTACTTTAGAATACTAGAAATAAGGTATGCATTGCATTCACTTATATTAAAGATGGCCAAATCTAAAGAAATGTATTCTTGCCCAGACTTATCGAAGGCAAGTCCCTTACAAGGCAAACTGAGTTCAGACAGTTTTTTTAGAAAACAAACCTCTTGCCTCAGTCTCGTAAATCCTGGCTTTTTTTACATCATCTGATAAACACATTAAGATGGGTACCACCCACAGAGACACATGCTCAAATTGATGATTAGAAATAAATGCACCCTGAGAAATGCATTCCCACTGTCTGTTAAATGTATGACTTAAAGCTTGCCACATGTAAAAGGCCTGCTTTTCACAGAACAATGGCTCAAATGGGTTTAGGATGCACTCAGCTTCAACCTTTCCTAACTCTGGCTTGGCCATAAAACACTATCTGTGCAGGTTTAATGGATGGCTAGGAAAACAACCCTGGTCAAGCCAATGATTAGGTGGAACGGGACCTCCATGTACAAAATAAATATAAATACAATTGCTTGTCCATTTCAAATTTCAGATTAAAAAAAAAACACTTTTGCTTATAACTTCACAACAATTAGGAAATGTGAGAAAGCAAAGATGGGTTTGAACTCTGTGGTGCATGCCCCAAAATATGAGTCTAAACATGATATAAGGGAAAGGGTCTGGAGTGTTTAGTGTACCATGGCTCCCCTCAGACACTTCACTCTTCTATCCCGGGGTGACCGCTGATCGTGATGGGGTGCAGCCATGCCCACTTCTGCTTCTAAAGCCCGGACCGGGCCGCGAGGGTGAAGCCTGTGAAAAAGGGCAGAGTGTGTTTTGTGCACTGTGGCTCACCACAGACACTTCACTCTTCTTTCCCACGGGGCCTGCTAATCATGACGGGCTGAAGCTACTGCCACTTTCTCTTCTAAAGCCCTGGACCCAGCTTGCAAGTGTGAAGCCTGCAGAAAAGGGCGTGCAGGGTTTTGAACATGGTAGCTCACCTCAGACACTTCACTCTTCGATCCCAGGGGGCTTGCTGATCGTGACGAGCTGAAGCCATGCCCACTTCCGCTTCTGAAGCCCAGGACCTGGGCCACGTGGGTGAAGCCCGGGAAAGAGTGCCGGGTGTTTTGCACACTGTGGTTTGTTCTGCATACTGTGTGGGGTGGCTGGAATCCCAAGATTGCAGTTAAGAAAGAAGAGAGGTTGAAACTCTGTGCAGAATGCATAACTGGCCTAACCAGGTCAGACAATGGGCTGGGCTCATGCCCAGTGTTATTTCCCAATATACCTTTGCCGCTAAGACTGCCATATACATGACCGCTGGTCCCCACAAGACCCCCCTAACAACATACACTCCTCTTCCATTGCTCCCGCATTCTCAAGCAAAACGGAAAATCCTGACTGTAAGGTGACAATTGCCACTGGAACTCCCTGCGACTGGCCCAACTGGTGTGGAAAAGGGAAAGAAATTCAGCCCACATCCCCATATGACTTTCAGGTGAAGCAAACACGTTAATAAATGAGATTAATCTGTTTCTGGATGTCAATCAGGCTGTGTGGGTTGTTAATGATAAAGCCAAGGACAAAGAAGTTACAATCTTCCTTCTAGAAACAGTGATGATGGAGCTGACTGCTGTAACTCTGCACATCCGGCCAGTGATGCCCCTAAGGCCAATCACCTGTAGGTTTACCATTGTCCAAGGGCATGTCTGGGGGTCACTCAAGCGCACAAGAATGAATTAACCTATGTTCAGAGGTTCTTGGGGGTGCAGGGATTGTCTTCAATCCCACTTCAACCATCCCACTCCAGGAGACCAAAGAGGTCAAGGTAGCCAAGCATCCGAACAAGTTGTCCTCGACTCATTCTGATCCTCATGGCCTGTATGATTTGTGTAAGATCCCTGACATCCCCTGTGTGGTTCTTGACACGGGCGAAGGTGCAACCACATCAAAAGGGCCTGTACAGTCGTGAATTATGAAACTGGCATGTCCCAAGAATTGTTGCCAGAGAGAGGCCACTGGCCAGGACAAACCTAAATGGAGATGGCAGAGATGCTAGCGATGATGCAATCATAATTATGCAGGTCCTGCTTCCTGAACACGAACATGAACCTGAATCCAAATGCGAATCTAGAACTATGCCATCCACCCAGGTCACAGACAGCATCCGAGATTTATGGAAAATGGGGAGAAAGCAGAGAATATGGATCATGTTGGTCATGTAGTCAATCAGTGTGCTGCTAGAGCTGCAAGCCACCCACCTATGGATAGTGACTGGGAAATGAAAGGGCTAGTGATCATTCCTGGTTCAGTTGCTGTGCATATTCAGCGTTCTGCTGTCAAGGTGGCACCTATGGCTAGTGGGCGCATGTGCAGTCTAGTTCTAATAGACCCAGCAGAGCGGAACAGGCTTTTTTTGGCTTTTCCTAGATGGCCATGGAATGGAGGGTGGGAGGGCGGAGTCAAAAGCAAGATCGAAAAAAGCACTGCAGGGTTTAAAACCGTCAGGGCCAGTTTTCGATAATACCATAAACATGCCTAGAACCCATCCACCCGGCCATGGGCCTAATTGGGAAACCATAGAGAGGATAGGTAACAATAATAATAATAGTGTACTGAAGTAGGGGGACCGGCAGTCTATTATGCCCCCGGACCCCATAGCCCCCATTTCTAGATTGCTGTCCCATGAAGTACAAAGTACAAAGCCCCACTCTGATGCCTAGTAAGTGGTCTGATGGTGCTCTTAGTGCCAGCTCAACGGCTCAAAAATCAGCTAGAGAGAAAGGACATGTGGCAGACAACCATGATCGACATGGCGCTCGCCCTTGGGCTCATGGATCACAGCATGGAAAGGGCATGCCAAACAGTATAAGGACCAGGGTCACTATCAGGGGTCATTTGGAGGGGGTGGTGGTGTTATTTTTGCAAAATGTCCCTAAGCTCGCCCCTGACCACTTAGAAACAAGGGAAGCACTAACCAATAGAAGTATGCACTGGTTACGCCTGGTTCGTGGCTGCTCATTTGAAAATTGCAAAGATATTGTAAATTGCATTAGACTCCACCCCCTTTGGGAGAGCAACACTGACCAAATTTGGGTACATTTCAGGGAGCAGAGGATAGCAAATGGGATTTTGGGCTTTGATTCGCTATGGCACCCTCTGCAAAACAGTGCAATGAAAGTCAGATCCAGTTATGCAAAGAATTAGACCACAACCTTTGGTGCTTTCTGGAGCAAACGCAGTGACAGTGGATGTACTTTCATGGTCCGATGGCCGAATAAAGTTATTGACTGACTGATATATAATTAATACAATTAAAATATTGGAATAACTGTAATTTTCTTTCATGTGGTTCTGTGCATTTAAAAGACAAACCCAGAGTGGGTATTCAAACCTCTGATAGCAAGTGAAGATCGTTTGGTGGAAAACGTTGCCAGCAAAGCCAATGAACGGGGTGGTCTCAGAGGAAAGTCACTGGGAATTGACAGAAAATGCAATGCCATAAAACGCTCAGTGCGAGATGCACCTTGCTCTCTGACAATGGCTGAAACAGTGGTGGACATAATCTAAAGCAGAATCCCATAGAGTTTTCGACACAAAATGTATGGTGCTTTCTAACAATAGTTAAGTAAATCAACACCATGTGTTTTTAAAACTGGAATTGTTTTGCAGGTGCAATTCACAGTTTACAGTGTATAATTAACATGTTGGCCTGTGAAAAGCACAGTTAGATAAAAAGAGAAATGCTGAGTACATCCATACCATTTGGTTGGATAAGATGGAGTATAGTTTATCTATTTGAATTCCCAGAAAAATATGCCAATTTAAATGACTATTGAAATCTTACAAATAACATTTTCCTGAAAAGAAAGGATCCTGTATTAAATGGACTCCTAATTGCTAAACAGCATTGGGGGTGAGCCCCTTCAGATTAATTACAAGATGTGTCATAACACTGGTTATAGGACAGACATTTTGTGCTCACTAAAAATGAAAGTATAAGTTGGTTGGAGTTGTCGGTGTCGGGACTTCCTATCCCCTGTGCACCTCCTATTGGTGTTTTCAAATTCAGCCTGCAGCCCGGATCATGGGTTGTCTGGGGACCAACTCCAAGGTTCCCGATTAGTTGAGAGAGTGATGGGGATGACAAACCTACGGATCCGTGTGGGCGCTGGTTGGATTTAATAGTCCAACAAATTGCAGTTTTGCCTGTGGTATTTAGTCATGGTCGAGTCAAGGAGTTATTGGTGCAAGTGGTTGTTTATTTTAGTTGGTTTACCAGAACCAAAACATCATCAATGTGGCAATTATTGCCAGTTAGTCAACATAAATGTGTGCAAACAGCCGACGTGCATTTCGACCTAAATCTTTTTCAAGGCCAATTGAGTATTGTGGTGGGCTCTAACAAGAGCTGGTGTCTGGTCATCCCAGGTCCGGGTGCCAGTGGGGCTGAATAGCCTGGTCGGTTGCCGGGTTCGGCGAACAAGACAGACTCGCTTCCTGACACATGAACCACGGCTTGTTCGCCGAACACGGCAACCGACCAGGCTATTCAGCCCCATCAATCTAAAAATGAAAGTAGCTTTCCAATCCCAACCCCAGAGATTATTAGTGCAACACATGCATGCTAACACTAGAAAGTAACGGAAACCTACACCTTTGCTTGTACAACGTTGAAATGAGAATTTGAATTGAATTTAATTCCTATCATGTAGTTATTCTCTAACAATTCTTGTTAATGGCTTAAGCGAAACTCCAGCTAAATATGTACTTGAATTTGTTTCTGTGCTGCCAACACTTGAGGCTGATGTTGGAGAAAATACAATGTATTACATTCTCTGTGGTTAATTAGAAAAAGAAATTATGTGTAAGCCGACAAAGGGATACTATTAAAAATACATCACTGAATTATGTCTAAAAGTATGTATATATACTTTTTATTTAGATGAATGGATGTTTGTGTATTTTGCAAACTAGTGAGAAAATGTAGGAAAATTAAGTTCTTTTCTGTAGACAAGCTGCCTGTGATTGTATAGCATTGTTGGTGACATCCTCAGAATAAGTTAAGAGGAACAACTTTAGTTTTGATTTGGTATTTAAAGAAAATGGAATGTTAAATCCAAATTCAGCCTGTTTCTCGTGTCTGAAATTTGGAGTGGGATTGTGTAATTTAAGGTGTTAGATCAGGGGGTGCCACGTCGGTAGAACTAGTCTAGAAATTAATAATTACTTATTTAATGTATACTATAGCCAATTAAGTATTTTTATACGCAATCAAGAAATTCAAAATTCAGAATTAAAATTCACTTTGAAATACTGCAACGCTTCATATTCAAGCAAAAACCCCAAAAACAATTGAAACACGTCAATAACAAACGGAAAAAGGAAGAAATAACAGAGAAAGTCAAACACAGAACAGATCTAAAAGGTCCTTCAATTCTCGGAACGTAGTAAGATATTTAATTAGTATATAATTTCACTCCACATTCCTGCATGAAATGCTTAGAGGACTCAGTGTTGTTCCACACAAACTGCAATTATGCAAATGTTTTGAAACGCCTCGGAACGCACCAACCACTTCCAAGGAGCCCATTAAATTTAATTATCCTCAGATAAATTTGCAATAACCTATTATCGGGTAATTTGGTTACATAGCATGGGAGCGTGTTGCGCTTGCTCCAATAATTAATGCGTTCCCTTTTTAGGATGTTGGTAGCTAAGTGAACACTAGTTTGTGTGTTGTTCACGTCAGTTATTATTTTTTTAGTAATCGGTTTAAACAAAGTTCTTGTCAAATCAGATTGTATAGATATCACGAAAGGAGCACCACCTCTGTGCCAACTGAGTGACACGTACTAGGGACAATGGTTTTTCTCCCAAAAACCCAGCTTTAATGCTATGGTCAAGCAAGTCCAGCTATGAGCCAGTAACCACTTCAGATAGTCTCTAATAAAGCATCAGTTAACGTTTTAAAACAGTTGGTCTAATGCTGGTAAGATCAAATTCTTAGATACTCAATCAGACATTTTAAAGTCAGATTCAACATCATTTTTAAGTACAGCCTTTCAAATTGGGCAATTTTTATTAAGCTGTAGGTATCCACAAGCCTCAACTCCATACATCAATGTGATGATAATGTTTATGGTGTAAAGTTTTAGAACAGCTTTTAGTAAATAAACTCCATGTTTTAGAGCAATGGCCTTGATTCCCCCAAGTGACGTGAGAGCCTCCGACTTGATGTCTGTGAGATAAGAGAACCATTTTAGTCTATTGTTAATCGTGATATTTAGGCAGTCAAATGTATCTACAATATCCAGGGGAACGTTATTCAACTTCCATACACATTTTGGGCTTAAGAGTCTCCTACCTTCTTGGAGTGCTTGCTGTCATTTTGTTGGACCATGCCCAGACTTCCAAGTGGCACCATATCCTCAATGCAGGATGTGGCTGTGTCTGATATGTGTCACCTGATTGTGGTGTGGGTGTTGCACAGCTCTGTGTGTCATGGGGAACACTTCCGAGATGTGAGTCCCTACACATATGATAGGTATGACTGGGCCCACAGTGGCTGGAGAAAGACCTGTTGCACTGATTGATTCTGCCACGACCAGCCCTGTGACCACCCCTTCTTGCTCATAATGTGTGGCCTGCAGACACTGCACCAAGTTAACATGTCCGCCTCGCTGCAGGATTCTCACAGCAGATACGTCTCTCATGTGAGTTGTGGCAATTGTGGCATTCTGGTGATGCAATTTCCTGGCTCCTTCCACATACTGTCATGGTCTGTACATTCAGTGGTGGGGCTTTCCTGTGTCTTCTTTTGTGTTGGTTTCCTGCGGTACTTGTCCTTGCAGGGTTTCAGTTTGGAGCATGTCTCATAAAGAACAGGGCGAGCCTCCCCAGATGCCACCCTGCCGGATGGTCAAACGCTCCGGCAAGGTGACCCCTGGAAGACTACGAAATTACAGGAAAACCCTAAGAGAGGGAAAAAACCTGCAAGCATAACCCAGTAGCAAGGTGAGGTAACAGCTGACTGAGAAGGCAGAATAGTAGTCTAAACAACTTCTGAAAAGGAACAAGGCAGATCACTGGGGAAGCCCAGGGAGGGCAGAGAAGAGGGACGGGAAGGCAAGGAAGGGAGACAGAATGAGGAACAGGGTTTCAATAGAGCTGAGCAGGGTACCTGAATACCGAGCTTTGAGATGTGTTGATCTCAGGTGGCATCCATATGTATTTGCGGACTCCGGTGGGAATGTCTAGTGACTAGAGTTCTCTGTCTCTGCTTCCAGGAGGAAACGCTGCGCACCATGTTGGAAGAAAAAATTGCACCGGCGCATTGCAAATGGTGCCTCCAGGCAGCCCACAAGGACCAGGGGCAAAAAAGCATGACATTATGCCTCCTCAGAAGAACTCGTCCACCGGGTTTACCCGGATGAAGACGATGTAACCAGCAGAGAAGGTGAGGTGGATGTAAGTTGGCAGCGAGTTCCCAGGATCGTTCACTCAGGCGATAACCCTTCCAGTCCACGAGATACTGTAATAGTCGTCTTCTGTACCTCGAATCACATAACCTAGTCACCTCATATTCCAGTTGTTGGTCAATGGCGATTACAGGGGGAGGAACTCGTGCCTTCCTAGAAGATAATTGCTAGGGTTTCGGTAGTGACGTGTGAAACACCGGATGGATGCGTTTCCATGTAGTAGGTAAATGCAAATAGAAAGCAACAGGGTTAATGACTTTGTTCAAAAGAAAAGGTCCATAATAATGAGGGGAGAGTTTGTTAGGCTGTATATGTCTAGGTATGTACTTAGACAATAACCATACCGAATAGAGGGGGGACTCTCGGTGCTTGCGATCAGCAAATCTTTTGGTGGTTTCTCTTGCCTTCAACAATTGTTCCTTAACTTGTTTGTGAATGGACTTCAGATCCGAGACCCATGCATCAACTGTAGGGATGGATGAAGTCCCGATGGTTACCAAATGCAGAACTGTAGGATGAAAAATTTAATAACAGAAAAAAGGACTAATCTTCAGAAAAGTATGATTGTAGTTATTGTAAGCAAATTCCGCAACCGGAATAAGAGCAGTCCAATAATCATGTACTTGAGAAGAGAAACATCTGCTCGAGGGTCTGGTTAGCCCTTTCGGTGATTGCGTTGCTCTGTGGATAATTGCCGGATGATAGCCCTTCTGTCTATGAGTAAGTGGCATAGCTGAGACCAAAACCATGAAGTGTATTGACTTCCTCTGTCGAAGATTATGGTGGATGGAAGGCTGTGTAGCTGAAATAATCATTTAAGAAAAATGTTTGCCATTTCGGGTGTTGACGGTAGTTTGGCCAATGGGATGAAATGGGCCATGCGGGAATAGGCATCTATAGTGACCATTATGACAGTACACCCTCTGGAGGGGGGAAGATCCACAATAAAGTCCATAGCTATGACTTGCCAAGGTCTAAAGGGTAATTCTGGCTGGTAAAGTAATCCGGAAGGATTGTGGTTATCATATTTGTTGTGAACACAAACTATACATAAATGAACGTGTATCTTAATGAAGCGTGTCATCTTCGGCCACCAAAATTGCCTTTGAGGAGTCTGTAAGGCGACTTTTTCCCCTCGATGAGCAGCAAACCAAAAATAATGGCATAAGGAAGGGACAGCTTTTCTGGTAGGTTCTGTGGCTAGAAAACAACAGCTTCCTTTAAAGAGCAACACTTTATTTTTGGTAAAACCCCAGACAAAGAAACACTGTATTCGGAAACATCCTGGGAAAGTCAGTAGATGGATCCGACAGAAGATCCAGACAATGGCAAAGAGTGTCAGCAATGATATTCTTCTCTCCTGGATTGTGAGAAACTTGGAACTGAAACTGAGCAAACAAATAAACCCAACAAGCCTGTCTGCTGTTTCTGCATTCCAGGGATTGGAGGACTCGAAGATTCTGATGATCTACACTGATCTGTACCAGGTGATTAGTGCCTAACAAAAGATGTCGCCAGTCAGGAAATGCCTGTCGCATATCCAATAGTTATTTTTCCAATACAGAGTAATGTTTTTCACAATTTGTAAGGGTTCTTGAAAGATGAGCCACAGTATGTTCCTCCGAATCATCTTGAAGTTGCTTAAGTACTGCACTTATAGCGGCATCAGAAGCATCACTCTCAAACAGGAAGGATTTGGTTGTATCGGGTTGTGGAAGGATGGGTCCTTCAGTACATTTTCTTTTTAATAAGGAAAAGGCTGATTCTTGTTCACCAGACCAAACAAAGGGTACATCTTATTTCAGAAGATGTGTTATAGGCTGTATGATGGCTGAAAGGTTGGGTATACATTTCCTGTAGAAATAAGCTAGTTCCAGAAATGACTGAATTTGTTTAACCATGTTGAGTTGAGGCAAAGAGGTAACTGCCGAAACCTTACTAAGATCCATGGATATACCAGAGGGAATTAAAAAGAATCCCAAGTATAGAATGTAAGTCAAATGGAACTGGCACTTCTCAGGTTTCGATAAGAGGTGATTCTCCCGGAAGCAAGCTAGATCCTTGGTGATAAGGTCCTTTGTTTAGCAGAATCATGACAATAAAGGTGTATGTCATTGAGTTATATAATGACAAATTGTAAAAGCATGTCCGAGAAATTGCGATCAATGAATCGCTGGAAGGCAGCCGGGGCATTTGATAATTCAAATGACATTACCAAATACTCAAAGTGCCCAAACGACGTTCTAAATGATGTTTTCCATTCTTCTCCTGCTCTAGTCTGAATGAAATGGTAGGCCCCACATAAATCCAGCTTGGAAAAAAGAGCTGCTCCCTGAAGCGCAGATATAAGTGGCAATGGGTACATGTCTTTCTGGGTAACCTAATTTAGACCACAGTAATCCAGACAACAACGTAGTTCTGATGTGTCCTTTTTGGGTACAAAAAGCAAAAAAGCTCCTGCTGGAGATTTAGACCGTCTGATTAATCCATATTTGAGGCTGATCTCGAGATACTCTTTTAGTGCAATCTTTTCAGGAGCTGATAGGATAAACATTACTCCAAAAGGGATATATCCTGGTCACTTGTTTCTATAGCATAGTCCTCAGGACAGTGGGGAGGAAGCGTCTTCGCAAGAGAATCCGACAATACATTGGCAAAATAATGATATTCGATGGGTACATAATTTAAGTTGGAGAGCGAGACTGTCCGGTCCTCAGAGCTGCTTACCAAAAGATCCTGAGAGATGTTGGTTTTTTTGATAAAGACAATGAGTCAGACAGTATTCAGACACCAGAAACAAGGATATAGCAGCCCAATAAATGTACGGATTGTGCCTATGTAGCCAGGGCATTCCCAAGACCACCGGATAATGGGCTGCCTTAACAATATCAAAGCATAGAAACTCACGATGGTTGTCAATTTTCAGCATAAGTGGTTTGGATCGCTGGGTGATTGGTCTGTATGACACAGGACTACCTTTTTCTCCTTCAGTGGTTTCAGCTTGTTGCTTCTCTTCTCGAGGTATTTGATGATGATGTGCCTACTCATCATCTATGAACAATCCCATGGCACTGCAGTCCACCAATGTATGAACAGTCAGGGATTCCAAGTGATTAGACTGCAAGGAAACCTATAAAATCACTAAAGAAGAGTGTATCCGAGGTCAGAGGTTAGCAGAAAAAAAGGAGCACTAGTCGTCCTCCTATTTCCTGGCTCCACTTAGGAACGGGAGGTTGTCATGAATTTCAGGCCATGTTCATTGTGGCCTTCTTGGAAGCTGTCACCGAGATTTGTGGGGGAGAAGAACAGCAGATTTCCACAATCTTGTGGAACACTCCTGTCCCCTGCATACCTGTTTGTATTGGAAACCAAACAATATTTAACTTATTCCGTTCCGCTTTTGTTCCTTTTTTGTATAGGAATGAAGAAACAACCAAGATAAATATTTTCTAAAAGAAATATTAGTATTTTTGTGTTCTCACTTTTTCTTTTTTTCAATTTTCAATTTTCAAAAATGAATTTGCATACAGTTCTGGCAATCTTTTAAATAGTAACAAGTTCAAACAAAATGTATTTTATGCAATTTCTTACAAGTCCAGAATAGCATTGATCATGAACATTAATGATACATGGAAATGGTTTCTTCACTTCTATTACACTGCTCTACTCGTTTCGGGAAATAGTTCTTCCCTTCTTCAGCAGCTGTCTCTTCATTTGTATTTCCTTGTATTTCATTTACATCTATTAACAAACATCTAAAATATCTTTGTCAGTTCATGTTCTGATTAACATACTTTTTTATCCTGTCAGCTATCTCATAGTTATAATCACATGGATGTTTTTCATTATATAATATTTTGTGTCTTTATAGAGATGTTATTCCTCACACCGGTTAATCCCCCTGAAAAATAAATAAACATAACCTTACTAAGTTCGTCTAACCCCTTCTGACTATTCGATGCGAATTAGAGAATTTTTAAATGAAAGTTAATAAAATATCCTTCTACAGATTCATGTATATGAAGAGTATCTTGACTAGTTAGTCCAATACCTGTGTGTTATGGTAGGTAGTGTATTATTTTCAGTTGTCACTTTTATACATGCACTTGCATGTGATGTTCCACTGCTGCTGTGTTCCCTGTGCCTCATGCAGGATCCTATGGGCCAAAATCAGAATTATATGCAGTGCCCAGTCTCTAGGGGTACGATTTTGGATGAATTTCATGTACCTTTTTTGTGGTAAAGGGAAAGTTACATCTAACTGTGTTGGTATTTAGCAGACTATGACTGCAGGCCCTGATTTACCTGAGGCACAGATCCCGTGTAGGAAACCCTCTCGAGACAAGAATTTGCGTAACCAAAATGGCTGCTATTTTTTTACTGACGTCATCACGTGCATGCGACCCGGTCTAAACAAAAGAACAGTCAAGAAAAGAAATTCAGCAAGACATAACAGATGAAAACACTGGTGAGACATACCAGTGATTCTGACAGTTTGAGACGCCAGTCTACACTAGAAGCTATGTCAATGGATCACGTGCCGGACCTATTGTGTGGAAGGCAGGAACCCTTAGCTGAGATGTAAGTCCTAAAAGCACAGAATGCTGCCTTTAGGCAAATGGTTATGTCCAGAGGCATTCTCGCCCAGGAAGGGCCCTCATTAGGAACTGCCCCTGAGAAGTATGATGGGTCACCTAAGAAGCTATGTTCCTTTTTGTAGTCCTGTTTGGTGCATTTCACATTTAAACCTAATTTCTATGCTAAAAGTAGGTCCAAAGTGGGCTTCATTATTTCCCACTCATCGGGCAATGCTCTCAACTGGGCCACCCCTTTGGTCTCTGCCGGAGATCCTTTGTTGGATGACTATGCCACCTTACTGGCTACCTTCAAGGCCATGTTTGATCGTCCAGACATAGTGTATACCACCCAAGATAAGCTGCTTGATTACTGCAAGGCACTCAGGATACGTTAATTTACGTCCCTAAATTTAAATAACTAGCCAAAGAAGCTGATTGGTCACCAAACGCATGCTTTACCCTTTTTAAGAGGAGTTTGAATGAGGACATCAAGGATGAACTAGTCAGGGTTGACAGGCCTGATAACTTTCAGGCTCTCCTTGATCTAGCCATGCAGGTAGACTTTCGACTGCAGGAAAGGAAAATTGAGAAAGGCGTCATCGACAAACTACATCCAGGTCTCCTTTGCCGTTCCCTGTTACCCAGGTTTCTTACACAGCCTCTTCTAATGAACCAGAAACCATGCAGGTTGGTGCACTGTGGAGTCCATTGTCTACAGAAGAAAGAAATGGTTGCTTGCTGCAGGGCCCTTGCTCCATCCTTGGCCGATTTCTGCAATCACTCTTTTTTTGGACTGGAATCTTCCCCTCAACCTTAAGCACTCCCTTGTGCACCCTTCCTAAAGAAGCCCTTTGCTGATCCTTCCTCTATGGCTAACTATTGCCCAATTTCCATTGCTCCTTTCCTGGGCAAACTCTTGGACAAGCTGGATATCTCCCAGCTTAATCTTCACACTGAATCTGTTGGTTGTCTCCACGACCACCAGTCTGGCTTCAGACTGGCCAGAAGCACAGAAACTGCTCTTCTGAACATTCATGAAGACCTGCTCTCTAACTTTGATTCTAACCTTCCTTCTGTCCTCAGTCTCCTTGATCTTTCTTCTGATTTTGATATGGTCAGCCATGCCATACTGCTCAATCGTCTATGTGTTAACCTTGGTATCACTGATCAGAGCCTGGGCTGTCTGACCTCCGTTCTCACTGATCGACCCTCTCAGGTTCAGCTGGGGCCCTTCCTCTCTTCTACCTTTCTCTATACCTGTTGTGTTCCCGAGAGGTCTAGCCTTTCTCCCTGGATGTTCAACCAATACCGACACCTCTTTCCCACCGCATCGCTGCTCTCTGCTCCAACTTTCAGTGTTATGCGGATGACAGCCAGCTTTCTTTCGGGCTCCCCTCAGCTGCCTCTACTCCTTCTCTCATTCCAGACTGTCTGTCCGCAATTCAGGAGTGGTGTGCCACCAATGATCTCTGCCTTAATGCCAGTAAGATGGATATCTTCCTCTTCGGAACTCCAGCTCCCTCCTTTCCTCTCTCTCTCTCTGGCTTCCCACTCGGGCCCTCTTCCTGCTCTTACCTGTGAGGCTAAGAACCTTGGGGTCATCATCAACTTAACCCTCTCCTTCTCTCCTCAAATCTCTGACATCTCTAAGAAGTCAAACTATCAGCTGCACCTCCTCAGAGGTATTCTTCCTTTCCTCACTTTTCCCCAGAAGCTGTCAGCAGAGCTCTGGTCCTCTCTAGGCTGGACTATGCAACAGCCTCTTTCTAAATCTTCATGCCTTTACTCTCCGTCCTTTACAACTTATCCAGAACAGTACTGTGAGACTTGTCCTTGGCCTCAAGCCCAGGGATCGTATCTCTCCAGCACTGAAATCTCTTCATTGGCTCCCTGTGGCAGCAAGGATCAAGTTCAATACCCTCTGCATCATCCACAATGGTTTCTGGGGCCTAGGACTGCACTACCTCCAAATCTCTCTTCCTAAACATCTCCTTTCTCGAGCTCTCCACTCATACACCTCCAACTTTCTGATGGTCAGTCGCTTTTCCAAGAAGAGAGTAGGGGGCAGATCTCTTTCTACAGCTGGGGCCTCCCTCTGGAACAGCCTCCCTGCCTCTCTCAAACTTGAGCAGAACCACCTCCGCTTCCGGAAGCAACTCAAGACCTTCCTTTTCACTTCTGCTTTCTCTCTTCTTCTCCCCTGCTGATGACCCGTCTGCTCCACACACATGTCCAGTTGCACCTTGCACTGACTCTTGGCTCCCCCAGCACTTGTGGTCTGAATCTGTAACCCTACAGTCCCTTCTCTCAGCACTTATGAGCTATCCGTTGGCTGCAATTCCTGATTACTTGCACTGAGCCACCCACTGGCTTCTCTTTTTGATTACCTGCACTTCTCCACCCACCCCCCCTTGGCACTTCTCCCCTGCCACTTCCCTGCACTTGCGCAACCTGAATGACACAGGGCCTAGTTAGATTGTTGTTTTGTCCTCCCTCTGTTTCCCCCTCCTTGTCTTGTCATGCCTAGACACACTTGTGTACAGGCGTGTTATAAATGCCACATCATACCATATCATGTATTGTGCCTCAGCAATGCATCTAGTCTAGAATTGTCCAATTGAACATCCCTGGCGTTCGGTAAAACGCCAACTCCCATTCCTGAATGGAGCTAGGAAATGGGAGGATGAACTTTGCTCCTTTCTTTCTACAACCCTTATTGCACCCATACGTTCCGCTGTAGTGGTACTGCAGGTGGCTTTGCAGCCAGGCGCTGGAACAACTCTAACGGTCCATGCCTTGGTGGACTGTGGTGCCATGGGCTTGTTCCTAGACGATGAGTGGGCCAGACTGTACAACATTCCATGAGAGGAAAAGGACCATGTTCATACTGTGGAGAGAGTCGATGAAAGACCACTACCGTCAGGACCAATCATGCAAAGATCCAAGCCTGTGATGTTAGCAATCAATAACCATTGGGAATGCCTACACTTCGACATCATTAATGCTGCTCACTTTCCTGTGGTTCTGGGAATGCCATGGTTGCAAAGGCACAACCCCTACATCAACTGGGCTGCAGGAACCCTATTTTAGAGTCAGAGTTCTGTCTCAACCATTGTCTGCATGAAAGACCTGAAATGACCAAGGACATGACTCCGAAAGAGACTGACAAGAAGACAGTGACCCTCTCTAACATCAATCATGTACCTATTGAATATCATGAATTTATGGAGTCACTGGAAATAACTCTTTCTCCTCATCGTCCTTATGATTGCGCCATAGAGACACAAGAGGACACCATAATTCGATTTGGGAGGATGCTTCTACTCTCAACACCTGAATACCTGCTTTAAAACAGTATCTAGGCGCCAATCTTCCGAACAGATTAATTTGACCTTCCAAATCCCCAGCGGGAGCCTCACTTTTCTTTGCTCCCAAGAAGGACACCTCTGAACTATGCCCTTGTCTTGACTATCGTGGTCTCAAACAGGTCACTCAAAAAGACAGATACTCATTGCCCTTGATATCCAATATCCTAGAAGCCCTACAAGGTGTGGTTCTGTTATCCAAACTGGACCTCCGAGGGGCGTACCACCTTGTCTGAATAATATATGGGGACGAGTGGAAAACTGCTTTTAGGATGCCCTTTCGGCATCATGAGTACCTTGTAATGCCTTTCAGTTTGGCTAATGCCCCTGCTGTTTTTCAGCGTTTCAGGAACAGGGTTTTTTCAGACATGATTTTTCACTTTGTGATAGTATACCATAATAATATATTGGTTTATTCCTGCAGAGCTGAAGATCACCACAAACATGTCATCAAGCTATAAGCCCATCTGACGGAAAACCATTTTATTACGAAACCAGAAAAGTGCCAGTTTCACTCCCCCTCCATTCAATACCTAGGTTTCATTATAAGTCAATCAGGTATTTCCATGGATCCTCGCAAGGTGTTGGCCATAACCTCCTGGCCCCAATCATCTACTGTGAAACAGGTTCAAAAATTTCGGGGGCTGGCAAACTTCTATTGGAAGTTCAGCCCACAATGATCAGCTGTTGTTCAGCCAATCATTCATCTTCTCAAGAAGGATACATCGTTTAACTGGTCTACAGAATAAGAACTCTTTTTTACCCTACTGAAGAAAATGTTTACCAAAGTCCCAATACTGTGTCAGCCGGATACCTCTAAACCCTTTTTTGTGGAGACTGACACCTCAGAAGGAGCGATTGGGGCCGTTCTTAAACAAGTTCAAGAAGACACTGAGGAACACTGTATTGCTTACCTGTCCCGGACTCTTACCAGCTCTGAAAGACACTACTCCATCTTAGAAAAAGAGTTAATGACTATAACGCAGGCCTTCCTTGAATGGTGACCTCTCCTGTTGGGAGCTTACCATCCTGTGCAAATCAGAACTGATTATCGGAACATTCAGGTATTTCAGTCCCTGGAATGCAGGAACAGTAGACAAGCCTGTCGGGTCTACTTCATTGCTCAGTTTCATTTCACCATCACCCATATTCCTGGAAGTCAAAATCTCGTAGCTGGTGCCCTTTCCCAAAGACCCGCCACGCAGACAGAACCACACATTGAATATCCCATGCTCTTCCCAAAATCAGTGTTCATAAGTCATGTTTCCCGATTCCTGGAACGTGTTTATCATGAAACCGCCAAGTCTCCGGAATGCCTGAATCATCCCCAATCCAATTGTTGGGGGTTAAAAAATTACATGGATTCCTCCTTAAAGGACGTCCATCCAAGAAACTACGCTGCAGCTGTGTCACAATACTCAACCCGCTGCACACCGAGGAGTAATTGCCACCTTACAAGCCCTAAAAAGACAATTCTGTTGGCCGGACATGGCTCAGTCGGTCAAACATCATGTTCGTTCCTGTCTGAATTGTTCCAAAAATAAGCACGATAGTCACAAACCCTTTGGCTTGCTACGACAACCTGCCTCCAACATACATTCCCCATTGTCTCTTCAACGTTTCCATTGCCTACATCCCGGCAAGCCTGGGGGAGCAGGGATTCAGAGGAGGCATGCTTTCATGAAATTCCAGCTATGGCCATTGTGGAAGCTGTCACAGAGATTTGCGGGTGCCATTTTTCCCTCCAACATGGCGTGCGGCTGCTCCCCACAGAAGCGATCAAAGTGCTCTAGTGTTTTGGGGAAACACACGCCAGCTGCTGCCCATGGCTTGCGTTTGCTTGTTCGGAATGCTGACAAGGAGAACTTGCGTCTCAACGGTTGGCAGTGCCCTTCTTACCTTGCTCAGTGCTTCCCTTGTTTCTTGCCTCTTTTCACCAGCTCTGCCGTGCTTACCTTACCCTTGTTGTTCCTCCTTCCGGGTACTGGCATACTGCTACTCTGCCTTCTTTGATCCAAAGTTGCTAGTTCACTCGTCCACCATTCCTCAATGTTGCTAAAACATTCTTGTTTACCTTTCTGGATTAGGATTGCCGATCTTCAGGCGTCAACACCTGCAACCTGCACACAGGTTTTCACTTCCCTCTGGAAGTTTTTCAAGTCTGTACAATTTGGAAGTCTCTCCATAGGTTACCTGGCCTGAGCAACACCTTACAAGCAGGGTGGCGTCTGGGAGGCTTGCCCCTATCTACATGAGACCCACTCTAAACAAAAGAACTGTAAAGAAAAAAAACCTCTGCAAGACATTACAGAAGAAAACACAGGTGAGACATATCAGTGATTCTGACAGAGGTGGCGTTTCCCGAATGTCGAGGTGGAACTATTTGACAATTGCAAACCATGTGCTTTGGGGATGCGCAATACAAACAAAGTCCCACCTCTATCTGTCTACTCCTCGAAGTGAACCTATTTGCATAGGTTCAGGTTCCCTGCAAGTATTCGAGGGTGGATCATGAGGCGTAGGATACACAGGTGTTGGTCTGCGATTTGGTACACAATGTTTTCTTTTCTCAGCCTTCCTTTCTTGAACTCTGAAATCAATCTGCATGGCCAGATCAAGGAGAGCCTAGAAGGTGTTGGGTCTTTTAACCTGAGCCAATTTTTCTTTGATTTCTTCATTCAGACCTTTCCCAAAGAGTGTAAAAACAAGACACTGGCCGACCAGTCTGCCTCTTTAGCAAGCTGAAAGGTCCACATCTGGTCGATCAAACATAGCTTTAAATGAGGCCATGAATCCTGCATAATCATCCAGTGGGGATCCTCTGAGGCAACTAGAGGTGTTGCCCATGAAAGGGCATTGCCAACCAGATGTTGTCAAAACTGATATAATATTGTTTCGTCTTCATTGTATATGTTGGCCTATGCCCAGTCGCTTTGCGAGGAAATCCGCATCGCAAGGTCGTGACCTTAAGTTAATCAAGCCTCCATTTTAGGTTAAACCGCCATTTTGTTTATCGTGCAAAGTCACCCTGTGGCCTAAAATGGCCGACCTGTGTCCTCTTGTTTTCACTTTAACCTCTTCAACCTCTGTAGGCAAGTTAATGTCCAACCTGCCTGCAGGCTATATGTTAGGGTCATGTAGACCTTGTCCTTTCTTGACCTAGGGATCAAGGGATTACTTGAATCGGCGATGTTAACCTACAAGTGTACAAGAACGATAATGCTATTTAAACATCGTACGCGAAACATATGTTTAACCTGCATTGAAGCAAATGTGTAAAGAGTGTAAAGTCAAACTCAGAGAATAATAGTACTTGTTAGTAAATGTATTAAGAAGTAAACCGCATGCACGAGATATGTAAATTAGGAATGAACCTGGTGCGAACCCTAACCCAGTACATGATTAACTTGTAAGGGGCTGGACATCGTTACGAAGAGACTGTATAAATATGCTGATGTCCAGCTAGCAATTCCTGTTCACTGCTCACATTGAACCTGCTGGTGGTCTCTGTGATGTACTGACGGCCAAATAGCTATTTGTGTACTTTGTTTTGTAAACTGTTCAGTGTTGTAATAAAGATTCTGGGAATCTTTACAAGCCCGTGTCGGTGTATTTCTCTTTGCCTGGTGTAAAAGCCTTAACATTGTATTTTCTGATTCCACAATGTGAGATGATAAACCCCACCTTAGCTCTATCGGTGGAGTAAAGTTTATTTTAAAGGTGAAATGTACCATACAGGAGTCCAGAAAGGCACAGAGTTTCTTTGGGGGAACCATCATAGTTGTCCATGACTCCTCCCAGGGTAAAGCCTTCCTGAGCAGCATTTTCTGCCTTGACCTTCTGCACCTCAGTGGAGAGTTTCTGCATGCCGCACAGATGATCTTGTAAGGAAGGATCCATGTCCACAGGCGCAGGAGTTTTCAGGTGTCTCAAACTGTGTACATTCAGTGGTGCAGCTCACCTGTATCTTCCTTCGTGTCGGTTTGATGCTGTTCTTGTCCTTGCGCGGTTTCTGTTTGGTGCGGGTCTCATGAAGAAAAGGGCAAGCCTCCCAGACACCACCCTGTCCGATGGTCAAACACTCCGGCATGGTGATCCCTGGAAGACTGCCAAATTACAGGAAAACCCTCAGAGAGGGAAAAAACCTGCAAGCATAACCCATCAGCAAGGTGAGGTAACAGCTCAATGAGAAGGTGGAATAGCAGATTGAACAACTTCTGGCAAGGTACAAGGCAGTACACTGGGGAAGAGAAGAGAGACAGAATTAGGAACAAGGTTTCAATAGCGCGGAGCAGGGTACCTGAATACCGAGTGTTGAGACGCACTGATCTCTGGCAGCGTCTGCATATGTATTTGCAGGCTCCAGTGGGATTGCCTAGCAACTAGACTGCTCCATCTACTTGGGTGACGTGTTGGGAGAAATAATGGCGCTTGTGCATCACGAACGGTGCCTCCAGGCAGCCCACAATGACCAGACCTGAACAAACATGACATATACTGCTGTGGTCCTCCCTTGATTGCACCAGCAAGATTATGAGTGTAGCAATGTGACAGTCATGGGACTCCTTGTTTGAGGCATGGATCACATTCTGCCTACTGAGCACATTTTCATCCTCACAGTGTTGTAGCTTACTGCAGCTGCACAGGAGGTTTAGTTGCCTCAGCCTTACATGATGTCTCTTGTATGAACTACAAGGCAGTGTGGCCAGTGATGTCACTCTCATCCAGTAGGTACAGTATATGTTTGTAGTGGTGTGGTATGCAACTATCATCTGGATCAGTGGGGCATAGTTTTCTGCATGTTGAGGTGTCTGGTCTCCCTCCTGCTCCTGAATAAGCAACTGCCCATTTTATCATCTTTGCTGTAGCACATTCTCCTCTGCCTGCACATGTGTGGTGTGTTAAGTGTGTGGTGTGTTAAGCTGACTGATGATTTACGTGGTTACTCCTATGTGGCCCCTTCAGTGCACTTTGGCATGTTCTATGAGTCTTCCTTGGCCTGGGCCTGATTTGTCTCTCCACCAGGGCCATTTCCAGCTTTCTGGGAAGGGTGTTTGGCAGTGACAGAGGTGCAATTGTGGTATCCTTCAACCCCAGATGCCTGCCCCGCTTCGCTGCAGCTTCTGTGGTAGATGATTCATGTGAGGTGGTCCCTGCCATCGTGAAGATGGAGACAACATTGCCATTAGTTGATGGGCATTTGTGTCGACCATGCATCACTGTGTCCCCCAACACTGTTTGCTACTCATAAATGTTATGGTTGGTGCAGCATGCTATTCATTTCATATGTGGGACCCCTTTGGCATGTGTCTGGAGGGCCATGTGTCTGCAGGTGTTTATCATTGCTTCCATCATCTGTATGTGTGTTTGTGTCTGTGTACATGTACTGAACAGTTGCATGGGCCCGGAGGCTGTTGTTTGTGTGCCTCATTGAGGTTGTGTGCATGGTCATTGTTGAGTGAGTCATTGGTGTGTGTCCACCTATACTGTGCCTGCAAGAAGGGGAGGCTTGTATCCTGAGCTACATGTATGCTGAATACAGTTGTAATGGACTTTTAACCTGCATGTGTCAATGTGTCAGACCCACCTGTGTCATGCCCCTCCTCAAGCCTGTCACACTCTCCCATATGTTCAAGGTGATGACCTCTAGGCCCCCTTAACAAGTGCTGTTGTTTGCTTCTTGGGCTTTTGAAATCTACTTGTCCATTTCAGATCCTTTCAGCACATGCATAGTGCACGTGCACAGGTCTTCCTTGTTCTGTGGCATGGTCGACAACACATTATCAGCTGCTACAATGGTGCTATAATGGTGGCCCATGGGTTTCTTTTTTCTGGACAGTGGATGGATGGACCTCTGATCCTAGGAGCCATGCCTCCTTGTCTATCATCTTCTTCACAAGCACATTGAGTTCTACATCTGGAAGTGGGAGAACATGCACCTGCCATTATGTCTGGCTCAATATGTGTGGTTTAACTTTCTACCAACCTGTCTCGTATTGTATGGATGCAGGTGGATTTGATAGCATCAGACCTGTTATAAGTTAGCACATGTTTTCTGCAGATGATGGGAGATATCTCTGATCACTTCTCCCAGCATGCACTCTGATGCTAGAAGTGGTCCAAAGTCACATCAATAGGTGTGCACCCTGACACTGGAAGTGGTCTGACAGCATTTCCACTAGCAGATAGTGAAATGGCACCAGCCGGTCCATGGAGTACATGTGTCTGCTGTGATATTGCTCATCGGCTTTCGGACACAGCAATGTAAATGGCATGGTGGTTTCCTGGTGTGCATGAATGCCAGATGAATGCCAGATGGCAGTTACTCGTGTCCGTTTTATGGCAGTCCAACAGCCATATTGTAAATGAGGCTTTGGGTGTACAAGGACTAGCCAACCAGGTGACAAGAGAGTGTGTCATCACTTCAGGTTTGTGGATTCACCTTCTCTCGGGAAAATCACTTCCTGTGGCCATCTTGGATCGATGGCATCACTTCCTGCAGCCATCTTGCCTAGGTCCACTCTTAGCTGATGGCCTCAAGAGACTCCCCTGGGAACACCAATCAGGAAGTAATCATCTCATCCCACCAATGGCAGGGACAAAATAAGTCTCACCCTAAATTAAAAGGGCAATCCAGACGTGGACCCCTTGCTCACTGTTCTTAGAGAGGCGCAGCTTCACCTCACTGATGATGCCCAACAAGGCTGAAATACATGTATGGGGTTGCTGTTGGTACTCTTATTCAGAGGAGAATTGCCTAGTATTTCAGTGCTGGACGGCCCCTTGGCAGGACAAAGACTGATATGCTGGGAAATTTCTTCTCTGTGAAAGGGACAGTGAGCTAAAGACTTGGTAGAGTCTCAACCAGGGGTTACTCACCCAAGAACAGGTCATTGGGCTGTGTTTGTGCTGGTAGAGAGATTCCCAGACCCCCCTTGTTTTACAAAATAAGGGAGGCCAACGACTGATGGACTAAGCAATCAGGTGACAAGAGCATGTGTCATCACTGCTTTGTGGATTCATTTTATCTGTGGAACATCACGTCCTGCTGCCATCTTGGATCAGTACATCACTTCCTGTAGGTGGCTTGGACTGTTGACACAATTTCCTGTGGCCATCTTGGATTGATGACATCACTTCCGGCATCCACCTTGTGTCTGCCCACTATCCAGCTGATGGCCACAATCGACTTCTCTGAGAACACCAATCAGGAAGTAATCACCTCATCACAGCAAGACCAGGGACAACCTCAGAGAGACAAAAAGCTGAAAAACTATGTGATCAGGTGACAAGAGCATTTTTCATCACTTCTGAACTCCCTAAGGGCGTCCAACTAGGGGTGTTCCAGTGAAGGCAGAACACCAGCTGTTGACCAGCCTCTTTGTCTCTTCGCCAATGAACCTATGCTTTTGCCTTCCTTGCTGCTGCTCCTGTGGGTACCCCAAGTTTGCTAATCACTGTGCTCACTTTCCACACTTTAGTACTCAGCTACAATGCATTTGGTCCTGCTGCTGTTCCTACTCACTTCTCCCTCCGCTTTCTCAAAGCAGGCTACAACTTTGTTCTTTCTTATCCCTATCATAAAACTCACATCTCAAGACTCCTACTAGTCTATCTCACTTTCACCTACTTCAACTAACAA
This sequence comes from Ambystoma mexicanum, assembly GCF_040938575.1. NCBI lineage: Eukaryota > Metazoa > Chordata > Amphibia > Caudata > Ambystomatidae > Ambystoma > Ambystoma mexicanum. The sequence continues at coordinate 548,324,399 of NC_090926.1, forward strand.
AGCCGGTGAGCTAACCATACCTCCCATAACACCTATAGACCTCGCCTCTCTTCCTCTGAGACTCAACTTCCCTACTCTTCCTTACTGCATCAACTGAACATTTCACTCTGGAATGCTCAGATGGTATCCAACAAAATGTTCTTTATCACTTACTATTTTCACGTCAACTCTCCTCGACTAGATATCCTTGTTATCACCGAAACCTGGATTTCACCATCTCACACTGCCACTTTGGCAGCCCTACACAAGTCCAAATTATCTTTCATTCACTCTCCTTATCTGGCTAGCAGAGGGGGAGGCGTTGGACAACTACTCACTTCCCGGATCAGTGCCTCTCAAATCTCAAATACCACATCCTTTCCTCTTTTGAATTCACCATCTCTACCATTGCTCCGCCATACTCAGTTCACATCATCTCATCTATCACCCTCCTGGTCCCACTAGACCATTCTTTGATGAACCTGGGCACCTCCTGGATTCTCTTTCCACTGAATATCACCTCATTCTCTTAGGTGACTTTAACAATCTCTCTCGAGCCACTTCTCAGAAATCTGAACTTTAGTCATTTCTTAGTGACCACATTCTCTACTCTATCCATAACCTTCATAACCACACTTAGGATAACTCATTGGAACTCTTATTCACCTCCACCTCTCTCTCAACCACTAATACTAATATCATACCAGCCCCTATCTGATCATGCCATTGTTTCCAACACCAATCTCCTTTCCACCCTCTGACCTCTCCTCACCACTTGCCTCACCTATTACTAAAAGGAAATATAAACCTTCTGCCATTACTACCTTTCTCTCTGACCTACAGTTCTCACTCTCCTCCTTCACACATAAGGCCTCTTCCACTAGCACTGCCTTCCCCAGCTTCCAATGGTGGTCAGTCAAAATCTCGAAAACAAAATCTCGAATGACAAAAAGCCCGAAACAAAAATCTCTAAAAAAAAAAATATCGAATTTTTTATTTATTTATTTATATATGTTTTTGGGCTCAGGTAAGTAAAAAAAAGGGGTAAAATGAAAAAAGGGGGGTTGTGGGGGGAACCCCCCCATTTTGGAAAAAAACACATTGAAAAAAAAATTCGATATTTTTTTTTTCGGCCTGTTATATTCGAGATTTTTGTTTTCGAGATTTTTTGATTCGGTATTATCACTATAAACCCTTCCAATACCTACCATATAATTAATTCTCCTCTCACTTCCCATTTACAACTTTCACCCCTAGGTTTTAGCATCCTCAACCATGCGTCACCCCATTCATATACTGTCTCCGCAAAGACGTGTCGGCTGCTGTGCAAATGGAGGTGTACGCACTTGCATGACGACCTGAAACTTGACCTCTCTGCCCCAAACCCTCACAAGTCCTCTCTTGATAGCGCAAAAACAGATTACTACCTCACACTAATTTACTCTCGCTCCAACCATCCTTTCCAGCTACAGGGCACCCTAACCTCACTCCTCATTCCTCCTAAACCTATGACAATCAACTCCAATCTCACAGCTAATGTGAGAGTCTTGGGAGGATAGTTCAGGGGCAACGTGCTCTCCTTGGAAGCAAGAAGACATGGAGCACCACAGGTTCGATCCCCGGGTCCGCGCTTAGAAACTTCCGGGTATTAAGCGTGTTATAAATAACCAATCATATCATATCAATAATCTAGCTGAATACTTCACTGCAACATTTTCCAAAATCAGACTCTCTCTTGACCTTCCTCACACTCCCTCCGCCTACATTCTAAACTCCGGCTACTCTACCATCATACTCTGCACCTATCTCCCACTTTAGTCACACTAATGCAGAAGAGGTGCTATCTCTACTGACGAAGGCTTATCCCTGTTCTGCCCCATCAGACAATCTTGATCCTCAGCTAGTTAAGGCTATTGCCCCTTGAGTGGCCTCTTAACTTGCTGAACTCTTCAACCTGCTTGTTCTCCCTTCTTTTCTCAAACTGGCCATGGTCATCCTTTTCCTAAAAAAGCAAGGGACTGACCCAAACCTATTGGTTAACTTTCACCCTGTGTCTCCCCTTCTACACTACTCTAAAGCGCTTGAAAGGGTTGTATTCAACTGTCTTACACATTTCTTAGACATCCAGAACCTTTGAAACCCCCTACGAGCAGGTTTCCGCTCCTGTCACTCCACAAAAACTGCTCTCATGAATGTATCCAGTGTACTCTGTTAAGCACTCCACCATATCAACTATCCTAATTCTCCTTGACCTGTACGCTGCCTTCATCACTATCAATCACTGTAATGTCCTTAGTACTGTTTTTTCTCCTTTGGATTGGTGAGCAAGCACTTGCCTGGATTGTTCCTACCTGGCACCTCTCCAAGCCTCTGTCTACTGGTGCAACAACACCTCTCAACTCACTCCTCAAACTGTTAGTGTTCCAAGTCTCTGTCTTGGGTCATCACCTCTTTACACTCTTCACCTCTGCTCATGGGGCACTAAACTTCTTTGGGTACTCATACCAACTCTTCCCAGATGACACCCAAATCTTCTTCTTTTCCTGAACTGTCCTCTGATCTCTCTATCAACATTTCAAACTTTCACTCTGGCATTAAATATTGGATAGCTTTGCACTCCCTGGTGCTAGACTCTATAAAAACAGAGGTGCTCTTTTGCCATGGCAAATAATCTCTCTCTCATGTCTACCCCTGCTTTTCCAGTTCCCACCTCACAAAATCTCTTACTCTTCTTCAGCTAAAAACCTCAGCATCATCTACGACCCTTCTCACACCACCTCTACTCGCATTTGCAAAACTGCAACAGCAGCTCACCTCATCCTCCTAAATATTAGGAAAATCAGGCCCCTACTTCCTTTCAATACTGTCATGCATTTCTTAACCACTCTTGTCTTTTGTAACTGGATTACTGTGCCAGCATCTTCTTTCGTCTCCCCAACTATGCTTTCCTCTTGCATAATCATTGCCTTACAGTACCATATGTAAATGTCAGTGCTCACCTTGAGCTTCCCTCCCGCCACACCAGAGGCAATGGCCAGCCTTAAGAACATCATAGCATTAGATTAATCAAAGATACGTTGTGCTTTCTTTGCAGATCAAGTACACAGCAATGGCTGCACTGCAGGATATTTCAGTGCAGAAGTGAGTTATAATTTTAGGCCACTACTGTTTAAAATGTAGTATCCTGTTTAGAAGTATGCACCCAGCTCACACAACCTATCCTTTGATCCCTGTCTGTTCTTCAACCCTACCACTGCTCTTGTTATAAAGCTCAAACAAGGCTATAGACGCTTAAACACAGCTGGGCACCATTACATCCAGGTTTCCCTTAATGAAAGGCCTTTTATTGATTGTTAGTAACATCGCAGTAACTTAACAGATGCACACATTCAGACAGGTATGCTCCATTTCCTGAACATAAGACACAATCAAAATCTGCAGTCTTCTAAAGCACGGACTGTATTTTGTTTAAGATAAAAAATTGGATTTTGTATAATTCAGTCAAGGAGCACGCATTATTTAAATATCCTGTTCATGTTGTTATTTTTTATTCACCAGTCAATACAAATAATGCATAGTTTAACCTCCTGGCGTTGTTAAACATTTGGGAACTGCCTACGGGGAGTGCCAGAGATAGTCTTTCAATTGTTCAAAAACAGTGTCGAAGTTAAAACATCGAATACAGTAAAAAAATGCTTTTTGTTGTTTTCTCATTTCCTTCTGTTATTTCCAAACATTCCAATTTGGTGTAACCACCTATTTGTGGTGCGGAGTACAGACTAGCATACTGCCACTCAGCTAGGTGGAGGACTGATGCCCACTAGTACATTGGTGCCTTGAGTGTTCAACGTTAGCCGTGCAAGGCTATCTAAATTTAAAGATAATCTCTGCCCATTCTGCAGAACTGCAGAACAGTAGCTAATGAAACATTTTGGATATCTATAAAACTGTGTACATGCACAGTGTGATTTGCATTTAATGCCAAACTGTGGAGTGGTGCAGTTAGCTTTCTTTTAGACATATCAATGATAATAAAAGAAACAAAAATCAATAGTTGTGTGGGAGTTGTGTCACCTAGTTTCAGGGTATTACCTAATGGTAAAGGGCACTTCACATATTGACCGAGATATGATATGGCGTTTGTAACGCTTATACACAAGTGTTTCATGGCACGACGAGGCAAGGAAGGGGGAAACGAGGGAGGACAGAGACAATGATCATACTAGGCCAAGTGACATTTAGAGGGGGAAGGGGAAAACTGCCAGGGGAAAGGGGAATGGGCAGTGTTGTACATGGGACCAAAAAAATAAAAAGATGTGCGGCCAGCAAGTGGCAGGTGCAAGGGTAAGTGCAGACAGCAGGTGTCCAAAAGTGCAGGTAGGGGGATTGTAGGGTTTCAGATACAGACCCAAGTGCAAGGGTTGCCTGGAGGCAGTGTGGGTGTGCATGGGCAGGCAAGGACCTGGGCCCGAAATCAGAGGGTAGCCAGGTGACCAGTGCAGTATCAGACAGGAAATCAGCAGGGGAGAGGAAGAGAGAAGGCAGAAGCAAAGAAGGAGGTCTTGAGGTGCTTCCGGAACCGGAGATGCTTCTCCTCAAGTTACAGAGAGGCAGTGAGGCTGTTCCAGAGGGAGGCCCCAGCCGAAGAACGAGATCTATGACCAACTTGTTGCTTCAAGAAGTGACTGACCCTGAGGGAGTTGGAGGCATTGAGGAACCAGGCCCCAGAAGGCCTTGTGGACAATGCAGATGGTCTTGAACTTAATCCTTGCAGCCACTGGGAGGAAATGCAGAGATTTCAGTGCTGGAGAGATATGACCCATAGGCTTGAGGCCAAGGACAAGTCTCCCACTCCTGTTCTGGGTGATTTGCAGAGGGCGGAGAGTAGAAGCAGGCAGTTTGTCGAAAACAAGTACTGTAGCTATGCTGAGAATACTTACTTGGAGTTTTTGATATTGTGCTCTTTGAAAGAGTTAAAGGCCAGTTCAGTGTTTTAGGACCAAAATATGTATTTATTTAGGAATGTATATTTGTATGTATTTACTTTCCGCACACTTTTTTTAGTAAGACACCTATATTGCCTAGTGCCGCCAATGCAAAAAAGCCAGAGACAGATGGGTACTACAACAAAGAATAAGAAATATGCTTGTATTTGTGCTTCTTCTGTTATGTCTAAACATATTGGCTGGTAAAGGATGCCTTGTCGCAGGTGATATGCATTGCAAACACATTGTAGAGTTCCACTTTACATGCTGGTCGTGGCTGGGGGTTAGCTTCATCTGAGGATGAGTGCATGGCTGTGTGGAAGGGTACTGCAATAGGTATGTTGTTATACCAAGTGGGATGCAGATGTCCTGATAGGAAAAATGTGAATATGGCAGAGTAACACACAGCTGACCGCATTTCGTGTGACAGTGCTACAAAATAGTAATTAATGTATTGTATGGTGGTCCTAAAATGGAGGCTTGTCTGTTGAGCATGTACTTTGTAGGCAGCATGAGCAGAGCCATTGAAAAATCACTGCTCATCTTTTACTATAAGATGATTGCAACTATCCATTGATTTGCTTAGGGTACATGTTGTTGTCTGTTCCAGGTCAGTGGCTTATTTTAATTGAGGTTCACTGTCAACTGTGTTTTATCCACTGAGAGAATTAGGTTCATGCCATGTGCTTGACAACTGGATGCTTTTTTTGACTCTTGGTAATACTGAATGATTTGTTTGTATTTTACCAAAACAGATAGCAATAGCCTATTTGTAGGCCTTTTCTGAAGTGGTTTAAAGAAAGATCTATACCTTAGCACTGTAGAGCTGTTCCCCTCAGCCAGTCTTCTCTTCTCGTGTTGGACTATGCTACACTTGATCTGTGTTCCATCAGCTTCACTGTTCCTTTGACACTAATAGAGGCAATGGTTTTCTATCCAGACTTCCATCACCGTCAGGCAAGCTTAAATACAAAAACAATAAAAAAATATATATGAACCAGTAAAGCAAAGAGTCAAGAACAACTGATTAATTAATCAATAAATCAATCAATAATTCTTTGTTTCTAAATTGAAATACCATGAAAGTAATATATCCTTAACTAAAATGAAGTGCGGGCAAGTGTGCGCTGTGGTGGCTGAATGGAGCCGAATTGTGTATCGGATCAGGAGGCCTTTTTTTGGTGCTTGGAGGTGGATTGTGCTTGTTGGAAGGAAGAGGAGGAGCCACATATAAAAGCCCACTTCCAGCGTGGAAGTGCAGGCAAGTCTGGTCTGTGGTTGCTGCGCTGAGAGGAGCCGATTTGTGTATTAGATCGGATTGGGAAACCTTTTTTCAGTGCGGAGTGCGTGCAGAAATGTGGGCACGTGTGGTCTGCGGTGGTCCACGGGAAGAAGCGGCGGCTATACTCTGCAAGTGTTTCTGCTATAATCAATTACAGAATCGCATTAACTGCTAGCAAATTCTGTGTTTTTCCATGCAACACTGTTCGTTGATGATTTTCCTCTTCGTGCACCCTTGTATTTATGACTTTTGTTATTTAAAAAGCTGTGTAAGGGTAGAAGCTTAAGTCTTTTCCACCAATCCCATCATACAATCTCCATAGCTCAAATAACACTACCAGCATCGAGGAGTGCCCTGTGTCACCAGCAATGGATCCCGATCATTCTCCTTCAAACACGCCAATAATTGAGGGGGATCCGGTTAAAAAATGCAAACAAGTAAAAATCACAGAATTATGCCAATCGCTGGACCTCAATTAGACAAACAACCACAGATGATACTGCCGGCTAACACGGTAGTGGCAATTGTACATGAGGAATGGGCCGGCTCTATCATTTTGGATGAATCTTACTTGCGAATGTGCCGAGAATTGGGGGACGATTCTCGACTGCTAGAGCAGCTGATAGCCAAAGACGCTGTAGGCTTTCAGCCTACAACTCTCCCTAATGTGGAGTTACCACAATCTACCATTTAAACTTCCTTCTCAATAAGATTATTTACACCTAGAAATGCACAAATGCGCATGGAGTTTAATGTTCTGCCAGATTTAGACACATTAGGTCCCTCATTTATTTCAGCGCTGCATCTGGTTTTAGAATCCCTCCTGAGACCTTACGACGGGTCAAATTATAGGTTTGGTGGTAACCCACCAGTAAATCCTGCAGGATACAACTAAATGGTAATACCGTTACTGGCATTTGGTATGCCGGAATTACCGGCAGATTCCAAGTGCCAGTAAGGGCAGTTACTCCCCATTCCTATTACCAGCAACAGTTATACTGGTGCTGGTAATACCAGCATTTCTGGATGGTGGGTGCCGGGACTACCTCCAGCTCTGAGCTGGAGGTCATTCTGGCCACCACACGATCAAACTCGGAGTATGCTAGTCTGGAAAAGTGCAGGTAAATGGAATTAACAGCACAATAAATCCGCACCGACATACTTATTATGAGGCCAAAGTCCAGGATAATTCGGACAAATTACGAGTAATTGATAAGAAACTGTAAACCGTGTTAGAGCCCCAAAGCAAGTTTGCAATTGACAGGACAGGTGGGGGTGGGCTCATTCCTGATAAATCCGCCAATGAATCGGATCTGGTGGACTAGATAAATATTCCATCTCCTCTGCTGCCCTTCAATCGAGGCTAAGCTATTCATTAGATTTACTTGCAACAGTCAGAGATGAGGTGCCTGAGACCATCACTAACAACTGGGATCTTTCAACTAGAGATCATGAAGTCATTGCACCTCTAATAAGGAAGGCGAAAAAAAAAGAAAATCTTGGGCTCATCCAAAAAAAAAAACAATAACTTGCTGAGCAATAACCATAACAGGAGGAAACCGTCATGGAAATGTCTTTGCTAACTGCCTTTATAGGGGGAAATCATTGACTTGAAAACTCAGTCTATTGAAATTTGAGATGTGGAGGTATATAATTAAAGGAGACACACCCTCGACTTCTCTGGTCTGACCCAAGAGCGAAAAGAAAAAACTACAGGTGGTGCCCACTACTCAAATAAGGATCTCTATATTTCTAGCTCTGCAAGATAAAGTAGAACTGTATAAGTCACCTAATCAATCTGCGTATACAGCTAACATAGATGTATCATCACCTATGGGCTTTACGACCATCCTTGTGCCAAGTCAGATGAAATTGTCCTAGACAGTTCCCACTGCATTTCAATTGCAGGACTCCTTTCCTAGAACAGAAGCTGCAGGTGCAGATATTACTGACATCTGCCTAAACACTTCCCAACCTGCAGCGCAAAACAATTATGATGAAAGAGTAATAGGCCTAGGGGATATAGGACAAATAAATGGTGAACTCAAATTGCTTGACATATTTATAAAGATACCCGCTCAGCATCTGTTACATACTAGTGACATTGACTTGGTGGACATCTCTGATAGTGGCAAGGATAAATTAGTAGTTAATTTCTGTTCACATATTGAAACACAACTAGTTCGGGAGCATAGAGACATATTTAGGTCTATGGGTTTTGATATAATCAATTTCCGCACCCCAGTCAAGTGAATTGTTCGCTGCTAATTTTACATTAAGAGTGCTGGGCAAGCCACAAAACCAATCGCCACTGTTAATAACAAAGCGATTTCTCTAGCACTTCGAGGAGGGTAACTAATACTTGGTCCCAAGATGATCTCTCGGCTTCTTCACTGCCAATCTAAATGTTAATGCCAAACAGAAGGGCATCTTTTCTAATTTTTAGCTCCTCTAGCCTTAGATTTCTATATTGGAACTCATGTGGCTTTTTGATTATTGTGAATGCCACTCATGTCAAATCTATCTCTCAAGATCATGAAATAGTGATGCTCCAAGAGACAATGCCAGTTAAGCCTATTTCTATTGAGGGTTATAAAACCTACTCTGAGGTGGCAATCAGAGGACAAGTCATTTGACCATCTGGAGGGTTGTTGAATGTGATAGACCTGAATCTTAAATTCCATTCTTTTGAGATCTGTACACCTAATGAAGATTAACTTGCAGTGGGTTTATTTTTGGTAGATTTTTCATTCCAATTATTAGTTAATAATGCCTATTAGAATCCTGTGAAATATACCTTTAATGTGATACAATCTACTATAGATGAAATTATTGTGGAATGGTTAGGAACTGGATTGTTACATAATATACTAAATGCAGGATATTTTAACTCCTCTTGTGCTGAGGGATTGAGGTCTATTTTTAAAAATTTGCTTGACACTTTAATGGTTTCATTGGCAACGAGTGACAGAGGTAAACTTCAGGAAAACTGTATGCAGACATGACATTTCCATCTTTTTCTCCCTAAAGACTGGGTCCTTAAGAATACCATTTTGACTTGGACGAGAGGAACTCATTTTTCATGGATTGACCATCTGTACGTATATTCGAATGTGTTACCGTTATTCTCAGATTTAACGATTAAAAGCACAGAGCATAGTGATCACTTGATTATAACATTCTCTATATCTATATTCTCTATATCTTTTTCAGACTTTGCATGAATCTTTCCCACCATTGGCCAAGATGTTCGCTAGAAAGGGGCTATCTGTGAAATGGAATGGTGCTTTATGCAAGAAATTTACAAACGCACTACAATATCTATTTCAACATCGGCAATACGTTAATGCCTATGATATTTTCTCTATTAAACACACTTCAATGAGACCATTCTTACCTGTTTAAAAATAGCGTATTGGGAAAGAATTCATTGTAGCACCTAAAAGGCATAGACATACACATGATAATAGGATAGTCATGGCAAAAAGACAAAAGAGAAGACAGATAAGAAAACTTTCACACAAACTGGGTTTTCATTCTGAAGCCAGCAGGTTGGAATGGAACAAGATCCTTCAGAAATACAGAATTATGTAAACAACTTAAAATACCAGCTCAATATTAATGATTGGCAGTTTACCTTGAAGACCTTAAAGACAGCCAATAGTTCCAAGTTTTTGGAACTGACAAATACACTAACGGGTACTGTAGCCAAAAATGATTTGAATTGCATTGACAAATCAACTTGGGTAGAGATGTATGGGGCAATGTATGCTAGACTTTTAAATTAGCCTTTAATTGTGTTTCCTAAGGAAACTCACATACACATTTTAGATTTTCACTGGTCTCAGGAAGATGTGTATATAGCTATTACCAAAGCTAATCCCTCTAGGGCTCCAGGGCCAGATTGTTTATCCCCTTTCACCATTAATAATGACCCTGAATTTTGGTTGGGTATATTGTTTTCCTCATTTATGGATCTTCTTAATACACTGCAATTTCCCCCTTCCTGGAATACAACCTACATCATTCCAATTTTAAAAAAAGGCACATTTGGGGAATTACAGACCTGTAGCCATTTTAGACGCATCTAGCCAGATATTTGCTTCATTGCTATTAAAGTATCTAAATACATGGGTGGATCATTTAGGGATTTTATTTCATTCACAAGTTGGCTTCAGGCAATATCTCATCACTTCTTTAAATGTGATAATAATGTGACATATCTAATCAGAACCAAAATGAGGCCCTGTAGGTATGACCTATATTGCCTCTATGGATATGAGTAACATGTTTGATTGCATCAATTGAGGCAAACTGTGGGAATGTACTGCCCATTTAGTCCAAATTATATATCTTCTAAATTCTAATACCTCTGTGAAGATTAGGCTCTCAAGAGAGGGTCTTTTGACCAGACCAATTGACACATTTATTGGCCTAAAACAGGACTGTGTCCTTGCCCCTATTGTCTTTACCTTTACATATCAGATTTTTACAAGCTATGGTCCACTACACATTCAATATAATTCAATATAATTGGGAGCAACCACATCAAATTGGCCAGCTTTTGTGAATGACCTTTTATTCTTTGACCAGACCCAGATGGGTCTGCAGAGAAAACTGAATTTGTTTTCAGAGTAAGCCATCAAAAACAATTTGCTGGTGAACAGCTCTAAATCTAACATTGTGATATATATATATATATATATATATTTATACCATTAAGAGGAATCCCAAAACGATGTATTGGACGGTAGGGGATTTTTGTCTGGAAAAGGTTTCCTCTTTCCGCTATTTAATAATATTATTATATCTGATCTAGAGGATAGGCTAAAAGTACAGACAGAGCCTCTGTTGGCTTAATTAAAAAGAATGCATGCATGGATGTGCACATTTTCTTTTTTGCCGATTTTGTATTTCTATCTCACAAAAGTTGAGCCAGCAATCACTTATCGGCTAGATATAATCTTGTTAGATCTGGCAGCTTACTAAATGCTGGTATAAGACACACAATGTGCACGGTCTCCCTAAAATATAGAGTGTTGTGAAAACAACTATGTATTTATGTAAAAAGGATTGCTTCACCTCACAATTCTCTTTATATAGATTTAAACTTGACCTTGGGAAATCAGTCTATCTACTCTGTTAACGTGTTTCAAGATAAGATCTTGGCACTTCTCACCAAGATTGAATCTGATACCGAGGAGCTGATATCAAACCCCTTAAGGGCAAAAAAATGTTATTTGAAACAGACTGGAGGGAGACCATTTAACAATTGGGGATATATGATAACCACAGGGAATCATAGGATTAGGTCTTATTAATCAATCTAGGTACATAAAGCTTGTTGTACTAGGACTTTGCACCTTACAACGGCTCTTAGCATGTTGTGATGTTATGTCACCTTGCTACTGATTGGGTTTTTAACAGGACATCTATTTTAAGAATGTCTTACTAATGAACTGTTTTGTGTCTTAATGTTGATATTTTATTTTCAAATTTGCAAATTTGATGCTTTAGATTGTCTATGTACTGTGATTGGTGAATTTATGCTTGTAAAAGATAAATATTCATAGCACATTTTTGGGGAAAATGCAAACAATATAGGAAAAAGTAGCAAAGAGTCAAGAACAACTGATTAATTAATCAATAAATCAATCAATAATTCTATGTTTCTGAATTGAAATTCCATGAAAGGAAAACATCCTTAAATAAAAAAAGATAAAAACAAATGTAAATGCATTAAACACTGCACAAATAAACGTGATAAAACATGATAAAACCTAAATAAAATCTATGAATATCTGAGTATATTCTTTCTCAATGTCAACGCAATTTCAACGCAGAACGCATATTGTAAGCAATACAATAACAACTTTTTGGTTCTGTAATGAAAGCAATAAAATAAGCAACTAAAATAAAGTGTGTCTACAAGTGCTAAAACCATTGTCAAATAAAATATCCCTTAAATTGCAAGCTGAAACCTTAAATATTTGGGCCTCTGTTCATAGTCCAAAGAGAATACATGTCCTTTATGTGGCTATTGTCATGCAGGGAGAGAACATCAAGTAATTGTGTTGGGTGATATCCTTACTGGGATTCAACATGGATATTTAACAGAAGCTTGGTTCGTAGCACTTCAATGAAGTTGTCCTCGGTAAGTATCTTAGCTTGTAGGATTAGCCAGACCAATAGAAGGGTGAGTCTCAACCTTTTTGGCTGGGGAAGTATGAAGGATTGTCATCTGGCAGGGTGTAAAAGCCCTAGCTTTTCTGTTTTATATCAATATATGTAAAAGTCCAAATGTGTTTGTTTGTGGTGGGATCTTTGGTGCAGCGTTGCTCCTTATAAAATTCCACACCGTTTCACCAATCTGCACCAGATCTTGCATGATTGCCTGTTAGGACTGCCTGGAAATTACATGGTATTTGGACACCCCACCTCTTTCCCCAGATTTCTGCATACGTCAATATTTATTTGTGGGTTTGTTTCAAAGTGTTGTTCCTTATACAAATCCAGACCATTTCAACAATCTGCACTGAATTTTGCCTAATTATCATTTAGGACCCTCCAGACATTACTGGCTACATGGCATTTGGACACCGCACCCCTTTGCTAGGATTTCAGCAAAAGTCAACATGTGTTTGTGGGATTGTGGCTTGGTGAAGCGTTGTTTTTTATACAATTCCACACTGTTTCATCAATCTGCACCAAATTCTGCATAGTTACCTGTTAGGTCCATGTGGACATTACTGGCTACATGACATTTTGACACCACAACCCGTTCCACGGATTTCAGCACAAGTCAAAATTAGCAAAGCGTTGTTCCTCATACAATTCCAACTGTTTCATTAATCTGCACCACATTTTGCATAGTTACCTGTCACAACCCCGTGGGCATTAGTAGCTACATGACATTTGGACACCCAACCCCCTGGATTTCAGCACCTTCACACAAGAGACATTTGCCTGAAATTGGAGAAACATCAATGTGGTCACAGAAGGACCAGTCCCGACATGAGGAACATAACTCAAGATCCAGGCCCTAGGATGCACAATTTCCAAAGTGTTTGCACCGCAATACACCATAACAAACTACACCATGCCAGGGTGAGGCGACAGGTGGGGAGAGAGTACAGAAGGTCCTATTATGCAGCAGCACCACAATTCTAGCCTTCCCCGAATGTCAGCTCCTGGGTGTGTCAGGCAGCCACACATGCCCATTCTCAGTTCAGTTTACTTCAGGGTGTAAAGCACATCAACCAATAAGCAAATCGGAACAGCAATCTACAGAATCGGCGTTCTCATGTCTGTCTACAGAGGGCGTTCGCAGAACAGGCACTTCTGCGAGTCTATAATAAAATAGTGTGGGTAAACCCATCTCAGAAATGGAGTTCTGCAAACCAGACCCTCCTTTCATAAAACTCCATGTCAAAAGCATAGTGTACACCTGTGCCTTACTGTGTCAGTATCCTGATATGCATCCCCTGCTCTCCAGTGGCCACAGAGCAGGTTCAGAGGTCACAGGTGCTCTGTTTGACAGCTGCTGTGACAGCCAAGTCAACACAGTGCAGATTATGATAAACTATCCAAATGATGAAGGATAATGTGGAAATATAAACCCTACCAAATTACCTCATAAGTCTATGCTGTTGCCAGGCACCTTCCAGTCTGCACTCCAGCGAATGGTACAAAAGGGCAACATGCATGCCTCTGTTGACTCTCTGGGAGGAAAGGCAACTCCTCCCTTGCTAGTGTATGGAAGGAAGGGTCTTCAATGCCCCCCTCCTCTTCATTCTCCCCGACCTGCAGACAAAAACTCGACCAGCAGCCACCACTGCGCCTGTGGCCAGGGATGCGGAATGGCTGTGGGTCGATACATGTGGCTGCAAGACCCACCCAGTAGCATGGTAGCAGACTCCATTTTGTGGCACGCTCAGACTCCATTTTGAACATAATAACTTAGGCCTCACAAACACAAGCGGTCTGCAGGGCTGCAGCTCTCCCCTTCTGTTCGCGCACAGCGAGCCAGGCACTTCCCTTGCCCTCCTCCCCTCGGTGGCCCTGCTGCAGGCCTGTTCTCACGGGTGACTAAGCGCAAACAAGTTACATGACAAACAATGCATCTTTCACCTACCGCAGTCCATCACTGACCTGCAGATGAACAGGCCGAAGCTGGGGTTTGAGAAAAACAAGCTATCTCCATCAAACTTGTCCTGTCCCCTCGCAGACCCCACATTTATGACATATGCTGGGGATAACCCCCCAACCCTGTTCACCGTTTGAAGTGCCGGACACACATACATAGCCCGTGTGCCACCCTGTTTCACCCACACAACCAATCCCTCTGAAGGGACTATAAATTAACTTCTGTTGTTGTATGCCACGAGATCGATTGTATATATTGAAATAAGGTGACCCTCACCCATCCGAGATTGCACGCAGAGCCATGAATTGTATGTTTAAGCCTCTCATCACCGAGCAAGGATTATGCATGTTACAGACTACACAAAGCAATGTATAATATCAATGCATACTCAATGATTTTATACAAATTTTACGATTTCAAATATATTCAATTAGTATTGTAATATGTATGGTTTACTATGATGTGTGTCAACTGTATAATAGAGTGTCCTTTGTAGCATATGTATAACCCCTGAGCATTGAATCAAGCACCCCATATTGTCAGCAGAACTTTGCACACCATTATAATGTACCAATACACACACTAACCTATTTCTATCTCGTTTGTATGCTCCATGTGTGCCCCCTGTCAACATAAAAAATATACGGCCCACCAGGCTACAGGGCCTTTTCACCCCTCTGATGTAACACCGCGTGCTCAACCCCCGCCTTGCCTCCCCCTCTGGCCGGGCTGAGATGTAAAGCCCTGGCCCTACGGATCATGTGATGCTATAATTGTAACCCCTCGCCCTCCCCTTGTGCCTGCACCCAGCGAGCACCCTCCTAAACCCCCAGACTCGGATTGAAAGAAATATGGGCAACAAGCCTCTCATCCCACTACCTCTTGATGTCCCGGCTAAGTGCTCTCTGACCCGATAGTATCCCAGTTCACCCTAACCCCGACTGACCATAGAGGCCATATATTTTCTCTTTTATTAACATACTACAAAGATGTCCCCCACTAGATCTAACAAAGAGGAATGATAGATGTATCCCTGTCTGTGCCCCCTGATAAACCACCTAAACCCATGAAAGCTGCTCACCTATTGCTCACCCCTTGTATATTATTTTTTTTTAGAATGATGAAATACTCAGACCTAGAGTTATGTGTTATTTTTCTTGTGATGTTAGAATAACGATTTGTAGGATTTACAGGGCATCATGAATTACAATTAACACTGAATGAGTATGTGTGGCCACAAGGGCAAATGTTAGTGCAGTCAAGATGTATCAATCAACCACCATCTGACCAGAGCTCCACCCTGATGAGCCCAGCTGACCTGCAAGTATCATCATGACACTTCAAGGAGCCTCGCCAATCCTGAATCTTCACCCCTATACATCCATATGTGCCCTTCCCCACTGCCAATCTCATCAATTCATGTATCCCTTAGCTCCCACGTCATAGGTGACGTGATTTTGTAACAAAATGTGAATGTTTGCTGATCTTTGGCAGACCGCTCTCTGAGTTTGCAGAGTTCTCTGCTTGCCCTATAGTGGTTTGGATAAACGTTTACTTTTTGACTTCACCCGCACTTGGTCCTGGTCTCATTCCCATCTGGGTGTGTCCATCATTGACTCTCACTGGGGAGTTAGAAATGCCTTTTTGGGGGACGCTCACTTTCAAGTATGACCCATAGGATGTAATTTGTCCCTTTCTTCCTTTTGGCACGAGACGTCCACGGCCACAGCGGAGACCCACGGCATGCCCCCTCAAGAGAGCTTCCCGCCTATGGCAACTGGTACGCAGTAGGGCGAGAGGGTACGGGTCCCCCTTTGCAAAACCCACCATTCCACTCGCCGGAGCCGGGGGCGGCCATTGAGTGTGGGACAGCGACTGGAAAGACCGGGTCCGGAGGGTCTCGAATCAAGGTGGACACGTGAGTACCAAGTGCGAGCGACATTAAAAGGAGGTGGATATAGAATATAGCATATGGGGTCCGATCGAGTTGAGGGGAAAACAGAAAGGGGGGCTCTTGTGGGTATAATAGATATTGGGCCTCATTACGACCCTGGCGGTACGGAGTGAACAGCGCAGTAAAAGGTGCCGGGGCCGTTCACTCCATACCGGCGCATTACGAGTTCCCCTCGCGGGACACACTAAGCACGCCTGGGAAAACCAGGCGTGCTTACCGAGTCCTGCGAGGGGAAGAGGGAGCAAACAACGGGCCATCTCGTAAATGGGGGCTGAACTGGGAATGGGGAAGGTCCGGGTCCTTGGAGGGAGGAATTACCGGGCCTTCCGAACTCGGAATGGCCCAGTAAGTCCTCATTCCGAGGACCCAGACCCCGTTGCGAATTCGGCGGCATGGTTACCGCCGAACTCGTAATGAGGGCCATTGTCTTATTCTTTTTTTTGTTTCTCTGCATATGGCCATTAGGATGAGTTGAGGAGATTACAAGGTGAAAAGGGAATACGGGAACCTAGCTCCGCCAGGGGGTAGAAGGCGGCGCTGCATAGTGACTCAGACTATAACTTAGAAACGGTTTATAGTCATAATCTCGAATACAAATATGTCGAAAGTCATAATGTCGAAAAAATAAAGTCGAAAAAAAAAATTTCGAATTTTTTTTTTTTTGTTGATTTTTATTCGAAATGGGGGGGTTCCCCCCCAACCCCCCTTTTTTAATTTTTTTTTATGTTTTACCCCTTTTTTTACCACCGGAACCCCAAAAAAACATGTACATTAAAAAAAAAAACAATTCGACATTTTTGTTTTCGACATTATTGTTTCGACATTATTGTAATTCGACATTTTGTTTTCGAGATAATGACTGGACACCCTTAGAAACGCTTTACTCTTTTTCGTTTCTGATCAACTGGAAAATATCCAGACAACTAATGGGTAAAGTGTGTAAAGTATTGGGATAAGGGAGATCTTGGGTAGTAGAACACTGAGAGGAGGTAGGGAGGGTATATGTTACATGTTGTGTGTGAACTGTCTATTGGTCAATGTTATGTATTGGGCTTATGTCTTTTTGTGATCACGAACAACTGCAATGCGTCACCAAGCCAGTGCCGACCAACTGTAAGTACTGTGAACCCCCATGCCTCCTTTGAAGCGCCGCATCTCTGACACACAAGCGTTGTCCACTGAGCACGCCCGCATACTTTGCCGAAGCTGGATAGGTGGTGCCGCACGGCGCCCACCAACGAACAGGGGCAAACAGGGCCTTATATGTCCTTAGAAGAGGCTGACTCTTAAACCTGCCGGTGGATGTGGGCAAGATTCAAACAAACGGTTGCTTAGCAACCAAAGGCACGCCCAGACTCGTTGTGGTGCCGCATCGCACCCAACATTTTGTTTCCGGTGAAATGTCGGCGCTGATACAGGCGCAAGTACCCGGGCTGCAAAGGGTGAAATGGGCTGCTGGATAGGGCAAGTTATCACAGATTGTGTGAAATTAGCGATGGATCTTTGCAGTATGAGGATGGGGCATCAGAAACAGATGGGATGTCACTCGGTGAGGCTTGCTCAGCGTAGCAGTCATGTCGATCGGATCCTCCGGTGCAGCAGGTGGGTGGGGGCTCCTGCCCTCGCCACCTGGCTGGAAATGATGTGTTGAATTTTTGAATCTAATATGTTGACTATTTAACTTTAAATGTAGTATTACAATTTCATATAGACAAGTAAAAACCATCTAGTTGTAAGGATAATCGAGGTATAGTACAATTAATATAATATTAAGGAACGGCCTCTTAGATCCAAGGCTCCCCAGCACTAACACAGAAATGCGGAAGAATACCATTAGACACCCCTAAATCAAGATAGAGTACTTTAGAAAAGCATATTGTCCATTTACAAATAGAGACAAACCGAATAGTAATTAGCATAAATTGATGTAGCAGAAATAAAATATGGCAATTTTTATTAGTACTTAGCACTTGGAAACAAAATTTGATAAATCTTGAACTACTGAGAGAAATAAAATTGGAAATCCAACAACAAAAATCATTTCTCATCACGGATAACTGCAATTGCTTGTACCATATATACACCCTAAAGCAAAATGGCGGCGAATAGTAATCAGCGTAAAGTGATGTTGCAGAAACAAAATATGGCAATTTGTATTAGTACTTAGTATTTGGAATCAAAATTAAACAAACCTTGAACCACTCAGAGAAACACAATTGGAAATTTAACAACAATAATTATTTCCCAACACGGATAACCACAATTGTTTGTACCATATATGTACCCCAAAGAAAAAAAGGCGGCAACGCGATGACGCGATCATGCTTAAACATGCGCGTCATCACGTAATTATAAAAAACGGCCATTTTAGGTCTCCCGCGGCAATCGTACCGTGAGAAAATCAAGAAATACAAAGCAAGAAAACTTCATTCCAACATGTAAAAAATGGCGTTACACGATAATTAAATTGCCTAAATTGTAATAATGAATAGTCTCAACAATATTGAGTGTTCAAATCACTGAGACAAAACCATTCTTTACACCATAGAAGAATATGTAGATGTCATCGTAAATCTCATAAGGAAAATCCCTAACAGAGCCAAATAAAAAAACGAAACATACCAAAGACAAAAATTAGTGAGTATGGTCAAATATATTGTTTACTGTATATATCTGTGAGTTAAGCAATCCAATATTCAAAATCCACTATTCGGTTTGTCTTAAGTTATTCTAAATTCTATTCAAAGGCACAAACCTCCTGATGAACCGTCTGACTCAAGACGGGGAAACACATGTCGAGGAGATCAGCCAATGAGAAAATCTATTTGCAACCAAACAAAAAAGTAGTTTGTGTCTGCCATCAAAAATATTGGCAGCAAAAGGATCATAAAGAATATAGTTTAAAATTTAATGAACATAAGTCAATCTTTATACCTACAGAAAAATATCTCGAAGGGGCGCCATATACAAGAATCACTTTTTTATGGTAAATTGAGCATCATTCAATGAACTGAAGAAGTTAAAACTTTTCACCATGAATAGAGGGATTTCTGATACATATTGCTTATGACAATTTGGGCATTATTCAATGAACAAAGGGAGTTAAAATCTTACGTCCAAACAAGAATTTACAGCATAACACAAGAGTTTTTGAGAAACAACAATGTTTTATTATGTATGAATAAAAGTTATAATTTGGTCCAACCAAACAGGATCCTATCGTTTGTTGTTCACTAACTATATTTAGTGAAAGACATCACATAAAAGCACTGTAAAAGCCCTAAGCGAACACCTTCCATATCTCACGGAATACCTAAACCTCAACACAATTTATTTTCATGCATCAACCCCAAAAGCCAAACACATCTCAGAAAAACAAAGCTGATATCAAAAACAATAATTTTGAAAGCACTGCAGTAACTCCAGAAATGATCCCCTACCCATTTACTAACCTTTAATTTTTCTGCACCTTTCTCAACACCCAACGCAAATGAGCTTCTCGCACAAGGCTTTTAAAGAAGAGACCATATTCACAGACTTTGAATATCACAAACTTACATCTCTAAGTAAAAGTGACATACTCATCTGCTGGCCAACACACTCCAAAACTATGAGCACAAGGCCACCACTCTGTACACAAAGCCTTCAATTCCTCCTATACTTCTCACCTAGAAGGCTTCCAAGCATGCAGAGGTCATGGTACTTCTGATCTGCAACTTCAACGCAAAGAACTGCAATCTTTCCTTTCCCTCCCCTCCCAACAAACCAAGACAAACCCCTCCCTTCCAGGTCCTCCAGAGTGCCTTTAGGCCATGTAAATGGCAACAGTGTGTAGTGCAAATCATAATTATATAGCATAGCAAAACATTTTGGAGTCCATTGGCTGGATGAAGTTGTCACGTGGAACCACCAAGTCGTATGTGGTGCATGGTGCGGGAACTTTTTGATTGCTGGTTTACCAGTGGAAGTGTGTTCATAGGTGTGTTAAAATGGCATAATTGCCTTGATGTACAAAGCTAAGCCCCATGTTCACAGCATGTTTTTTTGTGGCATCCATAGGCTGTTTTATCCAATTACAGTAAACAAAGTTCTCATGCTTTTTAGAGTGTTGCTGAAGACGTTTTTGCACTTGACTCTAAGTTGATGTTATTTCAATCAGGATGTACGCTCAACATTGGGCCTCATTACGACAATGGAGGTAGCCATGCCGCTATTTGTGGCATGGAAACCCCCATACCGGGTACCGGGTCCGGGTTCCCTGAATGGGGAAATACCAGGCCATTCCGACCTTGGAGGGCCTGGTATTTCCCCATTCAGGGAACCCGGACCCGGTACATCCCCATTCCCATTTGAGCCCCCATAGGGCTCAATGGGAATGGGGAGGATGCATACAATGGGCCTGTTAATGACCTACCTTGCCCTATTCTAAGGTGTGATTTCCCTATCTAAATACAACTAAGGATAGCCCACAGCAGGAAGTCCAAGGTAAATGTCTGGCATTGTCCAAAAACCTATGCTTGCCCTCATATCTAATTGTATACAATGTGTAGGGATATTAGCGTCAAAATGATAAGTGTTCCACTAACAGGTCAGAGAATCTTCCAGCTCTTTGTTTGCAAAGGGCTCCCTTCTCCAAGGTTCGAGAATTCCTTTCCCTAAGGCATTTAAGTCTTTCAGCTTTTTCAAACATGATTCTTTGTTATATGTCGAAGCTCTTCTGGTTTGGTTCCCTTTCACCACTTTCACAGTTTAGAGTTCCTTAAATTCACACAAAAAGTTCCTTTATATTCAGTCACAACTTTCTTTGTGAGTATTTTAGGTGGCTTTTCCATATGTAGGTGTCCTCTGTTTAGGTGCAGTTGTTGAACCACAAGGTCCACCCATTACTGGTCATTCAACTGACAAATCTTATTTGCTTCTTCTTCCTTGTATGCACGTTGCCACTGTTTTATCTTCACAGTAATGCTTGTTTTATTCTTATTTAACACTCTCATGATGTTTTACCTCTCATTGTTTTGCCACTATTCAATTGTTGCAATTTCAAAAATTCCTATGGCTCTTGCCAATGCTTGTTCTCTCAAGTTATACAGTTCCTTTATACCGTTAGATTCCACAAAACTGCTTTTATTCAGATTGGTTTTCAAAAGTGCTTGCTTTCATTCAGATCGGTATTCATAAGTACTCACAGGTCTGACATGCTCGTCTTCCGTCTCGGTGTCCCCCTGACTATGTTAACTCACCGGTCTGTGCTTATGGTGATCCAGGAAGGCTTCCAGCCACCACAAGCTCTCTCTCTCATGCACCGCCTCCCTCGGTCTCCACAGTGGCTCTCTGTGGCTTCACTACTGCCACGGTCCATCTCTTGCAGCTGGGGCCTCACTCCAAAGCTTTGCCTGGTTACGCAGCTTTCTTTCCATAGTCTGCCACAGGCATGCAGCTTCCTTCAGCCTTGCTTCCCGCTGCACATGCTCTGGAGCGGGGCTGGTGACTGCGGCCAGGTGCCCCCGCTGCTACGAGCCGGACCGGCGATGCAAGGCTTAATTATTGGCCTCCCCTCCCTTGTCAGGGGGACTGGACTGGCTGCCGCTGCCTCACTGCCTGCCGGGCGGAGGAGGAGCTGCTGCCTTGCCTGCACTGGGCGATCAGCCTGCTTGCCTTCCCGCAGGCAGATTTCCGTGACACTGAGAAGCTGCCCTCATTGTCTGCCCTGCTCTTGGTGGGAACGGCCAACTAGATACAAGTGGCAGCCGTCAGAGGCCCCTGGGGCCATCACATATGCCTCATGACTTGAGGGCTTGACCGAGGTTGCCCCAATAGTTTGACCCTGTATGAAGGCCCTGCCCTGGGCTCCCACACATGCCCGAAGAAGCGTGATCACAGGAAGCGATAAGCGCATCATTGGTGACACGCTGGAGAAGATGTAACAGATAACGCTGCAGCCGTGTGCTGCTCCTCCCTAACCACAGACTTTCAAGCCATCCAGGACCAGAAATACACAGCTGAGCACAGACCCAGGGACTGCTGTGCGACGCCCTGCTGGAGGCTCTGGATTGTGCCCATATATGCATGATAGTGGCACTGCAGATTCTACGATAGCAGCTGGACATATCCTCACTAACAAGTAAGTGTGCTGAAGAAGGGAACTGGCCTGGGACACCACAGGGTCTGACATATTAACTGGGGGCGCAAATTGCACTGTCACGGCCCCTCTTGGGCTGATGCATACTGCAGCTTGAGTAACTCTGCACCCGACCTCAAAATTAACTTTTCAACTTGCTTATTACTCTCAGATCATTGCTAGTGTTTGTCTGATACCATACAAAGCGGCTCCCATTAGAATTTCAACAATTTCAGTGATTTAAACAATTTTCAGTGTTTTACCTATTCCATTCTAAGCCAACTTTAAAACCGTGTTTGACAAGTTTGCCAATCAATTCTGTTTTTCTCTGGTGTTTGCCTGGGGGAAATTGGGATTGATATATATCTGTTGAATTCTGCATTCCTGAAACTTGTTCTCTCTCCTTCTATCTCTTTGTATTGCATTTTGGGGGAATTGAAGAGGGTGCAGGGGGAAATAGTAATTACATGGCCATTTGATTGAACACACACAAAAGGATTATTTCTGTGCTGCATCATTTTTTCCCAGCATTGCTCCTTGTGATTAAAGAGATTGCTTAGGGTGACATCACCTCATTGGTGATCATTGTATACCCATAAAAAAAGTGTGATATATATTGCGAAATACATAAAATAAATATTTTAACTTTGTAAACGAACCTGTATGTATGTATGTATATATTTTTATAAAGCGCCGGTAGCCCGAGGGCATAAGGGCGCTTGAACATTACAACATAGAAGAGAAGAAAGCAGGCATAAAGAGACGCAAAACAGTTGGCATGGAAGACCTGACAGCCACTAGCGCTAGAGATCTTATCTGAAGAGGAGTGTCTTCATCCGTTTCCTAAATACAAGGTGGTTTGCTTCTGACCTCAGTGAATCGGGAAGGCTGTTCCACAATTTAGGTCCCAGTACCAGAAAAGATCTACCCAACGCCGATTTCAACTTGAAATTGGGTATGACCAGGAGGCACTTTCCTTCCGATCGTAGTCTTCTCCTGGGTGTGTAGAGGACTAGGCTGTTTTTCAAATACTCTGGTGCTTTACCATAGAGGCACTTGTGGACCAAAGAAAGAGCCTTAAACTTTATACGTTCCTCTACTCTTTGCCAATGAAGGGAAATCCTATCGGGGGTGACATGATCTTTCTTCTTCAGATTTTTTACTAGCCTAACCGCACTGTTCTGGATCGTCTCCACCTACCCGCAATGCCTGGCGCTTTAAGTAGCAGGCCCTGATGGATATTGTATTTAAAGCAGAGATCTGTTCTGATACTGAGACATTTTTTGAGTGCAGTACCCGACAGGGCACTACTGCGAGTGTGTGATGGGAGGCCTTCAAGCTGTACACACGGGGCATGTCTATTTCCAGAGAGGTGGGCATACTGAAAGTGATTAGAAATGATCTCAATCATTACAAAGCAAAACCCAAGGAATTGGAGCAGGAATGCATGACAGCAGCCTCCCCAGCCAAGCTAGCACAGATAAGGGCAAAATTGGAAATATTTGAGTCACATGCCCTGTGTGAAATATGCTACTTCTCATGTCCACATGCAGCAAAAAAATATGGTGAAGGCGAAAAACCAGGTAGAACTCTGGCTAGGCTTATAAGAACAGAAGGGGGGCGATCCCAAATAGAATGTATCGCCAACGAGCACTAGACTCCACAATGGGCAGATCAGCAAATACTAGAAGTTTTCTCTAAGTTCTATAGTGATCTGTACACGTCAGACCAACCACATGCTGTTAATGACATATGGGCTCTACTCGACACTATACCCATGACCCTCATCAGCTCTGTAACTAGAGGCAGCCTCGATACCCCAATCACTCTAGATGAAAAAGTAACGGCCATAACTGAGCTCTCATAAGGCAAGGCCCCCCGCCTGGACGGCCTGACCATCGAAATTCTACAAAGAACATGTGGCACTTCTTGCACCGAAGCTGCTAGAAGTCTAGGAGAGGTCGCTTCAAGAGTCCATACTCCCTCCATGCCCATGTAAAGCAACCATAACTGTCCTTTTAAAACTCAGCAAACGTAGCACAGGCTGCGGTTCATATTGACTTTTATCACTTATGAAAAAAGACACAAAAATATTTGTGAAAACAATAGCAAACAGGTTTCTTCCACTCATGACCCACCTAATACACGAAGACCAGGGAGGTTTTGATCCTGGGAGGTCGACATCTCTAAATATCAGAAGACTCTTCAATGTACTGTCCAGAATTGACCAAAATACAGAAGCGGTGGCTGTCATGCTTGACACACAAAAAGCCTTCAGCATGGTATCGTGGCAATACATGTGGGAGGTCTTGGAAAAGATGGGCGTGGGAGCGACCATGATTAAATACATTAAATTATTATACACTTGCCCTACAACGAAAGTACTGGTCAACTCTCAGACCTCATCACCCTTTACACTTAGCAGAGGGACCCAACAGGGCTGTCCATTCTCCACCCTTCTTTTCGAATTGGTCATCAAACCAATGGCAGACTTCATTAGAGCACAACAAGCCTGTAGGGGAATACGACTACTGGATAGCCCCGAGATAATATCGTTATATGCGGACGACGTACTATTATATATCAAGAACCCATCCACAAATCTAGATCCCACATTGAGAGACGTGATCCGTATAGGTACTTTGTCTGGGTTCACAATCAATTATGGCAAGTCTGAGATATTCCCACTCACCGCAGCAACTCAACGACCCATGTGCGAATATCTTCTCCGATGGTCACCGGATAGCGATAGCGTCCGGTACCTAGGGGTACAGGTATCCAGGTCTGCATCAACACTGCTGAAAGATAACTATGCTGCTGCACAACAGTACACTGAGTTCAAAATGACCAGATGGCGCTCCCTTTTGCTGACGCTGGCGGGAAGTTATCACTAGTGAAAATGATTCTTGTTCCAAAGCTCCTATACATTTTTGCCAACATCCCTGCTTGGCCTGGAAAACAATACTTTGAAATGTTACACACCACATGCGCCCAATTTCTATGGCATGCCGGGCCGGTCCACAAAAAATGGACACATATGACCCTGCCTTGCGAGAAAGGCAGTTTCACCGCCCCCAACCTAACACTCTATTGGACAGCAGCACAAGCCCAATATGTCACGTACTGGTTTTCATATCCTGCTGGCACCCCTCACATTAAACTCGAAGGCTGGCAGCGGTTAAGAGATCAATCTCAAGATGCTCATAAT
Source organism: Ambystoma mexicanum (assembly GCF_040938575.1). Classification (NCBI taxonomy): domain Eukaryota; kingdom Metazoa; phylum Chordata; class Amphibia; order Caudata; family Ambystomatidae; genus Ambystoma; species Ambystoma mexicanum. Next base: position 548,350,071 of record NC_090926.1, read on the forward strand.
GCATCGAACCAATAAGGATGACTCGCCACTAGATCCCACCGCTACCACACTGCTAGCATGGGGTTGAATATTACGGCCACTGATAGACTCACGCCCTTACTATAAATGGCTCCCCCTCTGGAGATACCCCAGACTCGAACCCACACATGATATAATGCTGTCCCAACACTGGCAGGCTCTAGGATACCGGGTGCTGAAAGATCTCTTCCCTGAGGGAAAGTTTATTTCCCCGCAAACGCGGCGAGCTGGGCATTCGGGATCGGCACTTGAAATGCTACAATATTACAGACTCAAAGCCTTGGTGCGGGCAATGTGGTCATGCTATCCAGATGAACCCCCAGACACACCCAAATTACTTTACATTGCCAACTCCGAGGGGGCCTGAGGCGTGGTCTCCTTGTTGTACAAGTTATTTTTAGCAAAAACCCTGGACCAACCTCCCAAAGCACGAAACCAGTGGCCGAACGGAATAGACGTTGAAATATCAGATGGTATGTGGAGGAAAATGTGCTCCCACACACGTAAAGTCTCTCTTAATTTCAGGTTCCGTTGCATGCAGTATAAACTTCTTAATAGATTGTACTATACCTCCCCTCCCACAAACTAAACAAGCTAGACAGGCGCATGACACACGCATGCCCCAGGTCTCACTCTGACCACACACATATGTTCTGGAAATGCAGCAAACTCCATTACTATTGGGATGGGATCCTCAAGGCACACCCTGAGAATATGGGTACTACTGTTGGCCCGGACCCAGCCGGTGTGCTATTTGGAATATGGGGTACTACCTGTGGTATGAAGTTGACTACCTTTCTGAATGTAAGCTGTATGGTGGCAACAAAAAGCATCCTTCATTGTTGGAAATGTCCATCCCCTCCTACTTTTGCAATGTGATTCAAGACACTCACCGGTCTCAAACATGCGAGGAGAAATATATAAATTCTGTATATACACACGCTAGTCCTAGAAATGTATGGGCTGAATTCCATACGTAACTCCTCAACCAGACAGAAAGTAGCCCAGGACCACCTACCCCAGATATGACTGTAATGCCAGACCAACCGGCAAAGGATCCACCCTGTCTCCTCCACAAGGCCAACCAGATCACCCTATACCAACATGCTCTATGTGCCACTAGTAAAAAGAGCCAGAGCGGGGGGTTCCAGCTTCCCATATCTTGCACCCACACACTGGAATGCCCTACCCCCCACTATCCGAGGTGAGGCCTCCCTCATCGCCTTCCGTAAAGCTATGAAAACCATCCTCTTCACATAAGGTCCCTCACATCAGCATGAATACTATACATTTTGACCCACTGCATAAGCTGGAATGTAATGACCAATCGCAGAAGCTGTAAGTATTGTATTATGTCTGTAATACTTATAATGTACCAACAACTGCTACCATTCCTGTACCTCTGTAACTAAGCTCTCACAAGTAACAGCGCCTCAATGCCCGTGGGCTGCTTGCGCGCTATATAAATATAAATAAATAAATAAATAAATAAATTGTAACCACCGGAATTTATATTATAATGCTATACAACATCGAACTCTCTATTAATGAGTCATGTGAAATGTGATAATGATTTAATGCAATGCTTGCCTATGTGTGTGTGCTGTTAACTTCTGCCAACAAACAAACGTTTTTCAAAAAGGTTTTTCTAACTAGAGAACCATTAAAAGTGAGCAGGCAAATGCTGTACAGTGGTATTAAATGCTTCTGTATCCTTAAGGCGTGGGTAGCGCTTCTCAAACATAATCTCTCTATCCCCAAAGAGAATGTCTCTATTTAACTTGATTACGGCCAGGAACAAGACAGAGGGCCTCATCACAAGTTGGGATGTAGCCCTTAAATGCGGTGGTAACGGTATTACCACCGCATTTAAGGGCTGGTCCTATCACGAGTTGGGCGCTAAATCAGCTGTTTTACCTCCAGCTTTTTTCTGGAGGTGAGAATCCCTGTTTTCTGCGGTATTACAGCCAGCTGTATTAGCCCGCAGTATTAGCACCGAAAATTCCCCATTGGATCCAATGGACCCAATCAGGAATGGGGATTTACCGTTAAGGCCCAACCCGTTATCCAGTGGTAATACAACCGGGCCGGTTGGTGCTAGGGCTATTACAGTCGGCGGTATTACAGCCGGGAATACAGCTCAACTTGTGATGAGGCCCAGAGTATAAACAAATATTGGCAAACCCAATACGTTTTCAACTACAAGAAGCATCCAGTATCGATGTAGGAACTGCCTGCATCCCCTCTGACCCGAAAACCTCCATCTTTGAAAGGTCCTTCCACCTCCAAAATGACCTTCAACTGGGTTGAGAACAACATGGAGCTCACCCCAACACCACCAGAGGCAATCTTTCCGTCTGCCTGAGGCTGCCTGCAGAGGAAAAGGGACCTATAATAAGCATCCAGGATCGATCTTGGGACTGCCCACGTGACCTCTTACCACAAAACAGGCATCTTTGAAAGGTGTTTCCACCTCCAAAAAAGGCTTCAACTAGGCAGAGAGCAACATGGAGCTCAGCCCAAGATCACCAAAGGCAATATTTCCTTCTGCCTGAGGATGCATACAGAGGTCAGGGGACCTACAGAAAGCATCCAAGATCAATCTAGGGACTGCTCACATGACCCCTGACAAAGTTACTTCTGGGTTACTTTGGCTAAATAAGCACTGTCCTTTGAGCATGCATTCGTCTGGGCGTCCAGAGCAAAAGGTAGACAGAGCTAAGGGTTGCTGCTATATCCTTCCCTATTTAATTCTGTGTTCCCTGTTAGCACCTGTTTGCCAAAGGCTGCCACAAGCATGCCTTGCACTAATCACACAAGCAACATACAAAACAAACTCCAATACAACATTTCAATAAACAACTAATTGCATACACCTGAATTATTCTCAACTGCCTCTCTGCACCTACTCATACACAAGAAATTAATGAACTCATTAGCACACACTACCCAGAAATACTCTTCCTTACAGAAGCATGGATCAAACCCCACCACACACTTATTATCCAAGACATGCTTCCCCCACAGTGTCTCATCCACCACAGAGACTGCCTACACACACAAGGTGGTAGCACTGCATCATATATAAAGAACTACTCACACTTAGTCATTCCATATACCCCCCAAAACACATCATTTGAACCACATGTTCTCACTTGCTTCCCTCCATCATAACCAGACCCCACCTTTCTCCACCTCATTTATTGCCCTCCTACACACAATCCCAACTTCCACATTGACTGGACTGACTTCACTACTAACAAGCACACATCCCCATGTAACAACATCTCCCATGGTGACTTCAACCCCTGTAATTCCTTTCCCGACACCAGTCCCATCCTAAAGACTATCATCACTCCACTCACACCTTATGGACTCACACAACCCATCACCTATCACACACACTTTGCTGGAAACATCCTGTACCTTTTGATCGCTAGCAAAAATCATGTCTCTGTGGCTAATTGAATCTGGGTATCATGGCCTGACCACTTTGCTACCCCCTTCACGCTCACACTACAACAAAAAATCCAACCACCTGCCTCACATCCCTCACACCCCCAGCCAAAAAGACCATACAAATTGCCGACAAAGGACCTCATCAAGAGTCTGGCGGTAACCCTTAAATGCAGCGGTAGCGCTATTAACGCTGTGCCTTGGCGAATTTCCCCCCAGCTCTGAGCTGGGGGGAAATCTGTGGTAAATTGGCTGATTTTTGGCAGTATTACCGCCGGCGGGAAATCAGCCGCGGTAATAGAGTGAATTTTCCCCATTGGGCCCAATGGGGAATGAGGAATTCCCGAATGGGCTCAATGGGGAATGGGCACTAACTGTTCCACCAAACCCATCATCCGGCACTAATAGCACCGGGGGGGTTGGCGGTAGGGCTAAAAGCGCCGGCGCTAATTGCGCCGGCATTACAGCCCAACTTGTGATGAGGCCCATAGCCTTAGCTCCATTCATACCCCTGCCCCCTCTCCACATGCACGTCCCTCCATCCTACTCCACCAATACAACACCATCATCACACAGGCAATCAACAAAATTGCACCCCTAAATTTACAAAAACTCCACAACAACCACCACAAATCATGGTTCAGCAGTTCCCTCCTCTCTATCAAGCAGGAAGCCAGACACCTAGAAAAAGCATGGCAAAATAACCCATGCCCCTCAACCAGGACATGAAATGATATGATAGGTTATTTATAACGCGCTTAATACCCAGAGATTTCTAAGCGCAGACCCAAGGATCGAACCTGTGTTGCTCTGCGTCGTCTTGCTTCCAGGGCGAGCAGGTTGCCCATGAGCTATCCTCCAGAGACACCGCTCAGACGTTGCCACAACAAATACAAAACAGCCATATGGAATTCCAAAGCCACCGATTACCTCCAAGCACTCCAATCTGCCACCAATCGTACCCAGAAACTATTCAACATTGTCAAGTGCCTCCCTAAACCACCATCCACACATTCTGCTCCCCCATCCACTGAGATATACAGCTCCCTCATGAACTACATCAACTCCGAAATACACAACATCAAGACAGCCCTCCCCTCAGCACTCCAACTCACATCTCCATTCCCAAACATTCCAACACATGGGACACCTTCCTCCCCATCAACACCGACATCCGCAGTGCCAATACAAAACCTGCACATTTCCTGGATTTGCACGTTTCCTGAAACATGCATACCAAACATAGCCCCCCACTGGCTCAACAAAAAACGGGACAAATCTCACCTCTGGTCAAAATATCTCTCAACCTGATGTTCCCTGAAAACTACTGCCCCTTTATTATCCTACCCTACATCTCCAGATTCATGAAACGGTTTGTAACTACTCAACTGAAACAACACATCACCACAAACAACCTACTCATCCCCTTCCGTCTGGCTTTTCGAACTGCACGTAGCACTGATACCACTACTCTTCACACAGCACTGAGACCACTACTCTTCACACCTTCGATGACCTTTACGGCATCACAAAGAAAGGATAAAAAGCACTACTCATACTCCTCAACCTCTCTTCAGTCTTCAATTCCATTGTCAAAACAGTCATGGTCATCGCTCTCCTAAAAAAGCAAGGGCCTGAACTGAACCTACCAGCAAACTTTCACCCTGTGTCTCTCCTTCCGCCTACTCAAAGTGCTCATCCGTCCAACACATTTCTTAGACATCCACAACCTTCAAGACCACTTACGAGAAAGTTTCCATTCCTGTAACTCCAGGGAAACTGCTCTCAAGTATGTCTCCAACTTCATTGCTTCTACTAAGCACTCAAACCTATTCTATATTAAAATTCTCCTTGACCTGTCCGCTACCTTTGACGCTGTCGATCACTCTCATCAAGCCCTTGCCTGGATTGAATCCTACCTGGAACCTCACTGATTCTCTGCCCCCTGGAACAACAACACCTCTCATCTCACTCCTCTATCTGCTAGTGTTCCACAAGGCTCTCTCTTGGATCCTCTCCTCTTTACACTCTACACCTCTGCTCTTGGGGCACTTATTTCCTTCTTTGGGTTCCCTTACCAACTCTTGTCAGACAAAACCCACAATGTCTTCTCTTTTCCTGAATGCTCCTATGATCTATCAAAATTTCAAACTTTCTCTCTGCTATTAAATAATAGATGGCTTTGCACTCTATGATATTCGTCTCTACCAAATACTCTCTATCATCTCTTCCCCTGCCTATCCAGTTCCCACCTCAAACTCTCCCCAACTTATTTTCAGCAAGAAACCGTGTCCTTATCTATGATCCTTCTCACACCTTCTCTATTTTCATCTCCAAAACTCCAAAGGCTGTTCACATCAACCTCCTTAGTATTAGGAAAATCAGGCACCTCCTGACTTTCAACTCTGCCAAGCATCTCTTAACCACTCTTGTCTTCACTGTGATGCTGGAAATGCATCGGAGGGACAGGGCCTTTGTATCCTTGTCCTTTACTGCTTTTTATCGTGTGTTCTGTCGTGTTTTCCGCGCAGGACTTCATGTGGGACTCCTGGCGGTGCAGCTCTCTTTCTTTTGGTTTGGTGAACGGACCCGTGGGATACCCTTATGGCACCCATGGGTGGGGGTACAACCCAGTGCCCCTAGTGTATGTTTTTGGGCAAGTGTGGGTGGCCCACAGAGCAGGGTATTGGCTGGTGGCAGCTCCATGCTGAATTTGACAGGTGCGCGGAGTATCCTCCATTTTGGGATTCCCCTAGCCCTGCCATTGGGATCAGTTGATTCCTGATTGAAAACAAGATGGCCCCGGTGGCCTCTTGCTTTCTATCACCCATTACCTTGTTTTCCCAAAGTCCTGGGAAGCCCTGACTCTGTCCCTTCCCCCTGACTGGCTGTTGGGTGGAAATGCCATATATGGTGTTGTTGTGAAGGCCCGGCCAGACTAGCTGGAGCCTTCCCGGTGATGTATGTTGTGGGTACCTCCTGTGGGTGGGACCCGGGTGAATAGAGTGTGTGACGAATATGCATTCTGTGTTGTGGATGTCTAGTATCTGGTGGTTGACACAATGACTGAGAGAGCCCTGCCCGAAACCGGTATGAATGCAGCTTTGAGTGTTGAATGGCTCGGTACTTGTCCCAATACACTTAACTTGTTGTGAGTGTCTGGATAGAAGTGAATGGCCTGAATACCTTGTGTGCCTGATTGGCTGCCTGCCTGCATGAATGCCCATAGTCGTGATTGGATGCTTGAGTGTGACCCAGAGGAATGAATGGGAGATCAACAGTATATCTGGGGACCTCTCACTGCTAGGAATCGTGTTCAGAATCTGAAGTCCACTACGACGAGTAACTGGAGTAACTGACACTTGACCTTGAAGCCCTGCTGGATGAGAAGAATTGCTGTGGCTCTGCTTCACAATCTGAAAGCTGCTGTGCCTCCAAGGACTGACCCAGAGAGGACCTGGTAAAGCGCCCTCTTCCCGAGCTACGAGGGACCATCATGCACAGCTGATCTTTGCCAACGCTCCCTGGTAGACAGACCTTCGACAGGCTGCCGACCCGATACAGGGACTGCTGCGGAACTCCAAGGAGAAGCACTCGGACTGTTGTCCGCCACTGTCGACGACCGCTGTCGCCGACCGGAGCCGCCGTGCTCCCGTTTGCCTAAGAACTTCAATTGATCATCGGACGCTCTCGCCTGCATCGTCATCTGCTTGACTCCTGCTGGAGAAGGCCCGACCGTCAACACGCCGAGGAGCATCCACTGGTGGATTTCCCGCCACCTAAAGACCACAGAGACGCCGACGACTCGACGCACTTGTTGGGCCACAGTTCTTCATCATCTCTTTGCGGTCCAGAACTATCGTCACCTAGGTGCCCCGCACGCCTCTTCCTTGCAGGACGCCAATGCTCTGTCATCAACGAGCACCGCTAGGAACGAAGCTGCCCCTTCCCTGCAGCAGTTCACCCTGTTCATCCTCAGACGTTCGAGGACCCGTGACTCCTGCCTTAAAGGGAGGGCACTCCAGAAGGGCCGTCGATTCCCCGACACCGAACACCAAGTTCCCCGACACCTCTCGACGATCCGTGGCTCCCGCCTGAAAGGGAGGCACTCAAGAAGGATCGGTCGATGCAGCGTCGGAGAACTCTACTTGGGGACATTGGGGGGGTAAAACCTTAATAGGAAGAAGTGGGACGATTGAACATATGGACTGGGCTTGTGCTATATATCTTTATTTACAGGTTGCCCAGGTGGGGGGATCTCCACACAGAGCTGTGTCTAGGGTACAGGGCCAGTATTCTGCCTACCGTTTCAACCATCTTGCGTTCCTTCCTATCTCTATTGCTGGTTTCCTCGTTATTAATCTGTGTGACATTTTAACGGTACAGTTGATGCACTTTAATGAGATTTGATAACACTGGTGGTACCACTTTAGAATTGTATATATTTATCATGATTGACTTCCGAGTACAAAGTGCGTTATTGTGATCGTGTACATACCTTTGAATATTAATCATATAAAGACTGTGTTTTCAGTAATACAGTGTGTGGACATTCCTTTGTGGGGGTTCGGGGACTACACTGTACTTAAGAACCAGCCTGCATCACCTCCTGAGAAGCTAGGCCTTGATTGCTCGACTACGTTACCAATAATAGAGAATCTTGGCTGGTGTCCCCTGTGCCTCTCCTCTACCATATAGAGAGCGGAAGTACAGACACCCCCCACCAGTCTTTACACTGGTGGCAGCGGTGGGATGCTTATGGTTTTAAGAATCAGTGTATAACTGTGCCACTTACAAAATATCTGCACTTTATTAGATTAAGGTTTGGGTGTGTACAAAATAACTGCATTACAAGCAATGAAGTCTATTGCGAATGGTAAATTGACTCGGATGAGCTTAGAGGCTCTCCAGAGTGCTTGTAAAGCCAGGGAGTTAGACTTTGTGGATAAGTCTAGGGCTGAGCTGATAGCTGCCCTGGTGGACTACCAGACCGATGGTGAAACTGTTGATGAGAGGGGGAATGCAACCAATGAGGACTCTGCTCCTGGGGTTTCTACTGAATCTGTTTCTGGGAATGCCGCCATTCCTGCTGCCTCTGTTCCGAACCCCAGCAATTCCTTGGAGCTTGAGTTATTAAGGATGAAATTGGCCTTTGAATATCGCAAGTTGGAAATAGATGCTGAGCTTAAGAAAGAGGAGCTGGCTCAACAAGTTGAACTCAAAAATAGGGATCTTGAACTCAAAGACAAGGACACTGAATGTCAGAGAATCCAGCTAGAGAAAGCTCGAGTGGAGACTTCAGCGAAACCCAGTGAGAGTGTCAGGTCCCCAGCCACCAAGTTTATGAAGGATTTGGTTGGTGTGTTTCCAGAGGGTTCTGATATCCTCCAATGGATTGAAGCTTTTGAAATGGCTTGTGCAATTCATGATGTTGACAAAAGAGATTGGGCTAAGTGTTTGCTAAGCAGAGTGCCTCAAACTGGATATGACTGTATTCTGAAGCTGAGTGTGGAAGAAAGGGGTCAGTATGAGTGTATGAAATCTGCTTTGATTACCAAGTTTGGCAAGACGCCTACCCAATACCTTAAAAGGTTCAGGGATTTTAAGAAAAGAGAGAATGTATCTTGGGTTGACTGGGTGAGTGCTGCGCACATGAATATGATGGGGTGGATTGATGGTTACAAGGTGAAAACTTTTGTTGAATTGTCCCACCTGTTGTTTTTTGAGCATTTTTCTGAAGCCTGTTCACCAGAGCTGCGTCAGTATGTTGCTGACCAGAACATTTTGGATGCCTTTAAGCTCGCTAGGTTGGCTGACAAATGGGTCTCCCTCCGGGTGTCCCCTAAGGACTCCAGTGGGAAGGACACGGACAAAGAAAAGGGGGCCTCTCAGAAAGCTGAGGAGTCCCAAAAGCAGTCACAGTTGAATAAACCTAACCCCTCCTCTCCTAAAACCCAAAAATCTAGTGGGGATAAGTCATCTGTGGGTGCGAATAAGAGTAGTGGTCCACCTGCTGCAAAGCAGGCTCCCGGTGGTTCCAGTACCGTACCCTGCACTCCCGGCAATTCTTGGGACTGTGGGGCTCTGGATCACAAAAGGGGTGACTCCAAGTGTAATGGTAAGGCACTTGGAGTACAGGCTGTCAGCCTGACCTACCTTACCCCATGTCTGAGGTGGAGGCCACTGTCATCCCCTCCTCTACAGGGATCACTTTTTTTTAATGCTCCCGTAGAGATTTCCTTAGTGTCCCTTGGGGCCTGGGACCAGTACGCGGAAGTACTGGCAACTATCCCACAGAACACCCGTCGATTTTTGAGAAGTGTCCTCCTGAATGACCAGCCTTCTACTGGTTTTAGAGACATTGGGGCAAGCATGACAGTGGTGGACAGGACCCTGCTCAAGCCAGAGGACTATGTAGATGCTCCTCTGAGAACCACCAGGTTAGCTGGTGGGTCTCCCAAATTATCGCCTGTAGCCCGAGTCACACTTCTAATTGGAGACAAGACAGCAAAGCTTCCTGTCCTGGTTCAGGACAAAGTCCCTGCTAACATTCTGTTAGGTAACGATCTAGTAGAGTTGGGATTGATCGTGGATGATGTTCCCATGACTGCTGCTGCGGTCACTAGGTCATAGGTGACAACGGGTCTGGCTGTAAGTAAGGTACCCGAGGGTAAGGTGCGGCCTAAGGCAAGACGAAGGAAGAGCAAGAAGGCCACCTCTGTGGAGGGAGCTCCTTCTCTTCCTGCTGTTCCTACAGCACCCATTGGGATCCATGCTCCGGATGGGCTGGGTCCAGTGGTAAACCCTGTCTCAACTCCTGTGGGAGAAGAGCCAGAAGACTCTCCTGTGGGAGAGGTTCTCAACCCGGAGGATCATCCCGGTCTTCAATGCTTGTTAGCTGAAGGGGGAACCTCCCGGGCAGACTTCTGTAAAGGACAGAGAGAGTGTCCCTCTCTCGAGGGTCTGAGGAAACAGGCCCTGTCCCAGGCACGAGAAGAAGTGCCTAGGACATTCCGGATTTATTGGGAGGGTGAGCTCCTTGTTAGTGAGCCCACTAAGCCTGAACCTGGTGCCCTCAAGAGGTTGGTGGTACCCCAGGTTTACAGGCCCTTCACACTGCAGTTGGCGCATGAGGTGCCCTTGGCTGGTCATCTTGGTGCCAAGAAGACTAAGCAGAGGCTCTCTGCCCATTTCTACTGGCCTTGGATGGGAGTAGAAGTGGAGTCCCACTGCAGGACCTGCCCAACTTGTCAGTTGTCTGGCAAGACTGGGGGCAGTGTCATTGCCCCACTGCAGCCATTGCCAGTGGTTGGCACACCATTTGAGAGGGTGGGCATCGACATCGTCGGCCCCCTTGACCCTCCCACGTCAGGTGGACATCGGTTGATCCTGGTTTTGGTAGATAATGCCACCAGGTACCCTGAGGCTATACCCCTTCGGACTGTTACTGCCAAGATGGTTGCCCGGGCCTCCTGGGCATTTTCACCCGTGTTGGATTCCCCAAGGAGGTTGTCTCTGACCGAGGATCCAACTTCATGTCTAGTTACATGAAAACCATGTGGAAGGAGTGCGGGGTAACCTACAAGTTCTCCACTTCTTACCACCCCAGACCAATGGTCTGGTTGAGAGATTTAATAAAACTCTCAAGGGCATGCTAGGTGCTTTGGAAGAGCCCCTAAGGAGGAAATGGGATCTCCTCCTGCCATGCCTGCTGTATGCTTACAGAGAGGTACCTCAAGAAGGTGTTGGTTTCAGCCCCTTTGAGTTACTCTTTGGACATCCTGTGAGGGGGCCCCTCGCCTTGATCAGAGAAGGTTTGGATGCCACCCCTCCCGGTCCCGCCAAGCAAGTGGGGGACTATGTGTTAGGCCTCAGACAGAGGATGACACAGATAATGGGTCAAGCAACAGCGAATCTCAAGGCCAGCCATGAATTGAACAAATACTGGCATGACCTTAAAGCATCGCAAGTGGATTGGACTCCGGGACAGGAGGTCCTCGTGATGGAGCCTACCAAGCCGCAGGCATTGGCAGATAAATGGACTGGACCCTTCCGGATAATCTCCAAGATGGGCGAGGTCAATTATCTGGTTGACATGGGAGTCCCAGGGATAGCCCCTCAGGTATTCAATGTCAATAGGTTCCAGCCTTTCCACAGGCGAGCAGAAGTCTCATGTCTCTTGCTAGCTTCAGAGCGAGAAGAGGATGAGAGTGAGCCCCTTCCTGATTTGCTGCATAGCAACCCTCAGGATGGCTCAGTGGTGGGAGTGCAGCTCTCTCCAGATTTGACAACCGAGCAGCAGAGGGCCTGCAGGACTTTGCTCCAGCAGTATGCCTCTCTGTTTTTGCTGACGCCAGGCCTTACACCGTGGTGTAAGCATGAGATTGACACAGGTGACAGCGTGCCTGTCAAGAGCAGGAGCTACCGAATGTCAGATACGGTTAAGAACCACATCCAGGCTCAGGTCGCCAAGATGTTGGATCTGGGTGTTATTGAACCCTCAACCAGTCCCTGGTCCAGTCCCATGGTCCTTGTCCCCAAGGCAAGTTCCCAGGCAGGTAACAAGGATTGGAGGTTCTGTGTGGACTACCGAAGAGTCAATGCCGTCACCAAAACTGACGCGCACCCATTGCCCAGGGCTGATGAGCTCGTGGACACCATAGGTGCTGCCAAATTTGTGAGCACCTTTGACCTCACCTCAGGGTATTGGCAAATAGCTCTGCCGGACCATGGCAAGGAAAAGACAGCATTCTCAACACCTGAGGGACTCTACTTGTTTAGGGTCATGCCTTTTGGGTTGAAGAATGCCCCTGCCACCTTCCAGAGATTGGTCAATCATGCTCTCAGTGGGCTGGAAGCCTTTTGTGTGGCTTATTTAGACGACATTGCCGTCTACAGTTCCAATTGGGAAGAGCACTTGACACATCTGGGTAGAGTGTTGCAGGCCTTAAAGAGGGCTAACCTCACTATCAAGGCCACCAAGTGCCAGATAGCTCAGGGGAAAGTCACGTATCTTGGTCATGAGGTAGGAGGGGGTCAAATCCAACCTCTCCCCAGTAATGTACAGGATATACAGGACTGGGAGACTCCCACTACTCAAACCCAGGTGAGAGCCTTTTAGGGCCTCACTGGGTATTATCGCAATTTCATGGCGGACAATGGAACCATAGCTGCACCACTGACAGCTCTGACTTCACCCAAGCAGCCTAGGAAGGTTAATTGGACTGAAGACTGTCAGAGAGCCTTTGATGGCTTGAAAGAAAGTCTATGTCGGGCACCCGTGTTGTGTGCGCCTGACTACAGCTGACCCTTTATCGTCCAGACGGATGCCTGCGACACCGGAATTGGAGCTGTCTTGTCCTAGTTAGATGACAAAGGGAGAGAACATCCTATCATATTCATCAGTAGACAACTCAAGGGTAGAGAACTTAGGTGGGCTACTGTTGAAAAGGAATGTTTTAGTATAGTTTGGAGCCTTAGGCATTTTAGGCCCTACCTTACGGGGTCTACCTTCAAGGTCCAAACAGATCATAAGCCCCTGAAGTGGCTTATGCAGATGAAGGGTGAAAACCCGAAACTGCTCAGGTGGTCCATTAGCCTGCAAGGGCTAGACTTCACCATAGAGCACAGACCAGATAAGAGTCACGATAATGCAGATGGCCTTTCCAGAAGGTATGTTGACCGTCTGGATGAGGGTGTCTATCCCGTGGGAGATTAGGCACCCTCCACCTCAGTCTGGGGGGGGTGACTGTGATGCTGGAAATGCATCGGAGGGACAGGGCCTCCGTATCCTTGTCCTTTACTGCGTTTTATCGTGTGTTCTGTCATGTTTTCCGCGCAGGAGTTCATGTGGGACTCCTGGTGGTGCAGCTCTCTTTCTTTTGGTTTGGTGAACGGACCCGTGGGATACCCTTATGGCACCCATGGGTGGGGGTACAACCCAGTGCCCCTAGTGTATGTTTGAGGGCACCTGTGGGTGGCCCACAGAGCAGGGTATGGGCTGGTGGCAGCTCCATGCTGAATTTAACAGGTGCGCGGAGTATCCTCCATTTTGGGATATCCCGGCCCTGCCATTGGGATCAGTTGATTCCTGATGGAAAACAAGATGGCCCCGGTGGCCTATTGCTTTCTATTACACATTACCTTGTTTCCCCAAAGTCCTGGGAAGTCCTGACTGTGTCCCTTCCCCCTCACTGGCTGTTGGGTGGAAATGCCATATATGGTGTTGTTGTGAAGGCCCGGCCAGACTAGCTGGAGCCTTCCCGGTGATGTATGTTGTGGGTACCTCCTGTGGGTGGGACCCGGGTGAATAGAGTGTGTGATGAATATGCATTCTGTGTTGTGGATGTCTAGTATCTGGTGGTTGACACAATGACTGAGACAGCCCTGCCCGAAACCGGTATGAATGCAGCTTGGAGTGTTGAATGGCTCGGCACTTGTCCCAATACACATAACTTGTTGTGAGTGTCTGGAGAGAAGTGAATGGCCTAAATATCTTGTGTGCCTGATTGGCTGCCTGCATGAATGCCCGTAGTCGTGATTGGATGCTTGAGTGTGACACAGCGGAATGAATGGGAGATCAACAGTATATCCGGGGACCTCTCACTGCTAGGAATCGTGTTCAGAAGCTGAAGTCCACTACGACGAGTAACTGGAGTAACTGACGCTTGACCTTGAAGCCCTGCTGGACGAGAAGAATTGCTGTGGCTCTCCTTCACAATCTGAAAGCTGCTGTGCCTCCAAGGACTGACCCAGAGAGGACCTGGTAAGGCGCCCTCTTCCCGAGCTACGAGGGACCATCGTGCACAGCTGATCTTTGCCAAAACTCCCTGGTAGACAGACCTTCGACAGGCTGCCGACCCGGTACGGGGACTGCTGCGGAACTCCAAGGAGAAGCACTCGGACTGTTGTCCGCCACTGTCAACGACCGCCGTCGCCGACCGGAGCCGCCGTGCTCCTGTTTGAATAAGAACTTCAATTGAACATCGGACGCTCTCGCCTGCATCGTCATCTGCTTGTATCCCGCTGGAGAAGGCCCGACCGTCGACGCGCCAAGGAGCATCCACCGGTGGGTTTCCCGCCACCTAAAGACCACAGAGACGCCGATGACTCGACGCCCTTTCTGGGCCACAGTTCTTCATCATCTCTTTGCGGTCCAGAACTATCGTCACCTAGGTGCCCCGCACGCCTCTTCCTTGCAGGACGCCAACGCTCTGTCATCGACGAGCACCGCTAGGAACGAAGCTGCCACTTCCCTGCCCTAGTTCACCCTTTTCACCGTCAGACGTTCGACGACCTGTGACTCCTGCCTTAAAGGGAGGGCACTCAAGAAGGGCTGTCGATTCCCCAACACCGAATACCAAGTTCCCCGACACCTCTCGACGATCCGCGGCTCCCGTCTGAAAGGGAGGCACTCAAGAAGGATTGGTCAACGCAGCGTCGGAGAACTCTACTCCACCAGGTACATTGGGGGGGTAAAACCTTAACAGGAAGAAGTGGGACGATTGAACATATGGACTGGGCTTGTGCTATATGTCTTTATTTACAGGTTGCCCAGGTGGGGAGATCTCCACACAGAGCTGTGTCTAGGATACGGGGCCAGTATTCTGCCTACTGTTTCAACCATCTTGCGTTCCTTCCTATCTCTATTGCTGGTTTCCTCGTTATTAATCTGTGTGACATTTTAACCGTACAGTTGATGCACTTTAATGAGATTTGATAACACTGGTGGTACCACTTTAGAATTGTATATATTTATCACTATTGACTTCCGAGTACAAAGTGCGTTATTGTGATCATGTACATATCTTTGAATATTAATTATATAAAGACTGTGTTTTCAGTAATACAGTCTGTGGACATTCCTTTGTGGGGTATTGGGGACTACACTGTACTTAAGAACCAGCCTGCATCACCTCCTGAGAAGCTAGGCCTTGATTGCTTGACTGCGTTACCAATAATAGAGAAGCTTGGCTGGGGTCCCCTGTGCCTCTCTTCTACCATATAGAGAGTGGAAGTACAGACACCCCCTATCAGTCTGTACATTCACTAAGCTGCATTACCTCTGGACAAGATCATCAACTTCATAAGATGGACTTTCTTTGAACTCTCTCACTTCACGCCTTTTCCTTTTAACATTATTGGGCTGGATGAATGACGATGCAAAACAGGGCCAGCCTCTGCAGGCCTTCTCATAAACTCTGCTCTGCCTCCTCCACTACCCATGTGGCACATTTCACCTGCCTGTGCTTTCTCTTGCTTCTGCTCCTTCTCTCTTCTTGCTCCACCTGCATGAAATTCTCTTCCCGTGGATATCTGAGTAACAGTGCACATTGATTTGTTAAAAAACAAACATAGAGCTTACCTTCTCAATTTTAAGATACCCCCTTAACCTGTCTCTCATCTGCCTTCAAGCTAACAATTTTCATTGGCTACTATGCTGCCTCAGCCCCTCACTTTCTCCATGATGGTCACATCCCTAATACAGCTGGCTATATCGCCCTCCCCTGCACTTAAAAATATCTAACGTTGATTTCCCTTAATTTATGCATGCCCACTCTGTATTGTCCCTGGTGACTGTTCCACGTATACCCCTCCATAACCTGGTCAGAATGTCACTCTAAGTCACCTCATTGTAAGAAACTCACAGCTTCGTGTCAAATCTGAGTTCTTATCTGTTGTACATTCTTTTGTGATCAAAAGAGCATTGTTCTTCCCAAGAAAGAAAGAAAGAAAGAAAGAAAGAAAGAAAGAAAGAAAGAAAGAGAGAAAGAAAGAAAGAAAGAAAGAAAGAAAGAAAGTAAAAAAGAAAGAAAGAAAGAAAGTAAGAAAGAAAGAAAGAAAGAAATCTTTGGCTCCACTCCCCCTCTTCCGTCTCTCTCCCATGGCCCTAGGTGGATGCTCTTGGATTTCCCTTGAGTGGGCTGTGGTGGCCGGATCCGCGCCGCCTGGTCACAGACCAGTAAGTTGTTCTCCATGTTTTGCATTACTTTCCATGTTGAGAGGGTAGTGGGGGTATCCTGATTAAGTCCTGAAGCCAGAGCGAATGATATGCCACTCTTCTTCATTTCCCTTGGCCATATTGCTGTATTTGATGTTTTGGCTGGAACAAGGGAACGTTTTTTTAATGAGTGAAATAAAGGGTAAAAAGTAAACATGACAAAGTTGAGCAAATGAACACATAAGCAGACAAAGGGTGCATTTATGATTAAAAGGGCACTATCATCTAATTTACTGGAATGCATTTCACTAAACTCCTCCAATAAACTCCTCCATTATTGACCAAATCTATTTTAAAGTACAAATTGTGCACTATAGCTTTTACAGCTACTTAACAAAGCTCACAAAAAAGCTCGAATGGAAGCTTGACCTGGAAATCTAATCTGGTAATCAGAATCTACACCCCTGTTTTAACATGAAATGTGCATACTGCCCTCTATTACCAGCACACCGTAAATTCAGCCCAGGTTCAGAAACCTATTCAAGGGCTGGATTATGCGGATTAACTTCCATACACACCCAGCCTCAGCCTAAGAGGATTCCTGCATCACATACCACGATAACCATTCCCATAAAAGTCCTAGCAGGACTCATGAACCTCCTGGTATGGCAGCCTGGTATGGGTCTTTCCTCCAAGGGCAGCCCGGGTTTACATTGAACCCTTAATTAATGTTCCCCACACTTCATTCTAGTTTTCCCATTTTTAGAACCTAGCCATTTGTGGCCATCCATGGTCAAAGCCATGGTTTCAACTTGTCCTGGCTCTTCAAAACACCCTGGAAGGCTTAATAGTGTGACCACTTCTGCGCCAAAGACAGTCTTTGGGGATCATTCTGAGTTGGGCAGTAAAGGATACCGGGCACCGGTAAGGAGACTGGTGCAGGTAATCCCTTACCGCCCGATTCCGAGGTCCCTTAGCGAGAACCATAAAGGACTTGTGGTCTGACCACACGTCCTTTACGGATCCCGCTAAGGGACCAGGGCGCTAATAACAGGCCTGCTATTCGCGGGCACGTTATTAGCGCCTTCCTCATTCCCATAGAGCCCTATGGGGGCTCAAATGGGAATGGGGAATGGTTGGTCGAATGGGGACCTACTGGGTCCTCCAGGGTCTGAATGACCCGGTAAGTCCCCATTCAACCAGACCGGACCCGGACCTGGTATGGGAGGCAGCCATGGTGCTAATAGCACCGTGGCTACCGCCCAACTCGGAATGACCCCCTTTGTGCCCTTAAACTCTTTGCACAAATGCACTAGCCTATGACATTCTGGGCGAGACTACTGTGGCAGGGACTTGGTCAAGTATAAAATCCCGGTGGTAATCATTGCATAAATGAGATAAAAAAAATTACCAAAATAAAAGAGGTTGTTTTGCTCACTTTTCAGAGGTTTGCTAACATGCTGAATTCACATTTCTGACATACTTTTCCTGCCAAATGCTTTTCGAGATCTAGGGGAGTAAATAGAAGGGCTTTTCCCTCTGTGTTTTCTTGAGCATGGTTCTAAAATTCCCAGCCTCTCCATAACACTGTGGAAGGCTTAATAGGACTACTGAGCCAAAGACAGTGTTTATGTTCTTAAGCACTTTGCCCAAAAGCACGCGCCTTGGGGGGTAGAGGGGATCTGCACGAGTCCATATGCTGTTGAATTGATCAAGTATAACATTGATTACATAAATGAGGAATCCAAAAAAATGAAGGATGCTTTTCTCACTTTTCAGGGATTTGGAAACAGGCACATTCGCATTTCTGACTTTCAACCCTTCCCATATGTTGTTATTTAAAGATATTTCCAGGTGTGCAGGGTTCCTTGACCACAACTTCTCTTGTGTGGGAGTCCATCTTCGGGTACATTCACCTTTTATGCCCAACCATTCTTACTAGTTTGTCTGACTTGCGGACTGGCCCAAGGGCCCGTTAGTGCTAATCTCTGGGTGCACTTGTGTTCATCTTCGTTGGCATCGGTCCTGAAACCGTCCCTCCCTGCTCTTCTGTCTTGTAAGGAGGACTTATCGTGGCATAAAGTGTAGAAGAGAGTAAGGCATAGCCTCATGGTAATAATTAAAGCATAGCAACATGACATGGAACAAGACGCCAGTCTGGCCCTGCATGCTAGTACCTTCACTCATACATAAGGGGTGATGTCTACCATCTCGTAGAGCTTCCCCCTTCCTCATACAATGCATGTTATCTAACTGTACATGCATGATTGCCCCAAGAGCTAATACATGTGTTTGAGCAGATCTGGAATGTGTTAAAATTAAGGGACAGATTGACACAGGAAGAACATAATTGTGCATGCAGTTTGCACGTGACTGCTGGGCCTCATTACGAGTGCGCCGATAAGGGGTTAACGGCGCCAGTTAGGATGCCGGTGCTGTCAATCCCTTACCACTGCATTCCGAGGTCCCTTAGCGGGTCCCACTAAGGCTGGCTGGTAAAACCAGCCGTCCTTAGCGGTACCCGCTAAGGGACCAGGGAGCCAATAACGGCCCGCTACTTGTGGGCCCTTTATTAGCTCCCTCCCCATTTTCATTGAGCCCTATGGGGGCTCGAATGGGAATGGGGAAGGGTATTTTGAATGGGGAGTTAACGGGTCCTCCAAGGTTGGAATGACCCGATAAGTCCCCATTCTAAGAACCCGGACACGACTTTGGAGGCAGCCATAGCACCATGGCTACCTCCAAACTCGTAATGACCCCATTGTGTGTGTGTTCTGCATGTAAATTATAGTAGAGGCCTCAACTTTAGACAGTTGCCCTTGGGGTTCATATACTGAATTTTAACAGCTCCCTTTCCTCATATAGTGCTGCACCTCATAAAATTCAGTTGAGTCCCATGAAAAAATTGGTCTAGCTGTCACATAGACTGACATAGCAATCCACACTGCACCTCAACCCTCTTCACACTTTGGCTTCTACAATATTAATTCAATAACCATCTCTGCCAAGTATTCACCAGTTGCTTTGATTACAGTTTACAAGTTCTATACAAAATTATGCTTCTTTTCTCATGTTTGATCAGACTACGGTTGGCTTAAGGGTAATTCCACCTACAATGCTTCAAAGCCATAACACATGGCAGTGGGCGCTATACAAATATCAATTAACAACATAAAATAAAAACGAAAATTTAATGTTATCTAGCCCCCTTATATACTTAATGACTATGATTGTCCCATCAAACAGAACCCTACCTGCCCAATTCCAGGGGAAAAGTTGGGGTGTAATTATTGGCAGCTAGCGAACACTGTGGGATCCCATGGGAACAGCAATACCAATGGTACTTGGTTTGAGCCAAGAGAAAGCCGAGCTAGAGGTTTCGCTAAGACTTAATAAATAGTTGTGTATTTTGGTTTCCTTTTGAATTACTTTCTGAGGATGTCACCACCCCATACATTCTCCTTTCCTCTCAAAACTAAGGGCAAAGAGATCTATTGACCCGTGACAGATCTGAAGTTGGAAAGTAAGGAGTTTACTTATCCATCTCTTCCTGTGATTCCTCCTCACCTGCAAAAAGCTCTAACTTTTTTATCCTGTCACATTTGGAATCTGACTGCTTGGGTTCCTGTGACTCCTGCTTCCCCCCCAACATCAAAATCTAGGTAATATTAATGTGTCAGTAACGCGTTCCACAAGTTATATCGGGGGTAAACTGTAATGTTTACCCCCGATATAACCTGTGGATTATGTTACTAAAGCTATTATGAAACCGCATGCATCCCATTCAATGAATGAAAAAATTTTCCAGGATGGCCACCATGGTGCCCCTCTTCTATCAACATGACGGCCGGAAATGAGAAGCTTTTGCGGCGGGCACCGTCTCCTCCACAATCAGGTAACTGTGGTTGGGTAGAGGGGTTTGGATTAAAAAAAAAGAAAAGGGAACAGAGGATGGGGGTGGGGAGAAGATGGCAAGCTGGGGAGCCGACCATCAGGCGGCTTGGAGCGAGGGCTAGACCAAGAGTATCAGCTCATGTTTTCTGCCTCTTGATCGGCCAGGTCCCACCCGCCGGGTGCTATTAATGTTTTGTGTTTTCAGGTAATGATGGTCTTCAGTAATTCCACGCTGTTTCATCAATTTGCACCACATTTTGCATTGTTACCTCTTAGGACCCTATGGACATTACTGGCTACATTACTTTTTGACACCCCACCCCGTTAACCGTATTTCAGCACAAGTCAAAATTTGTTTGTCGGTTTGTGGCTTGGCGAAGTGTGGTTCCTTATACAATTCCACACTGTTTCACCAATCTGCACCTATTTTACAGGGTTACCTGTTAGGACACTCTGCACGTTACTAGATACATGGCATTTGGACACCCCAACCCTTTCCCTAGATGTCAGCCCCTTCACACATGAAACGGTTGCCTGAAATCGGTGAAACAACAATGTGCTCAAAGAAGGACCGGTCCCAATACGAGGAACAAAACTCGAGGTCCAAGTTTCCAAGATATATGCACTGAAGTACACTGCAACAAACTGCACCACACCAGGGTGTGGCGACAGGTGGCGAGAGAGCACAGAAGGTCCCATCATGCAGCAGCACACCAACTCTTGCCTCCCCCCAACGTCATAATTTTCACTGCAGTATTTTTGACTTCAGTATTTTTTACTGCAGATTGTTTACCAATGTATTGCCATAAAATGCAGGCAGTTGTTTGGGTAAGGTAATATTGGGTAGGTGGTTGGTGGGGAGAAACAAAGGTACAGGGGTTCTCCTCCTGCGTTTTACAGCACAAAACTATAAAGGAAAAAGCTGAAAACATCCTGCATTGAAAAGGTATGCAGTAAAAACACTTAAAATGGTTTTGCTCTTAGTTCTTGCATATGTGATGTATCCATTGATTAGTAGGAATTGAAAGCAGGCATGGACCATATCCATTTAAACCATGTATTTCATTGCCAACTGCAACACCACATAATCAATTTAGTCTCCAGTTCTAACTTTGCTCTAACATTATAAACCCAAACACGTGATGAATTTCCAAAAGTGTGTCCTGTTACACAGCACAGGTGTGTGCTTTACGGAAATTGGGCCTCATTACCAGTCTAGCGGTACCCCTGCAGATGCTACCGGCAGGTTGCCGCCAGACTTGCAATATTCTCTGGCGCCTGGCTTGCCAGTAACACCAGGGATTACACACCTGGCGTTCCGGGAAGTCAGGTGCCGGTAAATTGTAAATCCCCATTCCCATTTGAGTCCCATAGGACTCAACAGGAATGGCGACCACGGATGCACCGGCACTGTAAATAACGGTGCCGGTGCGCCCGTGAAACTCTGCGGGCGGGAGCCATTCCACCCTCCAGATCTGACCCTGGCAGGCGGGACGACAGCAGCCTGCAGATTCATACTGTGCTGGGCCGGTAACAATGGTGCCGATAGGCTTACCGGCATCGTTGTTACTGGACCGGCACAGTTGTAATGAGGCCCATTGCAGCTACTGAGGCATTTTTCTCTACTAAACCTATTGTGCAGCACTAATAGGCAACATGCACCAGAAGCATGAAACGGGCAAGCAGAAGAGATGGAGAGAGACAGAAAGAGAATGAGACTAAGGGGAAAGGATGTGAATTATCTTACATCTACATTGGTTTGGTGATTCTATGGAAGGTCATCCTGCAGGCAGCTGGGTGGCTCTCAGTGTTGTGTCATTCAGTATTACTGCCTCTGGTATGTGTTTTTCATTGTTACTAAAAGTGCCACATGTGGTTTGGTCTCAAAGGAGGTGTTGGTGTGTTAACTGGTGTTCGCCTCATCGTACTGCTGTGTAAGTCTTGTAGTGTCACTGTCCTACATGTCCTCAGTTTTAGGGGATTGCCTGGCTCTCACCAATGAGAGAACATAACTGGTGTTTTTATTTTAGAAAGTATGCACTATTTGTGGCACGCTAACCCGCTCATGCTGCATGATCATTGCTCCTTTGGCTTGCAACAGCACAATATGCGTTTGCCTCAAAGGCTGTTATCACTTTGCGTTTGTGCAAGTGCTGCATTTTTATTTATTTGTATTTCGGGTTTTTATTTAGCATCAATCTAGCAAGGAAGCAACAGCATGCTGTACATGTCATTGAGGGTGAGGAGGAGGAGCTTACAATATGTGGTAAGCGATGTTCTGGCTTTGGGAGTCGGATGTGATACGAAAATGCAAGGAGTCTAGGTGGCACCTAGATATTGAGTGAAGAGTAAAGTCTTAAGTTCCTTCCTGAATTGCAACAGTGTTGGCATGATCCACATTGCCAAAGGGATGGTGTGCCAATAGGGCGGGGCATAGCAAGCCGTTGTCCCAAGTCTAGTGATGGTATGGGTCCTGTGAAATTGCAGCCCACCTGAGTAACAGAGCTTTGCAGCTAGACAGATATGTGATCAGTGGTTGCTTGATAGGCAATGCAGGAAGTCTTACAGAGTATTCTTTCTGTGCACTGCCCTTACGAGAGCATACACGTAGTTGTCGCACCATGTCCCACTTTGATGGTTGCAGTAGTAACAGGCGCGTCGCAAATTCCACTTAATTGTGACATTGCTATTGAGCATTGTTGTCAATGTGTGGTCGTGCATTTATGTTGTGCTGTTGGATGTGTGGGATGGAGGAAATAACTATTCCGCTGCACATGCGCACAGTGGGCAGGCAGACAGTAATTCAGTGAATTGTGGTATGCGACAACTACTGAAATTCTGTTAGGGCCATGTTATGTGTTTCCTACTATGTTTGTACATTTGAACAACTTCTTCAGGTTGTGCATGAAGTGTGCCACCTGTACATTTTCTTGGGCACAGTTGGGTGTGACGTTGTGCTGTCAACGCCCATAAACCGATATTCTGAAAGCAGAAAGTCGCATTTGGACCACTTCCCTCAGGAGCTAATCCACAGCTTTGATTGAGGAGAAGAAGGTTTATGATTGCGATAGCTGTCAAATACTCCATGCATGTTAATATCCCCTACTATAATAGGTACAAGCCCCATCCTCTAATACGTGGCCCCTTTGTTCTGGCTGCACCATCAGAAAACAGGGTTTTATTAGAAAGTAATTTTACTTTGTAACCATATCAATTTTTGACGATATTATCGCTAAGAATAAAACATGATTCTTATGTTCTGGAGCAAAATATTAGTGTATGTTTTACAGAAGATGTGTTCCGACTCTGTAATCACATGTGCACTAAATCAGTTCCACACGTTCTGCATCTGGGTCCCCGCATCAACAAGAAAAGCAGACATACAGTGCATTAGAAGAGTCTATCCTGGTTTCATGTCTATTTAAGCGTCATATCTCGTGCAATTTGGCAAGCCTGACCCGGAAGCATTGGCTGCCTCCAGCTGTTGCAGGCTGCCTGCACACCCACAATGAGACACAGAGCGGCTCTCGTGTACAGTGTAAACAGGCAGCAGTAAACATTCGTGCTGAACGAGAATTAATTGCGATTAGGAAATCAAGCAAACGCTTACGGAAGTTTTGAGAAAATCAAATGTCACTCTTTTCTTTACCTTCCAACAGGTTTTTGGGGGTATATTCCTCCATGAAACATGATGCAGCGACAGCGCAGCATGCGCACTTGTTATCAGCCTTTCACTTTCCACAAGATGTCGGAGTTGTCAATGAGGATTGCCATAAATGATAGCAGGTTCCAATTGGAGGAATACGTTTTAATATCGTTAAAAGGGACCAGCACTGGCGGTTGTGAGTAGCTCGCCGCTGCATTGTTGATATATTGTTGTGCATGTTTTAGTTGGAGGGGGCTTAAATGTCTGCTGCTGAGAATATGCAGGAGTGAACAAATGTACCGTAGGGAAAATGAACCAACCAAGGGATGTCCGAGGTGGGAAGGATTAGAAAATGGCTGCAATTTACACCACGCTGTCTGTGGCGGAATTGGAAAATAAAACATACAAGCCATGTGTTGCGCCTCATAACAAATTGTGTATAGGTGCACTATAAATACCCAATAAATTAAATAAAAATATAGTTTTCTGTTGGTTTTGCACTGTAACACATAACACAATCCCATAGGTGCAAGTCACCAACAGTGCACAGGAGCATTGCCCAACTCATTTACATGATGTTTTGCCCACAATATATGCCAGTATAAAATAAAATATGTTCATACTGGCTGTGCAGGCTGCACCAATACATGCAAGTGTTACCATATAAGAGCACACTCCTCTTTGCTTTGCCAGTACAAAAGGCCATGCAACAGTAAGAACATATTTCATCACTGGTTGCATAAATGTATGCTAGCATAGCAATGTAAGAACACTCATCATCCTAGATTTACTCTTGATGCTCAGTAGAAATTGCCATGCCACATTAAGAAAATAAATCCAGGCTTGCAGGCCGAATGTAGGGCAGTCTAGCCACCTAATAACATACCATGTTTGCTTTACTATTGATGCACATTGGAAATAACATGGCACAGTTAGAAAATTACTCCGGATTGCCTCTACTAATGTAAGACGGTTGAGCCAGGTAATAACAATTATCATGGTTGATTTACCATTGATGCCCGTACAAAATTCCAAGCAACCATAAGGAAATGTATCCATAATAGATACATCAACGTATGCCAACGTATTCATTTAATAACATTGATCATGTTTATTTTACTCTTGGTTCTCAGCTAAAAATGCAATGCCACTGTATGAAAACATGTTCAGATTGGATGCAGCAGAGTAGGTGAGTCTAGCCATGCAATAACATTATCATGTTTGCCTTACTCTTTATGCCAATAAAAAAATGCAGTGCCACAGTAAGAGAAAATAACTAGACTGACAGCACCCATGTGTCCCAATTTAACCACACAACAAGGATGAAAATAAAAATTGATCTCCTTAAAACCAGGTCCCTAAATAGCCACCATCGGGATATCCATGATCTTATAGTGGATAGGAATCCTGACATAATGTGTCTCATTGAGACATGGATCACGGACGCTATTGGTCCTATAATCGATCTGGCTGTCCCAGAAGAGTACTCCATCTTCAGTTAGAACAGGGAGAAAGTCCACAGAGGGAATAGTATTCATTACCAAAAGTAAATTTGAATTTTTCACTTCACCATGCTCATGTCAAGGCTGCGAAATCTTGCACCTATCATCCGCCGTTAGTGATGCTGGGCTTTAATGAGGACATTGTTCAGCTACTGAATACTTTTATGAGCCAGAAATTGTGCAACACTCTTGGTAGGGGATTTTAATTGGTGGCAGGGAAACACCATGGATAAAGAGGCCATATCCTTGGAATCAGCTCTAAACAATATTTATTATCAAGTCCCTAATAATGACCTCACCACTGCAAATAATGTTATCGATTGGATTGTTTCGAGAAATCTCATAACACACATCGACCACATCACCCTTTGTATTTGGTCTGATCATCATGATATAGCTGTCTATATTCAGTCGCAAGGACCCCCCCAAATATTCAAAACCGCACTTAATATGTTGCTTGTTGGAATTTCAACAAGGCGCTTACCTCATACATTCAATCCGGTTTGGAATCACTAATGGCCTGCAATGCCGACACAGATTCAGCAGAGTCCTGGGTGATCTCCATTTCCAGAAGTCTGGTCGAGATGTTTGATAGAACAGCCCTGTGCCGTACAATGTTGGTTAGGGTGAATGCCGTGGGCCAATAATGGTTTACGCCACAGCTTAGCTTATAAAAAAGAGATAACATAAACTTGAAAGGCGGTGGCTAAAATGTCCAACTGAGGAAAATACAAATGCTTGGAAAGCATTAGAAAAGTATTATAAGCACAGCATAGTGGACACCAAAAATAACTTCTTTAATAACCAGATTAATGAGGCCACGAACAGTACTGGAAAACTGTTAGAAATCATAACATTACTGAAGAAACCCAAGGTGCAATGAATTTTTCTTTTACCCACAGACCAGGACTGTGTATTAGTTCAGGCCGCTTTTGAATCAAAAATAACTAAGGCTAGAGACAAGATTAAAATGCCTTGATCTCCACTACTCCATCTGAGGATCTGCAGGTTCCTAACACAGTAGTTTTGCGATTTTCCAGATTTCGCACTATCCCATATATCTATCTCTGACATGACAAGCATGTTATTCTCTATGCGGCTAACCTCCTGTTCTGAAAATATTTTTCTGCCTAAACCTATTTGGGAACATAAGGAACTATTTGTGCCTTTCCTCACCAGTTCATCTTTTCACAACAGTCTTGTTCTTGTTTCAGTCAAAGGGGTTTACAGTCACTCCTCTTCTAAACACACAAGCAATCTCAGGCCTATCACCAACTGCAACTCTCTGTTAAAAATCCTAGATAAATTCACAACTTCAAACATTTGTGGAACTGAATGGCCTTCTCCACAATAGGCAAACGTCATTTAGAACAGCACACAGCACATAGACAGCACTTGTCGACCTCCAGTCCCCTATGCTGAAGATCATAGATATTGGGAAAGCTAGCATTCTGGTTCTGCTCGATTTGTCATCTGCATTTGATCTGCTCGACCTCGACCACCTCATGCATGCTCTGGGTCATCTGGGCAAGTGCTCTAGGGAGGTCACTGAATGGTTCAACTCTTACCTTTCCAACCGTGTGTCCAAAATACATTGGGGAGAAGATTTCTCTCCCGCGGCTCCCATTCAGTGCAGTGTACCCGAGGGAGCATGTTTGTCCCCTGTGCTGTTGTGCTGTTTAACCTGTAACCAGTGGTCGAGGTGAACGAAAAGAAGTAGTGGAACTATGTTCCCTACTGGCCTGCACCGCTACCCACAAACCCCATTGCCGCACCCCCTCCCATGCACAATACAAACCCAAAAGCACATGCACCTGCTGTTTAAGGGAACGTTCAGTGCAGTGCACTGAAAGTTCAAGTTTCAACTTCTTCCTACACTTTTATTTTAAAACAAAACTGTTCCGTTTTTAAAATAAAAGTATAGGAACGGTAAGACTTATTTAAAAGAAGTAGAGGAGCACCGCTCCTGACCGCTCCTGCCCACTTCGACCACTGCCTGTAACTCAGACCACTCTGCTCACTCCTTATTATTTACTAATTACACTGACGACACGCAGCTTGTTCTTAAAGTCAGCGGTGACCATGCTTTAGACTGCCAACCTCTGCAGTGCTTATGATCTAATTGAGTCCTTGATGTCCAGAAACTGGCTGTGTCTTAATGGCAGCAAGACAGAGCTTCTCCTCTTTGGCTCATGACAGGCTCGCTCTAAATTGAACTCTGATTATAAAAGCTTTAAAGTTGAGAACTGTTTCATTACAGTACGGAGAAAAGTAACAACCCTGGGCATCTTTTTGGAAGCCTCTATGAATGTGGACGCTTATGACAACCAGGTTAGCCGGAACTTCAACTAGTATCTTTCGGCTGCTCAAGAACATCCAGCCTTTCCTAACTGAAAAGAATTGAGCCATCATTGCTTGAGCTAAAATACTCTCAAGGTTGGATTATTGCAGCACCTTATTAATCAGTGCTTCCAATTCCTGTTTGAAAAATTGTCAAACCATCCTGAACGATGCCATATGGATTATCAAGAAAATCCAGAGAAGGGCCCATATATCAGAACATAGAAGGGAACTCCTATGGGGCTCAAATGGGAATAGGGATTCATTAATTTTTACTGGGGCCCAGAAAAGGGCAATTACCGGGTCGGCGTGACCCGGTTACTGCCCTTTTCTGGGCTCCGGTAAAAAATCATTACTGGCGACAGCTGTGCCCTTAATAAGGGCACGGCTGCCGCCAGGGTCGTAATGAGGCCCATTAACTTGAAAGTAGGCACCCTTGTGCATCACTGGCCCTCATTCTGAGGTAGGTGCTAGTCATGGCGCTAATAGCTAATAACTAGCACCAATACCGGTACTGCCACCAACGTGGTGGTATGGGGATTTACCGGTCCATTCCGCCCTTTATGGGACCGGTAAGTCCCCATTTGAAATGCCATTCCCCATTCCCATTTGATCCCCCATAGGGCTCAATTGGAAGTGGGAAGGCGGCAATAATGGCACCGCAAATTGTGGTACCGTTATTGACCCCGATATCCCTTTGCGGATCCCGTCCTTTAAGCCTGCTAAAACTAGGCGTTGAGGAAGGACCCGCAAAGGGACCTCGGAATAGGGCGCAAATGTATTACCGGTATCCCTTTGCGCCCGGGTCGTAATGACCCCCACTGTTTCTTGGAATGACACCTATGCACTTAAAGCACCTAGTTTCACGCTATTCTCCTTCCAGATTACTTTTCTCCTCCAATTTGGCGCAAGTCAACTGCCCTGGATACAAACGATCACATGGATTAGGTAGATCATTTCCAGAACATGCTGCCAAGCTATCGAATGCTCTCCCTCTAGCGCTTAGGCTGGAAGAGAATTCAAAGAGCTTTTGCAGAGAATCAAAAACTTCTCTATTTAAGTAAATGATTGTCCACATTTCTGCCTGCTCTCCCTCATGATCATGATTGTCACGTCTTTTTTGTTTGTATGATTGTGTAATTGTTCCTGCGCCCTGATGCCTGCGGGCTTTGGTGCACTATAAATGCATAAATAAATAAATACATAACATTCATCATGCTGGCTTTCCCCTTGATACCAGTAACAATGCCATACCACATTAAGAAAATAAAACTAGACTGACTAGACTGTCTGCAACAATGTAGGCCAGTCTAGCCATGTAATAACACTCATCATGCTTGTCTTACTTTTGATATCAGTAAACAATGCTGTGCCACATTAAGAAAATATAACTAGACTGACTCCCCAAAGTGGGCCTCTCTAGCTGTGTAATAACCCTCAACAATCTCACATTAACCTTGATACCAGTGAAAAAGCTCATGCCACAGAAAGAAAATATAACTAGACTGGCTTCATCAATGTAGTCACTCTAGCTACATAATAACACTCATCATGCTGGCTTTACCCTTGAAACCAGTAACAAATGTCATGCCACAGTAAGCAAATATGTCCAGACTGCTTGCCTGTCCCTCAAAATCAGAGGTCCACTCTTTGGGAAAGCTTGTAATCACACGGATTCACAGAGTAATCATACACATTCATAAATATTCACCCAGTAACTATTCATCCGGTTACCCATGGTGACCATGCTCCCATTCAACTGACCACGCAAATGTCTTAGTCTTGTTTTAATGATTCACTCCCATATATAGAAACTGATCGCCCTAATATCTCCCTTAGGTGGAGCCCTGCAATTTGTCATAAAGTACCTGAAATGGTGAGGAGTGGGCTTAATAGCACTCCTCAAAACATTTGCATCCTGGATTCTGCCATTATCGGAAGGAAAACATAGTAAGTGATATTGTTTTACTTGCTATAAGATCTCTTCACCCCAACTCAAATGTATTTTACCATCTCATTGATGTGACACAGACATAAAACTGTTAAAACGTAATCAAAATAAAGATCTTTGTTTTCTCAAAACGGTAATAGTGAATAATCAGCAGTACTTATATTTAAAAAAGCACATCCTACAAAAACAAACTTAGATTCCTTTGAATAACTAAGTTAAATAAAATTAATTGTGATCTTATTAGAGACATGTGTAAGCATGATACTAAATCAATGGGCCTCATTCCGAGTACGGCGCTAACCAATGGCGCTATTAACGCCTTGGTTGACGCCGTACCCGGAACGGCAGCGCCTTGGTGGATGGCGGAATCACCGCCCCATTCCAAGGTTGGCGGGGCGGTAATTCCCCATTCACCAAGGCTCTTCCCCATTCCCAAATGAGCCCCCATAGGGCTCAATGGGAATGGGGAAGATACAAATAACGGTGACCGTTCATTACGGTCACCGTTATTGGCTTGCAGGCCCCTTTGCGGCCTCGACTTTAACACCTGCTCAAAGTAGGCGTTAAAGGCGAGGGCGCAGAGGGAACTCGGAGTATGGCAGTAAGGGATTACCGCCACCGGTCTCGTTACCGGTGGCCGCTATCCCTTACCGCCATACTCGGAATGAGGCCCAATATGTTCAGTCATACGCAATCAATGTATATTAGCCCCCGAAAATAATAAGAACATTATACCTGCACACGTCTGGGAAAAATATATATTTGAGAAATTTTGTTTACCCACGCGCTTTCATGACATTAAATACCATCATGCTACAACAGCGAATTGTGAATATTTCTTGTGGTCCAAGCATGATATTGTTTGGGCTATAAGCAAACTTTCTTATTCTAAAGCCCCTGGTCCCGACCAGATACCTCCCTGTGTATATAAAGCAAATCCACTTTTATGGGCCGACTGTTAGGTAGAATTATATGCAGTACCCTTTGGGAACACTACACACAATTAAGACTACAAGTGACAGTACAATTTCACCTTTGGTACAGGCCTGTACTACACAGTTATAGTGGTAGCAGTAGCAGAGCAGCCAGACTTATCTCAAGAGTAAGTGAGCAGTACAAATAGTTACACAAAGTACAGCAATTACTATGATGCAGGCAAACACTGACTCACGGTGTCTAAGTAAAAGAATATATATTTATTTACTCAACAGTTGTATTTATATTTCACTATTCTAAGCAAGTTAAAAATCACAATCATAAATACACCACACCACTTCCCTTAAATTCCAGACAAGTTAAGCTCACAAAATGAAGTGGGAGCAAAATGGCACTCCAGCAATTTAAAAGGGAGGGAAAGACAAAGTTATTAGAAATTAGGCAAAACCAACAGGTAAGTACTCAGGGCAATTGAACAAGAGAGACTACAGTTAGGAGATCAGATAGAGAAGGCTTAGGGCCACAGTCAATGGGTCTCACTCATTATGACCTTCGCGGAACGGGTTAACGGGCTCCGCTAATGGAAGCAGACCCGTTAAATCCGTTCTGTGAAATTAGGAGGTCCCCTCGCGGGACCTGGTAAGGATGCCTGGTAAAACCAGGCGGTGTTACCGGGTCCAGCAAGGGGAAGAGGGAGCTAACAACGGGCCGGTCGTAACTCCCTCTCCCATTCACATTGAGCCCTATGGAGGCTCAGATGGGAATGGGGAAGGTCCGGGCCCGGGTTCCCAGAGGGTGGAATTACCAGGCCCTCCGAACTCGGAATGGCCTGGTAATTCCCCATTCTGGGAACCCGTTAAAAGGAGCCTAACAGCTCCATGGCTGCCACCAAACTCGTAATGAGGCCCAATGGGTCAAAAGTCTTTTGCTCAAGATCACACAGTTCAAGGTAGTTCGTGGTAAAGTTCGTGGCACAGATTATTGACGAGGTTGGTTGGTAGAAATGTTAGTTCAAAGAGAAGAGAAGGACAAGCCCTCGGATTGGAGAAAGATTTCAAACACTTTCACCGTGGCTAACCGAAACGGACAACAGGATTTGCACAGTACCTTAAAACGGAGAGGGAGCTGTAGCTGAGGTGAACGTTCCTGGTGGTTCCTTCAGGCTCACTGTTCCTGAAGCGACTGTCAAATTGACATGAAGTAAAGTAGGAAGACTGGAAGGTCCTGCGCCACCCAGGGAAGAAATAAGCAGCAGAGCAAAACAACAAATAAAAGGTGCTCTCCTTAAAAATCAATCATAGTCCGACCTTCCTGGCTATCTGGCCCTCTGTATAGTGAATTCCACCAGAGTAGGGGTCCTGGCTTGTAGTTTGGCGGAACTGGTTGGTCCCACCAGCTCAAGGGAAGAAGTTTCCTGGAGAATCTTCTCTGTCATCGGATTCGGAAATTCAGACCTGCAGCAGGGCTTCATCGGGCGGTTCAGTCGTGGTAGGGGTCCTCTTCTTTCAGTTCCTCATTGGTTCTTTCGTTCCAGTAGCGAATCTGTCTTTCCAGTCCCAGAGACTTGCTTTTTATGCAGTTTTCCCCCATTCATACAGCCTGGCTGTCAATCACACAGCAGGGTGGCTAGCCTGGCAAGTCCAGTCCCCTTAGCCAATCAGACAAGAGTGCGACTTGGGTTACCAAGGGAACACATGGCAGGGGTCTGAAGATCCCTCCCTCACATTCTGCCTACCGTAACTATCAGGCGTCTTAAGGCGGGCTTCTGTGCAGAAGCCCGCGTAAAGACAGCAAACAAAGGAGTCATCCCTGGTTTGGCGCACAGAGAAAAACACGAGAAAGACTTTAACAAAATGAAATGGTGAATAAACCCAGCCGGAACCAAAATCAAATGTATTTGGTCAAGCGGGTTTATGTTCAACGCTAATATAATAGCTTGGTACAATACCACATTTATATAACATAACTGTGGTAGAAAAGTTAGGGTTGTTACCATTGCCACCAGCCAAGTCTTAACGTTAAGGGAGCGAAACAAGGCTCCAAGAGGTACAGACAAAAACGGATAAGAGTTAACCCTTTCCAATACTCCATGTAAAATGGGTTGTACTGGGTCTGTGATTTAAAGTGACTATATAAAGTTAATGGCAACTTTACCTGTTTCTGGGGGACAGTAGTCAGCCCCAGAAAAATGGAGTCAGAGGGAAGTCTCAAAGACAACCCTGTGTCCCTGCACTGAAGGTGCTGCGTAGCACAACAACAAAGTGGTGCACATGGAGTAGGTGAAGCTCCAGTGCCCAAGATCACACAAAAAGTGAAAACACACACAGCAAAACACATGTAAGAGTGGGAAAAAGGCTCACCCTCTGACCAGGTGAAAAAAATAAACCCTAGAAATCCAGCAAAGCTGCTGATGGACTCAGTAGGTAAGGGAAATTAACCATTTATGAGAATTCTCCCTAACACTCGCCCCCCAGACTCAGGGACAGGAGGATCTAATTCCCACCAGGTTGGATCTCCTGTTGCAAGTCGGTTAAATGGCCTGCTGAGTAAACAATCAACCTTTTGTAACCCTTGCTAGGAAATTTTGTTTCCAATGTTTTTTATGTGTAGTCTATATGACCTACAAACCTCTTATGGTACATCTCTCGTTTTAACAGTATAGGGGATCTGTTCTAAAAGTCCCTCAGAAGTTGTAGTTGTAACAACCTCTGAACCTACAATAGGCAGAGTCAGCTGAGTCTTGAGAGACTTCCTGAGTCTTCCCTGATTTCCTGTTGTTTCTGCTGTCTAAGGAACTTTTCCATTGCTCCTGCCTGGAGGCGATGCTTACTGCCACCTACCCCATAAGACCCACGATTCTCCGCGGAGCGGACACGGAGTCAGCTGAGTCTTGAGAGTCTTTGGAGGTGTGGTGGTGTGGTTCGTAGCAATGGGCGAGCCCGAGCCCCTGCTGGGTCCTAAAGAGCGAGGGCGTGGGCTGAAACATCCCCTGACCCGGTTGCAGCAGCACCACGGAGTGGAGTGCCCGATGCAGTGCTTAGATTGGAATCAGTCTCCGATATTAAAGTAAGGCCAAATAATGACAATAACCATAATGATAACAGTTGCAAGGGGGATAACATGTTCAAATGTAGCACTTCAATCACTACTGTTACGAACTCTCACAGTCCCTTACAATGTTCAACAAAAGCAGCGTTTTTTACTACATTTTCGGCACCTAATGCTGAGCTTTTTCCCGCCCAGAACACTTTCCATGCTGGAATCACGCAGTCTCCGCTCTGCGCTTCATCTAATGGTTCCGCTTCGGCGCCCAATTCCATGTCTATACCCCTCCAGAACACTGTAAAGGTTGGAATCACGCAGTCCCTGCCCTACGCCTCATCTAACAGTTCTGCGTCAATGACAATGCCCGAAACAGTTCACAAAACACTTACAGTGCTGTGAGCCGTGGCGCCTGCTGTGGGTGCCCCCGGGGATACTCTGGTCGGGGGTGACATTGGGGCTTCCGGTGGGGCGCCCCTGGAGGCACTGAGCACCGGACGGCCGGCGTTCAGGCTGTTCCTGCTCTGAGTGTCCTTGCCACGCGTGCATGGTCAGTCTGCCAACGGCGACTGCGCAGGTCACCCAAAGAGATGTCAACCAAAAAGCAATTCAGGGAATGAAAATACAGCTCATGAGGCTTTCCTTATTCCATCTATTCCCCTGAATGTTGACAAAAATCTTGTGGGAAAAATTCTTCTGGAAAGCGCATTTGCACCGAGTCCTGAAATCACATCTTTCGCCAATGCGGTGGAAAGTGCACAAAATATGGAAAATAATGCAAATGGTGATCTTCACTTACCCTCGACTTCTATTGATCTTAGAGGGCGAATCATCGACCTTATGAGTCTCTACTGCCTGCAGATGCAAGGTCAAATGCTGTGGAAGAAGTGATTTCGATCTTCAAAGCACCCCAAAAACAAGCCGGTCAACCAGTTCAATAAAAACCACCACTAATTAAAAAATGTAAAAATCTAAAGGGGAACAAAGCCCAGACAGCTAATAACTCGAGAACATTTCTCAGAAACGTAAAAGCTGTGAGCTTCACCATAAACTCAAATGCAGTGTGTACACAGGCAATCCCTGTGGTTCCTCACAATTCAAAGTCTAGTAAATTGACACAAGAGAGAACAATAGACACCCACCAATCCACTATTGAAATACCAACTGACCTCCTGGACTTTTCTGTCTATGAAGACATTGATTTGGATGAATCTGAACAAGAGAAAGAAGTAAAGAGTGTCGACGGCGCAATGGTAGAAATTAGCGCGCCGTCTGCTTTGCCACAGCTCACAAAGGACAAACCAACAAGAGTATGCACAACAGTGCCTTCCACCAGTACCGAACCGATGATGTTGGAAAATTCACAAAGCCTGCCATTTGTGACGCTTGCCCAAAAACGGGATAAACTCACTGCGACTCAAGACAATGAGGAACAAGAGCTGTTCTTATCTAACGCAGGCTCCAAGGCCATTATTGGCAAGGAAAAAAGAGCAGATCACTCAGAAGCCTGTTGAAGATAGATTTGAAGATAGAAGCTTTCAATCACACAGCAGGGTGGCTAGCCTGGCAAGTCCAGTCCCCTTAGCCAATCAGACAAGAGTGCGACTTGCGTTACCAAGGGAACCCATGGCAGGGGTCCGAAGATCCATCCCTCACATTCTGCCTACCGGCACTATCAGGCGCCTTAAGGCGGGCTTCTGTGCAGAAGCCCGTGAAAAGACAGCAAACAAAGGAGTCATCCCCGGTTTGGCGCACAGCGAAAAACACGAGAAAGACTTTAACAAAAAGAAATGGTGAATAAAGCCAGCCGGAACCAAAATCAAATGTATTTGGTCAAGTGGGTTTATGTTCAACGCTAATATAATAGCTTGGTACAATACCACGTTTATATAACATAATTGTGGTAGAAAAGTTAGGGTCGTTACCACTGCCACCAGCCAAGTATTAATGTTAAGGGAGTGAAACAAGGCTCCAAGAAGTACAGACAAAAAGAGATAAGAGTTAACCCTTTCCAATACTCCATGTAAAATGGGGTGTACTGGGTCTGTGGTTTAAAGTGACTATATAAAGTTAATGGCAACTTACCTGTTTCTGGGGGACAGTAGTCAGCCCCAGTAAAATGGAGTCAGAGGGAAGTCTCAAAGACAACCCTGTGTCCCTGCACTGAAGGTGCTGTGTAACACAACAAAGTGGTGCACATGGAGTAGGTGAAGCTCCAGTGCCCAAGATCACACAAAAAGTGAAAACACACACAGCAAAACACATATAAGAGTGGGAAAAAGGCTCACCCTCTGACCAGGTGAAAAAAATAAACCCTAGAAATCCAGCAAAGCTGCCGATGGACTCGGTAGGTAAGGGAAATTAACCATTTATGAGAATTCTCCCTAACACCCACCCCCCCAGACTCAGGGACAGGAGGATCTAATTCCCACCAGGATGGATCTCCTGTTGCAAGTCGGTTAAATGGCCTGCTGAGTAAACAATCAACCTTTTGTAACCCTTGCTAGGAAAGTTTGTTTCAAATGCTTTTCATTTGTAGACTATATGACCTACAAACCTGTTATGGTACATCTCTCTTTTTAACTGTATAGGGGATGTGTTCTAAAAGTCCCTCAGAAGTTGTAGTTGTAACAACCTCTGAACCTACAATAGGCAGAGTCAGCTGAGTCTTGAGAATCTTCCTGAGTCTTCCCTGATTTCCTGTTGTTTCTGCTGCCTAAGGAACTCTTCCATTGCTCCTGCCTGGAGGCGATGCTTACTGCCACCTACCCCATAAGACCCAAGATTCTCCGCGGAGCGGACACGGAGTCAGCTGAGTCTTGAGAGTCTTTGGAGGTGTGGTGGTTTGGTTCATAGCAATGGGCGAGCCCGAGCCCCTGTCTGGTCCTAAAGAGCGAGGGCTGAAACATCCCCTGACCCGGTTGCAGCAGCATCAGGGAGTGCCCGATGCAGTGCTTAGATTGGAAGCAGTCTCCGATATTAAAGAAAGACCAAATAATGACAATAACCATAATGATAACAGTTGCAAGGGGGCTAATATGTTCAAATGTAGCACTTCAATCACTACTGTTACGAACTCTCACAGTCCCTTACAATGTTCAACAAAAGCAGCGTTTTTTACTACATTTTCGGCACCTAATGCCAAGCCTTTTCCCGCCCAGAACACTTTCCATGCTGGAGTCACGCAGTCTCCGCTCTGCGCTTCATTCATCTAATGGTTCCGCTTCGGCGCCCAATGCCATGTCTATACCCCTCCAGAACACTGTAAAGGTTGGAATCACGCAGTCCCTGCCCTACGCCTCATCTAACAGTTCTGCGTCAATGACAATGCCCGAAACAGTTCACAAAACACTTACAGTGCTGTGAGCCGTGGCGCCTGCTGTGGGTGCCGCCGGGGATACTCTGGTCGGGGGTGACATTGGGGCTTCTGGTGGGGCGCCCCTGGAGGCACTGAGCACCGGACGGCCGGCGTTCAGGCTGTTCCTGCTCTGAGTGTCCTTGCCACGCGTGCATGGTCAGTCTGCCAACGGCGACTGCGCAGGTCACCCAAAGAGATGTCAACCAAAAAGCAATTCAGGGAATGAAAATACAGCTCATGAGGCTTTCCTAATTCCATCTATTCCCCTGAATGTTGACAAAAATCTTGTGGGAAAAATTCTTCTGGAAAGCGCATTTGCACCGAGTCCTGAAATCACATCTTTCGCCAATGCGGTGGAAAGTGCACAAAATATGGAAAATAATGCAAATGGTGATCTTCACTTACCCTCGACTTCTATTGATCTTAGAGTGCGAATCATCGACCTTATGAGTCTCCAATGCCTGCAGATGCAAGGTCAAATGCTGTGGAAGAAGTGTTTTCGATCTTCAAAGCACCCCAAAAACAAGCCGGTAAACCAGTTCAATAAAAACCACCACTAATTAAAAAATCTAAAAATCTAGAGGGGAACAAAGCCCGGACAGCTAATAACTCGAGAACATTTCTCAGAAACGTAAAAGCTGTGAGCTTCACCATAAACTCAAATGCAGTGTGTACACAGGCAATTCCTGTGGTTCCTCACAATTCAAAGTCTAGTAAATTGACACAAGAGAGAACAATAGACACCCACCAATCCAATATTGAAATACCAACTGACCTCCTGGACATTTCTGTCTATGAAGACATTGATTTGGATGAATCTGAACAAGAGAAAGAAGTAAAGAGTGTCGACGGCGCAATGGTAGAAATTAGCGCGCCGTCTGCTTTGCCACAGCTCACAAAGGACAAACCAACAAGAGTATGCACAACAGTGCCTTCCACCAGTACCGAACCGATAATGTTGGATAATTCACGAAGCCCGCCATTTGTGACACTTGCCCAAAAACGGGATAAACTCACTGCGACTCAAGTCAATGAGGAACAAGAGCTGTTCTTGTCTAACGCAGGCTCCAAGGCCATTATTGACAAGGAAAAAAGAGCAGATCACTCAGAAGCCTGTTGAAGATAGATTTGAAGATAGATCTAGAAATACCAATAAGAACTGCAAGCCACAGGAGAGAGGAGTCAATAAACACCTAAATGTGAAGTACTGTCTATGCTTGGAACGCATAAAGGACCTTGAAGATGATCTGTCCCTGAATCGGAACAATGTCCTACAACTGCTGCATTATGTGCCAAGCCTGCGCATGATCAATACAAACGACATAAAAATAGTCGAATTCTTCATGGAAAATCAAAATGACGCAGTAAAACTTCACATCAACTCCCGAATAATTTGAAAGATCATATTAGATGCTGCCCCTATCTTAATATCTATGGGGTTTGACATTACAGAGCCTCAACCATCTCAAGACCTTGAAGTCAAACAATCTGATACTAAGCTCAATAGGGACAGAAAACTAAATCAATGTCTCGAGCAGAAAGACACGATAAAGATACAGTCTGAATTTAATGCGACTAATCATTAAGCACTTAACGCTAAAAACATGTCGCAGCGACAAGATGTACCAGGTCCCTTGCAAGCACCGGAAACTAGAGATCCCATGAAAATAACCTTAGTACATAAGGGATCCACACTTGGAGGAGATGTTACGGTGCCTTGTACAACTCAATCTAGCACTGATGTTACAGATTGGAGCTGGATCTCGACAGCTCTAGCTGTTCAACCTCGAAGCTAATGCTGCGATTCGGGTTTATCTAAGGTGATCACCATTGGATGCTGGAATACCCGTGGATCTGCTCATCTGTTTCAATCCAACTGGCTAGGAAATTTGGATATAGCGTGCTTGCAGGAAACCTAGCTGGTTGAGTGTCTGACAGTAGATGGCTACGAAGTTGCCTTAAATACAGCAATTAAGAAGAAAATGGGACGACCATCGGCTGGACTATTGACATTCGTACAAAGGAAGTCTGGTCACAAAATTCTGGAAGCCATCAACATCTTACCGTATATCCAGAAAGTAGTACTAGTCATGGATGGGCAGGTTGAGAGCGAGCAAGATCTTTTATATATTCTTAACGTCTACTGGCAACACAGCTCAAGGAACACAGCTGCCTTCATAGATCAAATTACCCACTCAATAGATCAAATTTATTAGCAGGAAGCAGCCCCGAAAAGTCTATTATGAGGAGATCTGAATATTAACTGCTTTGAGCTAACAAATAAAAAATCCACCCGAAACGCGGAAAGAGTGTCCAAAGCTGTACAATCGTGTGCCGAAATGGATCTGAGAAATATACATCATGGTAACACCTCAGGTGACATACCAGCAAAACCAACCTGGAAGAGACTGACCCAACAATCAATACTGGACTATTACTTTGCCTCAGAAGCTCTACAAAAGCATGTCAAAGAACTTCATGTAGTGCCTAAATTTGAGAGCGACCACAATTTAGTATTATTCAGTATCTATTGCTTGCAGAATGGGCAGACGCAATCATGGAAACATGAAATAGCAGTTGAACCAAGCCGCATTAGACTCAGACTTAAAGAAAAAATGTGAGATCGCTCAATAACACCTATCAGAAAGAACATGGCCTTGTGGAATACCAACATCTACTTACTATGTTTGCTGAGAAAGAAGGCTTGAGGAAACAGATTTTCACCAATAAACATGCCCTCGACATTTTGAAACAGAAAAGGCATCTGAGAGGCAAAATCAGAGCATACGAGAAACTGTATACTGTTGAAGACTTGGTTACCATCAAAATGTCTAAACAGTCATACAAAAACTGGCTCAAGTCACCACCACAATTTAGTATTATTAAGTATCTATTGCTTGCAGAATGGGCAGACACAATCATGAAACTTGAAATAGCAGTTGAACCAAGCCGCATTAGACTCAGACTTAA
Organism: Ambystoma mexicanum; assembly: GCF_040938575.1. Taxonomy (NCBI): domain Eukaryota; kingdom Metazoa; phylum Chordata; class Amphibia; order Caudata; family Ambystomatidae; genus Ambystoma; species Ambystoma mexicanum. The sequence goes on from NC_090926.1 coordinate 548,390,124, forward strand.
AGAACAAAATGTGAGATCGCTCAATAACACCTATCAGAAAGAACATGGCCTTGTGGAATACCAACATCTACTTACTATGTTTGCTGAGAAACAAGGCTTGAGGAAACAGATTTTCACCAATAAACACGCCTTCGACCTCGACATTATGAAACAGAAAAAGCATCTGAGAGGCAAAATCAGAGCATACGAGAAACCGTATACTGTTGAAGACTTGGTTACCATCAAAATGTCTAAACAGTCATACAAAAACTGTCTCAAGTCACATCGAGCAATTATGCTCCAAACGGATGCAGAATTGATGTTTTTAAAAATGCAAAACAAGAATATGCGACAGTTTTGGAATTTAATTATTGAGCAAGAGAGCTCCCAAACAGCACTTCAAACAAACATGGTGACTGAAAATGACTGGATAAGCCATTATGAACATCTTTATAAGAACAAAGGAAACTCCCTTAATCCGGTATTTCCACCACTGGATAGGTGGGCTCTGCAATTTGAACATCCTGATATTCTTGAAACCATTAACAGAATAAGCACATCACGTGCACCAGGCCCGAATGGTTTAACCAATCTCACATTGAAAGAAAACCCTGACGCCTGGACCGACTTCTGTTATAATTTATTTAAAGACATCACAGGTGCGTGTGACACCGACCTCCTGATAAAGTGCAATAATCATACCAATATTTAGGAAGGGCAATAGAGTGAATCCAACAGAGTACCACCCTATTGCGCTACTGGATGTCTTGAGTGAGATATACGCTACACTGATACAAAGTAAGCTTCTAGCCTGGACCATCACTAGTAAGCATATCGATCAGAGACAAACAGGTTTCGTCAAAGGAGTGGGGTGTAGTTTAAATCTTCTAATCGTCAACATATTGAAGATGGACGCGATAAGAACCAGTAAAAAGATCTATCTAGCCATAATCGATTTATCCCACGCTTTTGACAGCATGGATCGTGAGAGATTATGGTCAAAGATGTCCAACTGGAATTGCCCCCCAAGCCTATTGTTGGCAAGAAAGGAACTGCACACGAACACTGTAATAAGAATTAGATTAGTTCGCTCTGGCAAATTATCTGTGCCCATTAAAACACAATGTGGAGTCAAACAGGGTTGCCACCTGGCTGCGATCATTTTCAACTTGTTTATCTCTGATATTGACGAAGCCATTGAAAGCCCTAGATCGTTCTCACCTAAAATAAATGGAGTGCCTATAAGTCATCTCTTGTATGCAGATGACTTGATATTATTAGATTCAACCCCAATCGGCCTCCAAAGAAAATTGAATGCACTGGGACAATATGTAAGAACTAATGGCTTGAACATTCACACGTCCAAATCTGAGATACTCGTTCTTGAAAATCTAAGTGTCCAAAGAAAAAAAATTCAACCAAATTTTCATTGGCACATGGACAAAACTTTACTGAATACAACAATGAATGTTTGCTATTTGGCCATGTAAATGAATTTGAACATTAAAGACTCCCGGTGGGTTGAAACAACTAAAAGGAAATGCTACATCCTGGCAATTCAGGCTGCTGTCTTAAAACGGAAATATGGGAAATATTCCCTGTTACCAGTCTTGGCTTTTTATGAACAAAAAGCGGTTCCTGCATTAATCTTTTGTGCAAAATGCACTTTGGGCTGCCCCGAAGAGTTATGGAGCTGCCTTGAGAACATCTTTTGGTCCAGAGTTTTGAGTTTACCCAAGGGAACCCCTACCACATGTATCCGACACAAACTTAGCTTAACATCCATCAAAGCCTGAGTGTGTTGGAAGATGTTCTCTCTATTCAGGAAAATCACCTTGACGGAATCCCCAATTCAATTTAAGATCTTGCAATCAACTATGCAAGATCTTAAATTGAATAGCTCTGGCAATGAGAACTCAGTTTGTGCACTATGGATGGAACGATGCAGAGACATAATGTTAGATCTCGAAATCAAGTTAGAAATTTTACAAACAAACCTAGATCATGCAAATAAAATTTATGGAGACGTAATTGGTGCTCAACATTTGACCAAAAAAGAAACCATCGAATAATGAAATGCGTTCCACAAGAAAAGAGAGCTCTTAATGAAATTCAAAACTTCTGGAAATTATTTCCTGACTTACACCTAAAAAAAATTGTATATGAAAACAAGAGAAAAAACAAACAACTGGTCTGGAATTAACAACATGAGTGATCAATGCAGACTTTGAAAAGCCAATGAAGAAACATTAAAACATTTAACGTTTTTCTGCCTGTCACCCAGACAAGACAGAACAAAATGCCTGGGAAGATTCATTGAAAAACGTCCAATGTTAACCGCTGAAGACTGGTGGCAGATAATGTTCGATGAGACTGATAGGGCCCTAACTATTACATTGACTTTCCTTCTTGAAGAAATATTGTTGCGTTTTCAATCTTTAAAGGAGGAACTGTAAAACAATATGCTTTTTCTTTTTTTTATTCTAATTATCGTAAACCTCAATTAACTCTGCCTCGAAGTTGAATAAATTCACTTTTCTGTTTTATTTCAGTCTCTTCCTTATCTATAGCCTTGTAAGATCGGTCTCATTAGAACATTATGCTAATTTGAAGAGTTTCTTTCCAGTAATGTTGACTATAAATGTGTGAGAATGTGCTGTATTTTAAAGGTTTGTAATAAACCATATGAAATAAAAAGAAAACAAAAACAATAGGCTTTTTCAAGGGGTCCTTGGAAAGGGATCCCTTAGATCTAGAGGGGCCTCCATGGTTCCTCACCACCTCTCTGACAAGAGCAGGTTGCGTCTCAGGTATCTTGGTTTCAGGGGTTGTGGTCAAGCAAGGTACATGCTGCCACATCCTCTGAGATCTGACCGTACCTATTTTAGAATTTTCTCTTCTAATGCTAGGATTTTCAGTGGGGCCTTCAGTAGAAGTTCCACTAGTCTTAAGGTGTTTAGCCTTAGACCTATTTTTCCTGGTTTTCCACCAGCTTTGAGAATTACCAGTTCTTGCAGGCCTAGAGAGGGGTCCAATTTGCCTATCCACCTCTTCCTCAGAAGCAGGGAGAGTCAAGGATTTTACAATTGGATGGACAATGATGGAGCTTGGTGTCATGATGCCTACCTCTAAGGAGCCAGGCCGGGCCCAGCAACCCCAGAGGCAGACATCATTTTCCCCAGGGAAGTCTCAGCGGGCCCAAGTCGGGGCCCTTTGGACTCAGTCCTGGCGCCTTAGGCGCCAGGCTCATAGCGGACCCCAGTCCTGGCGCCTTAGGCGCCAGGCTCATAGTAGAGGATATGTGTTTAAGTGCTTGGGTGCACACTTACCTGATGCAGACCTTGCTGCTTCATCCAGGCCCTCTTGAGGCCTGAATGGGACTACTTAACCTGTAGGACTACTTCACCACCCGGGTGTGGTCGGGGAAGGATACATAACTGATTGGTGGAAGGATACATACCAGGAACTTCTTCCAAGGCTATTTAAACCCCACCCGAACAGCCACACATGCTTCGTGTTGTTCTGCACCTAGCAGCTGGACGCTCACCGTGTCAGCTCCAGCATCCTGACTTCAGCCACGCCTGCCAGCACCCTGGAACACCTGCAAGGGGAGAAAGGAAGAGAATAGGAGAAGAAAAGCCCTTACCTGCTAAATCTGCATCCCGGAGTCATTTCTCCAACGGCCCTGAAAAGGAAGACATCATTTTAAAGGCATTTCGTTTCGATCGCTGCAGCGCTGCATTTTACTCACCTTTGCAAGGTGCTTCCATCTTCAGCAGCGATCTTCCGGATTCAGCTACGCCCCGGCGCCTAGAGGAAAAAAGACAAGAACAAAGGTGAGAGGAAGAAAAGGAATAAGGAAAGCTCAGTTTTCTTTTAAGTCTTACCTGTTGGATTATTCCCACTGCATTTCGGGTCCTGCCGCTTCCTGGCATCTCCGGACCCCGGCCCCTATGGGGAAAAAAGACAAAGACATTGAATGAGCGAATGCAAAGACATTACCTGAGCGCTCATCCAGAACTGTTTCACTTCGGGTCGGCGCCATATCTCCGGCACTCCGAACCCCGGCCCCTAAGGGGAAAAAGACATAAGCATTAGCGCTTGCTGCAATTAGACAACGAACATTATTATTAAGCTTGAACTTTTGAACAGAACTTTTACAGCGCCTTACCTGAACAGTCAAGCTTACCTGAACTCCCATCAATCCTCAATCCAGTGAAGTAACTGGGTTTCAACGCGCCCCTGCATCAGAAGCAGGATGGAGAGCTCATCCTTCTAAACCCTAAGGTGAGACTTCACGGGGAATCGTGGAGGAGGTATCGTGGAGGGTTGGAAGGGAGTGGGAGGCTTGAGCATTGTTCCACAGTTGGTAATACTCCCTTTTCACGCACAGGAGGGTATCCAACGAGCCAGGGAAGCCAGAATAGAGGGGCCCTTCCTGTCCATCTTCAGAGTTCTGCGCCTTCGACGCAGCGCCTCCGTGGGAACCAGGTGAGCGTTACAGAACGCGAAGCCTTACCACAATTTCCCACCTGGGCGCTATGGAGACTTCCGAGACAGATCAGCTGGCCCATCTTTTAGGGGAATTACGGGCAGAAGTGCACTCAGCCCGCCAGGAGACTAATGCTCTCAGAAGGGAACTAATCCTATCCAAGGAAAGAACTGATGATCTGGCCAAAAGGTTATTGCAGGGCCAAGCAGAGCACACTCCTTTACTTGTTTCCGGAGATATTTCTACAACAATGGGTTCGAATAACCCGGTACAAATCAATCTACCTGGACACATGCCTTTGGCCCCGCCGGAACGTTTTGCGGGGGATCCCAAGAAATATGCCGTTTTTATGAACCAATGCCGTTTACAATTTTTATGCAGGCCCGGGGCCTTCCCCAACGACCAGACCAAAGTAGCCTTTGTACTATCTTACCTCAGTGGCTGTGCTGCCGATTGGTCTATTCCATTGGTAAATCAGGATGATCCCATTCTCCAGGATTTCCAGGGCTTCCAGGCCAGCATGGAAAGATTGTTCGCTCGACACTCGCAGGGACAGGCCCTTGACAACGAACTGCTATCCTTACGACAAGGTAATCAGGATCTTTTGTCCTATATCGCCACCTTTAATAGACTAGTTGTGGAAACCGGATGGCCTGAAAATAAAAGGATCACATTGTTTCATCGAGGCCTGCGCGGAGAGCTTAAAGATGTTATAGCTCAGATAGTAGATCCACCCCAGGCCTGCGCAGACTACATGGACTTAGTGGTTCAACTTGATCACAGATTTCAAAATAGAAAAGCAGATCGGCTCAAGTATGAAACCAGAGTACCTATCAAGACCCACGTTAACTCCAGGAGTACTGACGTTTCCGGACCTATGCAAATTGGCAGTGTTAAAGGACCATTAACGCAGAAGGAACGAGAGAGAAGGCGACAAATGCAACTTTGTCTGTATTGCGGAACTTCCGGTCACTTTCTTCAAAGTTGTCCAGTTAAACCACCCAAGAAGGTGGTTGGAGCCACTGATAACAAGTTATTGACACCTGGTTCGGGAAACGACCTAGCCCGACAAGCGTAGGGGTCCGCTTGCCGAGCTTGAAAACAAACTCTTTGACCTCACATTTTGTCATGCCAATGGTGCTTGTGAACCCAAAACAGCCTCAGCAGTTGCATGCTATAAAAGCATACATAGACAGTGGAGCTATTGGAAATTACATAGACTGTGAATTGGCTTCCAGGATTAAGCTTCCACTCCGCCCGAAAGTAACCCAAGATGTAATTACTACAGTTGATGGAACTGAAATAGCCTCAGGGCCTGTAACGCATTCCACAGTTGAAATCACTATGGTGGGTCAGGACGGACATCGGGAAGCAATCGTGTTTGATGTGATCAAGGCCCCACAATTTCAAGTACTTCTGGGAATCCCTTGGTTAGAAACACATAATCCGAGAATAGACTGGCGAGCAAAGAAGATAACTTTTCCTGATTGTGAACCAACCTGTTACCCAAGGAATCCAGCGATGGGTCTAGCCTCTGTAACTTCCACCCCTGTACAGCTACCATCTGAATACCAAGAATTCCAAGACGTTTTTCAGAAAGAGCAGGCTAACACCTTACCTCCCCATCGATCTTACGATTGCCAAATCGACTTGGTACCCAATGCACAACTACCTTGTAGTAGGATTTATGCTCTTACTGAACCTGAGAACCTGCATTTGCGCAAGTATTTGGATCAATACCTGGCCAATGGTTTTATTCGCCCATCAAAGTCACCAGTCTCTTCCGCTTTGTTCTTCGTACCTAAAAAGGAAGGAGACCTTAGGGCCTGTATTGACTACCGCACCCTAAATCAGATAACGATTAAGAATCGTTACCCTTTGCCCCTGATACCTGAGCTTATCGACCAAGTAAAAGATGCTCGTGTGTACACCAAGCTAGATCTCCGAGGAGCTTGCCACCTGGTACGTATAAAAGAGGGCGACGAGTGGAAGACTGCATTCCGCACAAAATTTGGGCTCTTCGAATATCAAGTAATGCCCTTCGGTTTGTGCAACGCACCTGCCGCCTTTCAGTACTTCATGAATGATGTTCTTCGGGAACTTATCGATGTTTGTGTCATCGTTTATATTGACGACATCCTGGTGTATTCCTCCTCAGAATCTGATCACAGAAACCATGTTAGGGCAGTTCTTGAGAAATTGCGCCAGCACAAATTATTTACCAAGCTCGAAAAATGCGTTTTTCATACCACAGAAGTGGAGTTTCTCGGATTCATCCTGACACCTCAAGGAATCCGAATGGACTCGCGGAAAGTGGACGCCATTCTCAAATGGCCATCTCCTAGCTCTGTGAAGGGAGTTCAAAGCATGCTTGGCTTTGCCAATTTCTATCGAAGGTTCATCCCGGAATTTTCTCGAACTGTTCAACCCATCACAGCTCTCCTAAAGAAAAATAAACGCTTTGAATGGACTCTTGAGGCTGAACAAGCCTTTCAGGACCTGAAAACCAAATTCACCTCTGCACCTGTATTAAAGCACCCGCGCCCAGATCTCCCTTACATCGTGGAAACCGATGCATCCAGTTCGGCCATGGGAGCTGTCCTGTCGCAAAGAGACCCAGAAACTAACCAACTACACCCTGTAGCCTTTTGGTCCAGAAAATTCTCTCCACCTGAACTCAATTACGCAATTACTGACAAAGAACTACTGGCTATTAAATCAGCTTTCAAGGCTTGGCGTCACTATCTTCTCGGTGCAAGACACACCATCACCGTAATTACGGACCACAGAAATTTGCAGTATTTAAAGACGGCCAAAGCTCAATCTTCGCGACAACTCCGATGGGCTTTATTCTTTGCAGAATTTGATTTTGTAATTACCTATCGCCCTGGCTGCAAGAATGGTAAGGCAGATGCCTTATCCCGGATAGGCATGGAAGAACCCAATTCGAGTTTAGAACCTGTGCCAATCATACCGGAACAAAGAATTCTGGGCTTGACTTCATTGCAAACCATTGAGGACATCCAAGCTCAAGTAAAACAGCTTTTTGACTCTTCTGCCTTACTGGAATGGAGTCAAAAGGGTCCTCACTACACCGTTAAGGATGATTTACCCTACTTCCAAGAGCAGTTATTTCTGCCAAGTAAAGAATTGCAGGAACTTGTCATTACCCGTCATCATGAATCATTAATGGAAGGACACCCCGGTATCGCGAAAACAGAAGAAAAGATCAAACGCCACTTCTGGTGGCCTTCTTGGAGAAAAGACATAAAGTCATTTGTGTTGTCTTGCGGAATCTGTGCCCAAAATAAGAGTCAAAAGAAAAGGCCAGCCGGCCTACTTCAACCTTTGGACATTCCACCAGCACCTTGGCACACCTTGTCAATGGACTTTATAACTGACCTGCCTCCTTGTGGTGGTTACAACACGATTCTCGTAATAGTGGATCTATTCTCCAAAATGGCCCATTTTATCCCTTTAAAAGGATTGCCGTCAGCTTCCACCTTGGCCAAGGAATTTATGGAAAATATAGTGCGGTTACATGGTTTCCCTTCCATATTAGTCTCAGACCGTGGAAGTCAGTTTATCTCCCACTTTTGGAAGAAATGTTGCCAACTAGCACAAATAGACGTGCGGTTATCCACCAGCCACCACCCCCAGACCGACGGACAAACTGAGAGAACCAATCAGACCCTTGAGCAATATCTGCAGTGCATGTTACACCAATCCGAGTTGAATTGGAAGGACATCCTTTGGATTGCAGAATATGCATACAACAATTCAGTGCATTCTGGAACCGGACAGACTCCTTTTTATACCCTGTATGGTCACCATCCTCGGACCTCTGACCTAGATCCACCTCTGACCCTGGAGATGCCTGCAGTAAATCACCTACATTCCACAATAACCCAAGCCTTCAAAGAAGCTACAACCCACTTACAGCAAGCCAAGAAAAAGTATAAAGAAAACGCTGATTTGCACCGAAGTAAAACTCCTCCTTACCAAGTAGGAGATCAGGTATGGCTAGCAACTAAACATCTACCCCTCAAGGGTCAGCGAACTTTTAATCCCAGATTCATTGGGCCTTACCCCATCAAAGCTATTATCAACCCAGTGGCCTTTAAACTCGATTTACCATCCAACATGCGGATTCATCCCGTTTTTCACGCATCTCTTCTAAAACCAGTACAACCTGGAACCAGACTGTCTGAGCCCCCAGGCCCTGTCCAAATTGATGGAGAATTAGAATTCGAAGTGAAAGACATTTTAGATTCCAAGATAGTTAAGTCGAAACTCTTCTATCTTGTTGATTGGAAAGGATATGGACCTCAGGAAAGATCTTGGGAACCCAGTAACTATGTTCACGCACCACGATTAATTCAAAGATTCCATCGAAGATTCCCGCACAAACCAAAACCCCCCGAGGAAAAGACCTTGGGAGGGGCCTTGAGGGGGGGTACTGTCATGATGCCTACCTCTAAGGAGCCAGGCCGGGCCCAGCAACCCCAGAGGCAGACATCATTTTCCCCAGGGAAGTCTCAGTGGGCCCAAGTCGGGGCCCTTTGGACTCAGTCCTGGCGCCTTAGGCGCCAGGCTCATAGCGGACCCCAGTCCTGGCGCCTTAGGCGCCAGGCTCATAGTAGAGGATATGTGTTTAAGTGCTTAGGTGCACACTTACCTGATGCAGACCTTGCTGCTTCATCCAGGCCCTCTTGAGGCCTGAATGGGACTACTTAACCTGTAGGACTACTTCACCACCCGGGTGTGGTCGGGGAAGGATACATACCTGATTGGTGGAAGGATACATACCAGGAACTTCTTCCAAGGCTATTTAAACCCCACCCGAACAGCCACACATGCTTCGTGTTGTTCTGCACCTAGCAGCTGGACGCTCACCGTGTCAGCTCCAGCATCCTGACTTCAGCCACGCCTGCCAGCACCCTGGAACACCTGCAAGGGGAGAAAGGAAGAGAATAGGAGAAGAAAAGCCCTTACCTGCTAAATCTGCATCCCGGAGTCATTTCTCCAACGGCCCTGAAAAGGAAGACATCATTTTAAAGGCATTTCGTTTCGATCGCTGCAGCGCTGCATTTTACTCACCTTTGCAAGGTGCTTCCATCTTCAGCAGCGATCTTCCGGATTCAGCTACGCCCCGGCGCCTAGAGGAAAAAAGACAAGAACAAAGGTGAGAGGAAGAAAAGGAATAAGGAAAGCTCAGTTTTCTTTTAAGTCTTACCTGTTGGATTATTCCCACTGCATTTCGGGTCCTGCCGCTTCCTGGCATCTCCGGACCCCGGCCCCTATGGGGAAAAAAGACAAAGACATTGAATGAGCGAATGCAAAGACATTACCTGAGCGCTCATCCAGAACTGTTTCACTTCGGGTCGGCGCCATATCTCCGGCACTCCGAACCCCGGCCCCTAAGGGGAAAAAGACATAAGCATTAGCGCTTGCTGCAATTAGACAACGAACATTATTATTAAGCTTGAACTTTTGAACAGAACTTTTACAGCGCCTTACCTGAACAGTCAAGCTTACCTGAACTCCCATCAATCCTCAATCCAGTGAAGTAACTGGGTTTCAACGCGCCCCTGCATCAGAAGCAGGATGGAGAGCTCATCCTTCTAAACCCTAAGGTGAGACTTCACGGGGAATCGTGGAGGAGGTATCGTGGAGGGTTGGAAGGGAGTGGGAGGCTTGAGCATTGTTCCACAGTTGGTAATACTCCCTTTTCACACACAGGAGGGTATCCAACGAGCCAGGGAAGCCAGAATATAGGGGGGCCCTTCCTGTCCATCTTCAGAGTTCTGCGCCTTCGACGCAGCGCCTCCGTGGGAACCAGGTGAGCGTTACAGAACGCGAAGCCTTACCACAATTTCCCACCTGGGCGCTATGGAGACTTCCGAGACAGATCAGCTGGCCCATCTTTTAGGGGAATTACGGGCAAAAGTGCACTCAGCCCGCCAGGAGACTAATGCTCTCAGAAGGGAACTAATCCTATCCAAGGAAAGAACTGATGATCTGGCCAAAAGGTTATTGCAGGGCCAGGCAGAGAACACTCCTTTACTTGTTTCCGGAGATATTTCTACAACAATGGGTTCGAATAACCCGGTACAAATCAATCTACCTGGACACATGCCTTTGGCCCCGCCGGAACGTTTTGCGGGGGATCCCAAGAAATATGCCGTTTTTATGAACCAATGCCGTTTACACTTTTTATGCAGGCCCGGGGCCTTCCCCAATGACCAGACCAAAGTAGCCTTTGTACTATCTTACCTCAGTGGCTGTGCTGCCGATTGGTCTATTCCATTGGTAAATCAGGATGATCCCATTCTCCAGGATTTCCAGGGCTTCCAGGCCAGCATGGAAAGATTGTTCGCTCGACACTCGCAGGGACACGCCCTTGACAACGAACTGCTATCCTTACGACAAGGTAATCAGGATCTTTTGTCCTATATCGCCACCTTTAATAGACTAGTTGTGGAAACCGGATGGCCTGAAAATAAAAGGATCACATTGTTTCATCGAGGCCTGCGCGGAGAGCTTAAAGATGTTATAGCTCAGATAGTAGATCCACCCCAGGCCTGCGCAGACTACATAGACTTAGTGGTTCAACTTGATCACAGATTTCAAAATAGAAAAGCAGATCGGCTCAAGTATGAAACCAGAGTACCTATCAAGACCCACGTTAACTCCAGGAGTACTGACGTTTCCGGACCTATGCAAATTGGCAGTGTTAAAGGACCATTAACGCAGAAGGAACGAGAGAGAAGGCGACAAATGCAACTTTGTCTGTATTGCGGAACTTCCGGTCACTTTCTTCAAAGTTGTCCAGTTAAACCACCCAAGAAGGTGGTTGGAGCCACTGATAACAAGTTATTGACACCTGGTTCGGGAAACGACCTAGCCCGACAAGCGTAGGGGTCCGCTTGCCGAGCTTGAAAACAAACTCTTTGACCTCACATTTTGTCATGCCAATGGTGCTTGTGAACCCAAAACAGCCTCAGCAGTTGCATGCTATAAAAGCATACATAGACAGTGGAGCTATTGGAAATTACATAGACTGTGAATTGGCTTCCAGGATTAAGCTTCCACTCCGCCCGAAAGTAACCCAAGATGTAATTACTACAGTTGATGGAACCGAAATAGCCTCAGGGCCTGTAACGCATTCCACAGTTGAAATCACTATGGTGGGTCAGGACGGACATCGGGAAGCAATCGTGTTTGATGTGATCAAGGCCCCACAATTTCAAGTACTTCTGGGAATCCCTTGGTTAGAAACACATAATCCGAGAATAGACTGGCGAGCAAAGAAGATAACTTTTCCTGATTGTGAACCAACCTGTTACCCAAGGAATCCAGCGATGGGTCTAGCCTCTGTAACTTCCACCCCTGTACAGCTACCATCTGAATACCAAGAATTCCAAGACGTTTTTTCAGAAAGAGCAGGCTAACACCTTACCTCCCCATCGATCTTACGATTGCCAAATCGACTTGGTACCCAATGCACAACTACCTTGTAGTAGGATTTATGCTCTTACTGAACCTGAGAACCTGCATTTGCGCAAGTATTTGGATCAATACCTGGCCAATGGTTTCATTCGCCCATCAAAGTCACCAGTCTCTTCCGCTTTGTTCTTCGTACCTAAAAAGGAAGGAGACCTTAGGGCCTGTATTGACTACCGCACCCTAAATCAGATAACGATTAAGAATCGTTACCCTTTGCCCCTGATACCTGAGCTTATCGACCAAGTAAAAGATGCTCGTGTGTACACCAAGCTAGATCTCCGAGGAGCTTGCCACCTGGTACGTATAAAAGAGGGCGACGAGTGGAAGACTGCATTCCGCACAAAATTTGGGCTCTTCGAATATCAAGTAATGCCCTTCGGTTTGTGCAACGCACCTGCCGCCTTTCAGTACTTCATGAATGATGTTCTTCGGGAACTTATCGATGTTTGTGTCATCGTTTATATTGACGACATCCTGGTGTATTCCTCCTCAGAATCTGATCACAGAAACCATGTTAGGGCAGTTCTTGAGAAATTGCGCCAGCACAAATTATTTGCCAAGCTCGAAAAATGCGTTTTTCATACCACAGAAGTGGAGTTTCTCGGATTCATCCTGACACCTCAAGGAATCCGAATGGACTCGCGGAAAGTGGACGCCATTCTCAAATGGCCATCTCCTAGCTCTGTGAAGGGAGTTCAAAGCATGCTTGGCTTTGCCAATTTCTATCGAAGGTTCATCCCGGAATTTTCTCGAACTGTTCAACCCATCACAGCTCTCCTAAAGAAAAATAAACGCTTTGAATGGACTCTTGAGGCTGAACAAGCCTTTCAGGACCTGAAAACCAAATTCACCTCTGCACCTGTATTAAAGCACCCGCGCCCAGATCTCCCTTACATCGTGGAAACCGATGCATCCAGTTCGGCCATGGGAGCTGTCCTGTCGCAAAGAGACCCAGAAACTAACCAACTACACCCTGTAGCCTTTTGGTCCAGAAAATTCTCTCCACCTGAACTCAATTACGCAATTACTGACAAAGAACTACTGGCTATTAAATCAGCTTTCAAGGCTTGGCGTCACTATCTTCTCGGTGCAAGACACACCATCACCGTAATTACGGACCACAGAAATTTGCAGTATTTAAAGACGGCCAAAGCTCAATCTTCGCGACAACTCCGATGGGCTTTATTCTTTGCAGAATTTGATTTTGTAATTACCGATCGCCCTGGCTGCAAGAATGGTAAGGCAGATGCCTTATCCCGGATAGGCATGGAAGAACCCAATTCGAGTTTAGAACCTGTGCCAATCATACCGGAACAAAGAATTCTGGGCTTGACTTCATTGCAAACCATTGAGGACATCCAAGCTCAAGTAAAACAGCTTTTTGACTCTTCTGCCTTACTGGAATGGAGTCAAAAGGGTCCTCACTACACCGTTAAGGATGATTTACCCTACTTCCAAGAGCAGTTATTTCTGCCAAGTAAAGAATTGCAGGAACTTGTCATTACCCGTCATCATGAATCATTAATGGAAGGACACCCCGGTATCGCGAAAACAGAAAAAAGATCAAACGCCACTTCTGGTGGCCTTCTTGGAGAAAAGACATAAAGTCATTTGTGTTGTCTTGCGGAATCTGTGCCCAAAATAAGAGTCAAAAGAAAAGGCCAGCCGGCCTACTTCAACCTTTGGACATTCCACCAGCACCTTGGCACACCTTGTCAATGGACTTTATAACTGACCTGCCTCCTTGTGGTGGTTACAACACGATTCTCGTAATAGTGGATCTATTCTCCAAAATGGCCCATTTTATCCCTTTAAAAGGATTGCCGTCAGCTTCCACCTTGGCCAAGGAATTTATGGAAAATATAGTGCGGTTACATGGTTTCCCTTCCATATTAGTCTCAGACCGTGGAAGTCAGTTTATCTCCCACTTTTGGAAGAAATGTTGCCAACTAGCACAAATAGACGTGCGGTTATCCACCAGCCACCACCCCCAGACCGACGGACAAACTGAGAGAACCAATCAGACCCTTGAGCAATATCTGCGGTGCATGTTACACCAATCCGAGTTGAATTGGAAGGACATCCTTTGGATTGCAGAATATGCATACAACAATTCAGTGCATTCTGGAACCGGACAGACTCCTTTTTATACCCTGTATGGTCACCATCCTCAGACCGCTGACCTAGATCCACCTCTGACCCTGGAGATGCCTGCAGTAAATCACCTACATTCCACAATAACCCAAGCCTTCAAAGAAGCTACAACCCACTTACAGCAAGCCAAGAAAAAGTATAAAGAAAACGCTGATTTGCACCGAAGTAAAACTCCTCCTTACCAAGTAGGAGATCAGGTATGGCTAGCAACTAAACATCTACCCCTCAAGGGTCAGCGAACTTTTAATCCCAGATTCATTGGGCCTTACCCCATCAAAGCTATTATCAACCCAGTGGCCTTTAAACTCGATTTACCATCCAACATGCGGATTCATCCCGTTTTTCACGCATCTCTTCTAAAACCAGTACAACCTGGAACCAGACTGTCTGAGCCCCCAGGCCCTGTCCAAATTGATGGAGAATTAGAATTCGAAGTGAAAGACATTTTAGATTCCAAGATAGTTAAGTCGAAACTCTTCTATCTTGTTGATTGGAAAGGATATGGACCTCAGGAAAGATCTTGGGAACCCAGTAACTATGTTCACGCACCACGATTAATTCAAAGATTCCATCGAAGATTCCCGCACAAACCAAAACCCCCCGAGGAAAAGACCTTGGGAGGGGCCTTGAGGGGGGGTACTGTCATGATGCCTACCTCTAAGGAGCCAGGCCGGGCCCAGCAACCCCAGAGGCAGACATCATTTTCCCCAGGGAAGTCTCAGTGGGCCCAAGTCGGGGCCCTTTGGACTCAGTCCTGGCGCCTTAGGCGCCAGGCTCATAGCGGACCCCAGTCCTGGCGCCTTAGGCGCCAGGCTCATAGTAGAGGATATGTGTTTAAGTGCTTAGGTGCACACTTACCTGATGCAGACCTTGCTGCTTCATCCAGGCCCTCTTGAGGCCTGAATGGGACTACTTAACCTGTAGGACTACTTCACCACCCGGGTGTGGTCGGGGAAGGATACATACCTGATTGGTGGAAGGATACATACCAGGAACTTCTTCCAAGGCTATTTAAACCCCACCCGAACAGCTACACATGCTTCGTGTTGTTCTGCACCTAGCAGCTGGACGCTCACCGTGTCAGCTCCAGCATCCTGACTTCAGCCACGCCTGCCAGCACCCTGGAACACCTGCAAGGGGAGAAAGGAAGAGAATAGGAGAAGAAAAGCTCTTACCTGCTAAATCTGCATCCCGGAGTCATTTCTCCAACGGCCCTGAAAAGGAAGACATCATTTTAAAGGCATTTCGTTTCGATCGCTGCAGCGCTGCATTTTACTCACCTTTGCAAGGTGCTTCCATCTTCAGCAGCGATCTTCCGGATTCAGCTACGCCCCGGCGCCTAGAGGAAAAAAGACAAGAACAAAGGTGAGAGGAAGAAAAGGAATAAGGAAAGCTCAGTTTTCTTTTAAGTCTTACCTGTTGGATTATTCCCACTGCATTTCGGGTCCTGCCGCTTCCTGGCATCTCCGGACCCCGGCCCCTATGGGGAAAAAAGACAAAGACATTGAATGAGCGAATGCAAAGACATTACCTGAGCGCTCATCCAGAACTGTTTCACTTCAGGTCGGCGCCATATCTCCGGCACTCCGAACCCCGGCCCCTAAGGGGAAAAAGACATAAGCATTAGCGCTTGCTGCAATTAGACAACGAACATTATTATTAAGCTTGAACTTTTGAACAGAACTTTTACAGCGCCTTACCTGAACAGTCAAGCTTACCTGAACTCCCATCAATCCTCAATCCAGTGAAGTAACTGGGTTTCAACGCGCCCCTGCATCAGAAGCAGGATGGAGAGCTCATCCTTCTAAACCCTAAGGTGAGACTTCACGGGGAATCGTGGAGGAGGTATCGTGGAGGGTTGGAAGGGAGTGGGAGGCTTGAGCATTGTTCCACAGTTGGTAATACTCCCTTTTCACACACAGGAGGGTATCCAACGAGCCAGGGAAGCCAGAATAGAGGGGCCCTTCCTGTCCATCTTCAGAGTTCTGCGCCTTCGACGCAGCGCCTCCGTGGGAACCAGGTGAGCGTTACAGAACGCGAAGCCTTACCACAATTTCCCACCTGGGCGCTATGGAGACTTCCGAGACAGATCAGCTGGCCCATCTTTTAGGGGAATTACGGGCAAAAGTGCACTCAGCCCGCCAGGAGACTAATGCTCTCAGAAGGGAACTAATCCTATCCAAGGAAAGAACTGATGATCTGGCCAAAAGGTTATTGCAGGGCCAGGCAGAGAACACTCCTTTACTTGTTTCCGGAGATATTTCTACAACAATGGGTTCGAATAACCCGGTACAAATCAATCTACCTGGACACATGCCTTTGGCCCCGCCGGAACGTTTTGCGGGGGATCCCAAGAAATATGCCGTTTTTATGAACCAATGCCGTTTACACTTTTTATGCAGGCCCGGGGCCTTCCCCAATGACCAGACCAAAGTAGCCTTTGTACTATCTTACCTCAGTGGCTGTGCTGCCGATTAATCAGGATGATCCCATTCTCCAGGATTTCCAGGGCTTCCAGGCCAGCATGGAAAGATTGTTCGCTCGACACTCGCAGGGACAGGCCCTTGACAACGAACTGCTATCCTTACGACAAGGTAATCAGGATCTTTTGTCCTATATCGCCACCTTTAATAGACTAGTTGTGGAAACCGGATGGCCTGAAAATAAAAGGATCACATTGTTTCATTGAGGCCTGCGCGGAGAGCTTAAAGATGTTATAGCTCAGATAGGAGATCCACCCCAGGCCTGCGCAGACTACATAGACTTAGTGGTTCAACTTGATCACAGATTTCAAAATAGAAAAGCAGATCGGCTCAAGTATGAAACCAGAGTACCTATCAAGACCCACGTTAACTCCAGGAGTACTGACGTTTCCGGACCTATGCAAATTGGCAGTGTTAAAGGACCATTAACTCAGAAGGAACGAGAGAGAAGGCGACAAATGCAACTTTGTCTGTATTGCGGAACTTCCAGTCACTTTCTTCAAAGTTGTCCAGTTAAACCACCCAAGAAGGTGGTTGGAGCCACTGATAACAAGTTATTGACACCTGGTTCGGGAAACGACCTAGCCCGACAAGCGTAGGGGTCCGCTTGCCGAGCTTGAAAACAAACTCTTTGACCTCGCATTTTGTCATGCCAATGGTGCTTGTGAACCCAAAACAGCCTCAGCAGTTGCATGCTATAAAAGCATACATAGACAGTGGAGCTATTGGAAATTACATAGACTGTGAATTGGCTTCCAGGATTAAGCTTCCACTCCGCCCGAAAGTAACCCAAGATGTAATTACTACAGTTGATGGAACCGAAATAGCCTCAGGGCCTGTAACGCATTCCACAGTTGAAATCACTATGGTGGGTCAGGACGGACATCGGGAAGCAATCGTGTTTGATGTGATCAAGGCCCCACAATTTCAAGTACTTCTGGGAATCCCTTGGTTAGAAACACATAATCCGAGAATAGACTGGCGAGCAAAGAAGATAACTTTTCCTGATTGTGAACCAACCTGTTACCCAAGGAATCCATCGATGGGTCTAGCCTCTGTAACTTCCACCCCTGTACAGCTACCATCTGAATACCAAGAATTCCAAGACGTTTTTCAGAAAGAGCAGGCTAACACCTTACCTCCCCATCGATCTTACGATTGCCAAATCGACTTGGTACCCAATGCACAACTACCTTGTAGTAGGATTTATGCTCTTACTGAACCTGAGAACCTGCATTTGCGCCAGTATTTGGATCAATACTTGGCCAATGGTTTCATTCGCCCATCAAAGTCACCAGTCTCTTCCGCTTTGTTCTTCGTACCTAAAAAGGAAGGAGACCTTAGGGCCTGTATTGACTACCGCACCCTAAATCAGATAACGATTAAGAATCGTTACCCTTTGCCCCTGATACCTGAGCTTATCGACCAAGTAAAAGATGCTCGTGTGTACACCAAGCTAGATCTCCGAGGAGCTTACCACCTGGTACGTATAAAAGAGGGCGACGAGTGGAAGACTGCATTCCGCACAAAATTTGGGCTCTTCGAATATCAAGTAATGCCCTTCGGTTTGTGCAACGCACCTGCCGCCTTTCAGTACTTCATGAATGATGTTCTTCGGGAACTTATCGATGTTTGTGTCATCGTTTATATTGACGACATCCTGGTGTATTCCTCCTCAGAATCTGATCACAGAAACCATGTTAGGGCAGTTCTTGAGAAATTGCGCCAGCACAAATTATTTGCCAAGCTCGAAAAATGCGTTTTTCATACCACAGAAGTGGAGTTTCTCGGATTCATCCTGACACCTCAAGGAATCCGAATGGACTCGCGGAAAGTGGACGCCATTCTCAAATGGCCATCTCCTAGCTCTGTGAAGAGAGTGCAAAGCATGCTTGGCTTTGCCAATTTCTATCGAAGGTTCATCCCGGAATTTTCTCGAACTGTTCAACCCATCACAGCACTCCTAAAGAAAAATAAACGCTTTGAATGGACTCTTGAGGCTGAACAAGCCTTTCAGGACCTGAAAACCAAATTCACCTCTGCACCTGTATTAAAGCACCCGCGCCCAGATCTCCCTTACATCGTGAAAACCGATGCATCCAGTTCGGCCATGGGAGCTGTCCTGTCGCAAAGAGACCCAGAAACTAACCAACTACACCCTGTAGCCTTTTGGTCCAGAAAATTCTCTCCACCTGAACTCAATTACGCAATTACCGACAAAGAACTACTGGCTATTAAATCAGCTTTCAAGGCTTGGCGTCACTATCTTCTCGGTGCAAGACACACCATCACCGTAATTACGGACCACAGAAATTTGCAGTATTTAAAGACGGCCAAAGCTCAATCTTCGCGACAACTCCGATGGGCTTTATTCTTTGCGGAATTTGATTTTGTAATTACCTATCGCCCTGGCTGCAAGAATGGTAAGGCAGATGCCTTATCCCGGATAGGCATGGAAGAACCCAATTTGAGTTTAGAACCTGTGCCAATCATACCGGAACAAAGAATTCTGGGCTTGACTTCATTGCAAACCATTGAGGACATCCAAGCTCAAGTAAAACAGCTTTTTGACTCTTCTGCCTTTCTGGAATGGAGTCAAAAGGGTCCTCACTACACCGTTAAGGATGATTTACCCTACTTCCAAGAGCAGTTATTTCTGCCAAGTAAAGAATTGCAGGAACTTGTCATTACCCGTCATCATGAATCATTAATGGAAGGACACCCCGGTATCGCGAAAACAGAAGAAAAGATCAAACGCCACTTCTGGTGGCCTTCTTGGAGAAAAGACATAAAGTCATTTGTGTTGTCTTGCGGAATCTGTGCCCAAAATAAGAGTCAAAAGAAAAGGCCAGGCGGCCTACTTCAACCTTTGGACATTCCACCAGCACCTTGGCACACCTTGTCAATGGACTTTATAACTGACCTGCCTCCTTGTGGTGGTTACAACACGATTCTCGTAATAGTGGATCTATTCTCCAAAAGGGCCCATTTTATCCCTTTAAAAGGATTGCCGTCAGCTTCCACCTTGGCCAAGGAATTTATGGAAAATATAGTGCGGTTACATGGTTTCCCTTCCATATTAGTCTCAGACCGTGGAAGTCAGTTTATCTCCCACTTTTGGAAGAAATGTTGCCAACTAGCACAAATAGACGTGCGGTTATCCACCAGCCACCACCCCCAGACCGACGGACAAACTGAGAGAACCAATCAGACCCTTGAGCAATATCTGCGGTGCATGTTACACCAATCCGAGTTGAATTGGAAGGACATCCTTTGGATTGCAGAATATGCATACAACAATTCAGTGCATTCTGGAACCGGACAGACTCCTTTTTATACCCTGTATGGTCACCATCCTCGGACCGCTGACCTAGATCCACCTCTGACCCTGGAGATGCCTGCAGTAAATCACCTACATTCCACAATAACCCAAGCCTTCAAAGAAGCTACAACCCACTTACAGCAAGCCAAGAAAAAGTATAAAGAAAACGCTGATTTGCACCGAAGTAAAACTCCTCCTTACCAAGTAGGAGATCAGGTATGGCTAGCAACTAAACATCTACCCCTCAAGGGTCAGCGAACTTTTAATCCCAGATTCATTGGGCCTTACCCCATCAAAGCTATTATCAACCCAGTGGCCTTTAAACTCGATTTACCATCCAACATGCGGATTCATCCCGTTTTTCACGCATCTCTTCTAAAACCAGTACAACCTGGAACCAGACTGTCTGAGCCCCCAGGCCCTGTCCAAATTGATGGAGAATTAGAATTCGAAGTGAAAGACATTTTAGATTCCAAGATAGTTAAGTCGAAACTCTTCTATCTTGTTGATTGGAAAGGATATGGACCTCAGGAAAGATCTTGGGAACCCAGTAACTATGTTCACGCACCACGATTAATTCAAAGATTCCATCGAAGATTCCCGCACAAACCAAAACCCCCCGAGGAAAAGACCTTGGGAGGGGCCTTGAGGGGGGGTACTGTCATGATGCCTACCTCTAAGGAGCCAGGCCGGGCCCAGCAACCCCAGAGGCAGACATCATTTTCCCCAGGGAAGTCTCAGTGGGCCCAAGTCGGGGCCCTTTGGACTCAGTCCTGGCGCCTTAGGCGCCAGGCTCATAGCGGACCCCAGTCCTGGCGCCTTAGGCGCCAGGCTCATAGTAGAGGATATGTGTTTAAGTGCTTAGGTGCACACTTACCTGATGCAGACCTTGCTGCTTCATCCAGGCCCTCTTGAGGCCTGAATGGGACTACTTAACCTGTAGGACTACTTCACCACCCGGGTGTGGTCGGGGAAGGATACATACCTGATTGGTGGAAGGATACATACCAGGAACTTCTTCCAAGGCTATTTAAACCCCACCCGAACAGCCACACATGCTTCGTGTTGTTCTGCACCTAGCAGCTGGACGCTCACCGTGTCAGCTCCAGCATCCTGACTTCAGCCACGCCTGCCAGCACCCTGGAACACCTGCAAGGGGAGAAAGGAAGAGAATAGGAGAAGAAAAGCCCTTACCTGCTAAATCTGCATCCCGGAGTCATTTCTCCAACGGCCCTGAAAAGGAAGACATCATTTTAAAGGCATTTCGTTTCGATCGCTGCAGCGCTGCATTTTACTCACCTTTGCAAGGTGCTTCCATCTTCAGCAGCGATCTTCCGGATTCAGCTACGCCCCGGCGCCTAGAGGAAAAAAGACAAGAACAAAGGTGAGAGGAAGAAAAGGAATAAGGAAAGCTCAGTTTTCTTTTAAGTCTTACCTGTTGGATTATTCCCACTGCATTTCGGGTCCTGCCGCTTCCTGGCATCTCCGGACCCCGGCCCCTATGGGGAAAAAAGACAAAGACATTGAATGAGCGAATGCAAAGACATTACCTGAGCGCTCATCCAGAACTGTTTCACTTCAGGTCGGCGCCATATCTCCGGCACTCCGAACCCCGGCCCCTAAGGGGAAAAAGACATAAGCATTAGCGCTTGCTGCAATTAGACAACGAACATTATTATTAAGCTTGAACTTTTGAACAGAACTTTTACAGCGCCTTACCTGAACAGTCAAGCTTACCTGAACTCCCATCAATCCTCAATCCAGTGAAGTAACTGGGTTTCAACGCGCCCCTGCATCAGAAGCAGGATGGAGAGCTCATCCTTCTAAACCCTAAGGTGAGACTTCACGGGGAATCGTGGAGGAGGTATCGTGGAGGGTTGGAAGGGAGTGGGAGGCTTGAGCATTGTTCCACAGTTGGTAATACTCCCTTTTCACACACAGGAGGGTATCCAACGAGCCAGGGAAGCCAGAATAGAGGGGCCCTTCCTGTCCATCTTCAGAGTTCTGCACCTTCGACGCAGCGCCTCCGTGGGAACCAGGTGAGCGTTACAGAACGCGAAGCCTTACCACAATTTCCCACCTGGGCGCTATGGAGACTTCCGAGACAGATCAGCTGGCCCATCTTTTAGGGGAATTACGGGCAAAAGTGCACTCAGCCCGCCAGGAGACTAATGCTCTCAGAAGGGAACTAATCCTATCCAAGGAAAGAACTGATGATCTGGCCAAAAGGTTATTGCAGGGCCAGGCAGAGAACACTCCTTTACTTGTTTCCGGAGATATTTCTACAACAATGGGTTCGAATAACCCGGTACAAATCAATCTACCTGGACACATGCCTTTGGCCCCGCCGGAACGTTTTGCGGGGGATCCCAAGAAATATGCCGTTTTTATGAACCAATGCCGTTTACACTTTTTATGCAGGCCCGGGGCCTTCCCCAATGACCAGACCAAAGTAGCCTTTGTACTATCTTACCTCAGTGGCTGTGCTGCCGATTAATCAGGATGATCCCATTCTCCAGGATTTCCAGGGCTTCCAGGCCAGCATGGAAAGATTGTTCGCTCGACACTCGCAGGGACAGGCCCTTGACAACGAACTGCTATCCTTACGACAAGGTAATCAGGATCTTTTGTCCTATATCGCCACCTTTAATAGACTAGTTGTGGAAACCGGATGGCCTGAAAATAAAAGGATCACATTGTTTCATTGAGGCCTGCGCGGAGAGCTTAAAGATGTTATAGCTCAGATAGGAGATCCACCCCAGGCCTGCGCAGACTACATAGACTTAGTGGTTCAACTTGATCACAGATTTCAAAATAGAAAAGCAGATCGGCTCAAGTATGAAACCAGAGTACCTATCAAGACCCACGTTAACTCCAGGAGTACTGACGTTTCCGGACCTATGCAAATTGGCAGTGTTAAAGGACCATTAACTCAGAAGGAACGAGAGAGAAGGCGACAAATGCAACTTTGTCTGTATTGCGGAACTTCCAGTCACTTTCTTCAAAGTTGTCCAGTTAAACCACCCAAGAAGGTGGTTGGAGCCACTGATAACAAGTTATTGACACCTGGTTCGGGAAACGACCTAGCCCGACAAGCGTAGGGGTCCGCTTGCCGAGCTTGAAAACAAACTCTTTGACCTCGCATTTTGTCATGCCAATGGTGCTTGTGAACCCAAAACAGCCTCAGCAGTTGCATGCTATAAAAGCATACATAGACAGTGGAGCTATTGGAAATTACATAGACTGTGAATTGGCTTCCAGGATTAAGCTTCCACTCCGCCCGAAAGTAACCCAAGATGTAATTACTACAGTTGATGGAACCGAAATAGCCTCAGGGCCTGTAACGCATTCCACAGTTGAAATCACTATGGTGGGTCAGGACGGACATCGGGAAGCAATCGTGTTTGATGTGATCAAGGCCCCACAATTTCAAGTACTTCTGGGAATCCCTTGGTTAGAAACACATAATCCGAGAATAGACTGGCGAGCAAAGAAGATAACTTTTCCTGATTGTGAACCAACCTGTTACCCAAGGAATCCATCGATGGGTCTAGCCTCTGTAACTTCCACCCCTGTACAGCTACCATCTGAATACCAAGAATTCCAAGACGTTTTTCAGAAAGAGCAGGCTAACACCTTACCTCCCCATCGATCTTACGATTGCCAAATCGACTTGGTACCCAATGCACAACTACCTTGTAGTAGGATTTATGCTCTTACTGAACCTGAGAACCTGCATTTGCGCCAGTATTTGGATCAATACTTGGCCAATGGTTTCATTCGCCCATCAAAGTCACCAGTCTCTTCCGCTTTGTTCTTCGTACCTAAAAAGGAAGGAGACCTTAGGGCCTGTATTGACTACCGCACCCTAAATCAGATAACGATTAAGAATCGTTACCCTTTGCCCCTGATACCTGAGCTTATCGACCAAGTAAAAGATGCTCGTGTGTACACCAAGCTAGATCTCCGAGGAGCTTACCACCTGGTACGTATAAAAGAGGGCGACGAGTGGAAGACTGCATTCCGCACAAAATTTGGGCTCTTCGAATATCAAGTAATGCCCTTCAGTTTGTGCAACGCACCTGCCGCCTTTCAGTACTTCATGAATGATGTTCTTCGGGAACTTATCGATGTTTGTGTCATCGTTTATATTGACGACATCCTGGTGTATTCCTCCTCAGAATCTGATCACAGAAACCATGTTAGGGCAGTTCTTGAGAAATTGCGCCAGCACAAATTATTTGCCAAGCTCGAAAAATGCGTTTTTCATACCACAGAAGTGGAGTTTCTCGGATTCATCCTGACACCTCAAGGAATCCGAATGGACTCGCGGAAAGTGGACGCCATTCTCAAATGGCCATCTCCTAGCTCTGTGAAGAGAGTGCAAAGCATGCTTGGCTTTGCCAATTTCTATCGAAGGTTCATCCCGGAATTTTCTCGAACTGTTCAAGCCATCACAGCACTCCTAAAGAAAAATAAACGCTTTGAATGGACTCTTGAGGCTGAACAAGCCTTTCAGGACCTGAAAACCAAATTCACCTCTGCACCTGTATTAAAGCACCCGCGCCCAGATCTCCCTTACATCGTGAAAACCGATGCATCCAGTTCGGCCATGGGAGCTGTCCTGTCGCAAAGAGACCCAGAAACTAACCAACTACACCCTGTAGCCTTTTGGTCCAGAAAATTCTCTCCACCTGAACTCAATTACGCAATTACCGACAAAGAACTACTGGCTATTAAATCAGCTTTCAAGGCTTGGCGTCACTATCTTCTCGGTGCAAGACACACCATCACCGTAATTACGGACCACAGAAATTTGCAGTATTTAAAGACGGCCAAAGCTCAATCTTCGCGACAACTCCGATGGGCTTTATTCTTTGCGGAATTTGATTTTGTAATTACCTATCGCCCTGGCTGCAAGAATGGTAAGGCAGATGCCTTATCCCGGATAGGCATGGAAGAACCCAATTTGAGTTTAGAACCTGTGCCAATCATACCGGAACAAAGAATTCTGGGCTTGACTTCATTGCAAACCATTGAGGACATCCAAGCTCAAGTAAAACAGCTTTTTGACTCTTCTGCCTTTCTGGAATGGAGTCAAAAGGGTCCTCACTACACCGTTAAGGATGATTTACCCTACTTCCAAGAGCAGTTATTTCTGCCAAGTAAAGAATTGCAGGAACTTGTCATTACCCGTCATCATGAATCATTAATGGAAGGACACCCCGGTATCGCGAAAACAGAAGAAAAGATCAAACGCCACTTCTGGTGGCCTTCTTGGAGAAAAGACATAAAGTCATTTGTGTTGTCTTGCGGAATCTGTGCCCAAAATAAGAGTCAAAAGAAAAGGCCAGGCGGCCTACTTCAACCTTTGGACATTCCACCAGCACCTTGGCACACCTTGTCAATGGACTTTATAACTGACCTGCCTCCTTGTGGTGGTTACAACACGATTCTCATAATAGTGGATCTATTCTCCAAAATGGCCCATTTTATCCCTTTAAAAGGATTGCCGTCAGCTTCCACCTTGGCCAAGGAATTTATGGAAAATATAGTGCGGTTACATGGTTTCCCTTCCATATTAGTCTCAGACCGTGGAAGTCAGTTTATCTCCCACTTTTGGAAGAAATGTTGCCAACTAGCACAAATAGACGTGCGGTTATCCACCAGCCACCACCCCCAGACCGACGGACAAACCGAGAGAACCAATCAGACCCTTGAGCAATATCTGCGGTGCATGTTACACCAATCCGAGTTGAATTGGAAGGACATCCTTTGGATTGCAGAATATGCATACAACAATTCAGTGCATTCTGGAACCGGACAGACTCCTTTTTATACCCTGTATGGTCACCATCCTCGGACCTCTGACCTAGATCCACCTCTGACCCTGGAGATGCCTGCAGTAAATCACCTACATTCCACAATAACCCAAGCCTTCAAAGAAGCTACAACCCACTTACAGCAAGCCAAGAAAAAGTATAAAGAAAACGCTGATTTGCACCGAAGTAAAACTCCTCCTTACCAAGTAGGAGATCAGGTATGGCTAGCAACTAAACATCTACCCCTCAAGGGTCAGCGAACTTTTAATCCCAGATTCATTGGGCCTTACCCCATCAAAGCTATTATCAACCCAGTGGCCTTTAAACTCGATTTACCATCCAACATGTGGATTCATCCCGTTTTTCACGCATCTCTTCTAAAACCAGTACAACCTGGAACCAGACTGTCTGAGCCCCCAGGCCCTGTCCAAATTGATGGAGAATTAGAATTCGAAGTGAAAGACATTTTAGATTCCAAGATAGTTAAGTCGAAACTCTTCTATCTTGTTGATTGGAAAGGATATGGACCTCAGGAAAGATCTTGGGAACCCAGTAACTATGTTCACGCACCACGATTAATTCAAAGATTCCATCGAAGATTCCCGCACAAACCAAAACCCCCCGAGGAAAAGACCTTGGGAGGGGCCTTGAGGGGGGGTACTGTCATGATGCCTACCTCTAAGGAGCCAGGCCGGGCCCAGCAACCCCAGAGGCAGACATCATTTTCCCCAGGGAAGTCTCAGCGGGCCCAAGTCGGGGCCCTTTGGACTCAGTCCTGGCGCCTTAGGCGCCAGGCTCATAGCGGACCCCAGTCCTGGCGCCTTAGGCGCCAGGCTCATAGTAGAGGATATGTGTTTAAGTGCTTGGGTGCACACTTACCTGATGCAGACCTTGCTGCTTCATCCAGGCCCTCTTGAGGCCTGAATGGGACTACTTAACCTGTAGGACTACTTCACCACCCGGGTGTGGTCAGGGAAGGATACATACCTGATTGGTGGAAGGATACATACCAGGAACTTCTTCCAAGGCTATTTAAACCCCACCCGAACAGCCACACATGCTTCGTGTTGTTCTGCACCTAGCAGCTGGACTCTCACCGTGTCAGCTCCAGCATCCTGACTTCAGCCACGCCTGCCAGCACTCTGGAACACCTGCAAGGGGAGAAAGGAAGAGAATAGGAGAAGAAAAGCCCTTACCTGCTAAATCTGCATCCCGGAGTCATTTCTCCAACGGCCCTGAAAAGGAAGACATCATTTTAAAGGCATTTCGTTTTGATCGCTGCAGCGCTGCATTTTACTCACCTTTGCAAGGTGCTTCCATCTTCAGCAGCGATCTTCCGGATTCAGCTACGCCCCGGCGCCTAGAGGAAAAAAGACAAGAACAAAGGTGAGAGGGAGAAAAGGAATAAGGAAAGCTCAGTTTCCTTTTAAGTCTTACCTGTTGGATTATTCCCACTGCATTTCGGGTCCTGCCGCTTCCTGGCATCTCCGGACCCCGGCCCCTATGGGGAAAAAAGACAAAGACATTGAATGAGCGAATGCAAAGACATTACCTGAGCGCTCATCCAGAACTGTTTCACTTCGGGTCGGCGCCATATCTCCGGCACTCCGAACCCCGGCCCCTAAGGGGAAAAAGACATAAGCATTAGCGCTTGCTGCAATTAGACAACGAACATTATTATTAAGCTTGAACTTTTGAACAGAACTTTTACAGCGCCTTACCTGAACAGTCAAGCTTACCTGAACTCCCATCAATCCTCAATCCAGTGAAGTAACTGGGTTTCAACGCGCCCCTGCATCAGAAGCAGGATGGAGAGCTCATCCTTCCAAACCCTAAGGTGAGGCTTCACGGGGAATCGTGGAGGAGGTATCGTGGAGGGTTGGAAGGGAGTGGGAGGCTTGAGCATTGTTCCACAGTTGGTAATACTCCCTTTTCACGCACAGGAGGGTATCCAACGAGCCAGGGAAGCCAGAATAGAGGGGCCCTTCCTGTCCATCTTCAGAGTTCTGCGCCTTCGACGCAGCGCCTCCGTGGGAACCAGGTGAGCGTTACACTTGGTTGGGGTTCCCATTTCCCCATTATACTAGCCTCAGATTTGCCTGAGTTAGAGGTCAGCTTACTAACACCAGGGCTTTTAGTGGGGTTCTCAGTAGAGGTTCCCACAGGCTCAGAGTGGTTTCTTAAGGTTGCCTCTCTAGCCAATTTTGTTTGGTTCTGTTTTCTCTTACTGGGAGGCCTGGGGGTACTGGATATTATTCCTAGAGTTTTTAGATCATTCCCCAACATTACTTTCCCAGGCACCTCATTCTGGACACCGACAGGGATCCTCACTGTCATGTTATTACACGGAATGAGAGCTGGCAGAATTGGAACCAACTGGACAGGGCCTCCAGAAAATTTAGTGGGATCTTTGGGCGCCTTAGCAACATCTTCAGGCTTGAAAAAGCTTTCATCCACTACTGTCCTGCTGGCCCCAGTGTCTCTCCTGGCAGGAGTATACTGGCCATTGACAAGAACACTGTCCATATAATATTCTATAGAGTTTTCTGGAATGGAGTTAGAGACACCTAACTTCTGTTTCTTACCAGGACCCATGGACTCTAAGGATACAGTTGCCTGAAGACTCAAGGGTGCTTCAGCAAATAGTTCAAAGTGAGCACTAGCCATTTGTACTTCTTCCTCTGGGGAGAAGGCTAAGGAGGCACTGCTGATCCCTGCAGGTTTACCCTTGCACCTGGGATCTCCTTTGATATGGTAGTTGACCCACAGACAGAGAATTTACCAAATGCTCTCTGGAATGGGGGCTTCTGTTGACCTCCCTCTGGTTGAGCACCAGAGGATTCACTAGCCTTAATTGGTTTCCCATGTGGCCTACCCTGGTTATGATTGGGGACCTCTTCTGGATGGGAGGTATTAGAATTCTCTTTGTTGTCTTTCCTTGGTTGTTTCCCCTCATCCTTTTTCTGAGTAGCCCCAGAATCCTTGTGAGTAACCCTGTTGGCAACCCAGAAGTCAGCAGCCTTAGCTAGCTTCTTTGGATCTATCTCCTTAGAATCAGCCAAGTGCTGTCTGAGCTCATGAGAGCAGACATCAAAAATAGACTCCAACATAATATGATTTGTCATTCCTTCATAAGTGTTTACTCTGTAATCCTTAATCCAACCATCTAAGTGTTTCAAACACTCACATACCCAGGTAGCCCAAGGGGTACCATCATGCTTTTTGAGGGTCCTAAACCGCTTAAGGTACTGGGAAGAGGTCTTCCCAAATCTAGAAATTAAAGCTGGCTTCACACACTCATAATCCATGCTATCCACCTCCCCCAACTCCATCACAAAATCAGATGCAACAGTGGGTAGCCTAGAGAAGAGCCAGGGAAGCAAATGATTCCATGTGAGACCTTGAATACCATGGTTATATTCAAACATTGCCAACCAATCTAAAATATCAAGCTTAGCCTCATACATACCCACAATTTCTTTAGGCATACAGGGTCTCTTAGGACTGAAAGACCTAGAAGGCTCTGGGAGAGAAGCATTTTCAAGAGACAATATTTTCATTTCAAGTTCATGATTCAACTCCATTTTGCTGAGTTTCAGTTCTTGATGTTTTTGTTCAGTTTGAGCATTTCAATGTTTGAATTCCAGTTCAAGCCTCAGTTTCTCTAAAGCAATGAATTCAGGACTGAGTGTAGGACCTGTGAGGGTCCCAGTGGACAAGGGTTGAGGTTGCTGAGCAGGCAAGGGAGCAGAGAAACCTACATTAGGACACAGATCTACTTCTTCCAACTCATCATTAACGGACATAGCATCATCCTCAATACTTTCCACATTTGCTAGAGAGTCAGGCATTTCAGACCCACTCCCTAGACTTTGGTTCCTTAACAACTTTTCAACTAATTCAATCTTTTTGCCTTTGGCAGAGAGTTTCCTTTCTTTACACATGTTTCTTAAATAATCAGCAGTGTAACTCAGGAGGGTCTCCTGACTGTGGCTTTCCATATCAGACATGATTAATATTGCTTTTTAGTGATGTTAGCCTTGTGGTTAGTTGATCCAAGGTAATAGCAGCACTCTATGTGTAATTACTATACTTTTATCCCACCGCTGCCACCAGTGTTAGGCAGAATTATAGGCAGTACCCTTTGGGAACACTTCACACAATTAAGACTACAAGTGAGAGTACAATTTCACCTTTGTTACAAGCCTGTAATACACAGTTATAGTGGTAGCAGTAGCGGAGCAGCCAAACTTATCTCAAGTGTAAGTGAGCAGTACAAATAGTTACACAAAGGACAGCAAGTACTATGATTCAGGCAAACACTGACTCAAGGTTTCTAAGTAAAAGAATATATATATTTATTTACTCAACAGTTATATAACATTTCACTATTCTAAGCAAGTTAAAAATCACTAGCATAATTACACCACACCACTTCCCTTAAATTCCAGACAAGTTAAGCTCACAAAATGAAGTGGGAGCAAAATGGCACTACAGCAATTTAAAAGGGATGGAAAGAAAACGTTATTAGAAATTAGGCAAATTAGGCAAACAACAGGTAAGTACTCAGGGCAATTGAAAAAGAGAAACTACAGTGAGGAGATCAGATAGAAAAGGCTTAGGGCCAAAGTCAATGGGTCAAAAGTCTTTTGCTCAAGATCACACAGTTCAAGGTAGTTCGCAGTAAATTTCGTGGCACAGATTCCAGACGAGGTTGGTTGGTAGAAAAGTTAGTTCAAAGAGAAGTGAAGAACAAACCCTCGGATTGGAGAAAGATTTCAAACACACTCACCGCGGCTGACCGAAACAGACAATCGGATTTGCACAGTACCTTGAAACGGAGAGGGAGCTCTAGCTGAGGCGGACGTTCCTGGTGGTTCCGGCAGGCTCACGCTTTCTGAGGCGACTGTCGGACTGACAGGAAGTGGGAAGACTGGTGGATCCTGCGCCACCCAGGGAAGAAACCAGCAGCAGAGCAAAACAACGAACAAAAGGTAGGCTCCTTAAAACCCAAGCAGGGTCCGACCTTCCTGGCTATCCGGCCCACTGTAGCTTTGTACAGTGGATTTGACCAGACGAGAGGTCCTGGCTTGTAGTTTGGGCAAACTGGTTGGTCCCGCCAGCTCAAGGGAAGAAGTTTCCTGGAGGATCTTCTCTGTCGTCGGATTCGGAGATTCAGACCTGCAGCAGGGCTTCACCGGGCGATTCAGTCATGGTATTCCTTTTCTTCCAGTTCCTCATTGGTTCTTTCGTTCCAGTGCTGACTCTGCCTTTCCAGTCCCAGAGATCTGCTTTTTATGCAGTTTTCCCCTATTCATACAGCCTGGCTGTCAATCACACAGCAGGGTGGCTGGCCTGGCAAGGCCAGTCCCCTTAGCCAATAAGACAAGAGTGCGACTTGGGTTACCAAGAGAACCCATGGCAGGGGGCAGAAAATCCCTCCCTCACATCCTGCCTACCTAGACTATCAGCCGCCTTAAGGAGGGCTTCTGTGCAGAAGCCTGCGAAAAGACAGTGAACAAAGGAGTCATCCCCGGTTTGGCGTGAAGAGAAAACACGAGAAAGACTTTAACAAAAAGAAATGGCAAATAAACCCAGCTGGAACCAAAATAAAATGTATTTGGTCAAGCTGGTTTATGTTCAAGGCTAATATAATAGCCTGGAACAATACTACGTTTATATAATATAATCGCGGTAGAAAACTTAGGGTAGTTACCACTGCCACCAGCCAAGTCTTAATGTTAAGGGAGCGAAACAAGTCTCCAAGAGGTACAGACAAAAAGGGATAAGAGTTAACCCTTTCCAATACTCCATGTACCATGGGGTATACTGGGTCTGTGGTTTAAAGTGACTATATAAAGTTAATGGCAACTTGACCTGTTTCAGGGGGACAGCAGTCAGCCCAAGAAAAATTGAGTCAGAGGGAAGTCTCAAAGACAACCCTGTGTCCCTGCACTGAAGGTGCTGTGTAACACACACAAAAAGTGGTGCACATGGAGTAGGTGAGGCTCCAGTGCCCAAGATCACACAAAAAGTGAAAACACACATAGCAAAACACATGTAAGAGTGGGAAAAAGGCTCACACTCTGACCAGGTGAGAAAAAATAAACCCTAGAAATCCAGCAAAGCTGCCGAGGGACTCAGTAGGTAAGGGAAATTAACCATTTACGAGAATTCTCCCTAACACCAACATCCTCAAAGATAAATTTGACATCATCTTACAGTCTGGCAATCCCCCTGAACAATGGGAAACCTCCACAATCGTACCTGTATACAAAAAAGGTAAATTAAATGATCCAAACAATTATCTACCCATCTCGCTAATCGACACTATTGCCAAAATATTTGCGATCCTTATCCTTCATGACCTGGACAAATTCATTTCACAAAACAACATGTTGTCCAAATTCCAAATAGGATTTAGGAGAAACATGGGGACTCCTTTGAATGCTCTTGTAATGGCACATATGTTGGCAGGTACAAAAAAGAAGGGAGCGTATCCTGTTTATGTGGCGAGTGTTGATATGTCATCTGCCTTCGATACTGTTGTGAGAGACCTACTTTGGATGAAAACGTCAAAAGCAGGGATTCCTGTTGCTCTGATTTTTTGGATTGTGATGCTCCATAATTTTATTGCATACAAGGTCAGAATCAGTAGGGAGGGAGCAACCACTGGGTCCATTAGAACATTGATGGGACTAAAACAAGGATGTAACCTTGCAGTCACTCTCTTTAATTTGTATTTATGTGACCTGAAGCGAATATGGAATGGCTTGGGAAGGTATCCTGTGAGAATGGGCGAATTGCGGATGCATTGGCTCGCATTTCCCGATGATCTTATTATATTTAGTTCTACTCCAGCTGGGCTTCAAGTGAAGCTTTATGCATTCAAGACATATGCTCATTCCTTGAACTTATCTCCCATTGATACAAAAACAAATATGATTGTATTTGATGCAGTTCAGAAATTGAAGGTTTATAAATGGAAGCTGGTGGGTATCCCTATCCAACAACCATCGGTGATAACTTATCTAGGTTATTATTTGAGCAACAACTCTTCTGTCAAATTGGGGAAGGCAAGGCTGACACAGAAAGCTCACCCCTTGGCAAGGCAATTAAAGCTGATCTTTGCCAAATACTGTCGCTTTTCCTTGATTCTCTTACGCGACTTTATAATAATGAAAGTACAGGTTGTGTTAGTTTACACCCTTGACATGTGCTTGTTCGATCTTAGTCTCCATTTGGATTTCCTCCAGGGGTGCCTGATCAAAGGTGCCCTGCATTTTTCACTGTCGGTTCCCAACTGTGTAATACGCCTTGTCATGCAGGGCTCTATGGCGTTCATTGTCCAATTATGAAAGAATGTTGAACCCTCCGAATACTTGTTTGTATAAGGATTTGCAAGAAGTACTTGAGTCTAAATCTGTCGAATCATTCAATATATTTCAAAGATGCATGCAAGGGGTGCTCGACGATCTCTTTGTATCCAAGGATGATCTTTGTTATAGACCTGTCCTCGTAAAGAATTATTTTTGGAGAGAGATTGGATTATGACACTCGACCAATTGAAACAGTATAATACGTACTCAGAATATGCCAAATTTATGCATAGAAGACTGCCTTGTTGTCAGTACATCCGTATTTTCCTTGCATGAAAATAAGAATGTATTTTATGCACTTCAAACTCAATCCGTTTCGAACGAGGGAATGCTGTAAACATTGGGCTGTTTGCCAATTTAGTCTGCAATTTATGAACTGCAGATTTCCTTCTTGCAAAGAAGCCACTTGAAACCCTTAAACATTGGTACTTGAATGTCCTCATTTTTAAACAGCTCACACTAATGTTCTGATAAAATTTGTTGACCCTAAATTTGTGGATTGTATAGAATTCCTTTGGGAAAGTATGATGACTGGTAATTACAATCCATTAACTTTTGCCCAGGGACGCTTATTAAGGATCATTGAATGTGATTTGGCATTGTATCCATAACAATGGATGAATGTAAAAGAAGTAACGTTTAATCATGCAGGTTTAATTTTGATCAACTGTTTGAATTGATCCTGTGACATAGTAACAATTACTAGTGAATATAAAAGAAACAACATGTTTAAAAAATTAGGTATAGGAAAGATGTTACTCCAACACATTCTGGGGATTGCAATTATCCAAATGTATACACATTGTCTTGGATTTTGCATTAGATCTTTTTTTTTATTTGTTTGTGCCATTCAGATAAACTGAATGAATTTGTAAGGGGCGTTTGACATTATTTTATGCAAAGTAATGAATTAGATATTGTATTGTTTTACTATGAATGGAATTCTTTTAAATTATTTGATTGTGTATTTATGTATTGCTTTTGTACAGGTTTTATTTAACCAAATACAAATAAAAAAATAAAATAAAAAAAAAATTAAAAATATTCACCTGACCACCTACAACGTATTCAATCTGTAAGTGGCTTCAATGCAGCACTCCAACTAAGTCAATGCCTAGTCTGGGATGCCCAATGGAAGCCCTTATTTATATAATTTTATGTCAAAGTTCTTTAAATCTGGATGATGAACCCTTATATAACGCCCCTCTCTTTGAATCCCCCTGACCTGACTGAGCCAAGAAGTAGGTTTGTTTTACAAATTAAAAGGTTTATTTGAAGAATTAAACAATATATATATCACACTTTTATGAATAAAATAATATCTGAATAGCACACTTATGAATATGACGATGATCAGCAAGGGGTAATATTACAATATCACAATCTCTTTAATCAGTAAGGAGTAGGAATAGGAAGGATACTGTATCAGAGAATACTTTATATGGATTCAAGGAAATTCAATAATGGGAAAAATGCAACACAGAAATAAACTTGTTATGGTTTCAAACAAAAGACAAGATAATCACTTTTTCCCCTGTGACTACTCACTCCCCCCAATATGCAATATGAAGAGATGGAAATGAGGGCACACAGGTTTCAGGAATACAATCAATAATGCAGCTCAATCCCAGTCCCCCCAGCAGGCTTAGAGAGACACAGGAATGATTTTAAAACAGGCAAAATACTTTTGAATGTGATTGTCATGAAAGGGAAAATATGCTAAACTGGTTTTAATTCACTAAAGGATATTCAGCACTACTGAGAGTTACTTTGGATTGGTTCGGGTCAACACTAGCAATTATTCATGAATGATTATCAAATTGAAACTAATTTCAGCAATTGAGAACAAGAAACAGCTATTTTGACAGAAAATGGAATTGAGCCAAATTGCAACTCATGGCAATTTTTCTGCGTGCGTAAATCGCGATTACGGAAAAACTATAATGAATTGGAATGTCGTTTTGGGTTTGTTGGACAGTTAAATTCTGCTTCTAGGATGTGCGGTTCAGAAGAAATTACAGAGGTTTTTGTGAAGGTAGATTTTTCAGAAGGAAAGTCAAGATTTCAAAATGACAGATCACGCCTTACAGATTTGAAATCAACAGGATGGACACAAGATTCTATAATGCAGTTCTGAACAGGTTGAGATGGATGGAAGAGGATTACTTTAAACTAAGAGCTTGGTTAAGGACAGTTCTAGACTAGATACTCACTCCTAGGCTTTGGAACGTATGCGCCTCGTCAAAGATCTAGTCAAGGGTTTGACTTCACTAGCCACTCGCCACCGGACAGGTCTCAGTCACTGGGTTCTGCTCACAGCACGGCCTCTGGTCTGCTCGGTCCCTCGGACTGGATCTGATGGGTTCCGGATACAGCTCTGCTTTCTGGGTCTGGATCTGGGTTCTAGTACAGGGTTCTTAGCTAGAAGCAAACAGCACAGCCTGGCTGTTGAAGGTGAGAATCAGGTTGCTAGATTCTGAAGCCTGCTGAAAAGGATTCAGCTTTTGGTTTAGGCCTCTCTGCTTCAAGGTTCTAGAGTTTGGGTTCTACAGTTTGGCTCTGTAGTCTGGATCTATCTAGATTCTGGAGTCTTCCGGGAGGGTGCTTCACAGGAATCGGTGAGTAGTGGACCAGAGTGTGTTTTTCATCTGTCCTAGCAGTCCTTATTTATGTGTTTCCAAAGTGGGTGGGTAGGCTGATTCTCTATGACCAACCCTCTAAGGATTTGATAGGTTAGAGAATTCCCTGTCCCCTGACTGGAGAAAGGATCAGCGTGTCAGAATGATTCAGAGTGATGCTGTGTTTATGGCTTAACTGAAATCCCTCCCCTTTGCTTTTGCATAGAAAATCTATTTTTCCCAAAAAACATATTTCCCAGATACACAAGTTGTTCATAATACATATACACACCACAAATTAATTAAGGCATGTCTCTGTTCAAGTCCCATGTTCCTACGAGCTTGGGTTCAGAAATGACAACATTTCACACTTTTGGTGGGTTTCCCAATATTCATTCAAATTTTACAAAGGTATACACACCCTCTCTGAGCATATTACTGTACGTTTTAATGTTTCTAGCATAAACATTGTATCTACAATATGAATAAATCCCGGGGTTTAGTCTCAGAACATCGCACGGAGTCCAGTTTAGTCTTAAATTGTGAATGAATTTTTCATTTTAACCGTCTCAAAGTTTTACATTTTTGTCAGCTTGGTACACTTTGTTATAAGCACTTTTATAAAACATATATTTGCTGGGCTATCTGAATCCACAATGGTTTGTCTCGGCCCCCAGAGCTGGCTGACTCAGAGGGTCACGTGTCCTGTCTCTCCCAGAGCAGTTGTTGACGAGTTACACCCAAATCAGCATATTCCTATTCATCCCAAAGCCCCCATTGTTCCTTCCTCCGGGCTGCAGAGAAAATCTCCTCCTCTCCTGATTTACATTTCAATGCAATATCCTCTCCTGTTGGTGGGAAGGCCCAAGGTGTGAAGGGTTCTCATGAAAAGAAGGCCTCTTGAAGTTTTAACTAAATCAGATTACCTTCTGGTCAATTGCAACATAGTTCCTTGTAAAAAAAAAAATGCATTTATAAATTTACAATAAGCAACATATATTTAAATCAAGTCGTTTTCAACAATTAAATCACTGTGTGGCACTCTATATGGCATTTTGATGGGATTCTCTGCTTTGGCATAGTTTGGGGTGCCATGTTCAACTTTACCCAAAATAGTTTTAAAACGCCGGCTTCTTGGTAGAGGCGAGTAACGGTACTGCAACCATTTTTGACAGCTGCCTTTCCATCAGTGGGCCTCATCACGACTTCGGCGGTAACCCTTAAATCCGGCGGTAGCGCTATTACCGCCGGATTTAAGAGTCTAAGAGTCCGCCGAATCAGGGCTTTGGCGGATTTCGCCCCAGCTCTGAGCTGGGGGGAATTCCGCTGAAAATTTGCGCTATTACCGCCAGCGGGAAATCCGCTGGCGGTATTAGCGCGAAGATTCCCTATTTAGCCCAATGGGGAATGGGGCATTCCCAAATGGGCTCAGTGGGGAATGGGGACTTACATTACTGCCGAACTTGTGATCCGGCGCTATTAGCCCCGAGGAGTTTGGCGATAGGGCTAATACCGCCCGCGCTAATAGCGTTACCGTTACCGCCCAAGTCGTGATGAGGCCCAAGTGGATTTTGCTCTGAGAACATGTGATTTTTTTCTGACATTGTATTGATGTGGATTCTTGCAGTAGAGTTATGTGGAACACCCAACAAAGAGGTTGGATCTTTTAGGGTGGTTTGTGAGCCATGATTTTAGCACTTTGACGGATTTTTGAAACTAGCTCTGTTTCTTTTTCAATCAGCATTGCTATTTCCAAGTGGTTTCAGGCTGCTTTGTGGGTATTCCAATGGTGGTTTTAGGCAGTGATCTCCTGTGCTCACTAAGATAGGCAAAAGTGGATGGCAGCCTATTTTTCAGGTTTTCACTGTGCATTTTCGGGTGATTTCTGGCAAGTAGCATGCCTTCCGGCGGCCATTATGTTGTTTCTGCTGACAGCAATGCACAGTGACGTTGCAGGGCTTGGATGAGTGGGTTGATACACCCCACAAAACACTCCTTCAGACATGCACCCAAACTACTTACACTTTTCAAATACACACCCATACAATGTACACTCTCTCATTCACGCGCCCACCCAAGCATCATGCACTCAATCATTCACATTGGCCATGCCCACATTCAAGCATATACATATACTTACTTTTATTTTATCATTTTCTGCCACCCATCTACTCAACAGCAGGCTACCACAGCAGATCTCTAGCTCCGGTGAACCACAAACAGGAACCAGGGAGAGCTTCCTGGTTCCTGCACATGAGCGGTTGAGCCAACGAAACTCCAGATCTGATTCCCCAGCCCTCTGAAGGATGTGCAGGGAGGTGCATGACTACCCCCTATGCACATGCAGGCCCAGAGAAATATAGCCTGCATCCCCAATGGGTCATTGAAAGGATGGGAAAGCCAAACTGTGTGGACCATTGGACATGAACACCAGGGTACATGAACTGTCAAAGGGAAACCAGGTGTCCCAGGACAATGAAAGCCAGCCCAGGAGTGCTCCTTCA